>NC_064630.1:184814444-185454217 GCF_023864275.1 Schistocerca cancellata | reverse complement strand
GACTGTCGCCACCTCCTCGATCGACGGCTTCAAACCTTCAATCAACCAACAAGAAAGACTGGAAGCACGTAAAGGCTTAGAACTGTATGGCAGACCACAGCTTTTCAAACTTTTAAAATTGTTGCATCACAAAATTACAGCAACTTAGCATGAACGTTTGTTGCTCACTGTCCCAATTGCATTACCAAGCAGGGTCCCTTCCTTTTCCGGAATGAACCCGAGTGTCGTTGAAATTCAAACGCCAGCATCATTCTATTTCACTGCTTTAATTTCAAAGTTCAGTTAAGGTATTCATAGCTGGCTATAACATTTAGATTACACAAGCACAAATTCAGAGTGCGAGTTTTGTTACCGTATTTTAGCTTACCTGTGACTGCAGCTCAGCTTGGTACGTACTAAATTTTATTATTGTTAATTGTTCAGAATCATTTAATTGATCTTTCAAAGTTAAATCTCTTATTTCTAAATTGCATAGATTCAAGTAACTTTTGAAATGATTGTTGAGGTAGTCCAAGACTAACCGTATTTTACTGAATTTCGATGTGCTTCAGAAAGAAAGCTCACTATTAACTTCAGTCACTAAATTAACTTTCGATTTTCCGGTTTTATTAATTATATTGCTAAATTAAGTCAGAGTGTAGCGAAATTTATTACTTCTGACAAACTTTCAGTTTTCACACTACACGTGTCTACCTTCAGTTGCCACGCTTCTAGTGCTAATTGTATGTGTAATAACCTTTCTTTTTCAGTTACTATAGTAATTGTCCTTAGGACTGGCGACCGTAATTTCCCCCAAATCTCAAATATCTAATTACCGCTAGTTAATTGTTAACGTACCGGCCACACATTTACTTTCTTTATTAACTTTACCCCTTTTCAAAATTAATTTCCACCAATTTCATTTGCATTTTTCCTTTCATTTAGATGTAACCCTTTCCTCCCTCTTTACCGACAGATTAACTTCGGTGACGATTGCTTTTCCCAAATTTCCATTAGGTACACGCGCTTTAATTTTTCACTGTCATTAAGGTCGATAAATGAGGAGGAGGTTACACACTCCGTAATTGAAAACGGAAACCACGTGTGTACGTGTACCTCACCCCTCATGGTTATTTACATGTGCGTCAGTGAGAAAGACAAATAAAAAGGTGTTAGAATGTGGACGTAATGTGCTTTTCCAGTCTCTTCTGTACCTAAGGTCCATCACCGTTCCCTTTGGATCCCTACGTAATTCGGTGCTCTCCGATACACATGATAGAACAGCGGAGGAGTGGTACTGAAGCGTCAACTTTAGGTTACAATATCTCCGGATGTAATTAACATTTTACAATGCAACAAACGGCACTGATTACGTATTTGTTTATATGTTCAGATGTGCTAACAAAACTAAAGGGGTTCCATTTAAAATACGTAGGTTTGTGTTAAAAAAACATACTTTCGTACCGAGCGAGGTGGCGCAGTGGTTAGCACACTGGACTCGCATTCGGGAGGACGACGGTTCAATCCCGTCTCCAGCCATCCTGATTTAGGTTTTCCGTGATTTCCCTAAATCGTTTCAGGCAAATGCCGGGATGGTTCCTTTGAAAGGGCACGGCCAATTTCCTTCCCCATCCTTCCCTAACCCGAGCTTGTGCTCCGTCTCTAATGACCTCGTTGTCGACGGGACGTTAAACAACACTAACCACCACCACCACCATACTTCCGTGCATTTTTTTATCGTTTGTATTAACCAATTACACTAGCCCCTCTCCTCACGATCGGTCTGTGGAATCGATTCGTCAGTATTTGATGTGGTTTACGAAATATATCCAACGGTAATGTTAGGTGACTCACCCTGTATACTTTTTGAAACGTAAGTCGATGCTACACAGATCCCAGTGTAAACCTTACTGAATCCAAATCCTATGCTATAGCTGGCAGCAAAACGTGTTAGCTCATTGTGCCGGCATGATGTCCGTAGCGTTATTTCTAGCTTAAGAAATTTTTTCTTACGCTCACGTGCGCTGTTGCAGGTATGGCCACTAGGAAGGCGCCAGGTTTAGCATGGGCACACAAGTAAGAATTGACATATGGAGTACCCGTTCGTGGACAGCAGCCTCTGCGAGCAACTCTTTGTCTCGGAAACTTCCACAGCTCGCGGGCGAGCCATTGGATTTGACGGCGAGAAACAGGACGGACGTAAGCACTCAAATAAACGCTTTCGACTGGCCATGTTGGAGACAGAATTAACGTTCCCATTTTTGAAGGTGAATTACAGTCCCATGTACAGTTTCATAGGTAACAAGCTATAACCATGCCTTATGCCAACAGGGTTAACTGTTTATCACTATTAGCGTAAGAATGGGAAAGATGGCCGGCTCTAATTAACTGCCGAATATGACGGTGAGGAGAGAGTGTATAATTAGAGATATATACACGGTGTCATCTGTGCAGGGTAGCCAAATGTATGTAAACTTGGTATTGGGAGGAGATTAACCAAGCAGACAAGGTAGAGGTGACAGACCGAATTGGTAGAAGGTGGGAAGCGTAGTTCACCACATTATCCAACCGTTAACCAGACTTCTGAGTAACCAGGAGTTTTCGATAGATTCGACACCTGATACGGTGAGGAGGAGGAAGAAGAAGCACGGTGAAATGTATGTATAAATTTGAGTGACTGAGAGAGTAGAAACAAGTCAACGTGTTAAGGGATACGGAAAATTCAATGCTGGTATTCCGCATGTCAGTAGGCTGTTTCGTTCACCTCTGGGTGTGTATTCTCTCTCATTTGAGAGAGGAGCGGGATGTTGCCTGGATGCTGCCCTGGACATGGTACGTAGAGTCAGTTTTCGTTCTGTTAACCGCCACATTGTATTTCTAAGTGTCTTATGGCGTGACCTGATTTACCATGGGATGTCGTGTTTATTTTACCATGGGTGTTCGTGTTTATTGTGTATCCTTAGTCCTGTTAATGGTCAGTGTATTCACACACACACACACACACACACACACATACACGTCTTCTACGAAGTGGTGGTAGTCGGTGTGCGACGTGGGGTGGGGGGTTTGTAGGGCGGTGTCTGTGTCTGGATTTGCATTTCACAACACATCACTCTTACAGTCTGCCCAACTAGTGGTGGCATGTTGGTTCAGCGCTAGTGTTTGGCCAGAAGGGTCGTGGCTCGCAGCGTTTGTACCATTTCTAAAGCAGCTCCAAGGTAACCTGGCGCGTGACATGGAGGAAGTCAGCGACCTGCTGTGCTAAGAAGGATCAACATCTCCTGGAGCCCAAGGCGTCGCAGCGGGCTGAAGCTGCAAGGAAGCAGTGGCGTGAGTGGGTTGTGAGTCGGTTTGTGGCCAGCTGCCAAGTCAGCTGCGTGACGCTCTGCCATGAAGCCCGACTATTTGAATAACGAGCTACGGGACAAGGCTGAGCGATTGGGACACCACAGGCCAGGAGGGCAGTTAGTCAGTTGACATTTTGTCAGATTTAGACTCGTATGCCCCGAGTACAGTGTAGAGTGAAGACAGAGTTTGTCTGTGCTTTCAGAGCACAAGTTCCTTACACTCAATCAAAGGACGGGGCCGTGGGCACATTATAGAGTGTTAATACGCTGTTCCCTTACTCACTGCTGGCGTGTGTTAATTTTCCTTCATACAAATCATTCGTACTACTTAGGACCGGTGTAGAACACAACGTCACACTTGGTTGCTGCAGACAGAGACTGGCAGTGGCAAGACACTGTCCTAGCAAGGGACGTAATATGTTGTATAAGCAGACTCAGATGATTCCCACTGACGGGAATCTGTTCTACGGTAAGCTATTGAAATTTGATTATCCGATAATATAATAAATCGTGATAACGGTTTCCTTTTAAGTAAGCTGCATAATTCGATTTTGTCTATTGTTCAACAACAACAGTCGACATTTTGAGCTGCGGATTCTTTTAATTAGTTTATTGCCAGCGGTATATGATTTTCCCTACTTCTTCCACCGCTGCGCTAGCTGCACAGTTGCGTTTGAGGGCAACAGTGCTGCTTCTCGTGCACATGTGGTCAGCCGGTCGCAGATTATAAAGAAGCTGTCGATTCTGTTGGAATCACAGTTTCAGGGAGATTGTAAATTAGTACACACACCTGAAGACTGAGGCCAACTAGTCCGTTGAAATACTGTGCTTAGATGGCTACATTATGTTGATGCATACATGAGAAGAATATCATCAATGATTTCACCGGGAAAGATTACATAATTAAAAAATAATTAAAAGTGATAATAATAATACTGAAAATAGCAGTTGAGACTAATAATGATAACGTTAATAATAATGAAGGACATTAAGAACGATATAGAATAGTTTAGCACATTTGTACTCACGCTTAGAATTGTAGAATTGGGAAAGATAAAGAAAGAGAAGATTGAAATGACAATGACATTGACTCTTAGGAAAGAACAGAATTTATGAAGAACTCTGCCAACATAGTGGAGTAAAAAGTTTTGGGGGTGCGTGGGACTGACAAGAGTAAGCTGCTGATTAGTATATGGGACGGACAGCAACTGTGACAGAGGATGGGCCATTAATTGTCTTTTGAAGTTTGGCAGGAATTTGGTTTCTCTGATTTTTTGGGAACGATTGTTCCAAAGTCGAGTTCCAGATACAGAAAATGATTTAGAGAACATGGAAATGGTATGAAATAGTACAGAGAGGATTTTACTTTGCTGCGAAAGCGTATTCCGCTGTGCTGTTCAGACAGTAGTGAAAGTGTTGACGATAAATAAGTGGGAGTGAATATGTGAGAAGACATCAGAGCAGAGTGTGATACTCTCTAAGCTTATCACCGCGCAACTACGATAATTGTTCGTACGCAGGAGTGATATGGTCGAAATAGTGTACTACACTACTTTATCGCACATTGACATTTATCGCCAGTTCTAATCTGCATGATCCTTCGTACGAAAGTGCTCGGAGAATAGTATCAAAATACACTCCTGGAAATTGAAATAAGAACACCGTGAATTCATTGTGCCAGGAAGGGGAAACTTTATTGACACATTCCTGGGGTCAGATACATCACATGATCACACTGACAGAACCACAGGCACATAGACACAGGCAACAGAGCATGCACAATGTCGGCGCTAGTACAGTGTATATCCACCTTTCGCAGCAATGCAGGCTGCTATTCTCCCATGGAGACGATCGTAGAGATGCTGGATGTAGTCCTGTGGAACGGCTTGCCATGCCATTTCCACCTGGCGCCTCAGTTGGACTAGCGTTCGTGCTGGACGTGCAGACCGCGTGAGACGACGCTTCATCCAGTCCCAAACATGCTCAATGGGTGACAGATCCGGAGATCTTGCTGGCCAGGGTAGTTGACTTACACCTTCTAGAGCACGTTGGGTGGCACGGGATACATGCGGACGGGCATTGTCCTGTTGAAACAGCAAGTTCCCTTGTCGGTCTAGGAATGGTAGAACGATGGGTTCGATGACGGTTTGGATGTACCATGCACTATTCAGTGTCCCCTCGACGATCACCAGTGGTGTACGGCCAGTGTAGGAGATCGCTCCCCACACCATGATGCCGGGTGTTGGCCCTGTGTGCCTCGGTCGTATGCAGTCCTGATTGTGGCGCTCACCTGCACGGCGCCAAACACGCATACGACCATCATTGGCACCAAGGCAGAAGCGACTCTCATCGCTGAAGACGACACGTCTCCATTCGTCCCTCCATTCACGCCTGTCGCGACACCACTGGAGGCGGGCTGCACGATGTTGGGGCGTGAGCGGAAGACGGCCTAACGGTGTGCGGGACCGTAGCCCAGCTTCATGGAGACGGTTGCGAATGGTCCTCGCCGATACCCCAGGAGCAACAGTGTCCCTAATTTGCTGGGAAGTGGCGGTGCGGTCCCCTACGGCACTGCGTAGGATCCTACGGTCTTGGCGTGCATCCGTGCGTCGCTGCGGTCCGGTCCCAGGTCGACGGGCACGTGCACCTTCCGCCGACCACTGGCGACAACATCGGTGTACTGTGGAGACCTCACGCCCCACGTGTTGAGCAATTCGGCGGTACGTCCACCCGGCCTCCCGCATGCCCACTATACGCCCTCGCTCAAAGTCCGTCAACTGCACATACGGTTCACGTCCACGCTGTCACGGCATGCTACCAGTGTTAAAGACTGCGATGGAGCTTCGTATGCCACGGCAAAGTGGCTGACACTGACGGCGGCGGTGCACAAATGCTGCGCAGCTAGCGCCATTCGACGGCCAACACCGCGGTTCCTGGTGTGTCCGCTGTGCCGTGCGTGTGATCATTGCTTGTACAGCCCTCTCGCAGTGTCCGGAGCAAGTATGGTGGGTCTGACACACCGGTGTCAATGTGTTCTTTTTTCCATTTCCAGGAGTGTAGTCTACTATGGGGAGTATTATGCTGTTTTATTATCTCGTTTAAGGAATATTCAAATTGTTTTTGATTTTTTGGTCTTAATTTGCTTGCGAAATAGAGCTGAGGAATGTACTTTTTGAGTTGTCGTAATTCTTTAATATTGTGTAACTGAGAATTGTTGGGGAAGTTATTTGTGGTTTCACTAAGTATTCTTTTGGTAAAATTAACCCATGCCAGCGCAGCATACAGCCCAAACCCCACTGCACCCATATCTTACGCTCCAATCTCCATTTCCTGCGATGCAACTCTGTACAAAATCATAAAAGATAATTAATTTAGCAGTAAGGGAGTAACCAATAAAATTGCAAGCAGACCACAATAAGAGATCAAACTGTACTGTGTTCCGTTTATTTCATTTACCGATTATTCGAGCATAGTTCGGCAACTTTTTCGGTTTCGTATACTAATTTTCAGTTGCGCAGTGTAAATGAAGAAAACTTACTAGATGAATAGCGATACCTATGACCTTGTATTTGAGCAGCTAAAGTATAATCAACGAAGTGTAGAGGAAAATAGTAAAGACCATGCACATGCAGTCACTGAAATACGTTGACCTGTTAGGGTATAAAGAATAAAATTTGTGTTTGCTATACTGATGATGTGACTCTCCAGAAAACGAGAACAGATCTCAGAAGAAAATGGATCACAAACAGAAACAGAAAAGAGATGCGCGACTGTTTCCCGAGACTGATGTGGAAGCAAATGATACGAAATATGTTGTGTTTTAGGTATAATTTTGTAAATCGATATTTTATTTCCTTGTATTTCCTTTATGCTTGATTCTAAGATGAGGTCTTTGTACACGCAATTATTGAACGTAACGGTCAATTTGAATCTCACCGACAAAATTCCGGAGAATTATAGAGATTTCTTAAAGATTAGTTGCATTTGTTTTGATATCCTAACCGAGTTTATCTTTGTATCCGTGTTGAATTGAAACCATTTTCATAACAGTGCAATTGTCGGCCATGTCCGCCCTGAGTCTTGTTTGGAAACAGTTTTTTTTCAAGTCACTCATTGTACTTGCTACTAGTCTCCGTAGTCGTGGTGGCGAATTTTCATCGCCGGTACTCACCTGACAAGTGGGGATCAGGTGGTGGCGTAAAGATCCTGGTCTCCAGTCCTTGCACCAATGTCCTGGATTAATTTCAAAAGTTTTCCAGATTGTCTGATGAAGGTTGGCATGTGACACTATTGATGACGATCCGTCGATCGGAGTCGGATGTAAGGCTCGGCGACCCCCTTAAGTATTATTCCAGTGTAGCTGGCTGTACTCCAGCAGAGTGTTTCTTCCTCTCTCTTCTCTCACCATCAACATACACCTCAAAAATAACGCTACATTATTCACGAATCCTTTTCATTCACCTGCAGTCTATAAATACACATGCCTTACATTTCTCACATATTCACAAGAGAAGGGGGCAATTTGTGCCGAAGTAAACATCCTTTCCTATAGGCGACTCAGCCCAAAACGTGGGATATCTCAAGCAACAATGTCATACACGCTTTGCACGGAACTCTATGTTCACTACAGTAATGACTAACTCCTCCTATAGCCTCAAACATGCATTAGTAACGCTCGATTCTCTCGAGTGTTTGTTTTTTCAGCTGTGTTAGCAGTACATCAACAGCTATGCAAGGTAGGGTGGATAGGAATTCTAACGATCAGTTGGCCAATAGGCATCCGATGTACGTGGTCAGTGAATGAAGTGGGTCAACCGAAGAACGACTGTACGCATAACTTCTCCCACAATGATAAGAGCCACGTCATCTTTGCTGACGAGAAATGTTCCAATACCCTGTGTTCGTGTTGTACGTTTGAGGTTTGCATATTATAGGTTTTTTCAGTGACGTGGAGGTATTTTAATAGTAAAAAGGTATTCGGGGTAATAAATCGGTTAATGAGCCACCAGAGACCACGGGTCTCTTGTACCAAAATATTCAGAAAAAAATCCGAAAATTTAACCTTGTGGAATTATTAGTCTACGATAGATTCCAGCAGGTCAACCCATTTTTGCGCTAGGCTTAATAACAAGATGTACATGTAGCTTTCGAATTGACGTGGAATGAAGGATACCTATTTCACTGATAATTATTTTTACAATTCTTTCAATGTACACTCACGGAAAAAAATTCCAGTCCATCATAGATTTATTGTGGCAACAGTTCATATGGTTTACATGAAATGATTACATTTACTGATCAACAGAACGTGCGGTTCTGCGTTACCAGGTATCGACCCATACTGAAACAATCACGTATGAGTACGTTGCACAGCCTCCACTGGCGGCAACGCAGGAAATGGCTCTGGCATCCAGACGCTAGTGCAGATGGCAGATACTGTCCTGAGATATTGTAAGCCACGCCTACTCGACCTTTTCACGTAGTAAGAGCATATCCCACATATGCTCAGAGATCGTACTAGCCAGGGAACTTGTTGCACGCCTTGCAAGCATTATCCTGTCAGAACAACACATCACCTTCCTGTTGCCAGAACCAACCGCTTGCTAGCGTCCCCTCCAGAAACACTGTCTTCCTAGTGATCCTCTGACGGCACCAGTCAACTCTCGCTCGTCGATGCTGTGTCTTGAGTTGAATACGGTCTACAGGTGTGTTCGCAGTAGTTCGTGTAGACACCTTTGGGTTCACACACACTTTTATCCGTGCTGTGGTAGCTGGACATTCGGCCACTACTGTCCTCACAATACGAGAATATTGGCGGGCGTATGTGGTTTGTGGACTTGCAGAACCTCGTCTAAGTGTGTGAGAATGTCCGCACTACTACTGATACCACCATGGTGGGACAAATGATGCAGCACGTCCTACTTATGTGGCATTCTCCCAAAGGACCGTCCTGCCACTCTGAAAGCCACAATTTGACCCCTTTTGAAATCACTCAGTTGGCTGCAGGAAACATGAATGCGTCTCCGCAGGATCATTGCCTGATTCCTTCACACGTTTTCACAACACTGGGCATTGCCTATTGAAGGGCAGACACAGATGGCGCTATAGTAGCTATGCCACTACGCTGTCTGTTGGTGGACGACATTGAAACCATTATTAGTACTTCTACTATCACCCAAATGGCCTATATCGTCATCGGATCAAAATCAACCCCGTCTTTCCAGGTGTGCCAACATTTTTAATTGCGTTATATCTTGCAATCAGCCTGTTGATGGCACACTGTTTCTTGTCCAAGCCAATAACAGTATAGCAGCACAAGTGTCAATGAGATCAAAGTGGCAAAATCATTCAGTTCACCATACAGTAGGAGAATTTCACTTGTCTAAATTCGGAAATGGTGAAAGAACAGACTAGAATTAAATTATATACTTAAAACACACATTCTCATGTCTGATTAGCGTAAGATGGTCGTTCATTCATCTTATACAGGGTGTTATGGCCGAAAGTGTCAGCCTTCATGAATTGTGAAACGAACCCTGTCATTCAGGACTGGATGCCACGAAGGGAGCAAATTCACCACGAGATGGGGAAACTCACAGGCGTCTATTGTCTATTGAGGCCTAAACACTATAGTGTACGAGTGAGACAGGCGAGAACCTACGCCATAGGGAAACCCAGTAGAAGGCTTATGTGGCTGAGGAGTCGTAGCTGTGTTAAATACGGAGGACCTAAGATGGGCCATAAAGGAAAACATTTATGAAAACTATTTAATCCTGTAACAATTCAGGGAATCAAGCCACAGTAATTTTAATCTGCCATCCTCCAAAATTTTTGGTGGTGATCCCAATAAAACTTGAATATTGATGGTCTCTATAATGGTTTAGGATTTACGGTTCAAGTGAAATTAACAAACAAAGACCTGAATGCCAAAATCAGAACGCTTTGGTCGATCTCAAGATCGACATTTCGTATAGACGAGCATCATTAAAATGACAAACGTTGTAAATATCAACTCTGTAACTTTACTTGTTTAAAAGATATAGTAAATTTATTTTATCAGTATTTTCAATTAAGCCTCAGACCATCATTTCATCCACAAAAAACACATTGAACGATGACAGCAGGGCACCTTATTGAATCGTTATGTAATAGAATATTTGTTCTAAAGATTAGTGCATAATAGTTATTTTGTTCTTTATTTATATATCAGAAAGCACACTGGTGTGAGGCTACTGGCCGTGGCATTCAAAGCTAAGAAGGATATTATATTGGTTTTATGTCAAAGAATTTAACGTTTATTTTGTAATGGATATAACTGTTACTTTATTTAGAACGTGAAAGTGGTCAAGCTTTGATTATTTAAATGTGTTAAAATGTAATGTAATGTAGAATAAGCTGTAGCCAGTCAGATGGACGGCTTGAGGAAACGGAGATGTTCGGCGCGCGGGAAACGCTGCCGGGGACGGGCAGAGAGACAGTGCTGGTGGAGATGCGGAAGCGGACTGCCGGTCTTTAGGTAGCTAGCAAGTGAAACGACTTAGAAAATTTTTCGTTGTGTGGTATCGCGGGACTTAGTCTCTGAGCAGTGAGCAGCCACGCGCTTGGTATTAACTCAAACTTTTCGCGTAGTTAACGAGGTGGAGTAGTGAACTTGTATTTCGCGATGAGATTGTGACTGATCGAACTGTGTCAAGTGGATATGCGTTTGAGTGTAACAGTAACTCTAAATACGACCACTTTCGAAATTAATTTGCTTTTTGAATAAACATCATTCTAAACAAATCGCAACTGTGTGGCATGTATCATTTATGGATCGTTAATTTAGTTCCTGATATTAGTACTACTTTTATTTCATGTCATATTGACTTCATACAATTTCACAAACTTGCCCTTTGCCAGACAAAGGGTCACAAGTGTCTAATTTAAGGCATGTAATGCGATACGTGCGGTTCAACCCCTAGAACAGTGTGAGTCAAGACATTTCGACGAAGAGGAACGATATGTGAGCCCGAACATCTTTGGGATGTTAGCTCACATCGGGAAGAATTGTATCAGAGTGAGTTATTTTAGCAAAGATTACTTGGTCAATTATGCCAGGGGTTATGGCTCGTTCGAGCCACAACAGTGTGTGAACTTGGGGTTAGCCCCGCTTTTGCTACTCCACTGAGAACATGAAACGTTGCACTGGTCCGAGCAAATTTCCCTCAGTCGGGAGATCCAGCATTTTCTTAACCTTGAGATGGAACACTCTGGCTATAGGCCTAATGTCGCCGAAGCCGTGACGTATTAGCGTAAATATAGCGCATCTCTAATGTCCGTCCAATTGTGATTACACGTGAACGTGATAAATAAAGACGGCCGTAATGGTGGACGTAAGCCAAAGTGCCCTGAGTACGATCATGCATGTAACGTGGGCCAGCAGTAAAAGGTAAAGGCAGTATCACCACCTGACCAAGCTGAGTACCATCGCCATCGCCGTCTTTGAGATATATGTAGTTATCCACTCACAGTTGCGCCTCATTATTTCTCATACAGTTTACCCTTTCAGTTTCTATTTTAGAGTACATGTCAACTAAATGTTAGCTACATAGAGACCTGTAGCACTTTGAATGGTTGCCTTCTTTTTGAGAGGTAATGTGGTTTCAGGGTCTAACTGGGGCAGATATATGGAGCACCCTCCTTTTCCGCGACAAAACCTCAAAGGATACTGTAGAGTGTCCTTCGATGGATGGAGCGCACTAATGCGCTGCAGCCTATTACCGTAGCTCTGAAGGATAAAGTCTTGTTGCTGCCATTGTGGACCAGAAATCACCAAAGCTATCTCGTTTGCCGTGGATTCATTAAAGTGACCTAGAGGAGCATCACTGGACCTTCGTGGTGCAGGGATCACAACTTCAAACTCCTTACACGTTGAAGGGACCTTTCCTACAACTGACTTTACATGCCTTATGTAATTGTTGACATCGTATAACACAGTTTGTAGAGAATTCACTAATGTTCGTTCCACGCCGGCAAAGCTGTTGCATCTCAAACGTACTTCTGTTTCGAGCTCGCCCACAAATATATGTTAAGTAATTGAGTTTCCTGATTAAATTCCGGTATAAGACTTATTATCAAATGATTCACTTGCCCGTGAAACTTAGAAGACTGCATGAATCCGTCTTCTGTAATTTTCTTGGCACCAAATGATGTCATCCGGAAGGAGTCACTGTACTTTCGAATACTACTTATGAAATGGACATGCTCTGGGTGTCCATCCATAAACAGATTGTAAAGAGGCTCGGGCAAAGTTTCCAAAGACAGGAGCTACACCTTTCGGGCACTGCATCAGATTCTGGTAGCCTCTTCCTTCCAATTAATGGTTTTATAGTACTTGCATTCATAGCTCATATTGCGTAAAGCCATATTACTATTAGCCTCAAAAAATATTTCTGGATTACGCAAGTACGTCGGGCTGGAGTTAGCTTTGGCTTTCCATGGTTGATCGCGTTTCTTAGCTCTTCTTTCAAGACTGTTTAGGTCATTGTCTTATACTCGCTGCTTTATGCACTTTTGGTTTAATTTCCTGGTACTTGGTTGCTGCTGCTCTATGCAGTTCTGACTTATTTTTCTGTTACCTGGTTGCTGTTGTTCTATGAACTTTAGGCTTTTTCTCTGGTACCTGATTGCTGCTGCTCTACGCACTTCTCCCTTTACTTCTGCATATTTTTTTCTCCTTTTAACATAAGGTCACCTATCGCAACGTTTTATAAAAGCATTGCGGGGAGGGAATTGCAAAGCGACTTCCGCAATTTAGGCACAACTTAGTCACATGTAGCAGTGGATAAAGACTCTAAGTTGGGTCTGGCGAAAACAGGTTAGCAACGTGTGTTGTTGTAGAAAATCCGTTATTTTGAGGTAAGACATACGCATCGAAATGACCGATAGAAATGTTAAGTATAAGGAGTAGCCTCTTCAAGGGGTTGACTTCCGTTTCGAATTTCGCATATAGCTGTCCAGCTAGATAACCTTCGAATACAATTTCAAATATCTGCCCAGTCGCCACTAGCTCACAATAACCACAATACGTAACGGGCAGATACGTATCTGCAATGTAGGCACCTTCGCTGCTGTAGTTATTACCATCATGATAATGGAACTTGACTGAAATTTCTTCCCACTTCTCTATGACGTGATGTACGATTTTTATCACGAACTTCTCTCGCTAATAGGCAGGCCCCATCCCCAACAATATTTTTGACAGTGTACGACAGCCATCCAACTTTTAACTTAAAATTTCCATATCCAGTTGAAGAACACAAAAAAGCGAAATATTGAAACAAGTGAGAATCGATAGTGTTTCCACTCACTTAACAAACAAACACTATACATTATCTTGCGCAAACCAAAGAGCCTACACTCAAAGAAAGGGTTAGTGGCCTTCACACAGCTGCCAGTCTTTGCATAATTTAAATGCTCCGATGGGTATAATTTAATTTCATACAGCGAGTTAAAAACATAAAGAGGCAAATTATATAAATGGTTCTGTTGTTTTTAGCCCGAGTCTTACACCTGGTACTGAAAAGTTACATCTCAAGCGGATGTTCCTGAACATGGTACCGCTTTTAAAAGTGGTAATTGCGTGTAGTGACACTAAGGCATGCTGGTGCAAGAATTATTACCGTTCGTAAAAATAACTTTATTCAACAGAACACCGATAGAGAATACTTGATAAGATAGGCAGCTTAGGAGAACATTATACATGTGAGTAGAACTGTATGTCAAGAATCCATAACTGTCACTATGTTCTGTCTTTTCATCACGGAAGGTTGCACTTCATATCAAGAATAAACAATTAATCGTTGATGCTGAACACAGCGCCACTGGCAGCGGCCTGTGCGTAAATTCTTAGTCAGCCGCAATGAAAACAAACACAGAAGACGGCAGCAACCTTAACCGATATTGCAAAATTTATGTATTGACAGAACAGTTTTTCTTTGCAATTCTGACAAAGCCCATTGTCGTGGCAGTTCTTAAATAGCGTCCTTTAATTTAGCTAACAAACTGCAACAACTTCTCAGCTTTCCACACTAATTAGCGACGTAGAAGCATAACCTTATCCGAATGTACTTCTAATAAGAGAGCGATTCCAGTAGCTGGCGTCGGAGGCTTATGTTTATCGTGCCTTTTGAATTCTTGTGGTGCTAGTCGAATAGCAACTAACATTCAAATGTTTTGATAATGACTTATTTCCATAAAAAGTATCATAATCTATTTCACCCCCTTATTGTTTGAATTTCCTAAACCCTGAAACATGTATTTATTTACTTGTAACCGAGAAGTCAAATATCAGTTTTTATACATGTACCTTTAAAAATACTTTGGTAGTTCTTTAAGAATGATTTATTTTTTAAAAATACCTTCACCAGCTATATCACCCCATTAAGGGTTAAATTTCCAGAAATACTAAAACAGCCGTTTTATTGTTTCTGATCGAGAAACCAAATACCAGTTTTCGCATGTCTAGCTTCAAAACAGCCTTAACAGCGACATATTATCAAAAAAAGCTTTCATCCCCTGTTTCACCACCTTATTAATGGAATTTCGAAAAATGCCTTCTTAAACGATGCCTGCAGTGTAAGGTTAACAGCCTCTGCAATTTCAAGTTTCTATCATTAGCGGTATGGGCTGGGCAATGATGAGTCGTATTTTACCCCGTTATGGGTTGAATTTTCAAAACTGCTGAAACATGTAAATTTCCAAACAAATTTCTTCCAGTATTTCATGCCCTTTATAGCTGGAAGTGAAACATGGACGATAACTGGTTTGGACAAGAAGAGAATAGAAGCTTTCGAAATGTGGTGCTACAGAAGAATGCTGAAGATAAAGTGGGTAGATCACGTAACTAATGAGGAAGTATTGAATAGGATTGGGGAGAAGAGAAGTTTGTGGCACAACTTGACTAGAAGAAGGGATCGGTTGGTAGGACATGTTTTGAGGCATCAAGGGATCACAAATTTAGCATTGGAGGGCAGTGTGGAGGGTAAAAATCGTAGAGGGAGACCAAGAGATGAATACACTAAGCAGATTCAGAAGGATGTAGGTTGCAGTAGATACGGGGAGATGAAGAAGCTTGCACAGGATAGAGTAGCATGGAGAGCTGCATCAAACCAGTCTCAGGACTGAAGACCACAACAACAACAACAACATAGCTGAAATTCCAAACATGCTGAAACATGTAATTTCTAATTCCTGATCAAGAAACCAAATACTAATTTCTTAACATCTAGCTTCAAAATTGCCTCGACAGCGATATATTACTAAAACACACTTTATCCTCTGTTTCACCCACTTGTGAGTAGAACTGTTAGACGATGCCTACAGCATAAGGACAATAGCTTCTGCAAATTTCAAGTTTGTGTCCTTAGCGGTTTTGGCTGGGCAATGATGAGTCATATTTTCTACATGTGCATCTACATGGGTACTCTGAAAAACACATTTAATTGCCTGGCAGAGGGTTCAACTTCACAATTCTCTATTATTCCAATCTCGTAAAGCGCGCGGAAAGAACGAGCACTTATATCTTTCCGTACGAGGTCTGATTTCCCTTATTTTATCGTGGTTATTGTTTCGCCCTATGTAAGTCGGCGTGAGCAAAATATTTTCGAATTCGTACGAGAAATTTGGTGTTTCGTATTTCGTGAGAAAATTAAACATGACCGACCGACTCAAATAAACCGAATCGACGATCGGTAATTCTCCTGTATTTGTCTGCGGTGATGATGTTTGGTTTGTGGAGTGCTCAACTGTGCGGTCATCAGGGGCCGTGCTAAGTCCCAATTTTTACCAAGTCCATTTTTTTCACAATACTATCTAGTGATTGTCATAAACGACGTTTATGATGAAATGATGAAGACAACCTGGGACCCTGTGATCCAGAATCTTGCCTCTAGACCACGAACTGCGGACTTTTCCCCTTTACGGGTTGAATTTCCAAAAACGCTGAAACACTCATTCTTTTAAATTTCTAATCCAGAAGATTTGATTTGATTTAGATTCAAAGTGCTTCCACAATGAAATAATTTCGTAAGAAGCTTGATCCCCTATTGCACCATCTTAGGGGTTGAATTTCGTAGAACACTGAAACACGTATTTACTTATTTCCAAACGAGAAGTCACATACCAATTTTCAGAACATAAGCTTTAACAATGTTCTTTAATAACGGATTATTTTTTTTTAATTTCATCCACTATTTCATGCCGTTTAGTGTCGAATGTCCAAGAAAGCTGAACACGTATTTCTAAATTTCTAACGGAGGAACTAAATAGCAACTTTTCATTCTCCTAGCTTCAAAACTGCCTTACTGATTACTTCTGGATTAGAAATTTAAAAGAATGAGTGTTTCAGCGTTTTTGGAAATTCAACCCGTAAAGGGGAAAAGTCCGCAGTTCGTGGTCTAGAGGCAAGATTCTGGATCACAGGGTCCCTGGTTGTCTTCATCATTTCATCATTTTAATAAAAAAAATCACTTGCTTTTGCCTGAGGGGCGAAATTTCGAAAAATTCATTCTTAAACGTTACCTAGAGTATAAGATAAACGCCCTCTGCAACTCTGAAGTTTCTATCCTTAGAGGTTTGGGCTGGGCGATGATTATTCAGTCAGTAAGTCCGTCAGGACGTTTCCCTTTATGTACAGAGGTTTCAGTGTTTCAGTTGCATGTGGCTGGAACATTTACAAGTCTATCTTTTATTTTTAAAATCCGTAAGACGGGATTGTACCTTAGACTTAAAGTTCATTCAGAAAAGCAGTCTGTGACGGATGCAAGATGTGAAAATCTCTTACTTAGGTCTTGTGTAGGCGTATCCTTAAACATAAGCATTAAATACGGGGTGTTCAAAAATGTGTCGAGTATTTTGAGAGCTGATAGCACTCACCGAAACAAGAAAAATACGTCCAATAATGGTGGGTCCATAAAAGCATACTTACTGCGATAAACAAATGTTTTCACGATGTGTTTAAAGTGGCGTCCATTCACGACAGTGCAGCCATTTGCCCTCCGGCATAAGATATGACGCCCCCTTTGAAGTACACCCGGTTGCTGTACCTGCTGACAAGTACTGAAGTCCCGACTGTGTAATGATCGCAGGTCGTTGATTGGCGTGAGTAGAGCAATTCCTTTGTGTTCCCATAACCAAAAGTTTAGGGGACTGAGTTCAGGGTAACGAGAGGCCAAGGTATGGGGCTCCCGAATGAGCCAGCCGTCTTGAAATGTCTGCGTCTGATTTTCGCACACATTGTGACGAATGTGCTGGTGAGCCATCTTGCATGAACCACATTTGTAATCGTTGCAGTAATGGCGTAGCCTCCAGCAAAGTAGTCAAAACATTAATGCGCTGCAGTTAACCTTTGTGGTAGCACATACGGCCCTATTAATCTAACGCCCACTACGCCTGCCCATATGCTGATTGAGAATCGGTGCTGATGCCCTCTTTCCTGAATTCCTTGGGGAATTGGTGGTTATGGAAATTCACAACACCATCTCTTGTGCACCCCATCTCCGCGGTAACTAAAATCTTCGATGCGAACAGTGGCTCTGCGGCATACTTCTGCAACAGACATTGACAGAACAGCTGTCTCCCATGATGACGTTGTGGCCTTAGGGCATTAAAGCACTGTGCACGATATCGGTGCAGCAGATGTTCCTGAAGTACCCCCCAAGTAAGAGTGAGACACGCCTTCTGCCGTTGCTAATCGTCACACACTGGTCCCAGGAGTTTCTTCCACAGCACGTAGCGTATTGTCTTCCATGTCAGGTGTGCGGACTGTCCGGGGCGTTCCACTGTCAGTCTTCCTAGCTGCCAGAGTACCTGTGTCCCTCAACGGTTTATCAGAGGGCACTCTCCGCTGTGGATATTTTTCAGCTTAGAGGGCACGGGCTCGCAAGCAACGTCCATGTGTTCCACTACAGCAGAATTCCATATCCGTCGTTTCACTTGTCGAGTAGTACGAGGTGCATTCAAGTTCTAAGACCTCCGATTTTTTTTCTAATTAACTACTCACCCGAAATCGATGAAACTGGCGTTACTTCTCGACGTAATCGCCCTGCAGACGTACACATTTTTCTCAACGCTGACACCATGATTCCATGGCAGCGGCGAAGGCTTCTTTAGGAGTCTGTTTTGACCACTGGAAAATGGCTGAGGCAATAGCAGCACGGCTGCTGAATGTGCGGGCACGGAGAGTGTCTTTCATTGTTGGAAAAAGTCACTAGGAGCCAGGTCAGGTGAGTAGGGAGCATGGGGAATCACTTCAAAGTTGTTATCACGAAGAAACTGTTGCGTAACGTAGCTCGATGTGCAGGTGCGTTGTCTTGGTGAAACAGCGCACGCATAGCCCTCCCGGACGTTTTTGTTGCAGTGCAGTAAGGAATTTGTTCTTCAAAACATTGTCGTAGCATGCACCTGTTACCGTAGTGCCCTTTGGAACGCAATGGATAAGGATTACGCCCTCGCTGTCCCAGAACATGGACACCATCATTTTTTCAGCACTGGTGGTTACCTGAATTTTTTTTGGTGGCCGTGAATCCGTGTGCTTCCATTGAGCTGACTGGCGCTTTGTTTCTGGATTGAAAAATGGCATCCACGTCTCATCCATTGTCACAACCGACGAAAAGAAAGTCCCATTCATGCTGTCGTTGCACGTCAACATCGCTTGGCAATATGCCACACGGGCAGCCATGTGGTCGTCCGTTAGCATTCGTGGCACCCACCTGGATGACACTTTTCGCATTTTCAGGTCGTTATGCAGGATTATGTGCACAGAACCCACAGAAATGCCAACTCTGGAGGCGATCTGTTCAACAGTCATTCGGCGATCCCCCAAAACAATTCTCTCCACTTTCTCAATCATGTCCTCAGACCGGCTTGTGCGAGCCCGAGGTTGTTTTGGTTTGTTGTCACACGATGTTCTGCCTTCATTAAACTGTCGCCCCCACGAATGCACTTTCGACACATCCATAACTCCATCACCACATGTCTCCTTCAACTGTCAATGAATTTCAATTGGTTTCACAGCACGCAAATTCAGAAAACGAATGATTGCACGCTGTTCAAGTAAGGAAAACATAGCCATTTTAAGCATTTAAAACAGTTCTCATTCTCGCCGCTGGCGGTAAAATTCCATCTGCCGTACGGTGCTGCCATCTCTGGGACCTATTGGCAATGAACGCGGCCTCATTTTAAAACAATGCGCATGTCTCTGTCTCTTTCCAGTCCGCAGAAAAATAAAAAATCGGAGGCCTTAGAACTTGAATGCACCTTGTAGGGTTCCATTGCTAACAAGTGGTGGAAGAGAGAAAATGTACTACACAATGTGTAGGTACAATGAGCCCAATAACAGTAAACACATCAGCCAACCCACGTTCAGAAGAATGTTAACTCCATGATACATACCCAGCGTTGATAGTACTGTATAATAAGGCACACAAACACGACGAAACCTAACGTAGCCTACAACACGACTCTAACCACACAACTCAATGCATTCCACCTAACGGCAGGAAAGGTACTGTGAATAAGAGATCTTAATACCCTACGGACCATTTGACGGAGCGCCAATGCAACGACTGTGCTAATATCCGCAATCAAGCGTCGTGCAGCCCTTCCTATTACCATGTGTTTATATCTGAAAGTATGCTTTTCTTGACCAATATTTATTGGACTTATTTTTCTTCTTCCGATTAGTACTGCCACCTGTCAAAGTACTCGACACCTTTTTTGAGCACCCTGTGTATTTATGGTTAACTGATTTATTCTCCGCCAAGGCACGGTACATGAGATAAGATTAACGTGAGCAAAAATAGATTCTAAAAATACTGTAACGCAGTATTCTGCAGAAAATTGTTGGAACCAATCTCCGGTGATTTACATTGTTTTGTTGACATTTCTAGCGAGAGAAAAATGAGTTCTTAACATGAGTACTATTTTTCTCAGTGGCGATTATCCTTTCGTAGAAATACAGCTACAGGTTTTTGTCGTTCAACTGATTTTACACATTGTCTTCTGAACATTCAAAGTTGTGTTTCTATGTCTGTTGTATTGCAGTGATGGCGGCGGAAGCGAATACATCTGCCCAGCATGTGAAAGCGTGTGTCCGTGCGTCCAATACAGAAGCATCGGCGCTTTCGCGTCCGTGTAATCCATTGCGGACGTACGGAGGCCGCCCCAGAAAGCTATTGTGCTCAGAGGCTGCGGAATTTATTGGAAAGGCTACGCTCCCGCGATTGCTGCCTTCCTATATGGCCGGTCGAACCTCTGCGTGGGTGGACAGCTGGAATCCATTTGAGATGTGTCAGCGTACGACTCGCACACAAACGATCTCATCGCATTTGTTCGGCTGAATTTAGTTTTTTGTAGACTCACTTCAGGTGTAGAATCCTTGTATTTGGAATCACGCTTCAAAGGATCAGAAATAAAAGGAAGTATTCAGGATTTATCTTCTTGATAACGTTTCAGCGGCACATATAATTACCCCAACAGAACATATAAAAAATACGAGATATAGTTAGTTTTCCAGCCATCTAATCTAGCTTGAATGCCGCTGAACAACTGCATTTTGTGAAACCTTACTAGAATATTGAGCGCCACTCATGGATTCGAAACGACTGAAACCTTGCGTTTCACAGGAAGTCCTCTCACGATCTGCCTTCACAGTTTGACTTCTGGTAGAGCGTCTCTACTCTTGTCAAAGCTTCAACGAAGTTTTTCTGTACACCCTGTGGAACTAGGACTGCTGAATGAAAGAATATCAGGAAGAAAAGGCTTGCCTACATTCTAAAGATTTGTTTTCCGAGTGAGTCATTCATTCTGCAAAGGAGTGTCTGTGATTTTGAAATCTTTTTGTAGGTAAGACCTACATGGAAATGGAAATGCCGTGTGGCTAGCGCCTCCCGTCGGGTAGACCGTTCACCTGGTACAAGTCTTTCTAGTTGAAGCCGCTTCGGCTACTTGCGTGTCTATGGGTAAGAAATAATGATGATAAAGACAACACAACACCCAGTCCCTGATTGGAGAAAATCTCCGACCCAGCCGGGAATCGAAACCGGGCCGTTAGGTATGACATTCCGTCGCGCAGACAATTCAGCTACCAGGGGCGGACAAGACCTACACGTTGGATAGCGACTCGAACACACAACTTTGTCTTTTTCTGACAATGCTCCTACCTAAAGTAGGCGCAAGGTATGAGCACGAGTAAAACTGTGAATAGGGCGAGGGTGGTGACGTCGTGGGTCGTATCTGCTCTCCATTGCTCAGTACGTGAGAGCACTGCCAGCGACAGCAAGGACCGGGTTTGAGTCTCAGTTCGGAATTAACTTTTAGTATGCTAGCAAGATTCAAAGCTGCGTCTACCGCGATGAAGAGTGGAAAATTCATTCTGGAATTGAGGTTTATGTCGTTACTTACATGTGTAGACATAAAGTAGCCACCAAATTCAAAGATATTTCAAAATTACCAAACCGTTATCGCATCACCTGAACATATTCAACAACACGATTTATTGAAAGATCAATATGGACGTTGTCAGTCGAAATTTGAAGCCTGCTTCCATAGATCAATGTGCACGCAAACTCGTTTCGAGTATCAAAATCAGCTGCGGAGTGCAATGTAACAGTAACATTCAGAATTCGACTAGATAAACATTAAAATATGTAATTAAGGATCTAAGAATCAGTCGTTTTAGATGACCAGGATGCAATGTTAACGAATGATACCTATCGAAATATGAGATATTTATGCTGCAGTAACCATATTTCTTATGGATATATATGCATAGAAGGAATGGAGCGGTACTTTGGCTTCCGGCGCATGGTGCTCTTAACTACAGTATTTGACACTGAATACCACAGTCTAAGTTCAGATACTAGTGCGGGATACCTACTTAAAGGGGCAACGACCTCAGAATTGAAGAAGGGTGATTATGCCCCTTATCTATCAAGTCACAAAGCCATCTGTTACGTTGTCATCATCACTATGTGGCAAGCCACGCCCTTCCCCTTCGCTACCACCCCCACCCCTCCACTCAGTATCAGAGAGAATTAAAAAGAAACAGTCACAGCACAGTACTTCAGTGGCCAAAATGAAATCACAATATGTAGTCCAACGATATGAACCTATTTTGCACTACATCCAAAGTACTTATGCTAAAATCTACTTTGACGGTGTAACTTGAAATAATTATCTAAAATGCGTCAGCAACACATACACAGGCTCACACACACACACACACACACACACACACACACAAACACATGCATACACGTTCCAGACATATTTTATGTGTGGAATTATCATAAGTTACAACTATAATGTGATCTTTTGGATAAATACAGGGTTATTACAAATGATTGAAGCGATTTCACAGCTCTACAATAACTTTATTATTTGAGATATTTTCACAATGCTTTGCACACACATACAAAAACTCAAAAGTTTTTTTAGGCATTCACAAATGTGCGATATGTGCCCCTTTAGTGATTCGGCAGACATCAAGCCGATAATCAAGTTCCTCCCACACTTGGCGCAGCATGTCCCCATCAATGAGTTCGAAAGCATCGTTGATGTAAGCTCGCAGTTCTGTCATGTTTCTTGGTAGAGGAGGTTTAAACACTGAATCTTTCACATAACCCCACAGAAAGAAATCGCATGGGGTTAAGTCGGGAGAGCGTGGAGGCCATGACATGAATTGCTGATCGTGATATCCACCACGACCGATCCATCGGTTTTCCCATCTCCTGTTTAAGAAATGCCGAACATCACGATGGAAGTGCGGTGGAGCACCATCCTGTTGAAAGATGAAGTCGGCGCTGTCGGTCTCCAGTTGTGGCATGAGCCAATTTTCCGCGGGCTACGCGTGAAACTTGCCCGCACGCGTTCAACCGTTTCTTCGCTCACTGCAGGCCGACCCGTTGATTTCCCCTTACAGAGGCATCCAGAAGCTTTAAACTGCGCATACCATCGCCGAATGGAGTTAGCAGTTGGTGGATCTTTGTTGAACTTCGTCCTGAAGTGTCGTTGCACTGTTATGACTGACTGATGTGAGTGCATTTCAAGCACGACATACGCTTTCTCGGCTCCTGTCGCCATTTTGTCTCACTGCGCTCTCGAGCGCTCTGGCGGCAGAAACCTGAAGTGCGGCTTCAGCCGAACAAAACTTTATGAGTTTTTCTACGTATCTGTTGTGTGTCGTGACCATATGTCAATGAACGGAGCTACAGTGAATTTATGTAATCGCTTCAATCATTTGTAATAGCCCTGTACTTTTGAACGTAGTGCATTCGCATCATGTGATTTCTTTTGAGCCGAACCAAGATTCCTACTCTAGGGCTACTACTTTGTGATTCTGTTGTTCTTGCTCCATCTTTAGAGTGCTCAAGATCGCAGTCATTAGCGCCTGTACATTGACTGTATGAGGCGAATGCGGCTAGGGCACACGACATGAGGATAGCCTAAAGCACAACATAAGGTGATAATATGCTCCCTTGTACTCTTTGTTATATGAATACTCACCATTCCTCTGAACCGAACACTGGAGCAAAAGGGTGAATTCATACCATTAAACATATTGATATCAGATCTGAAGAGCCACTAAGAGACAAGTCAAGAAAAGAAGACTCGCTATTCACAAAGATAATAACTGGATGAACCAGTCATCCTCTAACATACTAAAATCCTCTATCTAAGAGCTTAGTCAGAAGGGAAAACACAGTAATGATCTTACAACAGCAGACAGCAAGACCGATTTAGCGAAGACTATGAAGCCGTGCGGTTAAAGGCGTTGCAGTGTGGAACCGCAAGACCGCTACGCTCGCAGGTTCGAATCCTGCCTCGGGCATGGATGTTTGTGATGTCCTTAGGCTAATTAGTTCTACGTTCTAGGGGACTAATGACCTCAGAAGTTGAGTCCCATAGTGCTCAGAGCCATTTGAACCATTTGAAGACTATGAAAAAGAGTAAAACTGGAAAATGAGCTACCTTGGAGTATATGAAACAATAAAAAATTGACTCTTTTAGCCTAACAGTGAAGAAATCGATTCCACATTTCAAGATACTACTGTACAAGCCAGTTTATATCAAAACAGGCAGAGACACGTATGAGTATTCTATTTGAAAAAAAGGGAAGCCAGTCGGAAATTGAAGATGGTCTGTTCAGGGCTTGAGCGGGAACAAAAATTCTCCAGAATACCTATCAGAGCTCTTACATACACGAAACATTGTATGAATACCAAGCTGAAATTTTCCACCAGGGTCATTCACTCTAGAAAACTATTTGGTTCACAGTGGAATAGTCAAGCCGAAACAATTTGAGCTTCTGCACAATGTTCCCGTTCTGTTAGGTATTATGAAAGACACTCGAAATTGATCGACATAGCCCTGGATGACACACACAGGCACCTAAGGGAAGTTTGAAATCCAGTCCAACCTTATGGGTTTACCACCTGGCAAGAACATCTCCAACTTGTGTTCGAAGGGAAATAGCTGCGAACAAGTAAGGAAAGGAAATGGAGCAGCAGGTAATATATCCACTGCTTTGGCGTGAAATTCACATACCAAAGTTGAATTCTGGAAGAACCTCTTATGAAACAGCATCCTCAGAAAAGCAGATATACTAGTAACCACATATGAAATACCAAGATTTCAGTTGTGGAAAGTTTTCCGCTTGATGGGAACATAGTATCTTAAACTCTCCCACCTAGTTATGACTACGGATGGCTGCTATGGAAGACCTCGCTATTTTTGAGATCAAGAGTGGGAAGGTCAAGGGTTAATATGGCAAGACGAGGCTACGACAGAGAAGATACTGTGTAGTGCTACTGTGGAGAAGATTAGTTACGCATATGCTTCAATACTGGCTGTGTCCAAACCCCTGCGTGGAAAATGACTGGTATCAGGCCTCGATGAATGCACTAGAAGAGACCAAGCTTAGGTCAGATTTTACATAGTGTACATATTTTATCTGTGTAAATGTTGCTGTTTCTGACCCAAGAATAATAATGATGATAATAACTACAATATTCACAGGAAATACGGGACGCATACTGCACTCTAAGACACACTCTGTCATCAGTGGGGAATAACATATCCCTATTCTTCGGAATACCAGTCTCAACTTCTACGTCTGCAGAACTCGTCTTATCTTCGTAACTGTCGTACCGCAGTATGGAATAAACACTGCAGCCTTGGCATCTTCTACTGAGTAGCAAAGCGTTCTTTTCAACATTAAGCGTATAGGTTTTGATGTTACTGCTCTCTCTGATCACATGGCTTAAATGCCTAAGGCGAGAACTAAGCGCCACCAGAAATTTTAATCCTGTGCGTTAACGATTGACATGACAGATTTCTTGTGACTTTGTTTTTTAATACCGATCCAAGCGGACTGAATTCCTACGCAAAGAGAGGCCACACCGAGGATTAGCTTGACCTGTATTCTCAGGGTAGTTCTCTATATTTCTCCATGTAGTTGTTCATCTTAATGTTGGGAAGGATACAATTCATATGCATATCTGAGGCAGTATTGTGATATGGGTATCGCAAGCACCTACGTACGCAAACTAAATACTCGCAAGACCTTAGAAATGAATTGAAACACATCTCTTCTTTTTTACCAGTGAAACTAAATGATCAACATCACATCACCATGAGTTTGCACCTCAGAGACGTCATTACCAAATGCTCTACACTCTCTTTAATGCAGAGGACAAAAGGACATTGCTACGTTTGGTTAATAGCATGAGAGATAATATAAGAATTTGACTGACATCTCTAAATTTACCATGTGCTTGTAGACACCACAAGGACGTACTAAACTATCTGATGGAAATGATAAACTGAGCTCACGGTTGAAGTTTTACCAATTTATTTACTGACTGATTTAGCACCCTCGTAAAACAAATAAATTAACATAAACAAAAATTTAAATTCAGGTAGTGACAGATGGGTGACTGGGAACATCTGTTAGGCTATGTTACCAACGTGTGAGCAATTTGCCATATTCGACAAAACTTGAAGCTTTCAGATGTAAATCGTGTCATGAGATATATTAAACACAAAGAGAATTACTGGAGAAAAACTGTACCTTTCACTTGGGCATAGCTTTACTCCTTCTTGATTTATGACTGATGTTTCTCCTATGCATGCGACGTGAAAGCTGATAGCGTTAACAAAAACCAAACGCATGGAGACCGCACTGAGATCAGGAAAGAGGAGCGCGTGTTTTTTCGCAGAGCGTTTCAACCAACGCCACCCAGACAGGTCAAACTTTATCCACACTACAGCTTTGAAACCTCGCTAAGTTCCTTGAAACTGAATCTGCCGCAGACTACAGAACACGACCACGGATTAATCTCTTGCGTCTCACAGTAAAAGCCCATTGCGTAGTACTCGCAGCACATAAATAAATACAGTTTGAGCCAAACGTAAATCCTAGCCCAAAAAAACTCAAATGTAACAAAATTGCTCCATTTGCCATACTGGTCAATGGGTACAGTCAATAGAAGTAGTGATACTGAAGCACTGTGAAAACTGCTGTTTTCTCTGTATTGCACCGTTTATGGATGGAACAACTTACTGTATGAACGAAGATGTTAATAAATCGAATTACACGTACTGGCCAGATGTCAGTCCTCAACGGATGGCTCCATTAAAGATAGATGACACACAGCAAGCAAATGATTTGGGGTGAAGTATTAGGTCCTCGTGTTCATTCAGGGAGTAAAAATGGCTCTGAGCACTATGGGACTCAACTGCTGAGGTCATTAGTCCCCTAGAACTTAGAACTAGTTAAACCTAACTAACCTAAGGACATCACACACATCCATGCCCGAGGCAGGATTCGAACCTGCGACCGTAGCGCATTCAGGGAGTACTTACAACAGCTCGTTATCTGGAGATGTAAGGCGAAGATTTGTGCCGCCACAGCAGACAGGAGGTAGGGCATATCCGACTTTCACACAATGGCACTTCACGTAACTATGCTCTAGCTGTAAGCACGCACCTGCTCATCCAGTTTTCCCAGAGAAGGGTAGCTGATAGAGGTCTGGTGGAGTGGCTGCCATCCTTCCCTGATAAAAGTCTATTATTATTTATGAAGGCATATGAAGGAAATTATGTGTGCAGTGAATATCAGTATACTTGCGCACTACAGGGAAAGTATTATTGATACTTGTGGACACATTACAGTACATGTGTTGGTTAAGGTCCATAACGAATGAGTGAAGTGTGCTGGCGTAAGCTATCGCCAGCACACTGGTTGACAAAGATGAAGCGCGAAGGTCGATTAGAAGGCGCTGGATCAAGCGCGCCTATCACGAGAGAGGCCCGAGACACACAGACAAGCAACAGGCCGCCAACGTCCTCTTGACAGCGTGTATTTAGGTCGCCGCCGCTGACCGGAGGGACCCACTCGCTCACCCGATCATCTCGTTTGGCGTCTGTCAGTTTTATCACAGAGAGTGTTTAGTTCATCACATGCTATGGCAGTAGAGAGCGACCAGATTAGTGACTACAGCGGAACTATTAGTGATGATCTTGTACCACAAACATTGACTCAATTCAAGTAACAACTTCCTTTTCACGTAAATAAAGAACCGTTTTAATCCACGTGTGCATTTGTGTTGTACAAAGAGGGTACTGGCGACCCATAACAACATCCTCTCCCTTGGTTCCTTGCAGTGCGAGGCTGTACACAAAACGTATAACAACACTCTTACTATGAATTCGACAACAGAGAATGTGGTAGCCCCTATGTGTTATCGATAGCATTTGCGAGTTCTATGCAGAAGACACCACATGTTGAGAATGAATAAAATTATGCTCAAATGAGTGACATCATTATTACGTCGGATAATATATGTCTGATACGTCACATGATCCAATTACAACAAAAATTACTTCATCAAAGATGGGGGCTTTCAAAATGGTCTCCCTGTTGCCATATTGGTAACGGAGCCATACAGGTTTCCCTTCACTCCAGTCTCATAATCTGTCTCTAAATTTCTCTTTATTCTCATATTTGTGTCTTAGTAGAGTGATTGTATACCTCTGGACCACGCTGTAGTTTTTTTCGTATTTGAAAGTAATTACGAAATTCCATGATCTTATAATTATAAAAAGATCACAACATAGCAAGGCACTTTACAGTAGTGGTAATTTGTATGTCGCAAACTTACAAACGTATCATTTCATGTACAGGAATGAAACTAAAGATATCATGAATAACATTTATAAATACGGCTCTAATGCTCTAGTAATGTAGTGGAATCATATGTGTGATTCACCACATACAGACTGTTTTATTTGGAAACGAAGGATATACACAGAAGTATGAGTTAAGTAAATAGAAAAGTATGAGTTACGTTATCGAAAAAGTAGTTCCCAATCTTTTCCAAGTTGTGATATGAGTCCCATTGATAGTTTTATTTGCTACTCCTCAGATTCAGCAATATTTGTTCAAGTGACTCAAGTTTCTCTCATGGAATGTGATACTAATGTTGGATTCTAAATCTGTAAGGGTTATTCGAATCCAGCATAATATCAATGCTTTCTAGGAGATCAAACCTATCCGCTATTGATACTCAAAAATTAGGAGATTGTGTTTGCTGGGAACGCTCTCCTCGGCGTTCCACTAGATAAAGGCAGGTTCGTGCACTGTGGCTTTAAATCACTGCACATGTGTTGGCTCTTGGCCTTGTTACGTCTAGCGACTGCAGGAGTGCTGTTCGCAAGTGGAGCTGATGGCGAGAAATTCTCACAGTTTTACCCTGAATGGAAGCTAGATTGCAGCATTTATAGTAGACGCTCACTGGATCACCTGCAAGTGAAGTGGAGATCGAGTTCTGTCTCTAGTTTAAACTGAACATTGACATGAAAGTGCTCTGGCCCAGCTATATCCCCGTCGAGATTGCGAGCTGTGTATATGCTGTTGAATGTGCAGTCTATTTTGTCTAAAGGTCAACAGGTGCGACAAGTGCTGGCCCGTCATTTGGTAATTTGGTTGGAATTCGCTTTGATACTGGTGGATTTTCAAGGTGGCCAAACATGGGACATAGTAGATGAATAAATCGTGAGCTTTACGGTTTGATAAGCAAACATTGTCAACCTTGGTATTAACGCAACTTGATTAATAGAGTCTCGATGTTTGCGAATGTTGTGTTCGAAGTCTGTGTTGTGAGTGGTACCCTATGTATTGTACTGTTACGTTTTGTGCATTTATATTGATGTCTTTTGGTGCTGTGTTTTTAGAAATTAGAAATGAGCTGGCATCTCTAAGCTTGCTAAGGTTTTTTGATTGCTTTAAAAGGAAATACATTTTTTTAGCTCTGCTCTTGCTTCAAATTAGTGATCTGTTTTCTGTAGAGCGGTTTTGGATAATCTGTGTTTCACGTCGTCCTATGTGCTTTGGAAATCGTACTAGGCAAGACTTTTAGTATTCTAAGGAGTGATATTTTGTTCAAGTACTACAGAACCTTGTTGCTTAAGTCATGCTTTTGCCTATTCAGACATTTTTTAAATACAATCTCGGATTTGAATGTTTTGATAACCAAAATCCCCTCTCGTGAAGGTGATTTATTTTCAATACAGCAAAAGGCTACATTGTTAAATAGACAAAAGGAAATTGAGTCGGATACCGAACTTTTATAGCTTAACTGGCAGGTATCAAAATTTTTCTTTGGATAATAGTGAAGATATTGGTAGGTTTCTGTGATTAACAGTAGCATCAGAAGAGAAAGCTACCATTTTACAGGTGTTGCATAACTTTATTTCTAAAATTATCTTCCTACTAAATGTGGGATTTTTGAATAACTTATATTAGTGGCTGAAGGCGGTAAAAATGCTGGTTCTCTGGCGATTATCGGAAGAATATTTTTTTAAAAATGGTATGAATCTGTAAAAGAGAGCACATGATCACTAAACACTTCTTTAGGGTACAAGTTGTTAAGAAGTGTAATTACAATTACACTCCTGGAAATTGAAATAAGAACACCGTGAATTCATTGTCCCAGGAAGGGGAAACTTTATTGACACATTCCTGGGGTCAGATACATCACATGATCACACTGACAGAACCACAGGCACATAGACACAGGCAACAGAGCATGCACTATGTCGGCACTAGTACAGTGTATATCCACCTTTCGCAGCAATGCAGGCTGCTATTCTCCCATGGAGACGATCGTAGAGATGCTGGATGTAGTCCTGTGGAACGGCTTGCCATGCCATTTCCACCTGGCGCCTCAGTTGGACCAGCGTTCGTGCTGGACGTGCAGACCGCGTGAGACGACGCTTCATCCAGTCCCAAACATGCTCAATGGAGGACAGATCCGGAGATCTTGCTGGCCAGGGTAGTTGACTTACACCTTCTAGAGCACGTTGGGTGGCACGGGATACATGCGGACGTGCATTGTCCTGTTGGAACAGCAAGTTCCCTTGCCGGTCTAGGAATGGTAGAACGATGGGTTCGATGACGGTTTGGATGTACCGTGCACTATTCAGTGTCCCCTCGACGATCACCAGTGGTGTACGGCCAGTGTAGGAGATCGCTCCCCACACCATGATGCCGGGTGTTGGCCCTGTGTGCCTCGGTCGTATGCAGTCCTGATTGTGGCGCTCACCTGCACGGCGCCAAACACGCATACGACCATCATTGGCACCAAGGCAGAAGCGACTCTCATCGCTGAAGACGACACGTCTCCATTCGTCCCTCCATTCACGCCTGTCGCAACACCACTGGAGGCGGGCTGCACGATGTTGGGGCGTGAGCGGAAGACGGCCTAACGGTGTGCGGGACCGTAGCCCAGCTTCATGGAGACGGTTGCGAATGGTCCTCGCCGATACCCCAGGAGCAACAGTGTCCCTAATTTGCTGGGAAGTGGCGGTGCGGTCCCCTACGGCACTGCGTAGGATCCTACGGTCTTGGCGTGCATCCGTGCGTCGCTGCGGTCCGGTCCCAGGTCGACGGGCACGTGCACCTTCCGCCGACCACTGGCGACAACATCGATGTACTGTGGAGACCTCACGCCCCACGTGTTGAGCAATTCCGCGGTACGTCCACCCGGCCTCCCGCATGCCCACTATACGCCCTCGCTCAAAGTCCGTCAACTGCACATACGGTTCACGTCCACGCTGTCGCGGCATGCTACCAGTGTTAAAGACTGCGATGGAGCTCCGTATGCCACGGCAAACTGGCTGACACTGACGGCGGCGGTGCACAAATGCTGCGCAGCTAGCGCTATTCGACGGCCAACACCGCGGTTCCTGGTGTGTCCGCTGTGCCGTGCGTGTGATCATTGCTTGTACAGCCCTCTCGCAGTGTTCGGAGCAAGTATGGTGGGTCTGAGACACCGGTGTCAATGTGTTCTTTTTTCCATTTCCTGGAGTGTATGTAGAAGGTATTCGTGTTGTTGGAATAGCATTATGTGTCAGTTTATCAAAGAGTGAGACAGTGCGTATTATTCTTGAAGGGAAGCGCCCACGGGATCGGTCGTGTATGGTAGCTTTTGGTAGGCCAACGTCTTAAGCTGATTTACGTAAAGTTAATTCAACAGAAAAAAATATTAAGTTTGCGGATCATAAACGTTGCTCGCAGTTAGGAGTGACGCAGCATGAAATTTGTGGAAACGCGGCGCCTCCCGTTTGTGCACAAAAACGGCTTGAACATATTGTGAGTTTTCGTTGCCGTAACTGCGGTCGTATTGTTAGTGACAGCCCACACCCTCATCACGTGTTTAGAAGCAAAAGACGGCATCGTTCGGTGGTACGGCATATAGATAGCTGCGGGCCAGCGATTCGTTCTCAGAAAATTCTCGTGCTGCACGTTAGTTCATTTTCTTTTGTAAGTTGAATTCTGAATTCCGAACCAGTCTATGCCTTGGTTGATTCTGGCAGTTCAGTTTCATTATTAGACAGTGGGTATTGCTTTCGGTATCGAGTTTGAGACGTGAAATTTAGAATTCTTCAACAGTCACCAAAAGCAATCACAAGAAAACGCAAACACAGGCTTGTAATTCACCAAGATTAATTACAGATATCACCAAAACAGTTTTACATTTTTTTTACAAAACCGGCTTTCCAGTAGCCACCAGTAACGAGGATAATTAAAACGCTTATACAATCTTTACATTAGTATATTATATTAGTATAGTATTACATTAGTATATAGAATTCAACAAGTTTGTTTTCATTAAACAAATAAACAGACCCCAATGATTGAGAATGGCAATAGTAATTTCTCATAAGTAATAGGAATTTACAGGGACAAAATCCCCACAGGTTCATTAAGCAACAGTACAGGAAATTTAATAACAACTTTTTAAAGAGCAATTTCCGCAATGGAAAGCTTAGACCATTAAACAGATCAACGGAATTCCACTAATAATGTAATGACTATTCCACAGAACTCACACGTGGAATTCCTTACAATTGTAACACCAAATATGTGCAAAACATTTATTTTAATTGTCACTTTAAATTCCATGCAACAGCGGGCCCACCCCGACGGATGACCAACACAAATGATAGAGAAACCAAATCATAGGAACAGGGGACGCACCTTAGTGCAACTCGAGCACCCTAGCGAGAGAAACCTCCAAATAATAGTGAGAGATAAATACTCAACTTCTTTTAACTTCTGGGGCGAGCAGCTACATTGACAGGATACAGCCAAGTAGCGTGGAGCGTCACCAAAACGTAGCTGGCCGAGCTAACGGCGTCCGAACCCATCTCGCCCAAGGCGCCGCCCCTATATCGGTCAATCCGGAATTGGTTCTGCCCGCCATTGGTAGTTCATTGGAACATTTTTAAAACAAAACAAGTACAGACAACCGATCCAAAAGAGCCAACACAAAACACTCTAATTTCAAGGTTATTCCCTCTTTAAATTTAACGCCCTTAACAGAAAGAAAACAACAAATAAATGACATAGAAAATTATTCACTTCTTACTGTTCATAATTCAAAATTTTTAAAGGCAGCTCCCCCCCTCCCATTTTGTGTTCTGCCTTATGGCAGGTCTTGTCATGGGGGAAGCCTCGTCAGAGAGCTCCACCCCATGAGCGTCTAGGGAAGTGATTCCAGTCGTGGTTTCCCATTGCCTTCCACTGATGATGATGAAATGATAATGAGGACAACACAACACCCAGTCCCTGAGCGGAGAAAACTCCGACTCAGCCGGGATTCGAACCCGGGCCCCTTGGCGTGACAGATGCTGACCATCCAGCTATCGGGGCGGACCCCCTCTCATTATCGAGAATAAAATCAGGAGAAGTTAAAGGCCTGCAAAACCAAGAATATTAAAACTTTAATACAGGACACGAATATCACGGCCCCTTCAGACGGAAACCACAGCATAAAACACAACTACTTTAGTACTTTAGAAACCCACCGCCTTAATACAAAACATTGCCTGCGCACTGTGCTAGAATGACTCACGCGGTTTTCACATTACTTATGCTTAGTACTCTCGTCACTGGGCAGTGTACTCTGACCACCACTATTCAATATACCGGGTGATCAAAAGGTCAGTATAAATTTGAAAACTGAATAAATCACGGAATAATATAGACAGAGAGGTGCAAATTGACACACATGCTTGGAATGACATGGGGCTTTATGAGAACCAAGAAAATACAAACGTTCAAAAATGTCCGAGAAATGGCGCTTCATCTGATCAGAATAGCAATAATTAGCATAACAAAGTAAGACAAAACAAAGATGATGTGGTTTACAGGAAATGCTCAATATGTCCACCATCATTCCTCAACAATAGCTGTAGTCGAGGAATAATATTGTGAACAGCACTGTCCGTAGTTAAGGTGAGGGACTGGCGTCGGATGTTGTCTTTCAGCATCCCTAGAGAAGTCGATCGATCACGATACAGTTGCGCAAGATATCTTTCACGCGTCTAGCAATATTGGGTGGAGCGCCATCCTGCATAAACATCGTACGTTACAGCAGGTGTTTATCAGCCAGGCAGGGGATGATGCGATTCTGTAACATATCGGCGTACCTCTCACCCGTCATGGTAGCAGTTACAAAACCAGAATCACGCATTTCCTCGAAGAAAAAAGGCCCGATAACGGTAGATGTGGTAGATCAAGCCCATACCGTGACTTTCTCGTCGTGCAATGGAGTTTTAACGACAGTTCTAGGATTTTCGGTAGCCCAAATTCTGCAGTTGTGGGCATTGACCGACTCTCGAAGCGTGAAATGAGCTTCGTCGGTCCACATCACGTTACTCAACCAATCGTCATCTTCCGCCATCTTTTGAACCGCCTACACCGCAAATGCCCTCCGCTTCACTAAATCTCCAGGTAACAGTTCATGATGCCGATGGATTTTGTACAGATACCATTGGAGGGTACGCCTAAATGCCAACCAAACAGTAGTGTATGGAATGCCAGTGCGACGTGCGACTGCACGAGCGCTAACTTCCCCGTGCATAGACGAACCCGCTACAGTCTCCATTTCTTCCTGAACCGTCTCAGCAGCATTACGCCTTGTGCTCGGTCGGCCACTAAGGGGTCTATCGTCTAAACAACCCGTGGCTTCCAACTTCGAAATCATTCTTGCTACAGCTGCATTTGAAAACGGACCTTTACCCGTTCGAATCCCCTTCCTATGGCGATAGGATCGTAACGCTGAACTAGCACATTCTCCATTCTGATAATACAGCTTCACTAAAAGCGCCTTTTCAGGTAACGTCAAAATGCTGCGATTGCTGGCGCATCTGATTTTCTCTCTCATTACAGCTCCTTCTATACACGATTGTCATGCGCAGTCACTGAAGTTTTGCTGTCCATCGCCGTCTGTCGGACATTTTGTGAACTTTGTTTTTTTCTGTTCTAATAAAACCCCATGTCATTCCAAGCATGTGTGTCAATTTTTACCTCTCTATCTACATTATTCCGTGGTTTATTACGTTTTCAAATTTATACTGACTTTTTAATCACCCGGCTGTGAACACAAATTACGATCAGATTGATCACCAATGTCAGTTCAAAGAAAATAGCGGGTGCCCACCCTTAGTAGCAGCAAGCAACGAGACCCCACAAAGCGTACATAGGCATCTAGCATCAAGTCGTACTGTATACACTCTTGATAGTACATTAGAGGCCATAACCACCAGTCCGGCGTCGACACACTTCTCAACGCCGCGAGCAACTAACGCTCCACGTAACGGTGACTACGAGACTCCACAACACAACCTACGCCCATACCACGGGCAAGCACGACCTCTAGCACCCCGGAGCGGTAAAACAAGACTCACGTCGCCGGAAGCGCCGCGCTTGAATAGTGGGCAGAAGAGAAAACCCAAGAGAAAACACGCTTGCCAGAAAAACGGGATTGCTGCCCCGACTAGAAAGAGGATCATTGGCGCTTTGATTCTCAAAAAAATGTTCAAATGTGTGTGAAATCTTATGGGACTTAACTACTAAGGTCATCAGTCCCTAAGCTTACACACTACTTAACCTAAATTATCCTAAGGACAAACACACACACCCATGCCCGAGGGAGGACTCGAACCTCCGCCGGGACCAGCCGCACACAGTGATTCTCCCACGGCTCAGAGGTGTGGGAGGAGATGGTGCTGTTAATTCATATTGAGAAAGGTGTTAACAACGAATGGTAGCTTGTTAATGGTAAATGGGCTGTGTTGGCTCAAATTAAAAAGTGGAAATATTTCATGACCCCTACTGTTTCTGGTTGTTAAAGTACTAACTACAACAATAAGTATGCAATGTGGTTTTTTAATAAAAACAGACTGTCTGTTTAGCTATTGTGGTAGGAGTTAGATTCCCTCCGGTCAACGTAATGCTTATCAGATATTCTGTGCGGTAGGGTAGTGAGGTTAATAAGTATATTTGGAATAATTTAAATAAATAATTAAAAAAACAATCTGAACGGTTACTTCAAACTCTGGGCCAGTCTCGAGAAGTTTTGAGAGAAAACTTGGAGTAACTAATGAAATTAAGTGCCCCATTAGATTAGCAGGTCACATTCGTATTAGAAAACGCCTTATCATTTGTCGTCTCTCAAGATGACGGAATTTCGGACGACAGTCGACCAGCTTCTATAAGGCGGCGTGATTAGACGTTCCATATTTTCTTAAGTGTCTAACCTTTCCATAGTTCCTCAATCAGGTGGGGTAGGTTATCGCCCAGTAGTTGACCGACGTGTTTTAAATAAGAAAGTGGTTTTAGGATCAGTGCCGTTATCTGCTTTGAACAACCGTTTTTCTTGGTTTTCTGGGCTCTTTTTGTAGTGTGATCGATTTAAATCAAGCTACTTATCAGATTCCGTTGGCAGAAGAGTATAAACCACCTACGGCTTTCTGGACCGACTATAATCTCTTCGTATTTGATCACGTTTCGTTTGGATTGGCCACTGGATCCACTTTCCCGTGTAAGTTATTCTGTGCAGTTTTGGGGATTTCAAATTTCTCAGCGTTTACAACTAACTTGATGATATAGCAAAACCTTTGACAAACATTTTGAGCACGCAACCTCCTGGCAGATTAAAACTGTGTGCCGGACCGAGACTCGAAATCGGGACCTTTGCCTTTCACGGGCAAGTACTCTACCAACTAAGCTACCCAAGCATGACTCACGCCCCGTCCTCACAGCTTTAGTTCCGCCGGTTCAGGTTTCAATTTGACTTAAGGAAGCTCGCTTTCTCTCGATCCTTCCAGGGTTAGTCTGGTTCATAATCAGATTTTCTTTCTTGTCATTGTTTTCGGCGCCGGGGTATCGAATGATAAGAGTAGAACTAAATCTACCTAGGGATAAAAAGTTTGTGGCACGGTTTATCGGGATGGCCAAACTTGCATGACATCATCACCAACTTCGCTCTGCTTGTTGTGTCCTCAACCAGCTGCGCTGAAAAGGTAAAGGTTTCTGCTGGACTCATATTTACCAGACAGCCTTAGATTCCCTAAAAAGGGCTTTTGCTACTGGTCCCGTTTTGGGCATCCCCGACTATAGTCAGACGCAGTTAATAGTGGCCTTTGTTCCCTGTTACTCCAAGAAAAGGAAGACGAATGCAGACCTTTAGCACATGGTTCATGATCCCTGTCGCAATCTGAAGAGAAGTACTCGGTCTAAGAGATGAAGGCCTTACAATTGAATGATTAAGTTTTACCTCAAACATAGAACCTTTGTTTTGGAAATGTAGAACGAGGCAACGAGTTGGGTACTTGATAGGACTAGCAAACCACAATCCCTTTTCGGCAGTAGCATCCCGGCCTTTAAATTCCGGGTTAAGCATATTTGCGAGTCTGCAAATGGGATTGCGGATATGCTGACTAGGAAGTTTCAGGAAGAGCCTCCTAGCCCTCATCACCATGACCCCGACGAGCCGTCTTAAGGTGTGGCTGCAGTCTTAACAGAGGTTCCGATGTTATTTATCAATCCGAAGGAGGGGCAAGAATATAGTCTGGAGTTTGGGGAAATTTTGAAAAAAGTTCGTCGACGGAACGTAATTAGTAGGTGTTTGTTGGGAAAAGGTTCATTGTTTTACCAGTGTGGATACGAAATTCAGCTGAAAATATAATTTCCTTTTACATAAAAAATGATATGACTATGTGGCATTGTTTGCCGGGAGGCCTCATCCGGGAATGCTCATCTGCTAATGCTGAAATTCAGTATGGCGTTGGCTCACCCTTAGCCTTAGTGACAGCTTCCATTCTCGCAGGCGTACGTTCAACCAGGTGCTGGAAGGTTTCTTGGGGAATGGCAGCCCATTCTTCACGGAGTGCTGCACTGAGAAGGATTATCGATGTCGGCTGGTGAGGACTGACACGAAGTCGGCGTTCCAAAACATCCCAAAGGTGTCCTGTAGGATGTTATTGTCGTGCAACCACTCCGCCACAGGCAGTGAATTATGAACAGGTGTTCGATCGTGTTGAAAGATTCAATCGCCATCCCCGAATTGCTCCTCAACATTGGAAAGCAAGAACGTGAATAAAACATCGATGTAGGCCTGTGTTGTGATAGTGCCACGCAAAACAACAAGGGGTGCAAGCCAACTCCATCAAAAACACGACCACACCATAACACCAACGCCTCCGAATTTTACTGTAGGCTCTACACGTGCTGGCAGATGACGTTCACCGGGCACTCGTCATACCCACACCCTGCCATCGGATCACTACATTGTGTACCGTGATCCGTCACTCTACACAACGTTTTTCCACTGTTCAGTCCACACATTTTTACCCTACTTACACAAAGCGAGGCGTCGTTTGGCAATTACAGTCGTGATATGTGGTTTGTGAGCAGCTACTCGACCATGAAATCCTAGTTTTCTCACCTCCCGCTTAACTGTCTTAGTAGTTGCAGTGGCTCCTGATGCAGTTTGGAATTCCTCTGTGATGGCCTGGTGGATGTCTGCCTCTTACACATTACGACCCTCTTCAACTGTCGGCGGTCTCTGTCAGTCAACAGACGAGGAAGGCTGTACGGTGTTGTGCTGTACCTGTCACTTCACGTGTCCAGTTCACTATCATCTCGAAAACAGTGGACCTGGGGATCTGTAGGAGTTTGGAAATTTTTATTACAGATGTATGACACAAGTGACACCGAATCAGTTGATCACGTTCGAAGTCCGTGAGTTTCGCGGAGGACCCCACTCTGCTCTCTCACGGTATCTAATGAATGCTGAGGTCGTTGATATGGAGTACCTGGCAGCAGGTGGCAGCACGATGCACCTAATATGAAAAACGTGCGTTTTTAGGGGTGTACGAGTACTTTGGATCACATAGTGTGCTTCCTTGCCATGCTGTATCTGTGGTGTCACCGCCAGACACCACACTTGCTAGGTGGCAGCCTTTAAATCGGCCGCGGTCCGTTAGTATACGTCGGATCCGCGTGTCGCCACTATCAGTGATTGCAGACCGAGCGCCGCCACACGGCTGGTCTAGAGAGACTTCCTAGCACTCGCCCCAGTTGTACAACCGACTTTGCTAACGATGGTTCACTGACAAAATACGCTCACATTTGCCGAGACGATAGTTAGCATAGCCTTCAGCTACGTCCTTTGCTACGACCTAGCAAGGCGCCATATTCAGTTACTATTGATACTGAATCATGTAACGTCAAGAGCGACGTTCACCATTAATGGATTAAAGTTAAGTATTCCACCAGCTACGTCCGTTTTTTCTAAATTCTAATTTCCTTGTCCTGTTCCAGACCTCACGCCAGCGTGCGTGAGCTAAAACGCGTGCCTTTCGGCTTCCTCTAGTAACACGGTGTTGGCTCTCCTGCCAACCACAACAGTATCAAGGTACGTCGCATTGCACATTTGCACATTCCAGCCACCAGATCGTGGTTGTGCAGTACTTATGTAAGCGACATTCACGTGTTGCCCGTGTCTGCGTAACGCGTTTAAGGGATTCGCGATCGTGGAGGGAGGAGGTGTTCAGCTTCCACGGTGCACGACTGTGCCAGATCACTTGTTGCGGGAGGAGAATATTGCAGATCTCGCCACAGCGGTCCGAAGAGGCAAAGGGCCAAAGTTATGCACCTTCGTATGCAGGTGTGAGTTCCAGAGAAACATTAATCTTGTGAAGGCGGCTCGCGGAGTGACTCGTCTGGCAAATATGTCCAGGTGCGTCGCCGTGCAGAATTTCCCAAGTGACGAGGAACAACATATCACGGGTGACTAGGCGCGGTTCTTGACAGGTGTTGTAGTGGGGAATTTGATCCTTAGGGTGCAACACACAATTTAAATCAACCCCAAGCAAGTAACGGTCAAAGCGCCCTGTAAAGAAAGGGGCGATTTCTGCTGAATAGATCTGTGCTCCGTCACGTCCGTGAATGAAGCCTGACGGAGCATAAATGTTGACAATACGCGTTCCATAACAGTGATTGCCATGCCTGTGGCGGACGGCAAGTAGGTGATATCAGTCACCGGAGTGCCCTCTCGAGCGTGGATGGCTACGCTACGACCCAGGTGGTCACCAGGAGAATGATACGTGCTATATAACACGACGTCCTCAAGGGTGGCCAAGTGGACTTCCTGCAGCAGTGCGATGACGACGTCCAATGCCCATATCATCCCTCGCAGCATTTGAATAATCACGAGGGAGCTAATGTTGTTAGTGTTAATCGTTCTATTCGGTACGTTTGGAGTCGTGCCCCGCTGTGGAGGGTAGCTCCACGTGGAGGGTGAAGAGGAGCGAGGCAGCGGCGAAGTGTCGTACGTTACCTGGCGGCGTTACCGTCGACATAACTAGGTCTCCATCTCCAGTACCTCCGTCCAAAGCGTATTGTTCGGGCCACCGTCGACGTCGTCACTCCGCGCCATCGAGGGCGATGTCGTTGTAGCGTTCTTATGCTCTACCTCGTGCGTAGGATAGGAGGACGTCTCGGCGGCAGACGTAATAGTGGAATCCATTGGTTCAGGTGCACCTGGGTGAGCCAGCAGAGTAGGTACCGGCACGGCCAGAGCCGGCGTCGCGTTGTCGGCACTCTTGTCGTCGTCGTGCAGGTTTCTCGAAGCCTCGTCGAGCCGGACGGTCTCTGGAGCCTCAGAGTGTGAGCTGTCTCGTTTCGAGATCGTGCGGCGCCTTCTCTCGTGCCTTTAAGGTGAACGTTGTTTGCGAGTCCGTCCTTCGGTATAAGAAGACGAGAGGGAGTCGCAGCGGACTGGGAGGCGACGATAAGTGAAGGGACGTCCATATCGTAGGCCAGGAGGCGATCGGAAGTCGTCGCTGCAGGCAGTGCCGCCGGAGTAGCGTCAGGTTGTCAGCGTGATGCGTCGACCCGGCGGTATCTGTAGCAGCTCGAAGGGTCACCGGATCCAGGTCCGACAAACGACGCTCGGCGGGAGGAGAAGAGAACGCCTATGCCTATGTGATCCGTAGAACCGTCGTTGGAATCGGAGGCGCCGCTGATGACACTTAGACCTCAGGTGGTCTCCAGTGCCGCACCCGGAACAGGTCTTGAGTTTGCCGTCGTGTATGACGACCGCTCGGCAGCCGTTGATTTTCGTGTAAAATGGCACGTGGCAACGGAGATCGATGGTGATCTGTCGTACACCGTTAAGAAGAAGTTACGTTCGGAATTGCGCCCAGCTTTCGGCATTGTGGTCATATACAATGCGATAGGGGCGGAAAGCCACGATAACGTCTTCCGCCGCGAGCTTGAATGGTAATTCGAAAACCCGTACGGTGCGCATACCCTAGCCCGCATGATCGACCGTACTGACATTGCCGTCGGCGTGGCAAAAGCATAGTCCATGTTTGATGGCACGAAGTATTCTTCCGCATGCCGTGTCGTTGACGACTCTGACTTACACCGTACTGCTTAATATAGACAAATGGATGCCCAAAACGTCAGAAACTGGGGTCTTAGCTATGTCGCGTAGGAAGCGTTGAACTTCCAGGGTCTTTAATCGGTTGTGGTCATTGCAGAAGTCGAATCGTAGTGTTGAGTTTCGAAAACGATTCCTCATGTTTCTAGTATACGTAAGGGTCACGTAAGTGACGGCCGCTAAAAGTAAACAACAACGAGCGCGCGATCCCCGCAGGCGGAAACAACGACACGTCCGCACTGCACGGCTGCGAAGGCCGGATTGAAGTAGGTGGACTGTTGTATTTTTCTCTAAGATAGAGCATTACAAATTGAGCAAGTCGATAAAGGGATCGTTCACCTCTGGCCATAATGCAGGTAGTTATTCGGCTTCGAGTTGATTGACAGGGTTGCTGGATGGCTTCCTGAGGGATATCGTGCCAAATTTTGATCAATTCTCGTGTTAAATCGCTAAATCTCGAGATAGTGGGAGGAATCTGCCCGTAATTCTTCACACGTTCTGACCTGGGGTGAGATCTGGCGACCTTGCTGGCCAACGTATAGTTTGGCAAGCACGAAAAAAACTTTATGAACTCTCGGCGTGCGCTTTTTGTTACTAAAATGTAAGTCCAAGATGGCTTGTCATGAAGGGCAACAAAACGGGGCGTAGAATATCGTATATCACCGACGTATCACTGTGTTGTAAGTGTGCCACGAATGACAACCAAAGGGATCCTGCTATGAAAAGAAAAGGCACCCCAGACCATGACTCCTGGTTGTCGGGCCGTAGGGCAGCGTATAGTCAGGTTGGTTTCCAACAGCACCCCGGGGCGTCTCCAGACACTTCAGCCTGGAATCTCACTTTATTGGAGCTGCCTACAGTGACGAGTCCCGTTTCTAAATAAGCCCCGCTGACCAGCTCCGTTACTTGGCTTTTAGATCACATTACCCGGAAACGGTTCCCCCTTCTATTTACGTGTAAATGATACAGTTGCTTCTTTCGTTTCAAGACATATGTTATAATTGTTTCTTAAAAGTGTTTTAGATTACTGAAGAGTGTGACTCCCTTTTTACCATAATTAATCTGAGACTGTTCACTGCCTCTTGCGAGGCCGTATCTGGCGGGTAATTCTAAAGTTGTTGTGCGATGTACTCCACCAAGGAGATCATGTTTATTTAATGATTAAATTTCTTAAAGAAAAACTGTTTTTTCCAGTGGCAGCCTTTATTGTGTGTTTCAGGTTTTTAAGCTGGCCGCTTTTATTAGAATTATTTGATAAAACAAAATTATGTAAAAAATTATACTTGTTAGTTTCTCGATGCCCTTCTCTAATAAACTGAGTGTACTATCTCGCGGTAATTCCGAGGTAAGTCAGAAATTTTTACAGTAGTTTTTGGCGCAAAGACTATAGTAATTTGTTACCTGAGAAGTAGCAAATAGATGAGTCATTTGGCGGTCAGATTCAAACACCAGAGTCTCCTGCTCGTTAGTGGACATCCTACAAGCTGCATTTCATATTTGTCCCTGTTACACGTGTGTAGTAACTGCTATATTTCATTACCTGACGATATGTATATCCTCATCTTAGAAACAAAACTTTCACCTGATAACGGAAGAACTATGACCGACACATTAAATAATATATTTCCTCAAATTATCTTATGTAGCTATATATCTATTAATACCCTTAAGCTCCCGTTTTGAAGGTTGATGTCTTTGTAACTTTCAAATTATTGTTCTTGAACCTGTTGCTTTGATAAAAAAGTGGTAAACTCACTGTGTATAAAACTGTGAATAACTGCACGTCTATTTTGAGAAAGACGAACTTTAAATATTCAGCCTCGTGAGACAGGGCGCTGTGTCTGGATAACATTGATGAGCCTGGTGGTGGCGCTCAGCAACAGTGAGAAACAAACGGTGGTGAGACACTGACCAATGTAGAAAGTGTTGCTGAAGGCTGAAAATGTTAATCTTATTTAGCAATTAGCTATGCGTCCAATCAATTATGAAATGGTGTGGGTTTTACTAGCATGCTTATAAATCGTCTCTGATATTCTTTTATTACGGATACAAGAATTTCCGGACTTGTGATGCCAAAAATTTTGTAAGCCCTGGCTGCAGTTGGAACAATATTTCTAGAAAGTGCCATAGTGAGCCACGACATTTTACTTTGCCAGAGATATGAAGACGCCTTGTATAATCTTTTGCTATCACCTTTTTCGACGACATCCTTATTACAAGGAGAGGCAATTGTATTATTTGATAGACTTAGATCCTATGTCACAGTATTTCGAACGTTAATTTAACCTACAGTCAGATCACTATCCTAGTTCCTGTATCATCTGTTGCAATTAATGACTCACGTTAAAATTACGAAGTCAAAAATCGTATTGGCATTGTAGGAAAACTTCATAGATACATAAGTAATGCAAACTTCTGTCTGTTCATTTAAACCGAACAAGAGGTAAATTTGAAACTTCCTAATTATGATTTTACTTAAACTGCTGAATGCTTACTCAAAGTTGTTAAACTGCTGAATGAAACTGACGTACTGTCTCTTTACTGTATCATTATCATTTCATATCTGACCTACAGAATTATTCCTGACAAATACAACTCAAACGCAATCTTACTGCTCAGATAATTAGAAGAAAAGAATGGCACTGAATTAGAAGGATTCCTAACAATAACGTATATATTTCTTAAGACAATTACCTCACAAAAAATCTTCGTTATACGAACTACAGTGATACAGCAAGCATCAATACAGCCAGCTAAATAAAAGATTCTGATTACTGTAGGCTCTAACTACTAATAGGCATGTGGTTAGAAAAGGAAAGATTATATTGCAGAACAAACAATGTATTTAGCAAATTTTACCTTAATAATGTGACATACAGTTCCAAAAATTGTATAATCATCAACAATAATACATTTCCATGACGGACACACGTCCAGATCGTCTGCTTGCACTAACACTTCAGACCTGTAACCTCCATCACTGGTAACTATAAACTTCCTACCTCCATCACTGCTGCCTATTCACCTCCAGCTGCCATCACTGCTGACTATTCACTTTAAACTTCATCACTGCTGGCTATTCACTTCAAACTTCCATCACTGCTGACTATTAACTTCTAACTGCGAGTCCGGCCAGCCATACAGTCTCTTACAGAGAGCGCACAGTGCAGACTAAAGCGCTGCCAACATACAAACACATAAACAGGCTACTTACAAATCTAATCCATTGGTTGCACTTTCTCCTTTGGGAAACATTAATTTTGCTTGATTTAACGTGCAGATTCTAATTAATAAGTTTCAGAAATTTTTCAAGTGAAAACTTCAAATATGATTGCCTAGCTGTTGTATCAGTAACAATACCGCTTGTTTCCACCCTGATTTTTAAATACAGATTATACTGATAAAAGTAAATACTACATCAAACTTAATTTCGGAATTGATAAAGGAAATTAGGTTCTTCAGCGATTGGCGACCATATGTTCGTAATTATAGTACGAGGGCTGTTCAGAAAGTAAGCTCCGATTGATCGCGAAATGGGAACCACAGTGAAAATTAGAAATGTTTTATTTTTAACAGTTAGCTACACCATCCAGCTACTTCTCTACGTAGTTGCCGTTCTGACTAGGACAGTTGTCGTAGCGTTGTACCAACTTTCCAATACCCTCATCATAAAAGACAGCCGCCAGTGCTTTCCGCCAATTCTCTACGCTGGCCTACAGCTCGTTTTCTGTGCCAAAATGTTGTATTCATAGCCAGCGGTTCATGTGAGCAGAAATGAAACGCAGGGGGAGTCAATTACGCGCTGTCTTGTGGGTAGTCAAACATTTCCAATTGAAAACGATGCAGGAGCATCTTCATTGCCCCTTCAGAATGCGGCTGAGAATATTGCCTTGTAGAAGAAACTGCACGACAGTTATGTAATGTTGGCTGTATAGCTTCAGGCGAAATTTCTCACCAGGTCCTCGCACTTGGCGGGAGACACTATTCTCTAGACAACTTTACGCGATCACTGTGAGCTCAGAAATGAGAGGAGTGACGTGATGCTATCTAGGGTCATACTAGAGACACTGCCCAACACATCTGTGCAAAGCTTTATCGGATTATCATAGTCGTTTCCATTTCGCGATCAATCGGAGCTTACTTTCTGAACAGCCCTCGTATTTATTTCATTTGATTGATCATAAGATGAGTTAAAGGTAACCCTCATCTTCTTCTTGTGCAAAACGACAGTTTGACAGGAGGATATATTCACGTTATCAAAAGCGATAACGGAAATGGGCACTCATAAATGCAGTGAAGTGCGTATATGTCTGATCGTTATATCCACCAGTTACTTTATGATTTTATAAAGGGTAGCCTTTTTTTTACAACAGTCCAGTTTAGGGCACACGCTATTCCAAATTTATAAAATTTCCTGCTACTTTTGCGATTACCCACATATTAAGGTTTCCTATAAATACTGAGTGGTAGGAAATATCTGTTGTATTTGCTAATGGCTGTTCATAGAGCAAAAGTTACGAGTTGTCTAGCAGTCAACGGAGCGTGCCAGGAACGCGCACACGGCCGATATGTCGGCCGTCTTGCGGCGTGCCGGCTTAAGATACGGAATTGTCTTTTACATGGCTTAGTACAAAAGTTTTGATCACGCTGGGTATATGGAAATGATATAAACAAACGAAACAAAGAAAACATAATATTGCACAGTCATAAGGTAACAATATTTTAGTGACCGTTACAAAGTGATTAGGTGCTGTTACATGCGATTTGTGGCCAGATGGAAGAACATCAGCAGTATCATCGGGATAATAGTGGCGATGGTCTTAGCGGTAATAACCAACCGCTAAACACAAGAGGAGACATCAGAACCAACGAAGGCGTTTCCAGTAAAAGTAACTGCATTACATACTAATACAGAGGCGGAATGTGCCATAATGGCTGTAGTGAATGGTAAAAAGGTCTACGTTTTTGTTGGACACAGGGGCGCATGTGCCGGTGGCGCCGAGAGGTTTACTGAGTATGAGGTAATGAGACCAACCACGTAATAATTCGCGTGGGGTGTGGGATAACGGTATATAGCCACTGGGATCGATATTGGTGAACTTTCAATTGGAGGCAACGACGGTTAACCAGTGTGCAGGAGTGTTGACGCATACAATTGAGGACTACAGCATGATCCCAAAGTCAGACAATCGCTTCAGCATCATGCCACAATCGACCACTGACAATATGTGGTAGAACTTAGTGGGAAAATATTCTGGCTAGGGGAGGCTGTTGTAAATGTGTTGTTCTGTCGCAAAGAGTGTCTGTCGTAAAGACCAATACAGTTAAACCGCAAACAATGAGATTAAAGCTCAATCTGCATGATTGTGTGTTATGTCGCACCAAGAAATCACTGTGAGTGAATGTGCAGCATGGCTTCCAGTTGGTGTGTTGAGTATAGTGGAACTGCTGTAGGACAGTGATGCGTTACATGCAGACATTTGTTTAGCAAGGTAAATTGTTGGAAGCTTACAGGGACGTATGGATGAAAGGTAATGCATGTCAATGTCGATAATTTTGGTGTTTAGGATGTTCTGACAATAAAGGGGATCCTTAGTGGCAACAGTAGGTATTCTGGAAGGTGGAAATTTGCTGCACTAATGATGTAAGTTACGAAGAGCACCAGGTTTCCACAAAGAGTTTCCGCTAAGACTGCGTTGTGTGTGAAGGTCAATCCATTTAGGGGAACAGAGAGGGCACAATGTAATAACTGTTGTTAGAGTTTCGAGACTTGTTCTTACCACGAGGGCCATTAACTGCAACGTCCACGACACAACACAAGATTGTCTTGGGGAACGATGCACTAGTGTATCAAAGACTGTACAAAGTATCACCATCTCTGTAGCTGGTTTTAAAGGAGTTTATAAATCAACAATTAGTTGAGAGTGCAAGAGTATGGAGTAGTTGCCCATGGGAGTCAGGAATTGTAATTACACAAAAAAAGTCTACAGACGGTTCAAGAAAGTATCAATTCTGCAGCAGCTATGGCCATTTGATCGATAAGACAACAGATGCTTACCTCATTCCAAATATCATGGAAACTATTGTTAATCTTTGGAAGTGCTGGTATTTCTCGACGATGGACTTGAGGAGCTGGTACTATCAGGTGGCGGTAGCTGCACAGGAAAGATCAAAGACTGCATTTTTAGTAACTTGGGCACTTTACCATAATGAAGAATGCCAGTTCGTTTGAAAAATGCGTCAGCAACATTCCAGTGTCTGTTACGCAGTGTTCTGAAGGGATTGAAGCCTTGTCCATTTGAACGAAACAACGGTTTTTTGGGAGACAAGCAAGAACACAGCCACCGACTCAGGGAAGTGTTCAAGATGGTACGAGCAATGAGCAACAGATTTAACGCTGAGTACTGACAAGTGTCATTTTTCCTTGGCAGAAGTAAATTACTTAGACCAAGTAATTAGTAAGGATTAAGTAAGAACTGATCTGAGGCTGAAACAGCCAGTGCGATATCTTCCTGACACAGCACAATCACAGAGTTTCAGACTGTCCTGGGTCTCAAAAAACATTATAGGAAATTTGTAACAGGATTTACAAACATAGCACCACGGTTTATGCGTTTAGTAAGAAAATATACCGACTTAGAGTGGTCTGAGGAACTTCAGGAAGCAACTGATGACAAGAAGGAAATGTTGATGTTGCATTCAGTATAGGTATTTCCAGATTTTCAGAAAGAATATACATTACTGTGCGATTCACTGGCTCATGCTCTGAGGTGCACTTTGAGTTACAGTTTCAGTAGCGAAGAGCACCCTATTGCACCTGCATTGAGATACGTGAATTGTACTGAGAGGAATTATTCTACCACATGGAGAGAAATGCATAACCAGGCGCATAGAGTGTCGTACTGCCAATGTTACCTGTGCTAAAGAAAGTTTACAGTCTTGACTGACGTTGCTACATTGAGGTCTGAATCTGCTTAGTGTATTCGTCACTTGGTCTCCCTTTACGATTTTTACCATCCTCGCTTCCCTCCCTAACTAAATTGGTGATCCCTTGATGCCACAGAACGTGACCTACTAACTGATCCCTTCTTCTAGCCAAGTTGTGCCACAAATTCCTCTTCTCCCGGTTCTATTCAGTACCACCTCATTAGTTATGTCATCTACCCATCTAATCTTCAGCGTTCTTCTGTAGCACAACATTTCTAAGGCTTCTATTCTCTTCTTGTCTAAACTATTTATCGTCCATGTTTCACATCCATACATGGCTACACTCCACACAAATACTTTTAGGACAGGCTTCCTGACACTTAAATCTATACTTGATGTTAGCAAATTTCTCTTCAGAAACGCTTTTATTTCCATTGGTGGTCTACATTTGATATCCTCTCTACCTCGACAATCATCAGTTATTTTGCTCCCCAAATAGCAGAACTCATCTACTACTTTAAGTGTCACCTTTACTAAACTAATCGACTACATTCCATTATCCTGGTTTTGCTTTTGTTGATGTTCATCTTATATCCGCCTTTCAAGACACTGGCCATTCCGCTAAAATGCTCTTCCAGATCCTTTGCTGTCTCTGACAAAATTACAGTGTCATCGGCAAATCTCGAAGTTTTTATTTCTTCTCCTTGGATTTTAGCTCCTACTCCAAACTTTTCTTTTGTTTCCTCTACTACTTCCTCAATATATATATTGAATAACATCGGTGATAGGCTACAACCCTGTCTCACACCATTCCCAGCCGCTGCTTCCTTTTCACGCCCCTCGATTCTTATAACTGCCATCTGGTTGTTGTGCAAATTGTAAATAGCCTTTCGCTCCATGTATTTGACACCTGCCACGTTTAAAATTTGAAAGAGAGTATTCCAGTCAACCTTGTCAAAACTTTCTCTAAGTCTACAAATGCTACAAACGTAGGTTTGCCTTTCCTTAACCTATCTTCTAAGGTAAGTCGTAGGGTCTGTATTGCCTCATGTGCGCCAACATTTCTACGGAATCTGAACTTCGAAATGTCGGCTTCTACCAGTTTTTCCATTCGTCTATAAAGAGCAAAATAACTGATGATGGTCGAAGTAGAGAGGATATAAAACGTAGACTGGCAATGGCAAGGAAAGCGTTTCTGAAGAAGAGAAATTTGTTAACAAAGAGTATAGATTTAAGCTTCAGGAATTCGTTTCTGAAAGTATTTGTATGAAGAGTAGCCATGTATGGAACTGAAACATGGACGATAAATAGTTTGGACAAGAAGAGAATAGAAGCTTTCGAAATGTGGTGCTACAGAAGAATGCTGAAGATTAGATGGGTACACCACATAACTAACGAGGAGGTATTGAATAGAATTGGAGTGAAGAGAAGTCTGTGGCACAGCTTGACCAGAAGAAGGGATAGGTTGGTAGGGCATATTCTAAGGCATCATGGGTCACCAATTTAGTGTTGGAGGGTAGCGTGGAGGGTAAAAATCGTAGAGGGAGACAAAGAGATGAATACACTGAACAGATTGAGAAGGATGTGGGTTGCAGTAGGTACTGCGAGACGAAGAATCTTGCACAGGATAGAGTAGCATGGAGAGCTGCATCAAACCAGTCTCAGGACTGAAGACCACAACAACAACAATAGTTCGGTAATTTTCACACCTATAAACACCTACTTTCTTTGGGAATGCAAATTATTATATTCTTCTTGAAGACTGAAGGTATTTCGCCTGTCTCGTGCACCTTACCTATCAGATGGTAGATTTTTGTCATAGCTGGCTGACTCAAGGCTACCAGTAATTCTAATGAAATTTTGTCTACACCCAGGGCCTTGTTCAGACTTAGGTCTTTCAGTGCTCTGTCTAATTTTTCACGCAGTATCACATCTCCCATTTCATCTTCATTTACTTCTTCTATTTTCGTAACATTGCCCTCAAGTACATCGCCCTTGTATAGACCCCCTGTATACTCCTTCTATCTTTCTGCGTTCCCTTCTTTGCTTAGAACTGGGTTTCCATCTGTGCTCTTGATATTCATACAAGTGGTTCTCTTTCCTCCAAAGGTCTCTTTAATTTTTCTGTAGGCAGTATCTATCTTACCCCTAGTGATATACGCCTCTATATCCTTACATTTGTCCTCTTCCCATCGCTGCTTACCCATTTTGCACTTCCTCTCGATCTCATGTTTGACAGGTTTGTTTTCATTCTTGCCTGCCTCATTTACTGCTTTTTTATATTTTCTCCTTTCATCAATTAAACTCAATATCACTTCCGTTACCAAAGAATTTCTACTAGACCTCGGCTTTTCACTTGCTTGGTCCCCTGCTGCCTTCACTATTTCATCTGTCAAAGCTACCCATTCTTCTTCTATCGTATTTCTTTCCCCTGTTCCTGTCAAAAATTCCCTAATTCTCTTTCTGAAACTCTATACAACCTCTGGTTCTTTCAGTTTATCCAGGTCCCATCTTTTTAAATTTCCACTTCTTTGCATTTACTTCAGTTTTAATCTACAGTTCACAACCAATAGATTGTGGTCAGAGTCCATATCTGCCCCTGGATATGTCTTACAATTTAAAACCTGGTTCCTAAATTTCTGTCTTATCATTATATAATCTATCTGAAACCTTCCAGCGTCTCCAGGCCTCTTCCACGTAAGCAACCTTCTTTCATGATTCTTAAACCAAGTGTTACCTATGATCAAGTTATGCTACGTGTGGCTTCCTCCTTCATTCCTTATCCCCTTTCCATATTCAGCTACTACTTTTCACTCTCTTCACTTTCCTACTATAGAATTCCAGTCCCTCATGACTATTAAATTTTCCTCTCCCTTCACAATCTGAATAATTTCTTTTATCTCATCATACATTTCTTCAATCTCTTCATCATCTGCGGAGCTGGTTGGCATATAAACTTGTAGTACTGTGGTAGGTGTGGGCTTCATGTCTATCTTGGCTACAATAAGGCGTTCTCTATGCAGTTTGTAATAGCTGACCCGTGCTCCTATTTTTTTTTTATTCATTATTAAACCTGCTCCTTCATTACCCCTGTTTCATTTTGTATTTATAACTCTGTATTCAACTGACCAGAAGTCTTGGTCCTCCTACCACCGATCTTCACTAATGCCCACTGTATCTAACGTTAACCTACCCATTTCCCTTTCTAAATTTTCTAACCTACCTGCCCGATTAAGGGATCTGACATTCCACGCTCCGAACCGTAGAACGCCAGCTCCTTTCTCCTGATAAAGACATCCTCCTGAGTAGTCCCGACGCGGAGATCCGAATGGGGGACTATTTTACCTCCGGAATATTTTACCCAAGAGGACGCCATCATCATTCAACCACACAGTATAGCTGCATGCCCTCGGGAAAAATTACTGCTGGACTTTCCCTGTGCTTTCAGCCGTTCGCAGTACCAGCACTGCAAGGCCGTTTTGTTTAATGTTACAAGGCCAAGTCAGTTAGTCATCCAGACTGTCGCCTCTGCAACTACTGAAAAGGCTGCTGCCCCTCTTCAGGAACCACACGTTTTTCTAGCGTCACAACAGATACCCCTCTGGTACGGCTATCTGTATCACTGAGGCACGCAAGCTTCCCCACGAACGGCATGGTCTATGGTTCATTGGGGGGGGGGGGGGGGGGCTGAGTTTCAATTCTCATCTCGACTGACGAGATTAGAATCAGAACTCAGTGAATTTGAGTATAAGGTAATCCAAACCACTGAAGAAATGCAGAAATGCAGATGCACTAAGCAGAAACCTAACGGTGATACAAACACTAGGCGAAGAGCTCGCTGAGTGCAAGCAGTGCAGAGTGCTGATGGAGAATGCAAACAGTGCAGTTTGGGGTATTTCCTTTGCGTGAGCTCTTGTAAGTGAATGTTAGACAACAAAGCAAAAGGATTCCAATGTAAGACGGAACTGTTTAACTAATGATTGTTGGTTGTTAAATGCAGGAAGAGACCAACACATATCCTTCGCCAAAGAAATGAAATAGTAGGGCACGGTGTTGACGGTTCAGGCAATGTATAGAAAAGGTATTTGGGCTACTGAAAATTAGTATACTTTTATAGTGAATTTCTGTGTACAACCAGTCCGCTCCATTTTTCCACTGAATTCGTGTCTTTGTCTTTCGGATAAGTTACAGGTAGCGAAATGTTGTCTACCACTTTTACAGATACCAGACCAGACTTATATGAGTCGAAAGGCTTCACATAGATATGACAAGTAAAGAGGGAATGAGACTGTTGAATCCGACTACATTCATTCTGTACATCAGGCAAATAGTAAAAGAAAACAAGGAGGAATTTGGGAAAGTGTATTAAAGTGTAGGGAGATGATACAAAAACTTTTATGTCTGCTGTCGAAGACGGCAGTGAGCTTGGCACATTAGCTGAAAGGATGGACACGTACTGAAAAATTTAGAAACAAAAGTGAAACAAAAGTAGCGGAATGTGGAATTAAATCGATGTTGAGGGAAATAGATTATAGAGAGGGGCACTTGACAAGATAGTTGAGTTTCATTATTTGCGTATAAAATTAACTGACGATATTCTAATAGGAGAGGATATAAAACGCAGGATCCCAATTGGCAGGAAAGAAGGCATGAACTCCAAGTTGTCACGCCGCTGATTTTCATCTTAAACTTCTTCATAAACAGTCGAACTTTCCGGCCCTTTGCTGGAATCTTGCCTTGTTAGCTGTTCAGCTAAACGTAAACACTAGAAGATCCTGAAGACCATTCCAGCAGGGACTCGTCAAAAGAAGAAAGTCAAGACAAAGATCATGCCGCTTACCAACCCAGAAGATTACATCTTCTTTGACAAAAGCCACGAAAGCTAGCAAATTTACACGAAAATATTTTTTTTAAAAAAAAAGGAAATTTGATGAAATCAGATATAGATTTATGTATTAGGAAGTCAATACCGAAGATACTACTCTACTAATTTAGGTCTTGAAAGATTGTAGTACAGAAGAATGTCCAAGATTAGATGAGTATATCGCGAAACTAGGCAATACTGCGTCGAACTGACGAGCAAAGATATTTATTGCACAATTAGAGGGAAATGCAGGGAAACTGTGTAAGGTATCATCGATTCGTCAGTTTAGTAGTGGAGGAATTAGAGAAGGGGAGGTGAAGTAGTAGAAGAGTAAGGATGATTACAGTAAGCAGGTTAAAATGAATGTAGCTCTAAGTAGTTATGCACAAAAGAGACTAGTGTGGAGAGCAGCAACAAATGAATCTTCGGACTGAAGACACAGCAACAACTAAAACTCTTATTTAAGTCACTGAATGCGTGTTCATGGGAAAAAATTATATGGCCCTATATTAGCTTTAATTATGACGCAAGTTGTAATTAGTGAACTACAGTAGCTACTAGTATATCAAACGCTTCTGTAGTAGCTGAGCGTTCACCAGAAAGGGACGAAAATAAAGTAGGATAGATTTTGCGGTGGTCCTAGAATAGTTTATTGCGTTGTAAGCTGAGTCCAAGATTGGGAAAAATTCAAATACAGCTACATAATGGGATTCATTGTCTTTGAAAAAGATACGGCTGTCTATCAAGTTAGCTATTCTGGAGTATCAATTTCGAGTTTCACTCTTATGTACAGCTTTTGCGAAAACTTCTGAATAGGTACCTCAGTTCGTGTAGGTTCACATAACACATGCTTCCAGTAGCATAATAGAGACTACTCTGCACGTTGCGATTATTCTGCTTTTCGATTAGCAGAATCGTTACAGGGGAAACGAGGAAGCGCTTTGCTGGAGGATCAGTTGTCTTACTGCAGTAATGTCGAGCATGTAACACAAGCTCCAGGTATCGCAGAATCGTTCTGACATTTATGTTTATAGCAGTTCACGATCCTATAAAGATATCGGGCTCCGCATCATTTGCATAGAGATGCCGTCGCGGAGAACGTAAGGTAGCCCAGTTTACGACAAATGCACCCGCGAAATGTTGTTTGACGCTGGAGACAGGCGCAATTTATGACGCAGTACGCTCGAATATTACCGCTTCTAGAGAGGATGCACACTCATACTAGTAGTTCCAGTAAACGGATAACGACGGTCGAGAGCTATGACTGCAACAATGTGCTAAGCCCGACCACAGACGATCTGGGGAAAGGTAGCAGAGAGTATACGAGTAACGTTCATTTTGTGAGTCGATTCTGGTGACGCTGACAGGCAGAGGCTTGTTCAGTTTCTTCTCACGCTACATTCTGCAGCTTTTCTCTCATTACCGAAGTGTTAGAAAAGACGTTAATTTTTAAGAGGCGATGAGTCTAGCGTGGTACATCTAATACCAGCAGCTAAAACCTTCATGTTAAGTAAATTCCACGCGGTTCTTGTCGCTGCAGTCCGGAACCGCGCGACAGCCACGGTCGCAGGTTCGAATCTTGCCTCGGGCATGGATGTGTGTGATGTCCTTAGCTTAGTTAGCTTTACGTGGTTCTAAGTTCTATGGGACTTATGACCTCAGCCGTTAAGTCCCATAGTGCTCAGAGCCATTTTTTTTGTTAAATAAATTGTTACATTTCTGTCACCATGCATAATGCCAAAAGTAAATTGCATCCTCAAATTTAATTCCTGGATTGCTACAAAAAAGACGTGCTCTATTCTGCTCCACACATTTATAGTGGGTTGTCGTTTAAAATAAGAAACAACACTGAGAGTTTTGGTCAAGCCAGGAATCATATAATTTTCCGTTCCAGAAGTTTTACAATTACGTAGTACAGCAAAGCTGTACTCCCTCCTTCTCCACCCACTAATTAATGTTCCTTTCAGTAATGATCGTGTACAAGGAAAAAATTCTTACGAAACTTTAACTCGTCTGTTGAATAAAAGTAAAATCTGGCAAATAACCTTATAGAAAGGGGAATAAAACTGGTTGTTCACCACTGAAACGAGTAACATATCTGTCGTGTTTAATGCTGGAAAAATGTATAAAATTCAACAGTTTTTCGAATTTGCCGTATAATAGTTTCACTGACAGCAGAATAATCATTAATACTCACCAACAGTAACAATTTTCATGCAAGGCTTCTGGAATACTGCAATAGGAGAAGTAAATATACGTATACAAGTTCCATTCAGTACGAAGTTATCCATTGTAATGCCCTCCCCCGTTAAATGCTCTACGAACGAAAGTGTGTTTACTATGCTGTACTCGGTATAAGCTAACTGACTTAATGGTGCCCTCTTTACAGCACGCGTACCGTATTTTAATGCATCGAATGAAATGTTGAATGAACCACTGTATAACCTCACTAAGCATATATATAAGAGCAGTACACACGAAGTCTCCAAATGCCGGTGTATACATCAAGAGATAAGACAAAATAAGCAAACAGAATATTTGTATTACTGTAGGAAGTGACGGAAACGTAAAGCATGCAAGTACTGAAAGAATTTAATGTAGACCATTACTTCTCACAACATTACTATTTTGTTGTAAGGCATCACACAGTTGTTTCTGTTCTATTGCCGGCCGGGGTGGCCGATCGGTTCTAGGCGCTACAGTCTGGAACCACGCGACTGCTACGGTCGCAGGTTGGAATCCTGCCTCGGGCATGGATGTTTGTGATGTCCTTAGGTTAGTTAGGTTTAAGTAGTTCTAAGTTCTAGGGGACTGATGACCTCAGAAGTTATGTCCCATAGTGCTCAGAGCCATTTGAACCATTTTTCTGTTCTATTGCAGTCCTCATAGTTAAGAGATAGATTATTCAACTGAATTTATTATAAAGTTGAATCATTTCAAAGAACTTCACCGAGACGGAACAGCCTAAGAGTTATAAAGTTCGGCAAAAAAAGACAACCTTACATGTGAGAAATGGTGGGTTGTTGTCCCGAGCTGGAGGGACAAAAACATAGTCCAGTAATTTTGATCCTTGTTAATAATGCTGCTGTAGCTTCCTTCTTGACCTTATGAAGATACGGTGAATCATGAGTACCACCTCCGTCTTGTTGAAGCTCTGATGGTCGACGATGTAGAACAGATTTAATCGGTATTTAACAACGCAATGTTTACTAATGTCGCTGGATGTATAAGAACTTGTAAACACTGTTTGAATGATGTAAATTTTATATTTGGTGCACAGTTCGGAGAATGTGCTCAATACTGAAATCAATTCAATCAGTAATACTGTTGTCTTACAATCACTGCTTTCATATTGCTCCATATTTTTTGGCGACTTGAAATTCTCTCGACAACAAATGCACTTTCACTTTAAAGTTTTTCTGATACAGTTACGGAAACGAGTCATGCAATACTACGTGCCCTAAGGAATATATACTTTTATTCATTACTTTGCATTAACTATTTTTTGACCATTTTGGAATAATAGTGAATTTTGGGGAGAGGGGAATCAGTAATCTGACATATTTTGCTTATTTTCATTCAGTAATGTCATATGGAATAATGATCTAGGGTAACTCATCTTTAAGAAACAAGGTCTTCGTTGCCCAAAATCGTTTTGTAGGAATAATACGTGGTGTTCACTTGCGATCATCCTGTAGATGTCTGTGTAAGGAGTTGGGCATTCTCACTACTGCTTCGCAGTATATTTATTCCCTCATGAAGTTTGTTGTAAATAATCCACTGCAGTTCAAAAGGAACAATGAGGTACATAATCACAATACTAGAAGAAATAATGACATTCATTACTCAACATTAAGGTTGTCTTTAGCACAGAAAGGGGTGAACAGCCCTGCAAAAAAAGTTTTTGACCACTTAGCAAATGATATACAACGTCTAACAGATAGCAAGGTATAATTGGCAGATAAATTGAAAAAGTTTCTCCTTGACAACTCCTTCTATTTCGTAGAAGAATTTCTGTACTTGTAATGTGGTGGGTAGGAATTGTTAACTCAGTCTGATTATCTTGTTTTCATTTGGGGAAAAAATTTATTATGTTGTGATGTTTAGAGTGCAAATAGGTGTACAAATTAATTTGCAGTGTGGGGAAATAACTTACTAACTAACCTTGGTGGCTGTTCGCTACTGTTATGAGCAATAAATCACACGATTCATCATTCTTAACGCTTCTGTTTTCTTTTTACTCATTTGCCCTAACATCCCACAACGCCAGCAATGATTTATAGATTTCATGTACTGTAATAATAATGAATTTTCGTCTTGTGTTGAACACATTTTCCACACAAAAACAAACATAAACTAACATAACCTCCTTTGTTTGTGTATCATGCGAGCCACTGTCGACATTGCCCGCAGACGGCTCCATGATTCTAGGCAGAGCAATAAATTTTCAAAATTTCTTATATTCTCAAAATTACTGTGCAACATCTCAATCTCATCCCTAGACGGTCAGTTTTATTGAGCATTCGGGAAATATTATCGGTATTATTGACCATCCAGAGACCACTTTGCAGAGAATACACAAAGTGTGACTCATTACGTTAAGCACGATGTTAGCATAGGAATTCAATATATACAAATAATTGTGTTTATTATGTTATCTTCTCAGAAGACGACAAAATAAAAGAGACTGATAGTGAACGTTTTTTGACACCCAATTCTTTGAAATCTTGTTGCAGGAAGATGTAAACTGTAGAGGAACTTAAAGTGAATTCAAAAATAAAAGAAAGCTGCTCAGTAGATGACGTAGCAGTAGCATCCAGTTACTAACGAGAGATATACTCCACAGTTACGTACATTATGGAGGAAAAAAGCTTATTTAACTTGTGTGCCAAATATTCCAAAATCTTTCCCAATGTCTGACAACAACGCTATACATATGCTGATTGTCGAGCTGTTCATGTTACCAAAACCCAGTTTTGCGAACTTTAGTACGCTACCTGTATGTTCAGATTTACTGTGGGCTTTTTAATTAACCCTACAAGAAATTCCATAACAGCTTTTATAGTAATACATTGTGGTGCGTGTCGTACTATATTTGTGGAAGTGACGATGTAAGAAAGTTCCAGTGACAGTGAATCCCTATTTTAAGCGATTTAATCAGTTTGAAAGGAGGATTAAACCTGTAGCATAAATAAAGAGACAAAGAGAAGAGTCGAAGGAAAACGATCCTATGTTGTAAAGGGAAATATGGAAAGTGGAATGTAACATAGAACCAAGATAAGTTAAATCTTTACTATCCCACTACTGCCATACTTGAATCCACGGTCACAGTAACCTCTCATGCTACAGTACGAGATTGAGTCTCAAGAATGTATAAGAAGATACCTCAACCAAACCAACGACAATACTATTTATCGTACTAAGCATTGTATTTTTAATTACCACCTTCACTGTTATCTATTTACTTTTTAGGTGACGTATTAAAAGCAATGTGCAGAATGTCTTTAGCAGCTGCTTTCATTGAAAAATATTTCTAACAGTTCGAATCGATTGGATAATACCGGAAAATTCCCAGGATTTAATGTAGAAACACAGATCATCAGTCGCATCACTCCTCACGTCCTACTGGTAGGGGACTTAATACTGACTTCCGTTGCATATCCGTGACTCCCGCAAGTGTCAACTCACGACGAGAGCAAATATTGAGCCACTTAACCCTAGGACTCACTCTGGGGTCATAGGTGACCCTAATCATCTTTACTATGGATAAAATAATATTTCTATTTCTTGTAAAAATCCAGAATTTTATGACTTTTACCACACAGTATTGTAGTTCTCTCACAAAAATTTCTAGAGCGCTTGACGCAACATTTAAATCAATAATTAACAAAAACTACTGTTGGGGTCAATTATGACCCCAGATAGATTATATGTAACTTTCATAGAATGTATAGATTATCAACTATCAATCTCTTTCTTAGGTATTTTGAGTTGGTAACACTGAATTCAGGTGTTATTCAGGTGTTACTCAGATCTAACCTCAAACTGGAAGTTCGTTTTTACGTTTGTTGTACGTATGTTGTTGCAGTGTAATTTCAGCATGGATGGAATACGTTTTGCTCCTGGCTATAGTGTAGAAGAAGCTATGGAAGACTTATTTCGTAGCAGTAGTGATTCAGAAGGTAGTGACGCCGAAGATGATGGAACAGAGACACAGGTAGACCAAAGTGATGAAATTTGTTTACACGAATTAGAAGCAAATGATATTCTTACTGAAAATGATGACAGTGGAGAAGATGAAAGTGCAGTACTGGTAAGCAGGGGTCGGGATATTGCATGGAGTACAAAAGAACCATCAATTCGTAGATTTCCAATCCGCAATATACAACGATTTTCAGCAGGTTTTCCTAGTACAGTTAGTGTTAGCTCAGCTGTTGACTGTTTCAGGCAGTTTATTACTAATGAATTGCTGGTTATAATAGTTCATTTCACAAATGAACGAGGAAACTAACTGAAAGTGTCTGGAAAATTAGTTGACTGGCGTGATACAGACAGATGCGAGCTTCTTTAATTTTTAGGCTTGCTGATTCTGTATGGCGTACAGAAGAGCCGGGGGAAACCTATTGACGAATTTTGGGACTCTGAATATGGCACTCCTCTATTCCGTGCTACTATGTCGAGGAGGCGATATCAGGACATTCTGCGTTCACTTCGTTTTGACGACCGCATCACAAGACTTGAAAGGAAAGAGAGGACTGGAAAGAAGGCTGAAGCTATACAGGATATATCTGATTTGTTTGCCGTGCAATGTCAAACATCATTTATACCTTCCAGCAATATTACTGTTGATGAACATCTTTGCGTATACAGAGGTCGGTGCAGTTTCAAGGTCTACATTCCTTCAAAGCCAGGAAAGTATATCATTAAGATATGGTGCGCAGTAGACTGTGAACATGGTTATCTGACAAATCTTCAAATGTACACTGGAAGCAGTTGTGATGTGAGAGAAGTGAATCAAGGCAAGAGAGTGGTCTTAGATTTAGTGCGTCACTTGGCTGGCAGTGGTAGGAATATTACCACTGACAATTTTTCCACGAGCTATGACCTTGGCCAAGAATTGTTGAAAATAAAGTTGACACTTCTAGGTACTCTGCGTTCTACAAGAAACGAAGTCCCAAAAGAGTTTTTGCCTTCGAAAACTAGGGAAGAATACACTACCGGATTTGCACACAGTGGTAAAACCCTATTAGTTTCGTATGTTCCAAAAAGAAATAAGGCTGTGCTACTGCTGTCAACACAACATCAATCATTTGAAGTGCCCAAAGAAAACAACTTGAAACGATAACCGGAAATAATGTTGTATTACAACTCAACAAAATCAGGTGTTGTACGCTAGATCAAATGAGCTCTTACTATTCTGTGAAAAAGGGTACAAAACGTTGGCCATTAGCAGTATTTTATGATCTTGTCGATCTAGCGGCACTCTGTGCCTACAGACTCTTCTGTGTTGCTGTTGAAAAAACAGAGAGACGTCTTTTTCTAATGAAGTTGGCCAAAGAAATGTCAAAGCCCCAAGTGGAACGTCGTTTGTGTTTACCACAAGCAAGGAACAAGGATATTATTGGCAGTATCAAACGGTGTGGATTTGATGATCTGTTAGACAATGGACATCCAGACGTAATACCCGACAATCAGAAGAGAAAGCGAGGCAGATGCTCAATTTGCCCCCGATCAAAGGACACAAAATACAGTTCAACATGCAAAAAATGTAATAAATTTGTTTGCAAGGAACATTCTGAAATAGTTACCACTTGCAAAATATGTGCAGATGACGATGGTACGGATTCCGGTTAGAATTATGTTTCCTGTTGAGTTGTTCATCACATTTTCTGTAAATTTGAAGCCATTGTGAAACATTTATGAGTGAAACAAATTATGACTTAGAGTAATAGTGTAACTTCTGATATGTAATTACTCTGCCGTATGTAATTTAACTCTACTATGTACATACCTGTTAAAAAAGCTGTGAAATGAGTCTAAATAATAAATAACATGTAAACAAATAGTATTAAACGACAGTACGTTGTTCTCTGAATGATTTGTACACACAGTCAATTATATATTGACTGGGGTCATGTATGACCCCAGATGGAGTACTAGGGAAATTTTATCAGAGTGAGTCCTAGGGTTAAAATGGTCTCAGTTTTCATCTTGGAAAGCTATAAAACATTTGTACAGAGTATGTTCTTGTATGCCTTACAACAGTACTATGCCATTTACTTGGGTTAGTCCTATCGAGATATCACTTAATAAATATATTAACAATGCTTATCGTGTTTCTGAATACTCGTTCGTTCTGATAAAAATTCCTCACTGTAGTTAATGAAATAGTTTGACGAGCGAACTACTAATGAGAAATCTATATTTGAAGCTAAGTAGCTTTTCGGAAATCTTCCCGTTTACTGCAGTTTGAACACACATTCCAGATAGTATGTTGCGGGGGGAGGTTTTTCTCATCGCACTTGTTCTAAATTCTTATATACAACCACTCAAAATCTGTTGAATTATCAATATACTGGGAATTTTCTTGCCTTCTATTAACTTAGCAGATCTTTTACCAATTGCGTTTTTGCCTAAATGTTGCAATAATTGGATCTTTGGTATATTGGAAGGTTCCCACCTAATTTTACACTCACGCTACTAAATTTAAGCAAAGATAACAAAACCCCATGATTAAGAGTTAATCATGATTATGATCAACGTATCACAGTAGCTAACTTCTCTGAAGTACCAGAATTAAGCGCACTATAGAATTTTCGTGCAGGCTCAACTAGAAGAAAGCTTGGTGTGCAGTGGCTACTACATATTCCAAACACTGGTCGAAAACTTATGTTCAGTCAAATTTCTGAGAACCGTCTGTAAAGTTGTAGAGGGAAAGTAATCGATTATAGTCCCCAAAATTTTCCTTGCACGAGATATAGATTCCCCACTTTATGTAAGCAGAGAGCAATATTGAAACTGGTCGATGGAAGCTTCTATCCCTTGACCAAAAACTGAAAAATCAATATGTTTGGTCGGTTATGCTATTATAACTGTAAAACCATACTGGACGTAATTAAATTATCAAAATTTTAAAAAACTTATGAAATATTACGTCGAACAGTATCCATATTTACGAGCTGAAAAATGTTACTCCCTCTTGAGAACTTCTTAAGAGAATGTTTTTAATACTGATTGCGTAGAGAAAAGAAAATGATAAAAGAATGGTTATAAAATTGTAAGTGACTTAACAAATAGTAATACAAACATCCCACGTAAACTGGCAGACCCCATTGGGTTTACCTTTGGGGCCATTGTTCAGTGAACATCGGTGTGTCAAATAGCGTGTGGAATAACGAAGAGCGGGCAGACAGGAAGACCCGAAAGAGTGTAGAAGTGTTTCGATATTCGGAAGGTAGATATAATTTTGAGTCTTATTCCGCGCCGAATCCTATCTAAAGTCGTGTGGCTATTGCTTACATAGTCGTCTCCGAAATGTGTCGGTCACAGATGCAAAAAACTTTGGATATATAACGTACTGGAGTTGCTGGTATGGGCCACAGCTCCTGGAGGAGCAATGATCCTGGCACCATGGTGCATCATGTTAATTCACTTTATCAGAGGCGTGAAGAAATTGTGTAATAGTGCTTGCCACCACATATTCCGGCGGCATTTTTATAATACTTGTTCTAATTTGATATATAACAGGGCGTCAATCATCTTAGTGCAAGTACTGAAAAGATATTTCTTGAAAAAATATAAATAGTATGTTCTCAGTAAGATATATCATGAATCTATCTCCTATGTCCAATTGTGATTTATGATTTGTGTAAAAAATGAGAATTTCATGTATCATACTTACGTAATACGACGATGTCTTGCAGGTGTATATATAACAATATGTTAACTTTCTATTTCAGCCAAAACTATGTGTTCATATTGTATTGTTCGCTTTTCTCACTTGATGATGTTAATTCTGCTTGAAATGTTTCTCAGGTTCTGATTAACGATTTCCAGTAGCTATTTGGTATCAAGCCAGGTTGATGCATCTGTAACAACACTGCTTCAATTAATCTTGTTTTCAAGTACAATTACACTGATAAATTAAATTCTGATTCGGAGCCGTTCAATCAGAGTCAGAAGCAATAAAAAAAAAATGAGCTCCTACCGAGCTTGGCAGCCGTATTTTCATAGTACAGCATTTAGTTCAGTGGTACTGTCAGAAGGTGAGGTAAAAGCAGTTCTCATCGTGTTCCAAAAATGAGCTACTGTTTGTCTAATGGATGGCATCACATTATCATAAACGCTAATGATGGTAGGCAGTGCTAAATACAGAAAGTATATTTATGTGCGTGTGTGTGTTTGTGTATTATGTATACCATCGCGCCCCATATCCACGATATACTTTGGGATATAGTAGTCGACAGCCGTCTAACAGTAGTTCATTTTAGGTTACATATGATAAAAATTAATTGAATTTGTTACTTGTGACTTGCTTGCCCAGTGTAATAAGAATACCTATACTTAAATGAGTGTTGGAATAAAGCTATATATCTGCTAACGGCTTGTTGCGAGGGTAAAATTAACAATACGTTATGCAGTCGAGGTCGTACGCCGGGGTTGCGCTCATGGCCGACCAAGCGGACGTTTCCGAGCGTAACAATGTAAGGTACACAACTGTGCTTCACTAGCTTGCGATGAAAATTTAGGTTAATAATGGTATTAAAGTACGACGTTAATGAACGAGATGAAGAATAGGCAATATCACACAGTCTTAGCGTACCACATTACAGTAAATGTTGCATACAACACATTCTGTTATACGTAACTTGTTGCTATATGAAGGGACGACTTGATAATGAACGTATAAGCGGGATAGTTTGTTTAAACTATGATCGGTCATTTCTGCATTACAAACCTAGTTAGCTTCTATTGGCTGCCTTAAGGCAAGTAACACATTATTGAACAGAAACTCTTATCCGGATACCTCGTAAAGGGAAAGCTGTTACTCATCAGATTTGGCACCCGCACATTTTCCTATTTTTTCTGATATAATTAAATATGTAACTCGAAAGAAGTTGATTCAAGGGAAGATACTATGCCAACGAAAGATATTTATTATTCAGAGCTTGCGGAACCTACCATAAGTTCGGAATCTACTGATTATAAAACTGTCAGACAATCCGCACTAATGTTAAAACGTTGTAAGCCGAAATTAACTGTATTATTTCATTGTCATGTCGAAAAATTCCTCACTGCATAGGGACGAGTAATGCTCTCTGATGATAATTAACGAAGCAACTACGGTAGCAATGGAGACTGTAACAGTACAACACGCAACCTTTGCCTACGAATGCATAAATACTGCATGACAAAATATTTCAGCGTCATTCAGGAAAGAATAACGTGTAGGTTAATCGCTTGCGAGTGAAGTTGCACTTGATAATCATTACCAGGTATATGAGAATTTTGCAGTGAAGTAGTAATCCAGTGTACATAGTGACTTTTAAAGCCATCAGAGCTCATGAGTTGTAAACGGAATTACAGTTTTGTAGCTTCACATTAATCGTTAAACTGTTTTATTCCAAACCAAAGCATAAAGGAATTTTACTTTCTAATAATGCTTTATAATAGATTGTAACAGAGATGCCAAAACAAGTATCCAAATGATCCACCTTTGATGCTGTCATAGAATTTAATAGGTGCTAACGTGTTGGGGATAAAGAGTCTTGCACAGGACAGAATAGCGTGGGGAGCTGCATCAGACCAGCCTTCTGACTGCAAACTGAATGAAGACCACAACAATAGCCAAAGCATAAGGTTGTGTAGAGGTCTCACTTGTGACCTTTATTATTATCTTAATTTGTTCAAGTTTATTATATCATGTATTAACAACATTTCAGTATATAGCAATCCTGTAAGATGTTAAACATCCGTGCTTTGATACAGGAAGTTAAAAAGTAAGTCTTGTGGCGGCAGTGACTAAAACTAGAAGAGTGCCTTACTGCTAATGGAAGCACCAGTTCCTAATCGCTTTCATGGGGAGTACCTTGCGTTCTGGCGTTTTTCTTCAACCTGCTCTTTTCATCATTTACGAGACTTTTGTTTACGCTATGATTCTATCAGAAGTAGCTTGTGCTGCTGCATTATGGTGAGTGCACCTGTCAGCTAGTTTTTTTACTGTGGTAGGTTACTAGAACACAATTCTGTTCATTTACACTCTGTCAAACAATGATGTATAATAAACTTCGTAATCCTTTAATTGATTTTGATATTATCACACAAAAATTATCCACATCTTTGCCCATTTTCTCAAGAAAAAGACGGAACATTGCTTCTGTAACAATCGAATGGTATAGACCTCCACCGATTATTTCTAATTATACGATTTCTTCACATACTTTAAGCTGTAGCACTGATCTCCCACTCCACAACGTTATGATCAGTTCTATTCCCCAAGCTTATCAGGATGAAGAAGTGCTCGTTTGACCACGATGTCGATGATATATTTGGCTCTAAGTTTTCTGTAGTTTATTTAGTGAAATAACGCTGTCTGTCGTGTTGAGGTAATCGTTGAGGGATATGTCATATGTGGCCCTCTGAGTGATAATGTGATCCTGATCTGTCAAATATTCAGGACAAATATTTTCACAGTTTTTCAGGAAATCCAATGGGTACCAGCCAGTATACCTTTTGGTAGGGTCAAAGCGTTATTCAGCCTCTGCTAGTTCTTTATTCTATCACTGACAATCTGTGCTTCTTTCTTACTTCCCTCTCAAGGTCTGAGGTCTTGCCTTGAATTTATGAAATGTTTTGGTCACACTACTGTTCACAAATATTTACCCGTCTGCTTATTTCTCAGTGTCAACTACTGTCTTTCTCAAATTTGAGATATCATATCTACATTCATCAGCAACTTCGATTTTAGACCGTAAAATTTTTCGTCCACTTTCGTAACTGCCAAAGGTTCTATCTTTTCTCGGATCTTCTCGATTTATAAATCTAAAATTTCGCTGATATCAGTGACCTGCCCCTGCGTAGTCGCCATATTAGAATTTATAATACTTATTTCAGATTTCATGTCTTCAACTGGAGTACTCAAAATGCCTACTTTTTCGTCTAGTTTTAACATCTGGTTACCGATTTTAACACTGTGCTTCATATGATAGTTGATACTCAATACCTGTGTATTAAAATGATAGTTGATACTACACGCCTGTGTTTACAATTGATTCACAAGGCTACTTATACCAACTGCCCATGTTTTCCGTTGATTCTCAGGACCACTAAGTTGTGCCTTAATTTTATGGCTAATGCTACTAATTTTTGTGAACAAAAGCTTGAATAGGTCGTTCAAACATAACGGTTTCACACTATACTGCTCTACCATATCCACATGCTCTTATCCTACATCATTTTTGTGTCGGTTCTTTCTCTGTTTGCGCAGTATTGAACATATTAGTTTATTCATTTACGTAATCATTGGATGACCTGTAAGCTTTCTCATTCGGTCCAACCTTTGATTCCTATTTCATTTGTGACGGCCTCATCATCAATATCTGATCATTTACGTATGTGTGGTGTTTTATGTAAGCCAGTGGCCTTTCGGTGACGCTACCTGTGTATTCATTTAGATAACTGACTCTGGGCTCCATGATGTTTCTCGGTACACCCTGTAGCTTCTCGTTTTATTCAATTCCATCTGCTACTGTTTTTGTGTCCATCTAATACTGATTATGAATTACGGTTTACTTTGTAAACTCCTGTAATGTTGGGTATTATTTGTTTTATTAAATTTACTGCAACTTCGTGCTGCTGAAAATTCGGTTTGTCTCGCGCTTGGTACATACCCTACGGTCTGTATTTTAGAGTGTAACAGGATAAAGAATGTCCTGTCACAGTCGCCACCTATAACTGTATCGGCTACTATTTAAATTAGCGGTACACAAGTAATGTTACTCCTGTGAAAGGACTTTAATTTGTGGGCAAGGAGGTATGGAATAGAAAGGCATTGGATTATTTTTCGTCTCCTGAAAGATTTGTGTAGAAACGAAACAGTTGGAGGACAAACAGCAATCGAACCAAGGTTCTGTTACTAGTATGTAAACTGTAATTACATAAAAGAGAACGATCGCCAGCCTAACTAGGTAAAGTTGTACCAAGTACTAATATGGTTCATAAAGAAAGTTATCTACTGGGATTCCGTTTCGTTGATAAGATACAAGACACTAGCGCAAATTAGCAAGTAATGTACCAGTGGTTTGACATGAGCTAGAGAGGAGAAGTATTAATATGTACTGGCAAGAAATGGCACTCAGTAAAGCTAACTATCTGTAAATTACAGCAGGAAGCTAATGATCGGTGTAAGTAAATGATTTCTAATGCCGGAGCATTACTAAGTAGGACAAGGAGGGGTCTGTTGTCAGTTCAGTTATGTGAAACAACTATCAGTGAAACAGTTTTCAAGTAATTGTATCTTTTTCCTGATATCTATTTGTATAATAAACTTATTTCCACAAAACAAATCTTTAAACTGAACACCTTAGCTCTTCTATTCGCAACTGTTCCTTGATCAAACATTAACTACTCTTTCACAGAATATTTATGAAATTTACTACTCCACAAAGTTAATTAACTGTAGTGAAAATTTACAGAAATGATTCTTCAGTTCAATACAATTGGACTCTGGGAAATATCTTAACGCTTGGGAAAGGTACCTTGTAGGTAAACGACTGAGGACAAAATACTGGGGCTCAACACAAAGTTTACAGTACAGACAGTTGTTATTGAGAGAGAAACCATGGTCCTTGCAGTTATACAGTACTCAACATATAATCTAAGACGAAGGTGATGGCAATGGGAATCTGCTGTCGGTATTACAAAAACACGGCAAAAATATCCATGGGTCCTGCTATGTGACAATCTCTGATAATTCTATACCTAGCGTCGTCACTGTTTAGTGCTGAAGAGCTACCCAAAATATATCATGAATAATAAGCAAATTACTTCCACTTCTGATGCTGTACTACATAATCTTGCAGTTCTTCTAGCCACTTGCAGTTCACAAGAGGTGCTCACTTTGCCTGTTAGCCAGTGACTCAAGCCACAAAAGGAGCTTTGCAGTTCGACCGTCAGATCCGCCTTTTCTATACCCGTCAAGACAGTTTTGTTGCAGAGGGGTTTCTCTCCATGTTTTACATGATGACAAACCTACATGCCTTATGCGTGAACCAGTATTACAAGTAAAGTTGTCACTTTTTCATTCTTTTCCAGCACATTTCTTTTGACATTACATCCATAGATTAATTATAATTAGCTAAATTGTCATAAATATTGAATAAAACATTTACATGGATGTTACATTGAACAGATTGGTGATACAGAAGTCGTTTTGAGTAGAAGTAGACAAAGACGTTCGATGAGATAAATACGGGTATTATCGTTAATAGTGCCACAAAGTGTTTAATCCGCGCCAACAAATCTGTGCCATTATGTTCGATGTTGGCAGTCGCCACCACAGCAATATGTAAAGTTTCCTTCAGTGTACCATGATTACTTTTGAAGTATCAAATCCTGAAAGATATTTCACTACTGTGTAGTTTGTCCGTCACACCGATAGAAAAATCACATCACTACTACAGAATTGATTAATTGGCATTAATTAATAAAATAATCCGTTTTTTCACATGATTCTTCTGGCAATCCAGCTCTGCATCTCCGTTTAATATGTGGATGATGATGCCCGCTAGTGGATGGTGGTAGCCACTGTTGTAAATCAAACGTTACACCTTAATGTTCTCCTTGTGACTTCTGGGTGATAGATTTCTGCTTTTGTTCTTAAATTCTTGACGGTGCACCACCTTGATATCCAGGATAAGAGTTTCGTTGTTTCGTTCTAGTGGCAGTTCGTTGTCGTTACATGAAAGTTTTTAAACTATCATATCCGTATTGATGTGTCTACGTATTCTTCAAGATGCTTTTTGTCCGCAAATTCAGCTATTGCCCCTCTTCTGTCATTTATGAGGTGCCAAAATGTATAGCTCTTTGTTTTACCACTAAACAGAAACATCATGAGGTGCAGATGTTGTATCTTTTTCCTTCAGTGTTTAGATGACACTGTGCTTTTGACTCATGCTTACTATTGGGAAGTACAAGAGGGAATTAATAAGTTATGGAAGGACTATTTAATGAGTGCCATGTAAGGACAATAGTGTAGGAGTGTTTTCATTTTAATAGGAGCAAAAAGTGTTAGGCCATGCCATAGCACGTAAGGTAACTTCATGCATTAGAAATATTGTTTATAATGAAAACGAAAACCTTTCGCCAACGATGTTAAAAACAATTTACAAATACAGATTACCTGTAAACAGTCCCATTCAGTAATTTTGTAGTGTCCTCTTTTCTGCTGTAGAAACTATCTAAATCGAATCCTAAAATATCATATGTAACCGGTTATAATAAGAGTGTCTGCAGGAGTAAATTGAGGATGTTTTTGTTGTTGTGGTCTTCAGTCCTGAGACTGGTTTGATGCAGCTCTTCATCTCCCAGTACCTACTGCAGCCTACATCCTTCTGCATCTGCTTAGTGTATTCATATCTTGGTCTCCCTCTACGATTTTTACCCTCCACGCTGTCCTCCAGTTTTACACTGGTGACCCCTCGATGCCACAGAACATGTCCTACCAACCGATCCCTTCTTCTACTCAAGTTTTGCAACAAACTCCTCTTCTTCACAATTCTATTCAATACCTCCTCCTTAGATATGCGATCTAATCTTCAGCATTCTTCTGTAGCACCACATTTCGAAAGCTTCTACACTCTTCTATACTCAATGTTAACAAATTTCTCTTCTTCAGAAACGCTTTCCTAGCCATTGCCAGTCTACATTTTATATCCTCTCTACTTCGACCATCATCAGTTATTTTGCTCCCCAAATAGCAAACCTCCTTTACTACTTTAAGTGTCTCATTTTCTAATCTAATTCCCGCAGCATCACCCGATTTAATTCGACTACATTCCATTATCCTCATTTTGCTTTCGTTGATGTTCATCTTATACCCTCCTTTCAAGACACTGTCCATTCCGTTCAACTGCTCTTCCAAGTCGTTTGCTGTCTCTGACAGAATTACAATGTAATCGGCGAACCTCAAAGTTTTTATTCCTTCTCCATGGATCTTAATACCTACTCCGAACTTTTCTTTCGTTTCCTTTTCTGCTTGCTCAATATACAGTTTGAATAACATCGGGGAGAGGCTACAACCCTGTCTCACTCCCTTCCCAAACACTGCTTCACTTTCATGCCCCTCGACTCGTATAACTGCCATCTGTTTTCCGTACAAATTGTAAATAGCCTTTCGCTCCCTGTATTTTACCCCTGCCACCTTCAGAATTGGAAAGACAATATTCCACTCAACATTGTCAAAAGTTTTCTCTGAGCCTACAAATGCTAATATCGTAAGTTTGCCTTTCCTTAATCTTTATTCTAAGATAAATCGTAGGGTCAATACTGCCTCACGTGTTCCACCATTTCTACGGAATCCAAACTGATCTTCCCCGAGGTCAGCTCCTACCAGTTTTTCCATTCGTCTGTAAAGAATTCGCGTTAGTATTTTGCAACTGTGACTTGTTAAACTGATAGTTCGGTAATTTTCACATGTGTCAACAACTTCTTTCTTTGGGATTGGAATTATTATATTCTTCTTTAAGTCTGAGGGAATTTCGCCTGTCTCATACATCTTGCTCACCAGATGGTAGAGTGTCGTCGGGACTGGCTTTCCGAAGACTGTCAGTAGATCTAATGGAATGTTGTTTACTCCCGGGGCCTTGTTTCGAATTTGGTCTTTCAGTGCTCTGTCAAACTCTTCATGCAGTATCATATCTCCCATTTCATCTTCAACTACCTCCTCTTCCATTTCCATAATATTGTCCTCAAGAACATAGCCCCTGTATAGACCCTCTATATACTCCTTCCACCTTTCTGCTTTCCCTTCTTTGCTTAGAACAGGATTTCCATCTGAGCTCTTGATATTCATGCAAGTGGTTATCTTTTCTCAAAAAGCTCTCTTTAATTTTCCTGTAGGCAGTGTCTATCTTACCCCTCATGAGATATGCCTCTACATCCCTACATTTGTCCTCTAGCTATCCCTGCTTAACCATTTTGCAGTTCCTGTCGATCTCATTTTTGAAACGTTGGTATTCCTTTTTGTCTGCTTCACTTGCTGCATTTTTGTATTTTCTCCTTTCATCAATTGAATTCAGTATCGCCTCTGTTACCCAAGGATTTCTACTAGCCCTCGTCTTTTTAATTACTTGATCCTCTGCTGCCTTCACTATTTCATTCCACAAAGCTACCAATCCTTCTTCTACTTTATTTCTTTCCACCATTCCTGTCAATTCTTCCCTTATGCTCCCCCTGAAACTCTATACAACCTCTGGTTCTTTCTGTTTATCCAGGTCCCATCTCCTTAAATTCCCACCTTTTTGTAGTTTCTTCAGTTTTAATCTACAGTTCATAACCAATAGATTGTGGTCAGAGTCCATATATGGCTCTGGAAATGTCTTAAAATTTAAAATCTGGTTCCAAACACTCTGTCTTACCATTATATAGCCTATCTGAAACTTTTTAGTATCTCCAGGGTTCTTCCATATATACAACCTTCTTTCATGGTTCTTGAATCAACCTATGATTAAGTTATGCTCTGTGCAATGTTCTACCAGACGGCTTCCTCTCTCATTTCTTAGCTACAAACCATAATCACCCACTACGTTTCCTTCTCTTCCTGTTCCTGCTGTCGAATTCCAGTCACCCATGACTATTAAATTTTCATCTCCCTTCACTACCTGATTAATTTCTTTTGTGTCATCATACATTTCATCAACTTCTACATCATCTGCAGAGCTAGCTGGCATATAAACTTGTACTATTGTAGTAGGCGTGCGCTTCGTGTCTATCTTGGCCACAATAATGCGTTCACTATGCTGTTTGTAGTAGCTTACCCGCACTCCTATTTCTTTATTCATTATTAAACCTACTCCTGCATTACCCCTATTTGATTTTGTATTTATTACCCTGATTCAATTGACCAAAAGTCTTGTTCCTGCTGCCACCGAACTTCACTAATTCCCACTATATCTAACTTTAACCTGTCCATTTCCGTTTTTAAATTTTCTAACCTACCTGCCCGATTAAGGGATCTGACATTCCATGCTCCGATTCGTAGAATACCAGTTTTCTTTCTCCTTATAACGATGTCCTCTTGAGTAGTCCCCGCCTGGAAATCTGAATGGGAGGCTATTTTACCTCCGGAATATTTTACCCAAGAGGACGTCATCATCATTTAATCATACAGTTAAGCTGCATGCCCTCGGGAAAAATTACGGCTGTAGATTCCCCTCGCTTTCAGCCGTTCCCAGTACCAAACAGCAAGGCCGTTTTGGTTAGTGTTACAGGACCAGATCAGTCAATCATCCAGTGTGTTGCCCCTGCAAATACTGAAAAGGCTGCTGCCCCTCTTCAAGAACCACACGTTTGTCTGGCCTCTCACAGATACCCCTCCGTTGCGGTTGCACGGTACGGCTATCTGTATCGTTGAGGCACGAAAGCCCCCCCCCCCCCCACCAACGGCAAGGTCCATGGTTCATGGGGGGGGGGGGGGGGGGATATGGACGAGTATTACGAAATCTCAAGCAACGATATTCTTGAGCGTCGATGTCACACGGTGGAACATCTACCGCTAAGTCACCCGTCTGGCAAAAGGTAAGATTTTACTCTCTACAGACTCACATCACGATTAAAGCCTTCGGCTGTCAATAAAGGAAGGGTCAGTGGAGGAGAAATGCAGTTATTGAGCTTAAAACAAGGGAAATTATGTGGTTCATTCACATTTGTTGACAGTTCCACGAGAAAGCGAGAAATGTCAGCTACAGCTCAAATTTTGGTCAGGACTTGTGCATGTAAACTGGGGTGAGTGTCCAAAACATGAATGCTAGTGGTAGTAAAGCATGCGGTGTTTGTCCCCGGACAATGTTTATCAGAGACGATTGATAGGATTCTGAGGATGATGTCGATATCCACAACCAAGATAAAGATACTGAATATGTTCCTGAACGCAAATACGCTTCAAACGTTGTTGACGATCAGGTAGATGTGAATAATTATCTAAGTAAATCAACAGTAGCTGACTTGAATTTATGTGTCAGGGTGGAGATAGGAATGTTAAACGCCACCCATAACGTTATATTCGTTGTGTAGTAAGATGATTGCTAAAATTTCTACTTTGTACTGAATCACAGATCAATCTTTGAGGTTGTTGTATTTCATTATTTCAGAAATTGTTAATGCAGAACTCACTATCATACAATGAAACACGTCCAAACTTTTAAATTTACATATTTAAGTGATTCGCTGGTAAAGCTTCGTTAATGCGTTCAGCAATTAAAAAGTGGTCAGTCAATGCTGATTCATGTCAGGTGCGCTCATTCTGCAAGTAGACAGTGTTAAGGATACAGTTAGGGATTTTGATGAATAAAATGTTGGGTGTAGTTCAACAATTTAAAAATATCTCGTTACTGTATATTAGTTAAAACGAATGACTCACCTGAGTAAAAAAATCACATTGTACCTATATGAAATATCCTATTTGCGTAATTATATCGTAACTTTACTGCGAAGTTTCTTAATACAACCAATAGTGTCAATACAACAAACATAAATTCTAAATTAATGAGAAACCAATAACATCAGACGACATTTAAACAATAAATCATAGCTTTCTTTAGATTAGTACCGCACTGTTAAAACAGAATTCCGGTTGAACCTGGTACAAAAACTAAAGAACTAAACACTCCAAGAACGTAGTCACAATTATGTTTTTGACCCACTCGTAGTTGACAAAGCAGATGCAAAAATTAAAACTATTAAAAGAACATCAATAAACCAGTCCTCAGTAGCAGAAGAAATTAAATGGTCTATGCCTTTTCTCGATAACATACCAACTCGCAAAGCTGTTTATACCACAGATGTGAAAATAGGTTTTCACAAAAGCAGAAAAATTGTTAATAATGCAAGAACAGCCAACCTAACTTCTCACAAATCTAGCATGAAAATCCCACATGGGGCTTACGAAGGACAACTATAACATCGCGAGCTGCATGCAACGACAGCGGCAGGGGCAAATGAAATACACTGTAATAATAAATGAAAAGAACCAGTTTGCTTTTGTTCTACAATATTATTTTTATTTCTAACCGGTTTTCGGCTTACAAGGCCATCTTCAGACATTTACTGAGTATTATGACCAAAGAAGTTAAATGTTAGCAGACAACATTGGAAGAGAAGTAACACATCTAGAGTGAAGTAGAAACGTAAAGTGAGTAACAACTTTGCAATGAAATAGTAAAAACTGAACAGTACATAAATAACAATGGAGTTGACAGGAAAACCTTTAGCACAAAATAGGAATAGTATGCCTACATAACAGTTTCTACTGATAAAGAAAACTAATGAAATAAGATAAAATTAGTACTACACAAGGCTGCATCAAGAGGTATGAAACATGGAGAGTGATACACAACCAATTAAAAAAGAAGAGGCAGTTGTCATTGTAAAGTTCCTCGTGTATTCTGTATTTACATTGACAACTGTCTCTTCTTTTTTAATTGGTTGTGTATCACTCTCCATGTTTCATACCTCTTGATGCAGCCTTGTGTAGTACTAATTTTATCTTATTTCATTAGTTTTCTTTATCAATAGAAACTGTTATGTAGGCATGCTATTCCTATTTTGTGCTAAAGGTTTTCCTGCCAACTCCATTGTTATTTATGTACTGTTCAGTTTTTGCTATTTCACTGCAAAGATGTTACTCACCGTATGTTTCTACTTCACTGTAGATGTGTTACTTCTCTTCCAATGTTGTCTGCTAACATTTAACTTCTTTGGTGATAATACTCAGTGAATGTCTGAAGATGGCCTTGTAAGCCGAAAACCGGTTAGCAATAAAAATAATATTGTAGAACAAAAGCAAACTGGTGCTTTTCATTTATTATTTATGACGTTGTTCTACCAAGAACCGACGGAAGATTCTGATAATATGAAATACACTGTATAAATTAAATTGTAATAGCTGCTCCTGCTGCTACACCGGGGAAACAGGAAGAAACTTTGTACTGCTACACACCTACACAGAGAGCATATACGCTCACTCTGTTTAAAAAATAGAAATAAGTGCACTTTAACGGCACGCCTTGCGCAAAATAGCGATTCCATTACAGACCACAATCCATGTTCTACACGCTTTAGAAAAGGGAATAAAAATGCAACTTCTGGATTAATTTCAGATTTTATTCATAACCATAAATTACCCACATCATCTTAAATAAACGAAGTAATTTAGCGAAGAAACCTTTTTTTAATTTTAATGATTCCCTTACCTTGAACAGACAGGCATTCCTCTAAAACTGCGCTAAATACCAAGTAGTAACACACACACACACACACACACACACACACACACACACACACATACACACTAAACCTCATCTCTGGGCACATGTTTTTTTTTTCGTCATTGATGGACGTTACTTTTGTAGTAATGAGCGTAATTTAATTCTATGTATATTAACTGCCAACACTGTGCAACTTTTGAAAATGATAGCAAATCTCTTTTACAACAGAGTTTCTTCGAATGTCAGCATTAGTCAAGCTGTTTAGTTTGTTTGCATCCTGTAAAGCAAGTAGGAATTGTTGCTTATGATAAATTTTGTTTAGTGCCTTGATATAACTGGAACACATAAATTAAGTTTTCCATAGTAATGTATGCACCAGACTAAGTCGGTCTCACGATGAAAATATTTCATTACACCTCACGGCATACAGTGTCTACTTGTTTCGTTTTCCTGTCTTGCCACAGGTACACTACCTCCGCAATGCTACAAACAATCATTAGAATTGTGTACTGTCTGTAGGTAAATCGCTAGGCGATTATAAATCGGTCACGAAATAACAAACGTACAATCATCACAAACGGTGACGAGTTGTAGTTAATTCTGAAAAAACATTACTAAAGATGATGTTAATAAGACTGGAAGTTTTCACATGTAATGGCCGATTTCGGTTATAATTTCGGATTACAGCTGATGTAATATGTGTGCGCAGTGAAGTTTTCATTCTCGAAAGATGACTCGTTCGATAAACTGTATGAAGTCCCCAATCCTGTAACGTGGAGCAAATTCAGAAATAAATATTTTTTTTTTTTTTTACATCTTCGTTTGCAGTAGTTGTGCTACTTTGTTTTCTGTTCATACTATCGTTTCACATATATTTTACTTAATGTTACTGGTTTTCGATTGTCTTAAAACTTAAAGTTGTCGACATTTGTTATGTAGAAAGCTGCATTAATGGTTTACAGACGCATTGTTGCTTTTGGCACATGACTGGCTAATATCCTTTTCGTTTAAAGATATCCTGCTGGGGCAGAGAATCTCTTACGTCATGAACGCCCCTTAATACTCAGAATATGACCGCAGGTCCCTGGAAGCAGCATTTCGTGAAATACTTTCTGTTACAATGACATCAAGATGCATATCGCACAAGGAGATAGTTCTGGGGTCCTGCTTCTACGAGGTCTCCGAAATATTTTGTAACTCAGCGCATGCCGCAAAGACCTAGCGGCCTCCGGCTCCAAATCTCCTCTCCCCGCTTTAGATTTGAACTACAATCCAGTCGGATTCTGATTACTTCTTCCTATAGGTTCAGAACCACAATCCAGGGATATTCTGGACAGAAACCGTGTAAGCCACAGAAAAGCTCACAAACACTGTACGATGCAGTCCTATGAAATGGGTTCCGAGTCGTTTGAAACAGAGTCTCAAGGACAGCTGTTCCTCGCACGCAACTTTCATGAATGGATCAGGGAAGATCGGTGGCGGTAATACGCAATAAGTAATCCCAGTTCACAACGCAAGGTGTCTGATGATATACAGAAGTAGATGCAGGCCACAGTTTCGTAATTTGAACGTCAATAGTAGACCACCCTTTCCGTTCTTCGGCTCATGTACCACTATTTTAGCTTAGTTGTGTATGTTTGAACTATTTAAATTAGAGATGTTAGTACTGGGAGTGGGTTGTTCACATAAATAAAATTACGAATTACATAAATGACGAGGTGTACCTTCAAAACATAAAGAACTGTATTTACTTCGGAAAGTGCATTGTGTTGTAGGAAAATCGTGTTTGTTAGACTTCGAAACGCAGTCATCAGGGTCGGTTTATAATGTACGGTAGGTATCTGCAATAACATCCAATTTCGCCTCGAGACAGTGAAGAATTACTTTCCTCATCTTACGAAGTGAAAGAAGAAGAACATAGGAAGTGGAGTCCATACAGAATCTCAAGGACAGTAGTTCTTCGCACACAACTTTCATAAATAGAACAGGGAAGATCAGAGGCGGTAATAGCGCATGAAGTACTCTCAGCCACAAGACGCAAGGTATCATGTGATGTACAGAAGTAGATCTAGCTTTCAGTTTCGTAATTTGAGCGTCAATGTATAATACTTTGTGGTATGATCTTTTTTTCATTTAATGTGTTGCATTATTAGATTGAATAAACGGAACATATTCAAGCAGTTTGGAAAAATTAATAAAAACTGTTATAAGGAATACTATATCTCTGATCGCCAGAGAAATATTTTCCTGAATGAAGTATTAAAATTCGAAACAAGACGCATTTTTTGAATTTCAGTGTTCATTGTCCAGAATACAAGACTTCCGTTCCACCTCGAAACACTTCGAAAAAATGTACGTGACCTATCATTTAAGCTCCGCAGTAGTTATTCGTACAGTTTTTTGAACCTTCTGAGCACTCATTCGACAGGAATTTCATACATGAAGAACTGTGTTGTGTTTATTGACCACTCTGAGCTCTCATATCGCACTATACGATGAACTGTGCAGTGTCAGGTTTGGCAGCAGTTATGGTGAGTCCAATGAAACCAAAACCAACGTGTGCTGTTCAAAGCTGTTAGTCTTGCAACAGACAAAAAAAGTGCATACACTGAAGTTAGAAAGATTGAAAATGTTTAATTTTGGGTTAAAATAGGTTAAAATAATCAATGCGTTATTCGTAAATATTAGGAACTTCTTCTGTAGCCGTTTTATAGTAATCACTTCGATGATAATGACTCTTGTCAGCTTTAAAAACAAGATAATTTTTAATAATCTACACTTTAGATAGTTCCAAAGATTTTGGCAATATTAACTTCAGAAATCTGACTGACTTAGTTCCTATTCCATATGTGGAATCAGTATTTGTTTTGAAGATATCGACACATCCGTAAATGTATGCCGAAATACGATTTGAATTTAATACGAGCTGATGCTTTAACCTTTCTCTTCATGTATGTTTATTCATTTTATTAGTTTTCTTTAATAAATTTTGTGGAGGTTTTAAATGAAGTTTATCGTTTTTCAACAGAGCTCCTCATCGCAAATCAATATTTGATTATACAACCTCCTTAAAGGTAATATGACCATTGGAGCTACTTGAAAATCATGAAAAAGCATAATTACAATTAATATTTGTCTGTAACATCTAAAATATGAGAGAATACTTAACGTCATTACAAAGTAACAGTATACATTTTGTGGAGATAATTCTATTCCTTTCACAGCACATTAGCGTATCAGGGCACGATTCTAGTCTACACTCAGATTTTTACTGTACTGCCACAGATGATGATTCTGTTATTTATATTTTCATTCCTTTACTCCCGTTTCAGCAATAAGTCCTCATTACAAAGTATTCATGCTTTTGCTGCGACTTTGTTCCTTGAAATCCAAAAGATGGGACATAGTATCGTCTGAGGCGGTTGCTGTACTTGGTTAGGTTCAGCCTGCTGGTATTGGCATTAGCTGTGGTGTAGTGGTATTAATACAAGTAGTAGCTTTCTTAGTAGGCAGAGAATTTCGAGACCATTACTGTTAGTTCTCTAAATAGTTCTAATGGTGTAAATAAACTTTGGTGAAGTAGACGAATAGTTTATCTCAGTGACTGTAAAATTTTACCATGATTGAGAAGTGTGGGCTCTGTCATAGGCTTGTGAGTAGTGGGTTACGGTGTGGAATTTGTTCAAAGTATTTTCATCGGGGGCAATGAAGTGGGGAAGCCAGTGGTCATATTAGTGAGACCCTCTCCTGGGAATGCAGAATCTGTAGTAGAAATAAGTTGATAGAGAAGCAGGGGAGTAAGATCTGTGCCCCTCAGGTGAAGTTACAACGCGCAAAGGAGGAACTAGACAGGTTGAGGAGGAGGAAGGGTGGTGGGAATGGGAACTGGCAGTTGGCAAGAAGGCAGCTATGAAGAGGAGGTATTCAGACAGTTTTACTTTGCGTATATGCAGTAGATTGACCAATTGTCAGAGTTGAGTGGAGAGGAGCCTCGTGTAGCTGTAGATGTAGAGAACATGCAGAAGGCCTCAGCAGTTAGGATGCCTGGGTTAAATGCAAAGTCTAACAGAAAGAAGAGGTTTTTGCTGGTGATAGTTCTCACGGTAGAGGTGTGGGCCAGCAGTTGCAGGAAGTGTTGGGGAGTGAGTACCAGGTCACCAGCATTGTGAAGCCTAGTGCAGGGTTGGCTCAAGTGCTGACAGCATAGGGGAGTTACGTAGGAATTTTACGAAGGAGGATCAGGTCGTGTAGTGGGTGGAGCAGGGAAAAGTCTTGATAGGGACGGGGAGTATGATGTAGGTGGTGACCTGGTAAGGATAGCTACTCAAACTGGTGGCACAAATGTGCATTTCGTGCAACTGTTTCAGCGTCATGATTGGCCTCACTTTAATGCGGCTGTTAGGCGCGTTAACATGTGGCTGGGGAGGGTACCGATGGCAGAGGGTATGGGTCACATCTCAATGGTGCCAGTTGGGTCTATCAGTAGATCGGGTTTAACTAGGCATGGGTTGCACCTAATTATGTATGGCCAGGGAAATTTGGCTAAGCTTATAGGTGACAGTGGCTAAGCTTGTAGGGGGTGGTGGTGTTGGTGGTGGTGGTGGGTCCACTCATGGAAAAGCTCCTGTAGTAGATGGTGTTAGAGCTGCACCTTTTTTAGATTGAACTCAGCTGATAGGTATACCTGCTTAAAGGAAGTCCCTCTAACTAAGAGCTCACCTTCCGAGGATGAAATTTTTCCAAGTAGAGAAGGAATTAAGATATTTCATCAAAATATAAGAGGTATTAAAGATAAAGTTAGTGAACTGCTTATAGACGTTGACTCTGAAATTAATAATTTGACAGTTCAGATGCTTCCTTTACCAAGATACAGATTAGCTGGCTGTTTCTCAAGAAGTTCATCACAGGGTGAGACAGTGGCTATGTACGTAAAAAACAGTAATCTATTTGAGTCCATAGACGTATCACGACACTGCAGTGAACAGATATTTAAATGTTGTGCAGGAGCAGTTGAATTCAGTGAAACTAAACTTGTAATTCTTCTTGTTTATAGGTACCTCAGAGCATTTCTGCTCAAGCTAGAGAGGGTATTTGATTCACATTGTAGGAAGTACCAGAAATTAGTTTTGTGTGGTGACTTCAATATTAATTTTGTATGTGATGGTGCAAGAAAATGGATGTTGGTAGATCCCCTAAATTCATATGAGCTGACGCAGACTGTGTTTTTCCCAACTAGGGTGCAGGGGAACTGTAGCACAGCCATAGAGAGTATTTTTATTCATTCTTCATTACTAGGTGGGCATTCTGTTAGTAAAAGTGTGAATGGCCTTTCACACCATGAAGCATAAATTTTAACACTAAAAGGCTTTTTTACTCAAACCAATGTAATATTTAATTACAAACTGTATAGGTAAATTAATCCAACAGCAATAGAGAGTATTTAAACCTTGTCAAAGAACAAGAGTCGCAGCATGTTTATAGTGCCGATAACACAGATGATAAATACAATGCTTTCCTTAACACATTTCTCATATTCTTTCAGACTGGCTTTCCAGTAGAACGTTCCAAACGAGTTACTAGAAGTAATAGGCAGCCTGGGTGGCTGACTAGTGGAATAAGGATATCTTGTAGAACAAAGTGGGAATTAGATCAAAATTTTAGCAGTATTCACAATCAAGTTACAGTAGCCCATTACAAACAGTATTGTAAGGTGCTTAAAAATGTTATTAGGAAGGCAAATAGTATGTGGTATGCAAATAAAATAGCTAATTCCTAGGATAAAATTAAAACCATCTGGTCAGTTGTGAAGGAAGTGTCTGGTCAGCAGCATTAGCTCGACGATCTAAAGTCAGTTCGCATTAAAAATTTTTCTGTTACTGATAAATTAGATATATGTACAGTATTTAACAATCATTTTATGAGCATTGCTGGTGAATTAAATAATTTTTTTCCACAGGGGATCATATAACTTTCTTGGCAAATGCCTTTCCGAGATTGATGTCTGAAATACTCATCTGTGGTACAGACAAGAGGTGAATTGAGTCAATAATTAAATCATTGAAGACTAAGGTCTCCCATGGTTATGATGGTTTCTATCAGAATATTAAAGTACTGTGCTGCACATGTTAGCCCTCTGTTTAGCCATATTTGTAATTTTTCCTTTAGGTATGGTGAGTTTCCTGAGCGATTAAAGTATTCAGTAGTAAGGCCGCTTTTTAAATAGGGAGTAATGGATAATGTAGATAATATCAGACCTATATTTATGCCGTCAGTGTTTGCAAATGTTATTGAAAAAGCTGTGAATGTAAGGAAAATTTTATTATCACGATTTGCTATCAAATGTACAGTTCGGCTTTAGAAGTCGTTTAACAACTGAAAATGCTATATTCCTATTTCTCTCTGAGGTACTGGATGGGCTAAACAAAACGCATCGAACGCTTGGCATATTTTTTGATTTAAGTAAGCCATTTGATTGTGTTGATCACAAAATATTGCTCCAGATGTTGGACCATTACAGAATATGCGGAGTAGCTCACAATTGGTTCACCTCTTACTTTAGCAACAGGCAGCTAAAGGTTATTATTCACAATGTTGATAACGGCTGTGATGTGGGGTCTGAGTGGGGTAAGGTGTGTGTGTGTGTGTGCGTGCGAGGGGGGGGGCAGGTGTCACTCCTGTTCCTTATTTATATAAATGATATGCCCTCTTGTGTCAAGGATAACACTAAAATATTTCTGTCTGCTGATGACACTTGGTAGTAAAGGATGTGTGCAACATTGTATCGGTTTCAAATAGCGCAGTACATGACCTAAGTACATCGCTTGTAGAAAATAAACTAAGGCTAAATCACAGTAAGACTCAGTTTTTATAAAACTTCGTGGCAGATTAAAACTGTGTGCCGGACCAAGACTCGAAATCGGAAACTTTGCCTTTCGCAGGCTAGTTCTCTACGAACTGAGCTACCCCAGCACGACTCACACTCCCCGTCCTCACAGCTTTACTTCCACCAGTACCTCGTTTCCTATCTTCCAAACTTTACAGAAACTCTCCTGCGAACCATGCAGGACTAGCACTCCTGAAAGAAAGGAGTCGTGCTTGGGTAGCTCAGATGGTAGAGCACTTGCCCGTAAAAGTCAAAGGTCCCGAGTTCGAGTCCGAGTCAGGCACACACTTTTAATCTGCCAGGAAGTTTCATACAAGCGCACACTCCGCTGCAGAGTGAAAATCTCATTCTGGAAACATCCCCTAGGCTGTGGCTAAGCCATGTCTCCGCAATATCCTTTCTTTCAGGAGTGCTAGTCCTGCATGGTTGGCAGGAGAGCTTCTGTAAAGTTTGGACGGTAGGAGACGAGGTGCTGGCGGATGTTAAGCTGTGAGGACGGTGCGTGAATAGTGCTTGGGTAGCTCAGAGGGGCAGTCGGCTTTCAGCCGTGATACCGTGCGGACGGGCTCGGCGCGCCAGTCAGTGCTCCGCAGGTGTTGTTGTTTACCCGCTAACTCGCGGTCACGTCGTTGGATTGCCTTATAGTACCTTTACCGACCCGCCATGGCATTCTCATATCGAAAAGCTACAATCAAATTAACGTTCAACGCATCGTACACGCGACCGAAGGCCCATGAAATTGAACCGTTTCTTCGAAACATCATGCACATAGAACGGCAAGAACTGATAGGCATTCATTTGTGTATTGTATCCAGCACAGTTTACCTCAAACTGATTGACGAAGCAGCCTGCGACAGACTACTCTAACGATCTGGAAACGGCTTTCGCTTCTGTCTCGCAGACGATAATGTGAGCGTGGTAGGAGTAGACCATGCTGGTCTGGGGGTGCGTACCGTGTACATCTTTGAACTACCGTTCGAAGTTCCTGCCAACCTTGTCGTTGATGCGCTGCGGCCATACGGCACAGTTCTGAGCCACACAAAGGAGAAATGGAACACATTCGAAACGTACCAATAGAAATTAAGAAGCACGTTCCATCATGTATTTTTGTTGGTGGCTGCCGCGCAATTGTTATATATGATAAACAGCCGAGGACCCGCTCGGGCTGCGTCCAGGAGGGCCATGTTAGAACTGAGTGTCCGCAGCGCCGCCTCGTTCAGGTGCCCCCAATGAACTTCCCCAACGATCTACTATGACCTCTCTCCCGCTAACATATGTGGAAGCGGCACGACATGATGTGATGGATGATGAAAACTTGCTACCTCCTCAGGCCGCTGCAAGCCCCGTTGGAGAGTCAGCGCCAACCGTGTGGGAACGGTGCAGAGGTTCCTACAACCTCGGCCCACCGCAGCGTCGTGGGCACCCAGCCATCGTCACTGTCGGGATCGGACACAGGGATTCCTGGTGACCGAGACTGTGTCGAGCCCCGCCGTCCAGTGGATGTCGAATCTCGGACCCGAAAGCAAAAATCACCCAAGCGACACAAGAAGAGGCGATTGTCAGTTGAAGAACAGGACAGGGATGTGAAGCCGCCGGAAGACATCGACTTCGTTGACTCGTCTACAGCTGCAACGGACTCCAGTGGCATCATTCACCAGAAGGTGCCTGAAGACAAGGAACAATCTTCTAAATCTGGTGGCCCAGGAAACGAGGCGCATTGCGTCGACTCCAAAAATGTGGGCTCCTGTGAAAGCGACCAGCCACCATTGACATCAAAATCCTCCCTTGATGATTGGGCAGACGATATGGAGGCAGATGATGCAAAGCAAACATCGATATCTCCACCAGAGCCCATTGCTGAGATTGAGCCCGGAGGGCTTTGCCAGTCAGGGATTCATACGGCACAGTAATGCACAGCATACAACTGGATGGCTGTGTGGTGTGTGAGTTCACTGTGGGCTTGGACCAGCACACTTCCTCCGCCACTTGATATGTCTCAGTCATACCGTGTGGGAACAGTCAATATAAATGGTGTCCACTCCACTGTCAATACCCGCATGTTACACGACATGATCAGAGCGGCAGACTTGGACATTGCCCTTCTCCAGGAGGTCCGTCCCGAGCTGCGTTTAGACCAATATGGCTACACCACCTACAGCCTACCCTCTGGTGATGGCGCAGGAGGAACGGCCATCCTTCTCCGAGATGGCATAGACATGACGGACGAGGCATCGCTCTCACACTTGGCGCAGTCCGCCTCATTAACGTCTACGCTCCCTCCGGTAATTCGCACCGTGGTGACAGGCATGTCTTAAATTCGGAGGAGATAGCCCCACTTTTGCTAGGAAATAAGGACCATTACATAGCGGGCGGCGATTTTAACAGTGTTCTGCTGCCGGAGGACAAGATACCGCATTACGTCCCTGCCCGGCTCTAAAAGCATTGATACGTGACTTCGCGCTCCACGACACATGGGTCTTATATCATGGGACGCAGAGTAGATATACGCACTTTACCAACCATTCTGCCATTCGTCTGGACCGGATATACGTCTCGCGTGCCCTCCGCACAGCAACCCGTGTTGCAGAACTCTGGCCGACGGCCATCACGGATCATCTCACGTACATCTGCAATGCTACTTTAGCCCGACACCTCACAAGACGCAACAGGGGCCCGTGGACGCTGAACGTCTCCCTCCTTCGCGAGGAAGCGTGTCGGCGAGCAGTTAATGATACGTGGCGTCGATGTATCAGGCGCCTGCTCATGTATGATTCCACGTAGCTGTGGTGGCTGATATGTGTCAAACCTCCACTCCGAAAAACCCTGATGGCCTACGGGCGTGACAGATCGAACTGGCAGAGGGCAACATCGGAATTTTACTATACAGCGTTACGTGCGCTGGAAACGCAACCGCCGTCTCCCGAACGGCAGATGTCCGTACAACGCATCAAATCTCGTCTACTTCGCATCAGGACAGAACAGCTAGAAGGTGTCCGCATCCGTGGGTGAGCGCAAGACTGTATTCCCAACGAAACGGCGTCCGTGTATCACATTGTGCGCGAGAGCGCCACCACAAGCGTCAGCTCATTAACGCGGTAAACAGGAGGAGGGCGGCCGCGCAGTGACACAAACGGACATCGCGCACACGTTCGCCAGACACTATGGGACCTTGTACATGGAAGATCCGCGGAATGTACGTGATTATGACGAGCTGTTGCACGATTTTCCCGCCCCTCTGGACGTGGCACCCGATGATAGTCTGCTGTTGCCCATTACGTCCGACTAGCTGACCTCGGCCTTGGCACGTGGAGCACCGAACAAGTCACCTGGACCGGACGGTTTACCCCGGGAATTCTACAGCACTTTTTACAACCTTATGGGCGACAAGTGGCTCCAAATGTTTCAAGACCTGATCCGCACTGATTTCACTGTCCCCACAGAATTCACAGACGGCATCTTGATCCCAGTACCGAAACCGAATGGTGGTTGTAGGTGGCAGGATTTTCGCCCACTCACACTCCTCAACAACGACTACAAGATCTTCGCCCGCATCCTCCGCTCACGTCTCCACACCGCTATCGGGAAAGCCATCCACACCGATCAGACATGTTCAGGTGGTGTCAGCAACATTCATACGGCGTTAGGAGCATACCGCGACGTAATTGCTTTGACGGCGGCCTGCAAATTACGAGGCACCCTTGTCGCTGTAGATTTTGACCACGCATTCGACCGCGTCGACCACGGCTTCTTGCGCGCAGTTTTGCAACACATGGGCCTCTCTCCAGAGTCTGCACAGGTGGTCCTTCGACTGGTCCACGGAGCGCGCTCCCGCATGATGGTCAACGGTTATCAGTCTGGTAACATACTTGTATAGTTATTTGCTGCAGCGCTTGAACCAGCTTTACATGGTCTACGGCAGCGATTAACTGGTATTTCCTTGCGGGACGTGACCTTTCGTTGTGGTGGATTCGCCGATGACGTGGTGTTCCTGGCCAGATCAGAGGATGAAACGCATATATCGCTACAGTGGCTACGCCCGTACGGGGCGGTCGCTCTGAGCGTCATCAACGAGAAGAAGGCAAAATACATGGATGTCGGAGGGTGTGCTTTCCCACACAGCGGCGGTACCCTTTGACAAGATGCCCATACTCAAGTGTTTAGGAGTGCAATTCTATAGTAATGTCCACCGCACGGCGGCGGCTACGTACCGCCGGCTCCTACACCAGACACGTGCTCTGCTAAAGGACAACAAACTTCGTCGCTTGGATATCCTCCTCAGAACACGTTATGCCAACACCTATCTCGTCTGAGAACTATTTTGCGCATGTCCTTCCCTTGACGGCTACGATGGCCGACCGATTTCAGGCAGCATATGGACATTTGGTAAGCACCGGTGTGGTTTTTAAAGTTCGATACGCCACCCTGACACTGCCGCAGCGGGCGGGCGGTATCGGTTTAATTCATGTATATAACCATGCGCGTTCGCTTTATCTCAACACTATGCGTCGCACGTGGACCTCTACCCACGCCACTCTGACGGGCATCCTGATAGCGGAATTGGCACCACACTCTCTGCATCCCCCGGTTTCCGTAGGACACATTTCCCCGGCACTCGCCCACATCAGAGAGTTCTTGGTTGACTTCAGCTACTTACGGTCAGAACTTCCGACGACACGGAAGCCCAGCACGAAAGACTGTTATCGCCTCTATCAGCAGCAGCAACCCGTAAATACGGTCGCACACACACAGCCTGAAGTTTCCTAGAACACGGTCTGGCGAGCGGTACACACGCCTTTTCTACCTACGACGGCGCGTTCATTGGGGTACGTGGTTGTGAATGGGAAGTTCGCTACTCGTCAGAGGCTACATTCCATTCATCTGACCGACGACCCCTCGTGTCCAATATGCTCAGTCGTTGACTCGGATGCACACCATCTGACTTGTGCTGCAACCAGCGAGTGCTGGCTACTGACCCAGCGCATGCTGGCATTACTCTTCCGGCGATTGCCGGAGTCTATCTCCCCTGATGATATATTGCGCCCCGACGGAGTATACTTACGATCAACCAGGACGAACGCCGTTCCTGGCTAGAAGGCATGGCCCTTTACTACATATTTTGCGATGCTTCCAAACGCACACTCCAATTTTGGTCCCTACTGATTACGACACATGCAGCGTTCAGCCGCCACCCGAAGTATAGAACTCGTTTCGCAAATTAGTTAGGTTCATTATTTGCGGATCCTCCTGCTCACTGGGGCGTTCCGGGATAAGACGCTGAAAATGTAGAAGAATCCTGGAGCATATTGATCCTCTACGGACGGAATAGGGGGGAACTCCTCCCAACAGACGAGAAGACGACTCGGACGCTCGGCTACGGCAGTTGTAGGATCTTTCTTTGTAATGAAACAAAAATAAATCTATAAATACAATACAAAATGAAGAAAATTTAAAATGTTCTAAAAATTAAAGAAATAAATACATAAAACAACATAGACAAACCCACTCCATCTTCTTCCTGATCCTTCGATCCGCGAACTCGAATACATTGCTTGGGCGTGGCGGCGGGATGGCCAGGCTTCGGGTGTCGACCACTGCCCTACCCGTCGTCCTGCTCCTGCAGCGGTTCCTTATAATAATAATAATAAAGGATGGTAGAGCACTTTCCCGCGAAAGGCAAAGGCCCGAGTTCGAGTCTCGGTCCGGCGCACAGTTTTAATCTGCCAGCAAGTTTCATATCAGCGCACATTCCGCTGCAGAGTGAAAATCTCATTCTGGAATCAGTTTTTATAGTTTCTAACACAAAATTCAACAAAACCTGCCGTTTTAATTTCACAAAACGGGCATATGATTTGTGAAACTGAACAGTTCAATTTTCTAGGTGTTCAGATAGATAGTAAGCTGTCATGGGAAGCCCACGTAGAGGATCATATTCAAAGACTTAATACTGCCATTTTTACTATTCGAACGGCATCAGATGTGTGATCGTTCGACACGAAAATTAGTCAACTTAGCGTATTTTCATTTGCTTAAGTCGTATGGTATCATATTTTGGGGTAACTCTTCCCATTCTAAAAGAAATATTTTGCTCAGAAAAGTGTGGTTCGGGCAATAGGTGGTGTAAGTTCACTAAGTTCTTGTCGACCCCTGTTCACGAATCTGCGTATTTTGACACTGGCCTCTCAATATATACATATTCCTTAGGTTCATTTCTTGTTAACAGTAGTAGCTTACTCCCAAGAATAAGCAGCTTTCACTCGGTTAATACTCGGCAGAAATCAAAAATGCATTTGGATCGGACTTCCTTAACTCTTGTGCTGAAAGGTGTGCAGTATACTGCTGCATCCGTTTTCAATAAGCTACCACTCGAATTCAAAAATCTTAGTAGTATTCCAAACGCGCTTTCAAGTCGAAACTGAAGAGTTTCCTCATGGATCACTCCTTCTAGTCTGTCGAGGAGTTCCTTAAAAAACTTAGCTGATTCTTATTGTATTGTTGATTGCGTTTACTTAAACTAATGGAATGACTGTTTTCGGGCTCACAAACATTAATTTTTGTCTGTTATTGCTTTCATGTAGTGACACATTCTATAACCTTGGAGATTTGTTCCTCAATTTGGATCTAAGGAATGTGACGTGCTAATAAATTAATAAAATAACCACCAGACTAGTAATTCACTGTTCCTTATGCGAAGGTAATACTGAAAATTAAATTGGAAATCAAATGTAATTAGGTGGTGTCTTTAAATGTGAAAATTGTATTTTGCGAATAAAAGGAATATAACTTTGGCGATAGTCACACAAAGACAGTATGTACTTAGTACAGCAAATTCAGGGGTGAGCTGCCCAGTGACTCGTCTAAATCCCTGAAGATAAAATTTTTTTCCGATAAACAGGTGCTGAATAGAAGGAGCGGGAGACAGACTTACGTTGAATGATAGCTGAAGTTTCGTTTTTATGTCTGCAGTTTGTTGTGATACAAAATGATTGACATAGTTAAATTTGAGACATTTGAAAGTTAATGCTCTTAAGTGAAAGATCTACACATGTTTTAGAGTCATGGAGAACGTCTTCCCAAAAAAATTTTTTAGCGGTCGAAATTGTTCCCAGCTCTATAATTTATACATCTTGCTTCGGCAATGGTCAATAACATGTACAAATCTTACAAAATGCTGTGCCGTGTGTAATAATACTATTTTATTTTGCTACCAGTTCCACCTCTGAACCATCTGTGATAATTTTCATGCCGCTGAGGATGGTTCAGAGGCAACGACCGTGCCGCAGTGGATACACTGGTTCCCGTGAGATCACCGAAGTTAAGCGTTGTCGGGCGTGGTCGGCACTTAGATGGGTTAGCATCCTGGCCGCCGTGCGCTGTTTCCGTTTTTGGGGTGCACTCAGCCTCGTGATGCCATTTGATGAGCTACTCTACCGAATAGTAGCGGCTTCGGTCAAGAATACCATAATGACGACCGGGAGAGCGGTGTGCTGACCCCACTACCTTCCTACCTGCATTCTCCACTGAGGATGACACGGCGGTCGGATGGTCCCGGTACGCCACTCGTGGCCTAAAGACGGAGTGAGTGCTCATGATGGTTCAGAACCGAAATCAGTAGCAAAATAAAATTATTATAGACAGCACAGTGTTATGCATTTTATAAGACTTATAAATTATCTAAAAGAAAGAGATGCTAGCAGTTTTTACCATGACATAGCAGCTATGTGGCTCATTTGTGTGTAACCTAAATCTCGCCTAATAGGTCTGTACTTTTACCACCATGAGTTAATCACGGTACACTTGCCGATTATCTTCATACGTATCTGTGAAAGCCATGGCGGTGGCAAAGCACCTTATACAGAGAAAGTTTGCGGATCGATATACATCATGTCATTATTAACAGAGGACTCTATGATTCCAAATATTTTAAAAGTTTAGACGGACTGTACCATTTATCCGAATTTTAGCTCAATTGTGCTGTCGTTTATATGGTATTCGGCCCTCTCAGTTTCATACTTTTACAGCTGCATTTGCTAGATACATTACGCAGATGGAATTGCTCATTTTTGCATTGTGCAAAAGAAGCTCTGCCATTTTACGAGGTGAAAGGATATGTAAATTAATGTAACCAATCGCCATATGTTTATTAACCCTCAGGTGCAAAACAAGGGTGATTTGTGATCTAACACATAACATTTTCTAGAAAAAATGTCACAGTTCAGTTTATGTTACTTTACGTTATATTAAATGTTTACAATTGACTTTTTGAGGAACTACTTTATTGGCACACATATAACTTTTAACATCGTGTATTAATTTGGTAATCCTACATGTGGAGTTCAAGACAGGGTCTTTCATACTGCTCTCAGATAGTTCATTTATCGTTGATGTATGTGGGAAATTAAAGTGATGAGATTAGCTACAACATTTAATAGTTCGCCATAGTTACTCTCCTAAGATGTAACAGCTAATCTAAGAATTTTCCTCAAAGATAAGTTAGTATAACTACCTGTTACCTACCCCATTTATTGCAGCGTACACAGAGACTGGAACACACAGCAAATAATTGAGGACATAGGTGGCAACTGCAACTCTGAGATGAAAAGTTTGGCACATAAGAGGAATTCGTGGCGGGCAGCATCAAAGACTGCTGACACATAAAAGTAGGGCCCTCATCCTCCCCATCCTTATCTGTGATGTCATCAAAATTGTCATTGTCATAATCCTATTCCATGCTCTCCCTTCCCTGTCCTCACCACTCCCCTCACCTCTTATCAATCATCCCCCAATATATAATCCATTAAAATAGAAGAGTCATTCAAAGTGCAGTGCAAAATCAACCATCTCAACTTTGCTCGTAATTGTCCAAACGGTTTAACTTTCAAGTCTAAAATACATGACTGTAACTCTGAAGTAAGTGATCTAAGCTATTTACGTATCTAAAATGTTGGAAATAACATGCTGAACAGGTAGCTAACTTTAAAGTTAGGAATAAGTGTGCAGTGTCAAAACTAACGTGACCAAGTTTATAACTGCTGATAACACATGTCGCGTGAAATGATACACTAAGCAAGCAGACTAACAAATGGGCAATCAATTACTGCCAGCTACGAGAAGAATGTGTTTAATTTCAATTTTAGTTTATTCTCGGTGTAAGGCATAACTCTTGTCAAGTCTTACGATTTCCACATCTAAAACACGTAAATCATATCGGTATTTCTGCGTATTATTGATGATTCAAAGAAAGAAGTTCCACCACCTAATGTTTTACCAGGTTTTCACTAATGTTTTGCCTTACTAAGTACCGTTTCAGTAGCGTCAGAGTTAATGCATCACTACAAAAGAAATCGACGGTAGTAGCACCCAAATGTGGATTTTTGTTAGCAGTTGAACTAGACATACGTCAAACGGTAAGAACACCGGGATCTGAGTGTGGTAGGCTGCCATGCCCAGTCACAGCAAAATATACACTCCTGGAAATTGAAATAAGAACACCATGAATTCATTGTCCCAGGAAGGGGAAACTTTATTGACACATTCCTGGGGTCAGATACATCACATGATCACACTGACAGAACCACAGGCACATAGACACAGGCAACAGGGCATGCACAATGTCGGCACTAGTACAGTGTATATCCACCTTTCGTAGCAATGCAGGCTGCTATTCTCCCATGGAGACGATCGTAGAGATGCTGGATGTAGTCCTGTGGAACGGCTTGCCATGCCATTTCCACCTGGCGCCTCAGTTGGACCAGCGTTTGTGCTGGGCGTGCAGACCGCGTGAGACGACGCTTCATCCAGTCCCAAACATGCTCAATGGGGGACAGATCCGGAGATCTTGCTGGCCAGGGTAGTTGACTTACACCTTCTACAGCACGTTGGGTGGCACGGGATACATGCGGACGTGCATTGTCCTGTTGGAACAGCAAGTTCCCTTGCCGGTCTACGAATGGTAGAACGATGGGTTCGATGACGGTTTGGATGTACCGTGCACTATTCAGTGTCCCCTCGACGATCACCAGTGGTGTACGGCCAGTGTAGGAGATCGCTCCCCACACCATGAAGCCGGGTGTTGGCCCTGTGTGCCTCGGTCGTATGCAGTCCTGATTGTGGCGCTCACCTGCACGGCGCCAAACACGCATACGACCATCATTGGCACCAAGGCAGAAGCGACTCTCATCGGTGAAGACGACACGTCTCCATTCGTCCCTCCATTCACGCCTGTCGCGACACCACTGGAGGCGGGCTGCACGATGTTGGGGCGTGAGCGGAAGACGGCCTAACGGTGTGCGGGACCGTAGCCCAGCTTCATGGAGACGGTTGCGAATGGTCCTCGCCGATACCCCAGGAGCAACAGTGTCCCTAATTTGCTGGGAAGTGGCGGTGCGGTCCCCTACAGCACTGCGTAGGATCCTACGGTCTTGGCGTGCATCCGCGCGTCGCTGCGGTCCGGTCCCAGGTCGACGGGCACGTGCACCTTCCGCCGACCACTGGCGACAACATCGATGTACTGTGGAGACCTCACGCCCCACGTGTTGAGCAATTCGGTGGTACGTCCACCCGGCCTCCCGCATGCCCACTATACGCCCTCGCTCAAAGTTTCGTCAACTGCACATACGGTTCACGTCCACGCTGTCGCGGCATGCTACCAGTGTTAAAGACTGCGATGGAGCTCCGTATGCCACGGCAAACTGGCTGACACTGACGGCGGCGGTGCACAAATGCTGCGCAGCTAGCGCCATTCGACGGCCTACACCGCGGTTCCTGGTGTGTCCGCTGTGCCGTGCGTGTGATCATTGCTTGTACAGCCCTCTCGCAGTGTCCGGAGCAAGTATGGTGGGTCTGACACACCGGTGTCAATGTGTTCTTTTTTCCATTTCCAGGAGTGTAGTTTCACAGTCTATTTCACACCAACAATTTTACATATGGCACACGCTGGTGATATGAACATACTTGAATATTACCAGAAACTAGATCCGACAGATCGTAAATCAAAATACTTACTCTTAAAAGGATCTCTGTATAGCTGCATCCCATAAATTCAAAACTAGTAACATACAAAATTCTCACCTCAAGAGTTAAATTACGTCCTCAATTTTATTACAATATTAAAACAGCAGATCAGTAGACGACGATGGAAGTAAAAGGTGCCTGAAAAATTCGTTCAGAAGCTGTTACAAGAATTATACACATTCGCGAAAAGTCTCAACAGGCCTCACGTCAGGTTTAGACAGGTATAGTGAAACAAGTAGGTTTTAGGGTTCAAAAACATAAAAAAGTAATATAATCACACTTGCCACAATATCTTAAATCAATTACATGTAATTTAAGCAATCTTATCAGATTTAACAGAGAGGAACAAGGAACATTTTCCAAAAAAAAGTAAATAAATAATCATGTCAGTGTTCCAGTATTTCGGTTCACGACTCAGCACCTTTGGCCAAGTCACGCACATTTCTACATCTACATGGCTACTCTGGAAATCACACTTCTGTGCGTGGCACATGGCAGACGGTTTACACGGAGTACCAGCTACTACCGAGAACCGCACCTGGAGGAACTACTCTTAATTGGTAACGTCAAATAAATTTAATCCCAGTGAAAACCCGTATCCAAAAGAGACACAATAATAAAAAAAGCTTTTCCACAGACAACGGCCACCTCAGACGTAAAAAGATAAAGTGAAGTCTGCAGCAAGATCCCACCCCGGGTGCAATATTAACAGATTCAGTTAAATCACAGGAAAGCTCAAGTTACTGCTGGCACTCCTTTTGCCATCTTAAATAAAACTAATACATAAATTCGTGCCATGTTGAACACGGCAGCGCTCCGCGGCTCCCAGCAGTGTCAGCTTGAATTTAGCGGCGGTCGAGCCGAACGCTGCTTCGGTTATAAAGGCCCACGCTGCATCCACGGACTGAGGCCAGTGAGACATTCGCATAGGCAGAAAGCTTCTTGGAACGGAGTGAGCTGATGTACTTTGCAGGGGCAGTTGACTGTTACAGCTGTTGGCGGAGAGCTATTGCTTCACCTCTGATCATCGTTGAAGATTTTACCGGGTGTGGGAGAGTCCTACTGCGCGACAGGTGAACAGGGATCCTCAGACAACTGTTAGCAACCCATAAACAACCTGAGGAGTCTACATTTTCGTTACGGTCAGGTGCTGAAGGAAACATCCGTCTACATAGCCCTATAAGCCTACGAAGATTGAGATTATCGGAGCTAGATATTGTATCTCCAGTCCTCTGGTGGCTGGTGAGACGGCTAAGCTATATTCAATCTTTTAAATGTTTTGATGAAGGAGCCATTGCATATAATTTCTGAGTTCAAATTAGTGTTGTTGTTCTAGTGCCAGTTGCATGTAATCACATGAGATTTTTTAAATTAGATAAACAAGTCGTTGGTTCTCATCATTAAATTTAATTTCTGGGTTTTTGGTAAAGATGTTGTAGCACCTAATCATTGCGTTTGAACTGTTATTCTTACTACCGTGCCTGCTGTGTTTCAGTAAAATTCTAATGTTTAAATGAGTTTAAGAGTTGAGTTTTTGGTAAGCTGGCCCTCAAGCCTGATTTTAAACTGATTATTCTCAAATTCAATTTAAATCTTTTTGGTCTTGTAAATTCAGTGTTAAATTTTTTTGGTAACTTGGCTATCGAACTTTGTTATTTTTTTCTTTCAATAAAAATTGGTATTGAATCTAACCCACTTAATCATTCAGACATTCCATTCACATATTCCAAATAGTGCCACAACAGTTGTCACGTAATTTGTAAACATGAGGTACAAAACAAATATCTGTCAACATCAAAATGACGGGGCAGCTGATCTCGTACCAGTACTATAAAGATTTATCCACGCCAGTAATATGTACAGTCGATTTGTTACAATTATGCCCTGTTAATATGTAACGCAGCAGACAGAAGCCCACCACTAATTTCCGTTATATGATGGTGATGATTGCCACAATGCTCTCACAGCAGGAGCACAGCGGTGAGCTACTCTCACGATAGGATCAGAATCTGTATACGCCATATGGACCTGCTCCAGAGCAGCAATTGAAATGTCACTAAAGAGCTAAAAAACTTAAATGTTGCTACCAATTACATAGCCAACTCCAAATTAAAGAATGCGCCACCTTTCATAGTGGCAATAGTCACTCTGCGTAATCTATGTTGGCTGCTAGCTGCTGCCAGAAGACTCCGTGGCCTACGTTCTTCCAAATCCCCTTCTCTTGACGACATGTGTGCATCATCTTCAAACCGCTGCACGCGGAATTCGCGCCCTCTTGCGATGCGCTTAAAACAAATTCAGATACAAGTGAAGATGCAGACGCTTCTTTATAATACATAAATACGAACCTATCAGCATGTACGAAACGAAATTTCGAGGAATGCTGCTATATTTACTGAACAGATCTATGGTGCCAAGGCTATCTGAACGATGAGTTTTGTGTAACAGGCTAGCGAAAGAAGTGCAATATTTTCATTAGTCCGAGCACAACAAAACTGCTGATTTAAGATTCAGCTCAAAGCGCACTTTTAGCAATAATTACCGGAGGAAACATTCTTGCTCCCTGTCTAAACTTTCATGTCCTAAACTAACATCAAAGTCAACCAAACGAATTCACCGAACTATTGTATTAACTTCATCTTTCAGTTCAAAATGCTGCCACTGTTACACTGTGTGAACTACAGCACACCTCGATGAAGTGTCATAGTGTGCGGCAGAACTAAACATTCATACAGGTAACAAACGAGAGTTGTTTTTAAGCAGTATGGTAACAGCATACTATACTACTAATTTTTCTTACAACATAGAAGATTTGTTATCCTATGCTCATAAAGATATAGGGCAAATGCTGTGACAAATGACATAAACCAGTTTACACGGTACAGGCAATGACATTCAAGGGTGACTACCATTACCCAGATAAGCACACTTACGCATCTTTGGAGGGGCCTTTCATACATCAAGTTCTGAATGCTTCCAGATAGTTCCCAGCAGTTCTGACTACTTTGACTTTTTCCACCCACCTTTGACAAGTCCCATCATCATGTTTCAGAAAATTCTGAATGACTGCCATATTCTGTTTGCTGACTATGTGACTACCATTACACTTTGATACTGTTGGGTTGAGATGATGATGGTCAGTTGATAAGGTGACTGCCATTGCCCAGGTACTATTGGTTGTGGCAATGATGGTCAATGAACAAATGAATGTCGCTATATCACGTAGATACTGTTGTTAGGAGGGTAGTGATGATCAGAACACAGGGCCATCCAACATGTCCATTTCTCTCATGTCGGCAGAATATGACATGCTTGGAGAGTGTTTCAATGCAAATACGCACATGTCAGTAAGTCTAATCGTGATGTTGACTAATCAAGTTCACGCTTGCTCTGACAGGCTGCGACTTGTTCCAACAACCAAAAGTTATCAGTCAGTAAGTTAAGAATAATCGGTTCATCACTTTCTTCTCTCAGTGCAGTCAGTGTCAATTACTGGATCTTAAATATTGTTTTTTATGTACAGTGAGTGTCAGCCACTGGAGAGATGCCACTTGCTGCATGTGATAGTCACTAGGGAAAATTTTATTCCTTTCAATTCCTCTTTAACATATTATAGTGCTGTTGCCACATTAAAGTAAGCGCTACAGAGAGAGAGAGAGAGAGAGAGAGAGAGAGAGAGAGAGAGAGAGAGAGGAAATTAATTATGTAAATCAGACAGATGATTATGAAAAGGCAGACGTGGAAATATGTGTACAATTTTTGATGTTATGTAAACACATAAACTGTATTAACATGCCCCAAAAGTGTAAACACCTGCACCTTGAAACTGTGATATCTTACCTTGAAACTTTTAAAATTTTCCCTCCCCTCCCAAAAATCATAAGATCTTGCCCAAAAATTGTAACAACTTGCCACAAAAATTGTAAAAGCTTCTCTCACAACTGCAACAACATTCTCCCAACTATGACAGCGCCTCAACTATAACAACTCGACCTTCAGCTATAACAGCTTAGAACTGCAATAATTTTCCTCAAAACTGTAAGGACTTATCCCCAGAATTGTAAACCCCAACTGTAACTACCTTTCCAAATTGTAACAACTTGACCCACAACTTCAGCAACGTCACCCACAGTTCTAACACTTTACCCTACAACTAAATCAACTTGCACTCCAAACATAACAATTTGTCCTCCAACTGTAATAACTTGAGCCACTACTGCAACAACTGGCCCCACTAAGCCAACAACTTGCCCTCAAAACTTAACAACTTGCCATAAAAGTGTAACCAGTTTTCCTTTTAGTGACTACGTATTTCAAGGCTTCCTGCTGCTTCAGCAAGTGCTTAGGTGAAACTTCCAAAGATTTTCGTATCTTGTGTCAAATGCATGGCGAATTCCGAGGTGACTGCTTACTGTTTCCGGGGAAGTTATTAAAGTTACAGGGATAATTGTTCAAGTAATTACGTGGCAAGCTGTTACAATTGTGGGGCAAGTTATTATAGTTGTGTTGCAAATTGTTCCAGTTGGAGGGGAGGTTTTATAGCTGTGGAGCAAGTTGTTCAGTTTTGGGGAAGCTTATAATAGTTGTTGGGCAATTTGTTATGGTGGAGAAAAAAAGTCGTTATAGTCACTGAGCAAGTTATTACAACTTTAGGTAAAGTTTCTTAAGTTTTCTTTGGGCAGGGGCAAGTTGTTACAGATTCAAGCGTCGAATAGATAAACTTGTGGAACTAGCTGCTACCCTTTCGAATCAAGTAGTTATGGTTACAAGGTGGATGCTGTTACTTTTGCAGGATAAATAGGTACACTCTACAAGTGTACACAACTTCAAATCACACGTAAAGTGTTCCCATATCTGCCTCATCACCATTATCTCTCAGATTTATGTTGTTGTTGTTGATGTTGTGGTCTTCAGTCCAGAGACTGGTCCGATGTAGCTCTCCGATTTATAAAGTAAATCTCTCTCAATGTACCCAATAGCGTCAAGGCGTAGTGCAGTCACCAATAATTCTCCTGTAACATGATTGTCTGACATTTCAGAGTTAGTTGAAGTTTGTCAGAAAGAGTCCATGCACTCAGTAATATTCTCAAGTATTCACAACTTGCTGGGTAATGTGAGGGATATTATGCTAAGATGTATATGTATTCACGTATTCTTATGTGGGTTAATGGTAGTCAGCATGTAAATTATGTAAGGTATCGCTTCCCTTCAGGTTAGATTTTTGTGATTTTAAGTGTAAATTAGAAAATAAAGAGGTAACAAGAAAAGGACACAACACATTGTCAGCAAGAAAATAAAATCTATAGTTACGAAAATTAGAGCTAAGGCTCTGAACTTCCCATTGTTCTTGAAGCATAAAACGATTCTCTAAGGGATTATTTCATGAGCGCAGCAATTTTTGCTACAGGTCTAATAATCATCATGGGGAAACAGAAAATTCGGTGACATAAGATCATGTTATTATAAACTGTTCATACGAAGACATAGTTTGCATGATAATAATAATTATGATAAGACTGCATTAAATATATAGGCTGCAGTTTCGACTTACAAATGTTCAACATTTTTCATTTTAAGATATTAATTTATACGTATTTGCCTTTAGTTAGCAACTTTGCTTATTATTTAACTTGCTGGAACATGTAGTATAGCATTAGTAATATGTGGCATGCAGTGCAGATACAGTGTAAAAAGGATTAAGTATATATTTTATGACAATGGAAATCAGGAGTTGCAGATGTTGGATTTGGGTTATGGTTGGACGATTCAGCTAATAAAGAAGAGATAAGCTGGCCCCAAGGACAAAATATAGGCGACGGTTGTCAGCTGCATAAGGGCCCATCGTATTGGCTTGAATTTGGACAGCTAAGTCGATTACTGAAACAGCACGTAGTTTCATTGCATACTGAAGGGGCATCAAGTAGCCCCTGATAATTTGGTTACATGTAACAGCTGCACAAAGGAATCGAGACTACGCAATGCTTTGCATATTTACGTTGTGCTGAGAAGAAGAACTTTTTTGCATAAAAAAATCTTTCTCATCGATACGAGTAACAGAGAATAACTTATGTACATTAAAAGGATCCATTTCGAGTGAGGGACCTTTCACATTTCATTTTTTATGCAGTGCTTGGTTTTCAGTCTACAGCGATTCAAGCAATCAATTGCCGCTTTTAACCAGCAGATGAGGTCAATACCAGTATTGTACAGGAAATGTCCACAACATGTTCCGAGAAAGTCTCTGTTCGGCAAACTTTCATGCAAATTTACTGTGCAGTTTATGTCAGTAATGGCTGCGCACACTATACTTCACATCAACAATCAAGCTTTTTCAGGAGGCAGACAGGGTTGTCGGCTCGTCCACGCGAAGCACACTGATCGTCAAGCGTCGATCACAGTTTCTCAGTGAGCGCCAGTGCAAATAAAACAGTCACAATATATACAGAGACGATAATAATCTTCGAAACAGCTGATCTGAACTTCGTTAAGTGCAAAATGTTTCACTTGTTTTTTTTTGTCTATTGTTCAACATGTGCATTAACATCACCTGCACAGATCGTAAAATTTTGCTTAAACAGCAAAATATTTACAGGATAAACATCTATGTATTCCTCTGGGAAGGATATTTATAATTCATAATAAGACAGAGATTCTACATAATTTCATAGTTATTTTTTCTTTTTACTCTAGTCTGAGCTACTAAAAGTCGTATCGTTTCGTATCTTACTATTCACGTAAGCCAAGACGACATTATGTATTTATTTGACTCAAAAGTAGTCTTTTATACCGATTGCCTGAAAATCAAATCTCTCAACGCAAATCCATCAAAACACAGAAATAACGGAGGTCGTGCTCCAATACAAGAAAATATTTAGTTATGATTAGGAAAATGTCATGGAAAAATGTTATTTATGAAACTCCACATATATATAATAATACCATCGCTCATACGACTTTGAACGCTGTTAATACAAATTTCAAACTTTCCTCACAACGAGGCAACAAGATATGAGACATATGTACAAACAACCAGTAATGAACACGTTTTCTTCATACACCAAACTCTGATACCATTTACTTCAAAGGTACTAGAAAAGACAGATAAATTAATATTTCTTCTAAGTACGTAATGGTGTAGGTGAAATTAATCATTGGTGAAAATATATCTGAAGATCTTGATGGGAATAAAATTTCATTTTAGTACAACGTGGACGTTACCACCAGGCTTAGCTACAGGCCAGCCGGGGTGGGCGAGCAGTTCTAGGCGCTACAGTATGGAACCGCGCGACCGCTACGGTTGCAGGTTCGAATTCTGCCTGGGGCATGGATGTGTGTGATGTCCTTCGGTTAGTTAGGTTTACGTAGTTCTAAGTTCTAGGGGACTGATGACCTCAAAAGTTAAGTCCTATAGTGCTCAGAGCCATTTGAGCAATTTAGCTATAGTTAATAAAGAGTCCGCAGCTCGTGGTCGTGCAGTAGCGTTCTCGCTTCCCACGCCCGGGATCCCGGGTTCGATTCCCGGCGGGGTCAGGGATTTTCTCTGCCTCGTGATGACTGGGTGTTGTGTGCTGTCTTTAGGTTAGTTACGTTTAAGTAGTTCTAAGTTCTAGGGGACTGATAACCATAGATGTTAAGTCCCATAGTGCTCAGAGGCATTTGAACCATTTGAGTTAATAAAGAGCTACAGTAAGGTGATAGTTATGGCTTACAATTTCCCCTTCTAAGGTCTGTGATATTTCTTTAGTAAACATCCCTCGTTCTGTGGAAGGGATGGAGTATGATATTTTGGTAGTAAATTTTATGTGGCAATATTGGTTTTCCATATGATATTAATAGGAGCGTATAACACCTAACTTCTAATGGAAAACATGCATATACTTTAATGACATTGCTTTTCGTTCAGCCTGCTGCTGAGAATTAATATTTGAAACTTCTGTGACTTAATCATTTATGTGATCTTAGTCATTTTTCATAGAATCACAATGCGGAGTTTACCTAGTGATTCGGGCGTCTTTCGTCTTAATGAACTCAACTTATACCTTGGAAGTATTTACAATGTTCGGGTTTTGTTTTATAAAATTTGCAATAGGATTCAATGATTCACGGGCGTCGTGTCGGATAATAGTGTGGAAGCTGCTCAATGTTTCAACGAGAGAGCCGCTCGTCAACTTCAGGTTCTTGCTGAAGTGTTGCTGCAATGGCTCGTCAATATATACGCTGACTCGCAAGAAAAGCGCAGGCCCCAAAGGTTGAGACAATGACGTCATTGTAGACGAATCACAGAGCACGGCGACATCCAGTGCCCCCTGCCGTACAAGCGGACTACGGACTTCTCAGTCGCGACGCGGGAAAAACGCGGGCCTCCGCAATTAGCGGTCCAGCGCGTGCAGGCGGAGTGTTGGCACCCAATTTAAGTGTGCGGACGTTGATTCCCCGTCTGTGTTAACAGGGATTCGTTCGTCTGCGGCCGACGATGCCTTAGTACCGCCAGTGCTGGTTCCCACGCCTTACTGAGTTGATATCACGTGTCTCTATTGATCAGATCGTTACTTACACGAATTTCGACTTCTTATTTAAGGATGGAGTCCCAGTACGTGGCCGTACGGGGTAGCCGCGAGGTCTAGGAGCACGTTGCCACACAGTTTGCGCAGCTGGCCCCGTCGGAGTTCCGAGTCCTCCCTTGGGAATGGGATTTTGTGTTGTCCTTAGCGTAAGTTAATTAAAGTTGGATTAAGTAGTGTGTAAGTCTAGGGACCGACGACCTTAGCAGTTTGGTTCCAAAGGAATTTACCACAAATTTCCGATTTTCCATTACGTGGAAGCTGACGAAAGGATCTTTGTCTCTCCGCAGTTCATTCTGTGTCCGTGTGAAGGCAATGTTCAGCCACAGAAGATTTTTCTGGCTGACCCAGTCTGGTGTGATGTCTGTGTTCAGCACATCTATGCATATCAGTGCGACACATCTGGCCAAAATATGATTTCCCCCATCGGCACAGGATTTTATACATCCCTGGTCTCCTTGGACATAGGTCGTCCTTAACAGAACCCAGCATAGTTTGTACTCGCGCTGGATAGCGGAACACATTTTATTTGACGTTTTTCGAGTAGCCTGCCAATCTTAAAACTCACGCCACCAAGATAGGTAGAAAACCATCCTCGTGGAGTTCTCTGTTTCTTATGGGTGTTTTTGAGCTTTAATGCGTGCAGGATTAAATGCATGACGGAACTGTTTATTAGAGTACCTGTTTTGTACAAAGAGATAGCGAAAAGGGCTAATCTTTGCTGATAGGCTTCCGGCACCAGAGAGCTCGAGGCCTATGAACGAGATTTCGCAACACGCCACTGCGTTGAGATTAGCGTCTATTATTAAACGGACTAATGGCTTCTGGGACAGCGTGATAAACGAGGCCATAGAGGTTAGAATTTCTGACAACACCTTCAATAGAGATGGTGGAATGCAGCTCAGTACAGCGTGGGATCCGGTGTTGAGGGAGTTGAAGCAGGCCCGGAGGTCGTGCGGCCAAAACAGTACCATACATGGTGCGAGATCGAGCATCAGTGACATCACGTGAGACGTCACGAGCGACGGCACGGCTATATAAGCACGGCAATGGCAACCACACGACAGTCATCCACTTGACAATGGAAGAGGAGATCTCCGCCAAAAGCTCGTGGGCAGTAAACCACTTGTCGAGGCTTGAAACCCGAGAATGCTTTACTAACGGATATCTCAGCGAAAGCATGCATTCGTACATACATTTCCCATGTCACAACCTGACACTGACTGCTCCAACCACTTTGCAGTTTTGTACTGGGTAATTAGGTACCCTAGTAGCATCACCGATCATATAGATCTCCTGACATCAAATTTACGATTATACCTGCGTCTGTAACAGTAGAAGTCAGAGTTTTTCCCACAACAGCATTTATAGTGGTAATATCTACATTTTCACACTAAGAGCAGGATTTATAATGGTCGTATCTAATTCAAGTCTAATGTCTGTGTCTTCATTGTTTCTTAACAGATTCACTTAATTATGTTCTATGCACCCACTTCACATACGAACGTCATTGCACCTGGTTCTAGTCTGTTGAAGAAGTCATAGCTGGACCGAAGTCTTCCGTCACCTCAGTAGCATTTACTGTTACATTTTGCAGTCACCAACCCGTGTCAACCGTGCTGTTTTGTACTGAACCACTTCGTTATTCAGTTGTGTTTGTATTTAATTAACTGTGGTTTCCTGTATTTGAAGACAATTGGTTGTTATTTGTTTGATTCCATTGACCTTCTTCGTTACAGTATTATGTGAGGTTTTATCTACTATGCGCTCATTTTTTTCGTGAGAACTCGAATCGCTGTTGGCACGCGAACATTGTGCAATAGAGGTGCCATCTGCTATGTCATGAAGTTGTCTTTTGATCTGCTGTTACGGTGTAACTGTTTGCACGGTGGCGTTTTTCATCATTATTGTTGTTATTAATCACCTTAGAATTTCAATTTATTACCTTAATAGTATCTGGTATGGACATGAAGTGTTCAAATATCGTCTCGGGGAGGTAGACTACTTTTTCTCTTACATCCCTCGGCAATTTCACTTTCATTATTCGAAGGGCACATCTGAACCAAGTCGATTCATACTAAAATCTACTTTTATTTGAATACTTTTCGAAATGTTTTCGAAGACTTCCTTGCATACTGTAAAATAATTTCGGGTTCAACATTTCTTTGCAGAATCTGTCCTGTATGGAGTTTGGCCAATGATTTGACAAGAATGATTGCTCAAATTTCTCACAACTTTGGCATTTTCACACTTCCAGTTGCCCAGATGGAAGCTTCCCCTTGGATGGAATCTGTAATGAAACGTATTTTTAGTTGGTATGATTAATTTCTAGGTGAAAATTGTCTGAATAAACGTGATGCTGCACATAGGGCCTTCAAGCGTAACCCAACTCCCGAGGCGTACGAAGCTTATAGGAAACTCCGAAATAGAACCAAGCAAAGCGTGAGGAATGCCAAAATCAGACATGCCCGCTCTGTCGTATGCGGTATAACAAATCCTGCTGCACTGTGGAGAAAGCTGCGCAGTTTCGGTATAGGGAAGCGAAGATCAGACGCTGTTTATCAAGCGTCTGCAGAAGAATTCAACGATTTCTTCTCAACAGCTGTAAACTGCCACGCAGCGACAAATTACCAGCCCCAAGATATCAATCTCTCGAGAGACAAGTTTTTCCTAAAACATGTAACTACCGGCACAGTAGACAAGGCAATTATGAGAATCTCTTCCGAGGCAGTAGGAAATGATGGAGTGAGCATTGGCATGATTAAGAACGTCGTAGACACTCTTACTCCAGTTATCACAGACATCTTCAACCTGTCTCTTGTCAGCAGTACATATCCTACTGAGTGGAAGCAAAGCTTAATTCAACCTATACCCAAGACTGACAACCCTAAGTCGCCAGGTGACTACAGGCCGATCAGCATACTACCTGCAATATCTAAAGCCCTAGAATACATCGTCCATGAACAGCTGACGGATTACCTCAAAACTCATAACATCCACGACAAATATCAGTCAGGCTTTCGAAAGCACCATAGCACAGCAACTGCATTAATCAAAATAACTGATGACATTAAACATGCTATGGACAGACGTGAAGCTACCATCCTAACACTGCTTGACTTTAGCAAGGTTTTTGATACAGTTGACTTTGATATATTACTAATTAAAATGAAACAGCTGAATTTCTCAAACAGCGCTATACACTGGTTCGACAGCTACCTCAAAAACAGAAGTCAACAAGTCATTTGTGGGTCGGAAAAGTCATCATGGAAAAACGTGCGCTCTGGAGTTCCCCAAGGCTCCGTCCTTGGTCCATTACTCTTCTCACTGTACATTAATGATATTTCTTCAGTGATTCACTCCTGCAAATACCATCTATATGCCGACGACATCCAACTGTACATAAGTGCAAGCCCCAAGAACATTGCTGACGCAGTAGCGAGTATGAACGCAGATCTTTGCTCTGTTTCTCGATGGGCACAAAACCTAGGTCTGAAACTAAACCCCAAGAAATCCCAGGTCATACTTATATCTCATCCAAAGTTAATCAGTCGGTACTTTTGCGAAACAGTCCCTGAAATACTCCTCAATTGTACCCAACTACCATACCAAAAAACAGTAAAAGACCTTCGAATAATCTTGGATGAACACCTAAACTGGGAAGAACAAACAGTCACAGCTTGCCGGAAATCGCTCTCCTCCCTACATGCAATTCCAAAATTTAGAAAAATATTTCCAACCCATGTTAAACAAAAATTAGTCCAAACACTAGTCTTGCCTAATCTTTACTACTGTGATGTAGTTCAACACGGCACAAATAGTGAACATTCGAGATGCCTCGAGCTAGTGATGAATGCTTGCGTTAGATACGTATGCAATATACGGTTGTATGATCATATCAGTCCTTCATACTCCCAGCTAGGTTGGATACGCCCACATTAGGCACGCGATCTCCACACGATGTGCTTACTTCATCGATTTCTTAGCCACTGGTGCCCCCAATACTTATCTTCTCACATTAAACACCTATCATCATTCCACAACCACAATACCAGATCGGATACGTCTAGCATCTTGGCTGTACCTTTACATAACACAAAATCTTTCTCTGTCATTCTCTATCTCAGCCATACGACTATGGAACGCGCTCCCCTGTGATCTGCGTCTTATCCAGAACCACTTAACATTCAAGAGGGAACTCAGGACTTACATATTAGGGACGGTATAGCCACCATTGTCGTGCCCCTCTCATCTTTTTCTTTCTCCTCTCCATCATAGCTTCGAATTTTACCATTCTATTTCTCTTCTTCTAACCTATCTACCTCTTCTATATCTCTTTCACCCCATTCTATCGTCTTATGTCTCTGCTTGATGAGAATAACTCACAAGCTGCAAGAATATAACGAGAAAATTCCCAACTAGCAATAGGACTGACATTCATAAAAGAAAAAAATATGTTTACTTTTCTATACATAGTCATAACTATTATTATTATTCTTGATTGTTATAATTATTTTTTATTGTTATAATTATGATTGTACTACTTTTATAATCTCTAATTTTTTTCTGTAACATTAATACTGTATAACATGTTATATGTCCTTAATGTTCTGTAGAAACTGAAACTTGTTGAATCTGAGTATGCCTGGTTAGGTGTAAGAGAGTGCCTGAAGGCCCTAATCTTGCCAGGTAAAATAAATGCATAAATAAATAAAATAAATAAAGGATCTTATTAACATGATAGGATGAGTTTTTCCTTATCTGGTTTGAAAATCTAGGACTGTCAATGTTTCTACAAATTTTCTTTTAGCAAAATGGATGATACAGAAGATGTCACCATCTCATCCGACATATATTTAGACCAGCTTCATCTACTTTATCTCTACCCATTCTGCAATATGGTACGGGGCTGTTATAGCCACAACTTGCCTTAGTAATAGAGGACGACATGTCGCGTGCTACTTGTTTGACAACGGGAAACTCCTGGTGCATATTACTAACCGAAGAACGGACACAGACGTACCATTCGGTAAATCTTTAGTTAAAGTAATTTCGATTTTATTACATTCTCTTAAAACTGATTCTTCTGAAGTGTGTGTTTGAGATTAGTCTTCAGTAAGAGACTTTTGTGTACCAAATTATAATTATGAATCTAATTTTGTGTTGATCTGGATGTCTTTATCTGAAAAGGGAGCAGCTTCTTTCCCTCTGTATCATACCTGTTCCCTGGTATTAATATCTAGTTCAGCAGTAAAATTATCAGTCCTGGCAAACGGTCACAAATTACTGAAATCAGTCATGTTTTGGATACAATGAATAAAAGTTTTATCTATTTGGCCCACAGACATATTCTTTTATATGAGTTTGTTCATCAGTCGATTCTCGTATCGCGTCATTAATGCCCAGGTATGCCGTTTTCAGTTCCGGAATTTCGGTTGTTAAGTCATCTTGTTGTGATCACAAATTTTTTAGTTTAGACGACATTTCATTTTATCTTGATAACATTCCATTTTAATCGCCTCTCGTATATGAATGTTTGTTACTAACAATCGGTATGCTCTTTAATAACTGTGTCAAGTAGTTTTCAATGTGTGACAGTAGAAGGGGACTGTTTTGAAATGCAAAATGAAGTTAATGTCCAAAAGTGTGGACTCATTACAATATATGGGTAGCTTTGACAACAGTTCTAGACATGAGGTTTGACTAGTTTAGACATGGGAACATCGAATGCTTTGGTATTTATTGCAGACAAGTGCTCTTTAAGTTGTAAGTTAGATCAGCGGTAGTGATCGTGTGGGTTAGCCTCATGATATCGAGCTGTTATCCCTGTCTTGATCCATTATCATCTTCGGCCATATTTCATCTCTGCCTTGTTATACGACCATCTCCGGGTATTTTGGACGGATGTAAATATTTCAGTAGTTCTTTTAGTGCCTTACACAAATAGGCAAGTTAAGTGCTACATCACAATAAAAATCCCATCTAAATGCCTACTTCTTTCCTGCCTAAATTAATTTTTAGTCACTTCATTTCTCTTTTGGCTATATTTTCTGTGTGTGTTTACATCACGTATTTTCTCCATATTTTTATATTATTTAATAATTATTTATAGGAAAAACAGTTACTGAAATTTGTAAGGAGCTTTAGCATCATAGTTTCAGTCGTAAATATTGCAGCATTACCAGAAAATTCGTTGTGTTCATACACCTAGTTCAAATGCAGGTGAAAAGCAGTGTTGCCCTGTAAATGAGGTCGATTACATTTTCCAGTGTAGAACACAACGCATTATCTCTTATACCCCTAAAGTGGTGCTTCCTAAGATGAAATAGTCTAGATACCACCAGTAAAAAATTTCAAAGAGAAACGCCAATACCCTTCAAAATTTTAGACGTGGAGATACCACTATAACATTGGATAAACGTCATAGAACAATTTCGATTTGGTAATATTTGATTTGAGTGTGTGCTGCTTAGTACAGTAATTTAGACCACTTATGGTTTCTACAGTTATAAGCCTATTCAGGAAGTATATTGCTCATTTAGGCCTTATACGAAATATCGACTGCCTGTTTAGTATGTTATTTATAGCTATTTTGGCTTGTAAGTAGCACTGGGTCACTTATTTTAGAGTTTCAGTTAAATTTTGTGAGCAGTTTGATAGAAACGTGTGTATGTGATTGTGCAACGTGAAATCAACATTATAGTTTTTGTATTTCCGACGTATTTTTGCGGATTTTACTCATAGAAATAGCATTGGGACACTTGACAAGGTTATAGAACTATTGAAATTTAGGAAAATAATTACTATGAGGCCCTGCTGTACTTTATAACATGTATGGTACAGAAATCGATCTTCACAAATTCATGAGTGCTTCTTGATCTGTAAGTTCAGGGCATATACGTTAGTGTTTGTTTGTTAGAGAGAGAGAGAGAGAGAGTGAGAGATTCGGACACCTTTGATCACAGCTAGATGGCTGCTCTGACGCTGTATTCTGATTGGTTGCTTCGTTTTAATGAACTGTAAAATTGTGGGATGTGGGTGGAGGGCATGAGATGGGAGAGGCAGGGCAAGGGTATTGGTTTGGCCCGTCACGTGACGATGACGATATCATTGATGAGGAGGGTGGGGCATGATGGTCCTGCTTGGTGATGTTTTCACTGCATTAAGTGGCTCATGTAATAGGTAGCTCTACTACTTACGAGTATTTCTTTACACAAAAATATTTTTCTATGCTCACAAGTTTGGCTTCACAGGTATAATAATTATGGAATACATTTTTATCTTTCACTTATAGGACGAATATCGTATTCCCGGTAAGACGCTAAAGAATCTCATCTGGCAGGGCAAGCGAATGAAATTTGATCAAACTTTCAATCGAGAGATTTGAAGCTCTTTTTCATTTGGAATCCCGAGATTAAGGCAGTCGTTGTCTCGAGGATAATGAATACACGTCTTCTAGCGTCGCAAGTGAAGAAAGACGTGAAGGTCCAGGTGAGACAGATAAAAGAAATGCTGCTTTCGTTATCTGATGTGAGGGGCCTTAGCGTAGTACAATACCACGACCATTGCGCAGAATCCGAGCCCACAGGCTTATTAAATTTTCACCTGGTCCTTTAAGCTGCACTGTAACTGCCTCTCACCGGTCCCATGCGATTTCTTTGTCTCACAAAATATGCTGGCTGAGGCCGTGTGCTACCCTACTTTGGAAGATACGTGTATTCCTAGTATTACGAAAAGAAAATGGCAGGAAAGTACCTCTGAGGAAAAGGGTGCATTTTTGGGAATCCTGAGAACTGATGTGTTGGTAAAAACTGGGATGTGTTTGACAGAAAGTACTTCATGGCGACTTCTATAAACTTACATATCTGATCACATTTTATGTTCACAAAATTGACGTTATACGAAAATCCTTGAGACTCGATCAGAAACACACGGCCACAACATGGCATCAATTAGGTACATTCGGGAACTGCTCGCAGAAAACTGCCAAGAAAGTAAATATTCGGAAGAAATATTAACTGTACATGAACGACTTGTCCTTTACAGAGGCCACTGCAAGCTTGTTTAGCAGTATGCCAGAAACATGCCTGTGTTCTGCAATAAATACGCTAACGAACTACTGAACGAACCTCAATAATTATTGGAATGGGTCGTTCTTTCTCAAGTGTTGCTATTGAAAGAATTATTGGAGCACAAGAATACTGAAGAAAAATTATGGAAGTTCCACCAAAAATTGAATCTACCAAGTCCGGTGACTTTCTATCCTAATTCTTGAGTTTCAGATAGTAATATTAAGCTACTCTCATCTGCTCAACAGTGTGCTGGTTAACATTGGTAACTCAATGTAGCATCAATTCAGCGAGGCACAATTTAGATAAGTAACTGGTAGGTTTCCAATCGTGCGTGGCAACAGATGTATACGCACATGCGACACGATTCCCTTAAATTAAGTGCCACTGGTTTGTGCACACTGAGATGCCGTTTCAGTTGTGTACCATCAGGTTCTACCCCAGAAAGTTTGGAGGCTAATATGTTAGTGTGGGTTCACTATCACACTCCTCAGGCCACTGTCACATGATTATGGCCTTGCGAAAAGAGCAGTTATCCTGTTGGAAGATGCTAGCCATCTGCGTACACATCAAGCAAGCCGGGATGCAGCTGACCCCTAGTAATTTTCTTGTAACGAAATCCTTCATGATGTCTTAGATTACTTCTACAGGTCCAATGAAAGTTCAAGTGAATGTCTCACATAGTATAAGACTGTTCCCAAAGGCTTGCGTCCGTGGCATGGTGAACGTTTCTAGCAGCGGTTCACCTGTATGACGGCGTATCGACTATACGTAACAGAAAATTTGGTTCTCCCTATCAGACGACCTGTTTCCATTTATCTACAGTCCAGCTTCGAAGAGTCTGTGCCTGCTGAATTCTCAGTTTACGTTGCTGTTGGGTGAAAAAGGGACTATTTGTGGATCATGTTCAACAAAGAGCACCCAATGATTCAGTAATCCACCAGCACTGCACTCTGCCACAGATCGCCATCTATCCTACTTTACAGAGCGGCCGTGAAACCGACCTGCACGTCCTATAAAAAAGCGTGGACATCGGACACCGTGCTGCCTGCACGTGGTTTAAACGTGCAACATCACTTTCCACAGACGCTGGAGCTCACGACTGTAGCACGCGTACAATCGGCCAACGTCGCGTTTTCGAAATAGATGTTCCATGGCGCCGGGCTAGAAAACCTTACCCTGTGTAAAATCCCTTATGTCAGTGTATTACCCCATCTCCGTCCCAGATCATCGACATAATTATTCCCTAGACTCCCTGTTCCAGATATATATTTTCCACACCGCAACGCCATCAGGCGGAATTCATTACTGCTAAATCAGGAACTGACTCTCATAACATATACTTGCGAAAGACAGCCATAAAATCCCTGTGTTTATTTGACAATAACTTCCGAAGTACCAGAAAGACTGATAGGAGAAAGTGGGAGCATCACGGGTGGGAGGTGACGGCCTTCACGTACGTCTCGCCACGTTACAGTGGCATGGAAGATATTTCCAATGACTCAATCGAGAGTCGAGTGTGACTGCCGTGACGAAGAAATAGTTGTGAATTGTCGCCGGGCTCTGTGTACAACGTGAATTCATATTTTTCAACAATTTCAAATAAACTATGGGGAAACTTGAATAGGTGTGTAGTATTTTGGATACAATTAAAAAAAAACCTCAAACGAAACAACGTTTTAAGTACTCGCCGCCTGCATCATGCGCTACTAACCTCAAACAACACCATTGTTTTGCGTTACCGTATGTGCTGTGTAGTGCCTACCCTTACTTCAATACAGTTAAAATGTCACGTGACTAGGGCCTCCCGTGGGGTAGACAGTTCGCCGGGTGCAAGTCTTCCGATTTGACGCCACTTCGGCGACTTGCGCGTCGTTGGATATGTGATGATGAGGATAGGGAAAACACAACACCCAGTTCCTGAGCGGAGAAAATCCCCGCCCCGGCCGTGAATAGAACCCGGACCCTTAGGATTGACATTCTGTCACGATGACCACTCAGTAACCGGGGGCGGACATTTCAAAAATGTAGAAAACTAAATTCGTCGTAACACACGACTTGCCTGCAGTCAGCAGGCAGGTATGTGTTGTTCGGCCGCTTGGGGGTTTGCAGCTCCATGTGTCGTGTGAGCTACACCCGACTCCACACGTGCCTGGCATGCAGTTCTCACTGCAACGCTTGCTCGGAAGCCGCTTGAGATGGATGTGACATCAGGAACTCCCGTCGGGTTTGTGAATGATATTCGGTGACAATGCATTGTAGTCGTTCCGATTCCTTGCAGGTTAGACGCTTTTACTACCACTGTTCTTACTACGTGTTACGTGAATGCGAAGGATATTGCGATTCCGTCCTGGTCATGGGTACGTCCAGACACTACACATCGGTTCTATCGTTCTGTGCTAACCGAGCGAGGTGGCGCAGTGGTTAGCACACTGGACTCGCATTCGGGAGGACGAAGGTTCAATCCCGTCTCCGGCCATCCTGATTTAGGTTTTCCGTGATTTCCCTAAATCGTTTCAGGCAAATGCCGGGATGGTTCCTTTGAAAGGGCACGGCCGATTTCCTTCCCAAACCTTCCCTACCCCGAGCTTGCGCTCCGTCTCTAATGACCTCGTTGTCGACGGGACGTTAAACACTAATCTCCTCCTCCTCCTCCCTCCGTTCTGTGCTTCCTCCATGACGATTCACTTTCTGCACTCACTGTATAGCTACATGCATACAAGTGACTGACATGTACACACTCCACGCCACATCACGGCCCAGCAGCGTGGAGGGTGGCGGGGCGGGATGTGTGTGTGGGTGTGGGGGGTTGGGGGATGAAATCAGTATTTGTCGACGTAATCTCCGGTCAGTGCGACAGCCTTACGCCAGCTTATCGGCAAGGCCTGTATATCCACATGGTACCACTCCACTGATCGACGTCGAAGCCAACGTTTTGTTACATCGGTGACCACCCATCATCCATGTGCTGCTTACCGCGGACTGCATCGTTCATTGGATCAAACAGATGTAAGATATTGGGCGCGCAGACTTGTGTGAGGCCTTATGTCGTCATGGAGAAGGAGAAGTTCGTTGGCAATTTTGGGATACGAACATCCTTAACTCGTTTCTTCAATTTCCTGGGACATCACATACACTGCAGAGCGGATCGTTGCACCATTACGGAGGACATCAAACAGAACAACTCTTTAAGAGTCTCAGTAGACCGTCGTCATGATTTTACCAGTTGAGGGTGCTCCTTTGAACTTTTTCTTCGGAATAGAGGTGGTATGACACCATTCTGCCGATTGACGATTGGTTTCCGTATCAGAGTGTTGAACCCATGTTTCACTACCTATGACGATATTCGACAAACAATTGCCACCATCAGCCTTGCAGTGCGCAAACAGTTCCGCACGCATGATGTTTCATTGCTCTTTATGGTCTTCTGAGAGGCGCTGGTGAACACAGAAGGCACACACCTTTGAGAACCCCGACTGGTGGACGATTACGAACAGAGACGTCAAGCTGTGCAGCGGGATGTTTAAAAACAATGTTAAAATGTGTGTGAAACCTTATGGGACTTAACTGCTAAGGTCATCAGTCCCTAAGCTTACACACTACTTAACATAAATTATCCTAAGGACAAACACACATACCCATGCCCGAGGGAGGACTCGAACCTCCGCCGGGATCAGCCGTACAGTCCATGACTGCAGCGCCCCAGACAGCTCGGTTAATCCCACGCCAGGATGTTTAAATATAATTCACCGACTACACAGAATGAGAGTGTCCGCACGTTCCAAACAGCTGTGTGTGGCCGGCCGGGACGCCTACAGGTTTGCGTGACGTTGTTGCGATGATGACGAACGCCTCAGCCAACGTCTAACCGTGCTTTTGATCACCGCCAAGTCCCCGTAGACATTCAGCAAGCGCCTATGAATACCTGCGATGCTCTCGTTTCCCACCAAAAGAAACGAAGGGACAGTTCTCTGCTGCTTGGAAAGAGACTCCGTTGAAGATACGACTTTCAAGTCTACGTACAGCGCCGCACCTATCGGAACTTCATGAAACTATCAGGCTGAAGCTGAAATATTCCAGAACGTCCCACCAGTAAGTCGACAATTTTTCAGCCGAAACTCCGAGACAAAGAAAACGTGTTGCATAACTTATCGAACGCCAATCGTAACTAATATTTACACTAGGTTAGACTGGGTATGGTTGTGACAATTTTCATTTGATTCCCTATATTGTTGTTACTATGTGAGTTAGATGGAGTAAAAATATTAAAATTTTGTCGCTAGTTACAATGGTTATCTCATAGGAGCAAATTAGAAAAAAAAATGAAAAATGTCACAACCGACCACACCCCAGGGGCGGTTGTGACAGTACCTGGGGTCGGTAGCGACACGTTAAATATTGCATCAAAATAATATAAAATCAGTTTTATTGCAACTAATATCTAACATAATAGCAACGTCATCTTCTTCTGTAAAAATTTATCTTTTATGCAGCAAAGGAAATATAATCTTGGAACACTTTAATAGCTTGTAATTAATAAGGAACTCTAGCATTTATAGCTGTTATTATAACAGTCATCATATTACAATCAGCAAAAGAATTTAACTAAAATATCAACTATCCAACATAATAAGTGTGTTGAAATACAAAACATATAAATAAATAGGCATTATAAAAACCAGTGAAACTAAAATCTTAAATTGTCTTATTCAAGGAAAATCTAGGCATTTGTGTAAATATGATCACAAAAAAACAAAGAACAGTAGAAATATAAGGTTGATTCTTAGTTCTAAAGTGCAAAAGTACGACACTGAGATCTAGTCTGACTCATCACAATTATGACAAATGTAAAACCGACTGCCAGCTGCGCCGTCCAAGTGGGACCAGAGCTCACATTTACCTTGACATTTTATCCATTTTTCGCCAGGCCTACTCTTTGAATATGGGCCTAAGCAAACCAGACTGAAATAATCTTCTTCATCCGATGACGATGGTGGTATCATCCTTTTCTTTGCTTTGTTTTTTCCTTTTCCTTTATTTATTCCTCTTGATTCAGTAAGGTGTTTCTTTACCTGCTGAGCCTTCAATCGTTTTTCTTTTTCATCATATTCTTGCCTAACTGCCTCTTTTTCGGGCGTGGCTGTGTAAATGGTTGACTTTTTAGTTCTGGAACCTCTTGTTTTTCTTTGCGGAGCCTTAGGAAAAGGCCGAACAATTTCAGACGAGAAAACAGGTGGAGTGGGTGAGAATGACGCAGTTAGCTCAATACTACTTGAACTTGGGATTGAATATTCGCATAATAAAGAAGCTGAAAGTGGCTCCAATTCATCACTGCGTTCAGGATTGTTCTCTCCAGAGTCAGGTCTTTCTATTTCAGACGATGGTGAAAAGCCAAATTCTTGTGTTAAAAACTGTGGTATTTCATTGTTAACTCCAGCATTGTTTTTCCCAGTCTCAGGGTTCGGTGTGTGCATTTCAAGAGATGGTGTTGCACAAGTGTTCTTTTCTGTGTCAGGGTTTGCTCTGTCCGTAACAGAGGAAGATGCAAAGTCAATTTCTTGAAATACATTACGATTATAGGGGTGAATACCAGTTTTGCAAAAAACAGCCTGAATGTTCGATTGCGTGAAAGCCAGAGGCATAGCAGTTTTGATAATACCTGGTATATCGTAGATTGTCGTTTTTCCATGGTGACTCCGCATCCAGCCATCACAAGCAGTATTTATACTTTACTTGAAGGGTCCGAACACAGATCTATCAAAGGGTTGAAGTTTGTGCGAACAGTGTGGATGAAATGAAAGCAATGTGATTCCATTTTCTTTACAAAAATCCAGTGTGTTGATATGGATGTGTGAGGAATGGTTATCCAGCAATAGCAACAATTTATGCGTTTGAGAAGCATTAGAGAATTTCTTAAAATGTTGGAGAAATACTAAGAACGATTCATCTTGCTGTAACGTTCCCTGGCAACACTCACACTATTAATAAACTAAAATTTAATTGTACTATATACGCCGCTATGAAGCAATTTGTATATACTGTAATTATTTAACAAAAAATATTATTTAATTTTGTGTAAAGGACATTCATTATTATTGTAATACTTTCTGTAGTAATATTCTCGATGTATTTATGATTGTAATATTTCTATACTCATACTGTAATTGCGAAATGTGTTAATATCTGCGATAACAGAAATGTAAAATTCAGCCACAGAGGAAAATAATGTTGTAAGATTACAAAGAGATGTTAATGGTCAGCAGTAGTATAAAAAGCACCACGTAGTATGTATTCTTTGTCGTCTTCCTGGAGAGCTGAAAGTGACAGGAACCTGTGACGTAGCATTTTATGAATCGGTAGACTTCTTTTGTCTGTATCTAGATTTAGCCGCCAATAGAGGAGAAATTGCAAACTAATGTAAGTAGAATTATTGTTGTGGTCTAAATACATTATAATTTATCAAAAGTGTGTATTACTAATGTAAATTAGCTTGCCCATGTCATCTATAACATTTCTTTAAATAATTTTCAGCATTTTTAGCGGTGTTGCTGGGCTGTGCCGCGACCGAACGATTTGCAGCGGCGGCACATTTAAAAAATTGTACCGCTAAGAAAAATTAACCAACCTGTAAATCGGGAGCAGATAAAAATTAGCAGTGAATTAAGAAAATGTTTTTCTTTTACAGCGATCCTGAGACTGACGGAATTTATTACTAGTTTCACATTTGTGCATTCATAGGCGGATAGTTAACGTTGAAATTTAACAATTTCGGTTCTTTCAAATAACTTAAATGTATAGTGAAGTGTGTTTTATCAATGATAATTAAACGTCGGCTTGGCAATATTTAACCATTCTCTGCTAATAGAGACAGTCTTGTGTTCCATAGCTAACGCCGGGAAAGTATTCAGTAAATATTAAAAAAAACCACTGCATTTAGAAAATGTGTGCCAAGGCCGAATTATGTAAAGGATATAATTCTCAACTAAATATTCTTAATCAGTTAATATGAATTCACGTAATTTTAAATGTACTTAATTCTGTGTAAATGAATTTTTACTACCACACGTAAATAAGAGGTCCTACAACTAAGTTCGTACATACAGAAGGAAAGAAAGGCAAATTAACTAAAAACAAATTTTATAAAAGGGTAACTGATTATTTTTTAATGTAATTTCATTAAATTGCGTCCATCCTGAAGGATTTGCGGTCCCAATTGATCCTACAGGCCCATCCCTAACAAAATGATCACGATAACGAACCCGTGGAAATATAAATAGAGGAGGCATAGTATTCCCCAAGGCATCTACTGCAAAAGCAAATGTGACTAATGTGCCTCGCTCAGCTGAAGTAAGAGCTCCCTCTTGGCGTACCCCACGTCTTGTTACCTCCTTGTCAGGTTTTTGGACAGTAGTGACGCCTGTTTCGTCAACATTGTATATATCCTGTGGTTCATATTTCTGTCTGTCCATAACAGTTTGCAAATTGTCATGAAAAGCTTTTACATTTGTTTTATTAAAGATCGTTGCTCTTGAAAGGCTAGTTGCTTGAGCTACGCGAACAGAGAGTGGAGGATTTCTATTCATGAATGAACGAAACCGTTCCTCGCCAGCCATCTCATTCTCGAGCCAAGTAGCAGGTCGCTTCAGATTGTATTTAGTACTAAGTTCGAAATCTAGCTTCCGCACCTCTTTCGGAGAAAGGCCAAAATATATTTCTGCGCATCGTGTTATATAAAGTGCCAGCTACTGTTCCTACTCCTCAGAGAACACTTTATTATGTGCGACATATCCCATGCTGACGCTGTCTTCATTCTGGCCTGCAGCGACTCCATCGCGTTTACGAATGTATCGTAGCAAAGACATGCGATTAACGTCGGGCATTTACGCGGCTCTGCATATAGAACTCCAGTTTTTCACTTCTTTATAAGCGTCCTCATATTTTGTAGTGCCACACTGCCCTCTGTCAGTCTTCCTCAACCTCTTTCTGGGCATCTAGAAAAAAAATAATTATCTTCGTGTCACAACGGTACCCAGAAAATATGTCACAACCGTACGCTTAAAACATGTCACAACCGTACTCAGAGAATATGTCAAAACCGTACCCAACGCACTCCTTCACAAGAAAAACATCGCAATGGCAATACAAAATTTTCTACGTGCGAAGTAATCACTGATATTAAACTACTAATGTTTAACGTTTAACGAGAAGAAACTCTCATTACTTTATCAGTACACATATAGCAACAATCAGTAAAAGAAATGGAATCAATAAACTTACTTTTGACTGTTGAAAAGTAATGTAGACCGATGCTAGCGTTATTGTCGCGCGACGGCTGACGTAATACTGTGACACAAGTCCAGACAGGCACGCCGCTTTTGTCTCCCTCCCACTCTCCACGTTATTCTTTTTCGTTTGGCTAATATAACGACTGTCACAACCGTAATCTGGCACAACCGCACCCAGTCTACCCTACTGGCCATTAAAATTGCTACACCAAGAGGAAATGCAGATGATAAACGGGTACTCATTGGACAAATATATTACACTAGAACTGATATGTGATTATATTTTCACGCAATTTGGGCGCATAGATCATGAGAATTCAGTACCCAGAACAACCACCTCTGGCCGTAATAACGGCCTTGATACCGCCTTGGATGACGTGTGCAGGTACAGCTGCCCATGCAGGTTCAACACGATACCACAGTTCATTAAGAGTAGTGACTGGCGTATTGTGACGAGCCAGTTGCTCCACCACCATTGACCAGACGTTTTCCATTGGTGAGAGGTCTCGAGAATGTGCTGGCCAGGGCAACAGTCGAACATTTTCTGTACGCAGAAGGGCCCCTACAGGACCTGAAACATGCGGTCGTGCATTAACCTGCGGAAATGTAGGGTTTCGCAGGGATCGAATGAAGGGTAGAGCCACGGGTCGTAACACATCTTAAATGTAATGTCCACTGTTCAAAGTGCCGTCAATGCGAACAAGAGGTGACCGAGACGTGTAACAAATGGCACCCCATACCATCACGCCAGGTGATACGCCAGTATGGCGATGAAGAATACACGCTTCCAATGTACGTTCGCCTCGATGTCACCAAACACGGATGCGACGACCATGATGCTGTAAACAGAACCTGGATTCATCCGAAAAAATGACGTTTTGCCATTCGCGCACCAAGGTACGTCGTTAGTACACCATCGCAGGCGCTCCTGTCTGTGATTCAGCGTCAAGGGTAGCCGCATCCATGGTCTCCGAGCTGGTAGTCCATGCTGCTGAAAACGTCGTCGAACTGTTCGTGCAGATGGTTGTTGTCTTGTAAATGTCCCCATCTGTTGACTCAGAGATGGAGACGTGGCTGCACGATCCGTTAGAGCCACACTGATAAGATGCCTGTCATCTCGACTACTAGTGATACGAGGCCGTTGGGATTCAGCACGGCGTTGCGTATTACCCTCCTGAACCCACCGATTCCATACTCAGCTAACAGTCATTGCATCTCGACCTACGCGAGCAGCAATGTCGCGATACGATAAACCGCAATCGCGCTAGGCTACAATCCGACCTTTATCAAAGTCGGAAACGTGATGGTACGCATTTCTCCTCCTTATACGAGGCATCACAACATCGTTTCACCAGGCAACGCCGGTCAACTGCTGTTTGTGAATGAGAAATCGGTTGGAAACTTTCCTCACGTCAGCACGTTGTAGGAGTCGCCACCGGCGCCAACCTTGTGTGAATGCTCTGAAAAGCTAATCATTTGCATATCACAGCATCTTCTTCCTGTCGGTTAAATTTCGCGTCTGTAGCACGTCATCTTCTTGGTGTAGCAATATTAATGGCCAGTAGTGTACTTTGTGTGATGAAATTAAGAATGTTCACGCAAGTAACTGTATTGACAAGTGATGAAAATGCGTCCGCGTGGCTGAAACAGAGGAAGCCGGGGGAGAAGGAGCAGCAGAGGGAGGAGAAATCTGTGTGCTGAGGCGGCGGCTGCAGGGGCGCGGTGAGCCGGACACGGAGCAGCGGGAGGCCGGAGGCCGCGACCCGCCCCGTCCGGCTAAGTAAATTACGGCGCCCACGGCGGGAGCCGCTGCCGCTGCCGCTGCCGGTCTTTCCGCCTGCCAGGCTGGAGGCCGTACCCACACACACCACCGACCGCCTCTGTGTCAGCCGCCTCCTCTCACAGACTAGGGAGCGGCGCGCGCTGCCCTAGTGCGCCGGGGACATGTGGCACCACGAGTACACTTCGTTCGTAGTTCTTAGTTGCTCATAAATTATAGCCCGGTTGCACAGGGTGAATCATCAAGGACTTCAGGAATAGTAAAGAAATTTATTGAGAGAACTTACAGAAACAGTAGATGTGTCATTTTCTAGCAAACGCCCTCAAGTTTGATTCACGTACTGAATCAATACACTACTCCTTCACCAGGAGCACCAGCGTAGGGCATTGTTAGAATGGCTACTTTCTCTGGTTCGGAGAGTGCTCACTGTGTGTTTTGGTTTCATGAAATGAACTCTGGAGGAACAGTTCGTGTATATTTCGCACAGAATATTGTTAAGGTGCAGGCATACAGTTAACTCTTGGCAAAAGAACTTATGGGGCTGTTCACTGTGACATGATAAAACAGCAGGTCGCCCGCGTGTTGTTGATTATGTCGACCAAGTTAGGCAGAGCTTTGCCCGGAGTCCACAAGAATTAATGCGGCGCGCGTCTCGTGAGGCTGGCATTGCGCAAAACAGCGTTTCCAGAATACTGTGTATATGTTTACTTTTGAAACCATACAGACTCTAATGGCACAGCACATTATTGACGCTTTTAAGGCTGCTCTTGGGGAACTCTGTGCAGTAATTTTGCATCTGACAGAGGACCACGATACATTCCTGAATACAATAATCTTCAGCGATGAGTCAGTATTTCATATTAGAGGCACGCTAAATACCCACAACTACAGAATACAGGGCAGAGCAAATCCACGTGCAACACTATAATAGGTTTGTGACAGCCCCAAAGCCAATGCATTTTGTGCCCTTACAAAATTCCAGTGTACGGACGTTTCTTCGTCATGGAGAAAACGGTCACTGGCATTGTGCATCTGGTCCCGGTGGAGGTTCGAGTCCTCCCTCGGGCATGGGTGTGTGTTTTTGTCCTTAGGATAATTTTGGTTAGGTAGTGTGTAAGCTTATGGACTGATGACCCTAGCAGTTAATTCCCATAAGATTTCACACACATTTTTATTGTGTATCTGGATATGCTTCAAACTTTTTAATTCCACAGATCGATGGAGATAACCGAGATGGAGGTTTACTACCGAAGTTTCCTCGATAATCGCATCCGAGGTCAGCGGATGGGCGTGAAAGGCCAATGTCAAGATCCCCATCACTCCCCAGACTTGACACCACTGGTTTTTTTTCTCTTGGTTGTCATTAAAGACCGCATGTATGTTCCTCTCCTACCAAAGAATTTAGCCGACATGAAAAATCGAATCTAGGCTGCCGTTGTAAGGTTACGTCTGATTTGCTGCAACCAGTGTGGGCAGAAATTGGTTACCGATGATCAGGTCGCTGTGGCCGAGCGGTTGTAGGTGCTTCAGTTCTGAACCGGGCTGCTGCTGCTACGGTCGCAGGTTCGAATCCTGCCACTGGCATGGATGCGTGTGATGTCCTTAGGTTGATTAGGTTTAAGTAGTTCTAAGTCTAGCGGACTGATGACCTCAGAGTTAAGTCCCATAGTGCTTAGAGCCATTTTTTTTATTACCGATGGGCTGCTTGCCGCATCAAAAAATGGTAGTCACATCGAACCAAAATGACACTTGACACTTTTATGTGAAACTGTAGGTTGTTTGCTACAAAATGAAACACCTACAGGTTCTGTGAGTTACGTCCATAAATTACTTTATCGTCCCAGAAGTGTAAAGTTCTTCTTGATCACCCCGTATCTTGGGAATACTTTGTTATTATTAATGAGGTTCTACATTATGTGTAGAGTTCCTGTTTGTGTAATGTAAGCTGACAAGTATTCTATAGTTTACTGGTACATGTATGGGTCGATAGTTACAACTGTAAGGATGGGTTAGGATAAGCTGGAGGGAAAATCCTCCGCGTGGAGGCAAAGGCACAGCTATGGAAAAGGTAGGGGCGGGAGGAGAGCGCGCAAACTGAGTACAAGCTAACAGCCAGTAGTTAATTTCCAGACTGTGTAGATACTGGCCTCATTGTGGATCTAAGAAAATGTACAGTTTCAAGGAAGTAAGCTTAGGCAGAAAGTTGATTTCGTCTGTAAAGATATGGAAATATTTTATAGTGTTCCATTGAAATTAGTATAGGAAGAGCTATGTCCGAACTACATAGATTTTTAGGTTATGTTGCTGCAATACTCGCAGACTTCCACGCAGGACTTAGTATCGTTGCCTACAGCAGAAGCAACTGTTTTCTTTAGTACTGTAAAAGCGTGTTTCCAGTATTTAATGTTGCTTGTGTAGTGAACGTGTAGATGAAATTAACTTTGCGTGTGTAGGTAGTTCCTCATCGGCCGGAGTTAAGTAACTTGTGGTAGAATCCTTGTCCAGTTCCTAAAAAAGTACCATAGGACTTAATGTCTGAATAACGATATGACAAGGATTTAGGAAAGTGGAAAGTGCTGAAGGTTTGCTTAATGTCAACGAAAAGTCCAATATTGCTTCACAGTTGTACAGCGTTCTTCAGTGTTACTTTATTCTTAGCATAACAATTAATTCTCGACAGCATTTACTACATAAGTAAATTCTGTTTTAGATTTAATGTAGACACCAGTTAATAAAAATTAAAACTGAAAAATAGAAACATCATACACTGTTACTTGCCTTACTAGGTGAGCGGTGAGGCGACACAAGCACTGTATCATTGTAAGAAGTACAGTGGAGACCGAGCGTGCCAACGCTTACCCCAGTTCACTTCTACCAGCACCACGTCATCATAACCAGCCAGAGCTTAGAATACAAAGGATTACACCATAATTTAAGAAATAAATAAAATATTAAGGTAACTTTTTCAAAATTTTACTGTCATTTGTATTTGTTATAGAAAGATTTACTTGCAGCGCTCCATTACATTTACGAAATAATACATCTGTACCAAGTTCCAGACATTGTTATCAATTACAATCATCCAAGGAACTTTAAAGACGCAATGTAGAGGTCACGTTCTACCATTAGATCCCTTCTAAAAATCCTACCCGGCAAAGTTTAAATGTAGTGGAGCTAAAGCTGTTCAGTGGGCTAAGGTATATTCAACTCTACTTATAATAAAGATTAAGAAAGTTGTAACCTGATTAAGGAACAGAAGTATATATATATATATATATATATACACGGCCAGAGGTCAGAGAGGCAGTAAGGGAGACACTATGCACCGAGAAACGAATGTGTCCACGTCAGTCAAACGCCTGCATGAGCTGCGCCTCGAATGACGTCAGAGCTAGGCACATACCAAAAAGGATTTTCGGCAAAAGTGGGAAAAGAACAAGCGACCACTGAACACCGTCCTAGTTCGCTTCGATGTGTGGCGCTCGTGATGTTGACTAAATCGCGTGGCAAGTGGTGACATGATTTTCCACTTTTAAGGCGAGTAATTAACTTCTGGGGCTTGGAAGTCAGGGCGATAGACCATTTGATCTGGAATTTTCCGTAGAGGTCGCCTCTGAAATGTTAACAGTGCCATTACCTTCAGTGACATTAGTATTACTATTACTACACTCCTGGAAATTGAAATAAGAACACCGTGAATTCATTGTCCCAGGAAGGGGAAACTTTATTGACACATTCCTGGGGTCAGATACATCACATGATCACACTGACAGAACCACAGGCACATAGACACAGGCAACAGAGCATGCACAATGTCGGCACTAGTACAGTGTATATCCACCTTTCGCAGCAATGCAGGCTGCTATTCTCCCATGGAGACGATCGTAGAGATGCTGGATGTAGTCCTGTGGAACGGCTTGCCATGCCATTTCCACCTGGCGCCTCAGTTGGACCAGCGTTCGTGCTGGACGTGCAGATCGCGTGAGACGACGCTTCATCCAGTCCCAAACATGCTCAATGGGGGACAGATTCGGAGATCTTGCTGGCCAGGGTAGTTGACTTACACCTTCTAGAGCACGTTGGGTGGCACGGGATACATGCGGACGTGCATTGTCCTGTTGGAACAGCAAGTTCCCTTGCCGGTCTAGGAATGGTAGAACGATGGGTTCGATGACGGTTTGGATGTACCGTGCACTATTCAGTGCCCCCTCGTGAGCGGAAGACGGCCTAACGGTGTGCGGGACCGTAGCCCAGCTTCATGGAGACGGTAGCGAATGGTCCTCGCCGATACCCCAGGAGCAACAGTGTCCCTAATTTGCTGGGAAGTGGCGGTGCGGTCCCCTACGGCACTGCGTAGGATCCTACGGTCTTGGCGTGCATCCGTGCGTCGCTGCGGTCCGGTCCCAGGTCGACGGGCACGTGCACCTTCCGCCGACCACTGGCGACAACATCGATGTACTGTGGAGACCTCACGCCCCACGTGTTGAGCAATTCGGCGGTACGTCCACCCGGCCTCCCGCATGCCCACTATACGCCCTCGCTCAAAGTCCGTCAACTGCACATATGGTTCACGTCCACGCTGTCGCGGCATGCTACCAGTGTTAAAGACTGCCGTATGCCACGGCAAACTGGCTGACACTGACGGCGGCGGTTCTTTTTTCCATTTCCAGGAGTGTATTATTGAAACTTCCTGGCAGATTAAAACTGTGTGCCCGACCGAGACTCGAACTCGGGACATTTGCCTTTCGCAGGAAAGTGCTCTACCATCTGAGCTACCGAAGCACGACTCACGCCCGGTACTCACAGCTTTACTTCTGCCAGTATCTCGTCTACTACCTTCCAAACTTTACAGAAGCTCTCCTGCGACCCTTGCAGAACTAGCAGTCCCGAACGAAAGGATATTGCGGAGACATGGCTTAGCCACAGCCTGGGGGATGTTTCCAGAATGAGATTTTCACTCTGCAACGGAGTGTGCGCTGCTTTGAAACTTCCTGGCAGATTAAAACTGTGTGCTCGACCGAGACTCGATCTCGGGACCTTTGCCTTTCGCGGGCAAGTGCTCTACCATCTGAGCTACCGAAGCACAACTCACGCCTGGTACTCACAGCTTTACTTCTGCCAGTATCTCGTCTCCTACCTTCCAAACTTTACAGAAGCTCTCCTGCGAACCTTGCAGAACTAGCACTCCTGAAAGAAAGGATATTGCCGAGACATGGTTTAGCCACAGCCTGGGGGATGTTTCCAGAATGAGATTTTCACTCTGCATCGGAGTGTTGCTGATATGAATCTGGATTACTATTACTCTTGTAATTATTATTACTATTATTATTATCATTCAGAATTGTAGTATATTTTATGTGTGTGAACTTTTCTGATTGTATCAATCATTTAAAACTTAAAAATTTTACTTATAGTCATGGTCCCTGATACGGCTGAGTAAAAAGCGGTATGAACATTTTCTTGCAGTGAACACAAGAGTAACGTCGAAAAGCAGATCTTAAATTATGGTCGGTATGTTTTCATCGCTTTCTGGCTGACCGAAAATATGGTTTTCAGGCTCTTGAAAAAGGCGAAGGGAGATGTAAAGCACACATACACAATTTAAGGGTGTTTTCATTAATGATATAATAAGTAAAGACCAGTCATATTATTTACCAGCCTCCCCACACAGGCTTTTATAAATCATACTGACCTTTGAGTAAGTATGCTCTAAACACACCCGTTCTACAATAACCAGAAAATTTATAAAGCTTCTCTTGTGATTAGCAAGCGTATATACCCACTGAAAAGCCATGTAAAATATACACTCGGCATTTAACCTAAACCTGATCATCAAAAGCAGTTTACTTCTTAAGCACTGTGCACTAGTTTCACCGGTGTGTTTCTCAAAACATCAGGCAATGTTACTCCTTTTCCTTTAAGGTGAACCCGACAGTAAAACTTAACGTAATTCCTCAAATTGCGAATAGCCAGCTACAGTAGGGTAAGAGTCCTACTGCCTTGGCAGCCACAGTCACCTTGTATTGATATTTTTTAAAAAATGTCATCTTACCGCTTTGAGCTTCTGGTGAAATACTTTATTGTACAATACGTTTCAGTCGTCTGACCATCATCAGGTTCACAGCAGTATCAACAGCATAATGTTAGGAGAATGCTGTGATTACTTTTATTAATCTGGTAATGGTCAAGTGACTGAAAATTGTTGAATAATAAAGTATTTTACCAGAAGCTCAAAGCGGTAAGATGAAGTTTTTCAAACATGTAAGAGCTATGGGGCACCACTTCCCGAAAGTATAAAGAGAACTGTAATATACTGTAATTGTGTTAGCGAGCATCCTCACATGTCAAGAACGTCGCTTCACTGGTTGTTAAGTCTGTCGACTCCTCCGATTTACTTACTATCTGTCTTAGCACGTAGTTGAACATCAGCTGCATGTTTCTCTGTCCTCGTCGATGCCCTGCCATTCGACGCACAGTGATAAAGCTTCTGTCGAGCAGAAGCTAACGGGTACAAATTCCGTCCACGTGTTGTGTTTTTGCACATAAAACCCGAATGGCGCTACATTTTATTGAAAGAGAGTTTTCAGTTTTATTGTCAAAATGCATTTTTAATTGGTTTGTTTCATTTTAAACCGTTTCCGCGCATTCAGTTCAGGCAAGAAAGAATTTACTTGCAACATTTAGCTCGATCTGAACCACTGTATCTCGACAATGGACAAACATTACCGGATAAAAAAAAGTGGTTTCAGCTTTATCCATTTATCAACCTTGGCGCAAAGTCATACACAATTCGTACAAGTAAGTATAAAAGTGTGGACTTCAAAAGCCGTCCACAAAAACTTGTTATTTTTTTTTTTTTTTGCACGCAAAATCGGGTTACATAAGAAAGAGCAGTCAGTTCACATAATAACAAATTCTATGGGCTACGTTGAGAGGTTACAGGTCTCTTGCGGCCTGTCTCCTCTGTTTTCTCAGTTTTTCTGATTTGATATCATTTTATTAATGTGTCTCAGTCGGGGCAGGCTGAGATAGGCCATTGCTGTGAATGAAACCCGTAACGAGGACTCTGATTTTTATTTGTGATATTTCAACTGATGCTGGGGCATTACTTGTTCATCTGTCCTAATGTGGGTGAGTTGGGGCTGGACAAGATTAAGATTGGACCGGGCAATCTTTTCTGTGCCAATGGGGGACGGGATCGTGGACAATGTCATGTGACAGCTCCTCAGGGCGGCCACTCTGCTACGGCTCAAGGCCATTGTGGTGGCATGAAGCGACGCCCAGCACGACTTTCTGGAGTAGCGTTAAGCGTGTAATTGCAGTTTACTTGACCGACGGCAGGTGTTAGTATCGTTTCTAGCGGTTCTCAGAATCAGAGGTCTGAAGCCATAGGACGTGTGACAAACCGTTGCCTAGTGCCCGAGATATATTTTGTTCGTTTTGGCGGTGGTTTTCGTGGCTACTTTCCCACATCCCGTGAAATGCTGTGTTGATCAAGAAGACTCGATGTGACGTCAGAGGATGCTACTGAAAATTGGTGGAAATGAACACGATTCTTACAGAAATGTTGCCAGCCAGGTTCATGGGATTTTTGAGAATGCTTTGAACACAGATGATGGGTGGATTTTCCCACGGCCTTATGTGATTGGAAATATTCAATCTTGGGGGGGGGGGATGGGGTTTTCGGTCTTGGTTCATTGTACAGGAGAGGCTGTTTCACCTCTGTAACACGTGGGAGAGAGAAGTTATCTTCTCTAGACCACCAGGGATAGCAGGTGTATTGATAGTGTGTCCTCCAGGACATACTCTTCTACAGACTTAGAAGTAGGATTGTTTCATTGGTTGGGACAGAACTTTAGGTTCTTTCCGGAATTAATCTCATCGGGTTTTATCAGCAGCCATCGATCATGAGAGAGCCCAGCAGTACACAGGTTTGCAGCTGCACAACCTAACTCCTGTCTGCTGCTAACACAATGAGATCTTGATAGTAAAGTATTTGCAGCACCAGCGTAATGGGAGCCGCAATTTTTCTCTGACGCCCTTAGCAGCCTAAGCTCTCTGTTTGGCTCTACAATACCTATGACTTTGCGTGTGGATTTTTCACATACTTCTCATTTTCTATCATCATTCTGTTGCACAGTCAGGTTTACCATTATCTCTATGGATTGACTCATGATTGTATTCAGTATTCCAGAGTAGGTGTCGCTCTAAAAAGCCTGCCAACTGCTTATTCTCAACACCAGTATTCTGTGACCTTGCTCTATTAAAGCATTGTTCACTGAGTCACTTATTTACATGTTTATTAGATAACATAATCTCTTTGTTATACTCAATTTGTTTGTCATTTTGGAGTGAGATGATAAATTTCATTTCCTACTCATGTTTATAACTACTGAACATAAAGTCTCATTAGTAACTTTAATAAATTTTAGTGTGTGTGCAACCACTTTCACTACTCATGTAGCAGGGTTATTAATAATTTTCTTAGCGTTCACTTCTCCACTGTGCATAAGTTAAGGTGGTAGTCAAAGGGGAGTCGGGAGGGTGGTTAAGTGTATGAGAAGTTCTCATGCAAATTCAGTTGAGTACAAGTGTTACATACACTTCTCCACCCCAGCTCCTCGCAACATTTGGATCGACTTTAAACCATCGTATCTCGACAACGGATAGATTACTCAATAAAAAAAAGTCGTTTTGACTATCTGTTTGTTTACCTTTGCCTGAAATATGAACCGAGTCATACAAGTTAAAGTATAGAACCGGTGCACTTTAAAAGTCTCCCAGAAAAAAAAAAATGTTTATGCATGTTCTTGCACGTAAAATGGTGCTATTATTTATGCATTAGTTTCTAACCAGTTAAAATCTGTTGAAAAATGAATTAATCTACTTGCACAATTCGCCTAGACGCCTGCTGCAGTTCGTCGTCGTTCAAGCCTGCGTGACACATGTAAACTGAAGGTGTGTGTATGTGGAGGGGTGGAGTGGTGGGGGGGTGAAGGGGAAGGAAACGGAAGAGATTACTAACGTCAGCTGCATCCTAACGTTATGCGGAATCAACAGAGACGAGCGATAATGTGTACCAGACAGGGACTGGCACCCACTCTCTCCTGCTTACTACGCAGGTGCGTTAACTTATGCGCCACACGGGACATATACACTCCTGGAAATTGAAATAAGAACACCGTGAATTCATTGTCCCAGGAAGGGGAAACTTTATTGACACATTCCTGGGGTCAGATACATCACATGATCACACTGACAGAACCACAGGCACATAGACACAGGCAACAGAGCATGCACAATGTCGGCAATGCAGGCTGCTATTCTCCCATGGAGACGATCGTAGAGATGCTGGAGGTAGTCCTGTGGAACGGCTTGCCATGCCATTTCCACCTGGCGCCTCAGTTGGACCAGCGTTCGTGCTGGACGTGCAGACCGCGTGAGACGACGCTTCATCCAGTCCCAAACATGCTCAATGGGGGACAGATCCGGAGATCTTGCTGGCCAGGGTAGTTGACTTACACCTTCTAGAGCACGTTGGGTGGCACGGGATACATGCGGACGTGCATTGTCCTGTTGGAACAGCAAGTTCCCTTGCCGGTCTAGGAATGGTAGAACGATGGGTTCGATGACGGTTTGGATGTACCGTGCATTATTCAGTGTCCCCTCGACGATCACCAGCGGTGTACGGCCAGTGTAGGAGATCGCTCCCCACACCATGATGCCGGGTGTTGGCCCTGTGTGCCTCGGTCGTATGCAGTCCTGATTGTGGCGCTCACCTGCACGGCGCCAAACACGCCTACGACCATCATTGGCACCAAGGCAGAAGCGACTCTCATCGCTGAAGACGACACGTCTCCATTCGTCCCTCCATTCACGCCTGTCGCGACACCACTGGAGGCGGGCTGCACGATGTTGGGGCGTGAGCGGAAGACGGCATAACGGTGTGCGGGACCGTATCCCAGCTTCATGGAGACGGTTGCGAATGGTCCTCGCCGATACCCCAGGAGCAACAGTGTCCCTAATTTGCTGTGAAGTGGCGGTGCGGTCCCCTACGGCACTGCGTAGGATCCTACGGTCTTGGCGTGCATCCGTGCGTCGCTGCGGTCCGGTCCCAGGTCGACGGGCACGTGCACCTTCCGCCGACCACTGGCGACAACATCGATGTACTGTGGAGACCTCACGCCTCACGTGTTGAGCAATTCGGCGGTACGTCCACCCGGCCTCCCGCATGCCCACTATACGCCCTCGCTCAAAGTCCGTCAACTGCACATACGGTTCACGTCCACGCTGTCGCGGCATGCTACCAGTGTTAAAGACTGCGATGGAGCTCCGTATGCCACGGCAAACTGGCTGACACTGACGGCGGCGGTGCACAAATGCTGCGCAGCTAGCGCCATTCGACGGCCAACACCGCGGTTCCTGGTGTGTCCGCTGTGCCGTGCGTGTGATCATTGCTTGTACAGCCCTCTCGCAGTGTGCGGAGCAAGTATGGTGGGTCTGACACACCGGTGTCAATGTGTTCTTTTCTCCATTTCCAGGAGTGTAGTTATCACAATTGTGCGCACTGTCTCGGTACGCCTCACAACGGACCCACTTCCCCTCCGAGGAAATGAGCTGTAACATAGCTATTGGAGGAACGAATGGCTACAAATCGCCGCTGGTCCCGTCTAAACTAACAACTTGTTACCCCATATTCCTGGCTCAAACACGTACAGAGCACCAAGACCCTTTCAAACCGCGTTTCTCGCCGGGGTCTTCTCATATTTCGATTTTTCTAACAAGGACTGTGAGAGATTAGCAGAAGTAGTTACAGTTTCGGCAAAGCCAGAAAAATATCAAGTTCACTATTTCGCAATTAAATAATGGTATATAAAGTTTATAAAAAGCTAATTTTCTTATCGTAACATGATTCGGACTATAATACTCAATGAATATTAAGATAAATGTCCAAATTTTACCCATAATTTTACTATGTGTAACACTGTATACCCATCTATGTGTACTTGGGCATTAGAACAAATCAAGTATGTGTGCTTGTGGGTTAACTTCTCAATTAACTTTAGAAGCTTTATTTAGGACTGCTTTTCCTATTAATCAATATCCTACAGTAAAAGGAAACAACACTATAACTTACTTTTATTGAAATGCTATGATATATGGAAACAGTTATCTTGTTTAAAAAAAAGTGTATTCCATATGGACTGCCGTGATATTAGTTTGCTAAAACTCGTGCCAACAGCTTTGTGTGACCTAACAGAAATGTTTGATAATCTGTATTTCTCTGTATGTTGATTTTCGTATGTTTCGGAGAGAAATGGATAATTAACTTTTGCCGACCGTTGTGACCAAGCGGTTCTAGTCGCTTCTGTCTGGAACCGCGTGGCCGCTACGGTCTCAGGTTCGAATCCTGCCTCGGCATGGATGTGTGTAAAGCCCTTAGGTTAGTTAGGTTTAAGTAGTTCTAAGTTCTAGAGGACTGATGACCTCAGATGTTAAGTCCCATGGTGCTCAGAGCCATTTGAACCATTTTAATTAACTTTTCATAAGTTCGTAACTCGTTGCCTTAACAAACCATTAGTAAAACTGCCCCGGCGGAAAATTGAGAAATGTAACTTCACATGACTTGTACAAATGGAAGATGTCATTATAGACAACCACACTACATTATCCATACTTAAAGGGTGACAATTATTGAACTATACGATATAAAATCGACATAACTTCTGAACGGGTTGCTTTATTACGTTCAAACTGCACGGTTGGAGGGAGGGGGGGGGGGCTGATGGGAATTAGTAAGCGCATTATGGTTTGATTCAGAGACGAAGCCCACTTTCATTTGGAAGGGATCGTCAATAAGCAAAATTGGTGCAATTGGGGGTACGAAAATCCGCATTTCGCGTCAAGAAGTCTCTTCACCCTCAACAAGTGACTGTGTGGTGTGCAATGTCCAGTTACGTAATCGGTGCGGTATTCTTTGATGGCACGATGACTACCGAACGTTACGTAAAAGTTTTTGAAGATGATTTCATCCTCATTATCCAAGGTCACCCTGACTTCATGCAAGACGGAGCTCGACCCCATCGAGGCAAGAGAGTCTTTGATGTCATGGAGGAGCACTTTGGGGACCACATTCTGGCGCTGGGGCACCCTGAGGCCACTGCAATGGTCTTCGGTTGGTCGCCATATCCACCAGATCTGAACACATGCGACTTCTTTTTGTGGATCTGTATTAAAGACAATGTGTATAGCAATAACCGCAGAACCATTGCTGAGCTGAAAACAGCCACCAGGAACTCACCGACGGCATTGATGTCCCGACACTTGAGCGGGTCATGCACAATTTCGCTATTCGTCTGCGCCACTTCATCGCCAATGATGGCAGCCACATCGAACATGTCATAACCTAAATCTGAATATCTGTTGTGACATATTGTATTTTACCCGTCTTTCCCTATATGTATCCCCATTTTCTCAGAAATTCTAGCGTCTGGATTCATTTGACACTGTCGAACGCTTTTTCAGCTCGACACATCCTTTGAGCCTGACGTAATTTTCCAGTGATGTTAAATAACGTGTGAGCACGCCATAGTTTGTAACTAATTTACTTTTTTCCATATAGTTCAATAATTGTCGCCCTGCAGATCTGATAGTCTACTTCAGAGTTCACTCACGATTAACTCACGCAATAGAAAAGATCGATAAATACGTTTTTATGACTGCTTCTAAAAGGTGAAGATTCACGGGACATTATCTCCTTTTGTGGTATTGTAGAAAGGAGTCATATATATAGGGCGTTCAATAAATTTTAAATAATATTTCGGAAAAACAATTTTGCGACGACGTAAGAGGTTTATAGTGTTAGTCCATCCCGACGTATTCAAGCTGGAATACGAGCTATTTCTCACAGTTATGGAAGAACCAGAAAAGGGAAATATTAACGCCCAGTCTAAAAATAGTGGGAGGCAGTGAAGTGAAATGGAAGACAAGTATTCCTGGTCAGATGAATAGCGGGTGATATTAACAGCAGTAGAAAATGGTATAACGGGAGTAAGATTCTTTACGAATATGAAGATAAGGCACAGAGTGAGTTACTGTGAACAGTTCACTGACGGAACTGTTACCATCAGAATCAATTGTGAAACAACACCGACAACGATAGTTCAAGTACCCACGCCGAGGTCCCAATCGGAGATGAATAAAATAGAGTATATGAGGATACTGAGGGTGCAAAGGGAGATTAAAGACTAATAGTCAAGGGGAATTGGAATTCGGTTGTAAGAGAAGGAGTAGAAGAATGTGGCGTCGGTACTAAGGAATGAGAGTGGAGAAACACTAACTGAGTTCTGTAATAAATTTTAGACACTAATAGCGAATACTCTATTTCACAATCACAAGAGGAGGACGTGTACTTGGAAACGGCTGGGAGGTATGGGAAGATTTCAGTTATACTACAACATAGTCAGGGATACATTACGAAATCAGATACTGATTGTAAGGCTATCCATGAGGATACAGAGATACAATTTAGTAGTAATGAAGAATTGGCTGTAGTTAAAGAGACAATTATGAATGAAACAAAGAGAAAGTAAAGGAAGCTAAGATGGAATGGCTACATGTAAAATGTGAAGAAATGATAGCCGGAAGGACTGACGTAGCGTACAGAACATGCAAAACAGCCGTCGGCGAAATTAAAAGCAAGTTCTAAATTCTGGGAAAAATAGGGATACGCCGGCCGGAGTGGCCGAGCTACAGTCTGGAACCGCGCAACCACTACGGTCGCAGGTTCGAATCCTGCCTCAGGCATGGATGTGTGTGATGTCCTTAGGTTGGTGGGGACTGATGACCTCAAATATTAAGTCCCATAGTGCTCAGACCCATTTGAACCATTTGAAAATAGGGATAAACTATAGGCAAAAACAGGTTATAAACAAGAGATAAAAGAGCCAGATTCCTTACCTTATCAGTCCACCTAATTTTTAACGTTCGTCTATAGCACCACATCTCAAATGCTTCGATTCTCTTCTGTTCCGGTTTTCCCACAGTCCATGTTTCACTACCATACGACGCTGTACTCCAGACGTACACCCTCAGAAATTTCTTCCTCAAATTAAGGCCGGTATTAGATATTAGTAGACTTCTCTTCGCCAGAAATGCCTTTTTTGCCATAGCGAGTCTGCTTTTGATGTCCTCCTTGCTCCGTCCGTCATTGGTTATTTTACTGCCTAGGTAGCAGAATTCCTTAACTTCATTGACTTCGTGACCATCAATCCTGATGTTAAGTTTCTCGCTGTTCTCATTTCTACTACTTCTCATTACCTTCGTCTTTCTCCGATTTACTCTCAAACTATACTGTGTACTCATTAGACTGTTCATTCCGTTCAGCAGATCATTTAATTCTTCTTCACTTTCACTCAGGATAGCAATGTCATCAGTGAATCGTATCATTGATATCCTTTCACCTTGTATTTTAATTCCACTCCTGGACCTTTCTTTTATTTCCATCATTGCTTCCTCGATGTACAGATCGAAGAGTAGGGGCGAAAGGCTACAGCCTTGTCTTACACCCATCTTAATACGAGAACTTCGTTCTTGATCGTCCACTCATATTATTCCCTCTTGGTTGTTGTACATATTGTATATGACCCGTCTCTCCGTATAGCTTACCCTAACTTTTTTTTAGAATCTCGAACAGCTTGCACCATTTTACATTGTCGAACGCTTTTTCCAGGTCTACAAATCCTATGAAAGTGTCTTGATCTTTCTATAGCCTTGCTTCCATTATTAGCCGTAACGTCAGAACTGCTTCTCTCGTCCCTTTACTTTTCCTAAAGCCAAACTGATCGTCACCTAGCGCATTCTCAATTTTCTTTTCCATTCTTCTGTATATTATTCTTGTAAGCAGCTTCGATGCATGAGCTGTTAAGCTGATTGTGCGATAATTCTCGCACTTGTCAGCTCTTGCCGTCTTCGGAATTGTGTGGATGATGCTTTTCCGAAAGTCAGATGGTATATCGCCAGACTCATATATTCTACACACGAACGTGAATAGTCGTTTTGTTGCCACTTCCCCCAACGATTTTAGAAATTCTGATGGAATGTTATCAATCCCTTCTGCCTTATTTGACCGTAAGTCCTCCAAAGCTCTTTTCAATTCCGATTCTAATACTGGATCCCCTATCTCTTCTAAATCGACTCCTGCTTCATCTTCTATCACATCAGACATAGAGGCTTTCAATGTATTCTTTCCACCTGTCTGCTCTCTCCTCTTCATTTAACAGTGGAATTCCCGTTGCACTCTTAATGTTACCACCGTTGCTTTTAATGTCACCAAAGGTTGTTTTGACTTTCCTGTATGCTGAGTCTGTCCTTTCGACAATCATATCTTTTTCGATGTCTTCACATTTTTCCTACAGTCATTTCGTCTTAGCTTCCCTGCACTTCCTATTTATTTCATTCCTGAGCGACTTGTATATCTGTATTCCTGATTTTCCCGGCACATGTTTGTACTTCCACCTATCATCAATCAACTGAAGTATTTTTTCTGTTACCCATGGTTTCTTCGCAGCTACCTTCTTTGTACGTATGTTTTCCTTCCCAACTTTTGTGATGGCCCTTTTTAGAGATGTCCATTTCTTTTCAACTGTACTGCCTACTGCGCTATTCCTTATTGCTGTATCTACAGCGTTAGAGAACTTCAAACGTATCTCGTCATTCCTTAGTACTTCCGTATCCCACTTCTTTGCGTATTGATTCTTCCTGACTAATGTCTTGAACTTTAGCCTACTCTTCATCACTACTATATTGTGATCTGAGTCTATATCTGCTCCTGGCTACGCCTTACCATCCAGTATCTGATTTCGGAACCTCTGTCTGACCATGATGTAATCTAATTGAAATTTTCCCGTATCTCCCGGCCTTTTCCAAGTATACCTCTTTCCTCTTGTGATTCTTGAACAGGGTTTTCGCTATTACTACCTGAAACTTGTTACAGAACTCAATCTTTCTCCTCTTTCATTCCTTGTCCCAAGCCCATATTCTCCTGTAACCTTTTCTTCTACTCCTTCCCCTGCAACAGCATTCCAGTCGCCCATGACAATTAGATTTTCGTCCCCCTTTACATACTGCATTGCCCTTTCAATATCCTCATACACTCTCTATCTGTTCATCTTCAGCTTGCGACGTCGTCATGTATACCTGAACTATCGTTGTCGGTATTGGTCTGCTGTCGATTCTGATTAGAACAACCCGGTCACTGAACTGTTCTCAGTTACACACTCTCTGCCCTACCTTCCTATTCATAACGAATCCTACACCTGTTATACCATTTTCTGCTGCTGTTGATATTACCCGATACGCATGTGACCAGAAATCCTTGTCTTCCTTCCACTTCACTTCACTGACCCCTACTATATCTAAATTGAGCCTTTGCATTTCCCTTTTCAGATTTTCTAGTTTCCCTACCACGTTCAAGCTTCTGACATTCCACGCCCCGACTCTTAGAACGTTATCCTTTCGTTGATTATTCAATCTTTTTCTCATGGTAACCTCCCCCTTGGCAGTCCGCTCCCGGAGATCCGAATGGGGGACTATTCCGGAAGCTTTTGCCAATTGAGAGATCATCATGACACTTCTTCAAATACAGGTCACATGTCCTGTGGATACAAGTTACGTGTCTTTAATGCAGTGGTTTCCATTGCCTTCTGCATCCTCGTGTCGTTGATCATTGCTGATTCTTCCGCCTTTAGCGGCAATTTCCCACCCCTAGGACCAGAGAGTGCCCTGAAACTCTATCCGCTCCTCCGCCCTCTTTGACAAGGCCGTTGGCAGAATGAGGCTGACTTCTTATGCCGGAAGTTTTCGGTCGCCAATGCTGATTATTTATCAAAATTTAGGTAGTGGCGAAGATCGAACCCGGGTCCGAAGGCCTTTTTGGTTATAAATCGATGACCCTACCCCTAGCCCACGTGTTATTCCTCCATAATTATATGAATACGTGACGTCTGTTCTCTCGGACACGTCCGAAAGAACGGACACCACGTGTTCATATCAACGATTTCACTGTTTTCCGCTTCCCCGTGACACGCTTTAAACACCCTCCACTGTTAGTGTGCCGTCTGCCGCCTGTGGATAGTTGACGTCGAGTATAGGCAGTGTGGTCACACTAAGCTGAGTATTTCTTAAACAGGTCTTACTTCCAAATTTAATTAGAAAAGTAGTTTGCTTCCAGCATGGTCCCTTGGTATCTCAGTCGGAAAAGATTGTTCTTTACAACATTTAATTCAGCAGATTGTGTCGCATACCTGTTCCAAATAAAAGTTGAAGCGCCAATAAGCACCTGAGAACTGGCTATCTTCACATTTTACGTCATTTGTGGAATGCTAAACTCCCATGGCTGGTAGCCATAGAATTTCTTCCTAAATGGGAATATTTTTGTTTATACTCCATCATGAGTGCTACCAATATCAATAGAAATTTGGGTAGTGTTACAGTTTTACTAAGTGTATCAAAGAGTGCCACCTCATTTGGCAGCAGTTTGTTGTCGACGACCCGCTTGAATCTGAATTTACAATCGACGGTCCTCCTGTGCCCGTACCGTGGAGGTGCGTGTGGCGCAATCAGCTGGCGGAAATTGTTTCACTACCCAGATTTACGCCAGTCGGAATAGGTTCGCAATCCATTATCTTCGCCCAGTAATTGTGGCTTCTAGTATAACTAACGGCTACTGCAGTATGTGAATGCAAATACGGAATTCAGCCTAATTAATTCTGGTGTTGAAAGTTAATCAGTAAAACAAGGCTAACTACAAAAGGAAAATTTCGAGTAGGAAGTGACAACTATTCTTCTGAATTAGCAGTGTTTTCTTTTTTTTTAATTCAGTATACGGGGAACTGGTTACGTTAACCCACAGGTGCTCAAAAATCGATCATTTTTTAATGTGACTATCATCAACAGAGGCATTTACAGAACAAATGCCGTGAAATTAGGACTGCTCTGTGGCTGCTTACAATGTTAGCTGCTTCTGTTCTGTTTCTGCTTCTCTCCTTTTTCTAACAAACGAAATTGCATATTTTTGATTTGAAGCACACACACACACACACACACACAAACACACACACACACACACACACACACACACACACACACACACACACACACACACAGTGGTGTTGTACATTCTGCTTTGGGAAATGAATAACCTTGTCGCATATACAAACACTTAAAAGCAGTTATATAGCCCTGATTCTTCTCAGGAAACCTGGACGTTTCCCTTGTACGTTACCCTTACCTAACAGGTGAATGTCAGAGTTGCAAAGCCCCCGCGAAACATTCTCAATTCGGTACACATTACTGGCATGTTGCTGTAAGGAACCAAGTTCTACAATGGTGCACACAACCCTCTTCAGTAAGTAATGTAAGATACGAAAAAAGAAAGTAATCAGTTGGTGAGCAAGTCATCGATTTCATAGCCTGTTGTAGAATGACGTGCCCTGGGCCGAAGTGGCCGAGACAGGTTCCATTCCAAGGCACCTGGTTTTCTATGCCAGTGACGCATGTTAAGTCCCTGAAAACCTGTAGTTTGATGTGATTATAACAGAAACCTGACAGATAATAGATTACTGACGTAAAATGTTAGTGGCACCACTTATATTTAGTGTAATAATATATGTAGTTTTAGTATACTGTCGGATGAATATTAGTGTGTCATGGGAGCTTGCGCTTGACATATGTACTTAAAAGCTTAAAATTGTGATTAATGGACGATACAAAAATATCTGTAAGATTCATGGGAGGCAGATGAAATATATCAGAAAATAGTGAACATAGGGCTTCACTCGGAGTTTTAGGTCGATGTAATTGCCGTAAGTGAATCAAAACAATGTTCAAGACGATTTCTGCGCTCCGCTGTGCAAAAACTTGGATCTTTGTCGATTGCGTACAACTGAATGTGGAGCTGCAATAAATAATCTCCTAAGTGACTTACGTGGTAAATCAAAGTTCCGTGGTCTTGCCCAGACGGGCTTAGCGAGACCGACCGACTGCCATGTTATCCTCTGTAATATCGCCATTCGGATGCGATATGGATGCGCAGGGAGTCAGCATGCCGCTCTCTCCGCCTCTGTCGGCTTTGGAGCCGCAACTTCACTCAGGTGGCTACACGTTGCTGTATACACCCCGCTAGCAGCACCGGGGAATCGAACTTGATTCCCCTGTAGAGCAGTCAGACACGCTTACCTCTGAGTCACGAAGGTAGGCAGTCAATTACGTAAAGCATGCCGTGGCTGTGCGTATGAATAAGGAAGCTACTCCATTTTGTTACTTTCTTTGTCACTTCTCACATTATTTTATAAAATTGTTCTGAAGGTAACGCACCCTACGCTGTTTGAGTAATTCATAGAACGACGCCACATTACCCACGTAAGGATAAACTGCAATGGGGATTCCACAGCGACGTTTCATTCTCTTTTTTTTAATTTGTTACCTTTTGATACGTGCCCATACAGCCATCGCAATAGTGCAGTGACAACTATAACGATATGAACCTGAGGAAAACATAGCATCCAGTCCCCGACACAGTCATGAATCGAACCAGGGCCCATTCGGTTAGTAAACATCTTCGCTGAATGCGCAGTCACGAAGGCCGACAACCCACTGATAATCTTACTCCACGTTAATGATCTACCATTTTATTTGAACCAGAAGGCAGAACTGGTCCAATCTGCAGATGTTACAAGCGTAGTTGTAAAGCTGAATAAAGATGCGTGACAGTAGAAATTAATACTGTATGTTTCTGTGAAAGGTGCTGACTGGTTTTGTGTAAATGGACTAACTTTACAGGTTAAGAAAATACAGCACATCCTTCCTTTACTGTCAAAAGTGTCACATCTCGAAGTAAGGTAGTACGCTAAAAAGGAACAACAGTGTAGAAAGCTCAGTGCTCTTAGATATGCATACTGTCGAAAACATAAAGGAGTAATACCATATCGTAGACCTTCTGAAATATTTAGGGTATGCTATTTTTGCCATGACAACCATTGCAGACTTCGATAACACAGGATTCCATTAGTTAACATATTTAGAATATTTTCATTCTCTTCATTCAGGCAAAAGGAAGCAACTAGAATTATATGTAATGTTCACACCTATAGCAGTCATTTCTTTAACCAGCTGGGAAAGTCAACCACAACCTCAGTACTTTTATTAACCTATGAAATTCGGTATCAAAAATCCGTCTGAGGTTGACAGTAGCAGAGGTAGCCCCAAATACAACGCCAGCTGTATTGAATCTAATTTTGGCATTGATAGGAGTGAAACATGCAGCTACAAAACTCTTCTATTATCTTGAATCTATAAAATAAATAATTTTTACAGAAACACCTTCTAAATTGGCACTTTATAAACATAAAGTCTCTTTCCTCTCATCCAATTGTAACCTCCCCCTCACTTATCGACCTTAACGACAGTGAAATATTAAACCGCGTGTACCTAGTGGAATTTTGGGATCAGCAATCGTCACCGAAGTTAATCTGTCGGTAAAGAGGGAGGAAAGGGCTACATGTAAATGAAAGTAAAAATGTAAATGAAATTGGTGGAAATTAATTTTGAAAAAGGGTAAAGTTAATAAAGAAAGTAAATGTGCGGCCGTTACGTTAACAATTAACTGGCTTTAATTAGATATTTGAGAATTGCGGAAAATTATGGTCGCCAGTCCTATGGACAACTACTACAATTACTGAAAAAGAAAGTTTAATGCACATATAATTAGCACTAAAAGCGTGGCAACAGAAGGTTGACACGTGCTGTGTGAAAACTGAATGTTTGTCAGAAATAATAGATTTCGCTACACTCTGACTTAATTTAGCAAAAGAAGTAATAAAACTGGAAATTTGAAAGTTAAGTTAGTGACTGAAATTAATAGCGAACTTTGCTTCTGAAGCACTACGAAATTGAATAAAATAAGGTTAGTCTTGGCTACCTCAACAATCATCTCAAAAGCTACATGAATCTACGCAATTTAGAGATAAGAGATTTAACTTTGAACTTGAATTAAATGATTTTGAACAATTAACAATAATAAAATTTTGTACTTACCAAGCTGAGCTGCTGTCATAGGTAAGTTAAAATATGGTAACAAAACTCGCACTCTTAATTTTTGCTTGTGTAATCTAAATATTGTAGCCAGCTATGAATACCTTAACTGAAAATTGAAATTAAAGCAGTGAAATGGAATGATATTACTTTAATGCTGGCGTTTGAATTTCAATGACACTCGGGTTCATTCCGGAGAATGAAGGAACCCTGCATGGTAATGCAATTGGGACAATGAGCAACAAAGATTCATGCTAAGTTGCTCTATTTTTGTGATGCAAATGGAACAGTTTGAAAAGCTGAGGTCTGGCATACAGTACTAAAACTGTATGGGCCTTCAGTCTCCCTTGTTGTTTGACTGAAGATTTCAAGTCGTCGATCGAGGACGTGGCGACAGTCACTTATTGTCGGCCGTCGCTGTTGTAGAGGCTGGATGTTGGGGCGCCTTCTTCTCGATACGGTCACCAGGCGAAACGGGCTCTTGATGTGTGCCAGCTGATGTTTCCCTTCCGCGACACCGTGCCAGAAACTATCATAGCAAGTTGAGCGCAATTACATGCTGCCAAACCCCGAAAGCGCGGCAACTCGCGGGAGCGTCACTCAACACACCTCTCCACCGCCCTACTCCAGCCAGACCCTGCTCTACCCGCGCTCTGCGTGGAAGAGCCAACACTGCCAAAGATCCTAAACACTTTGGTTCTCCACACGACCTATCGATGAAATCGTTCGATAGCATAGTTTTCCCTAGGTGAGACGCAATGTAAAAATACAAATAATATTTACAAAACAATTACAATATATAAAGACACAGAAATGTCATATCTTCTGGTAACATAATAAGGAAAAAATTATAGTACAATAGACGGAAATGGAAGGATATGCATTTCCGGCGTTACACAATCTTCTCTGTTGGATCCGTTGACACGTTTCAGATCGTAACGCTAACTGAGTATGATATTTGAAATAACTGACTAATGAACTATCTGGCCGCAAATGTGTCTCAGATCTCTCAGTTGGTAGTATGCCGCAGATGCTTGTTTAGCAACTTGCTGGCTGATTCGGTATGACAATTTGCTACACAGGACATACAAAGATATCTGCAACAAGGACTAGGGGACGTATCAGAACCTGGAAGTAAAGGCAGTGTGAAAATGAACATTCGCCGGAGCGAGTGTGCCTCACAGTTACGTCAGTCGATAGTAACGTACACTGCTTATTTTGTCCGTATATCTGGGCAACAAAACGAGAGATGAAGAAATGTACTGGGTGCTGTGCACACGCTTCCCTCTCTATGTAAGCGAGTGGCCATTTCACCATGAGTCTGAAATGTGGGGCCATGTCATAATTAATTAAAATTTTTATTGTAATTTCTTAGTTGTATGCAAACAGTGCGTTGGTAATACGGTACTACCAATTAATTAACTTAAAACGCTTTCCTCAGCCAGAAGATTTATGCAAGTAAACCGGATGGCAATTACAGATTTAAAACTCGCATCCACCACGTAACAAGTCTCTTGAACTTGTTTATTGCTCAAAAATAAAGGAAAGGGTGAATTACAGTCACAGAGTCTGTAAATGAGAATCACATTTTATAACCGCACTGCGTCACCCACATTCAGAACGACAGACTGGGAAACATCAGAGAGTGGTTTACATCCTCATACGATGTGCGCACATACATTACATATTAAGTTTTATACCTAGGCAGAATATTAAATAGAAGAAGAGCACTACGCGGTGGCTTGAGGAATATAAATATAGATGTGTGTAGGTAGAAATTAAATGGGAAATAAAACGACAGGAATATATGACTGGAGGCTTTATGTAAGTCTGCAGGCTTTCGTGTGAGTAGCATACAGTGGTCAAAACAATTAAGGCATCAGTTGAGATATCTAGGTTCTGTAGTATTGTCATCGGCAGAATTAACTAAAATGGTTCGATGTAATTCTGATGGTTCTACAGAGTGGAGACAACAAGATTACGGTCACCGAGATAGTGGTAAGTTGCTGCAGGGGGCGGGGGGGGGGGAGGGTTGACTTGTGTTTACTCTACGAAACAACGAATTACACAAGTAGCTGGGTTCAGGTGGTGTAGTGAGCGGGTATAGCAATGCAGCAACAACGTGACATATGCGAAGCTATAGAACGGTTGGAAGCGGGGCAGACACAGAGGGAGGTGGATGCAGCTGTTGGAGTGTCCCAAAGTGTAATTTCCAGGGCCTGGAGGCGATTTCAGACAACACGAACCGTTAAAACGAGGCGACGCCAAGGTCGTACACAGGTAACGTCAGCAAGAGATGTCCGTTATCTCCGGTTAAGAGCCCGTCGAGACAGGAGGCTAAAAGCAACTCACCTGCAACGCCCCCTCCAGTCAGCAACAGGACGCGCAATGTCAAAACAAACAGTCCGAAATCACCTTCAGGAATGTGGATTCTATGCACGGAGGCCTATGGTGTGTATCCCATTAAAACCACGGCACCGTTTAACCCACAGAAACTGGGCGGAGGAACATCAGGATTGGAGTTGTAACGCATGGCGCCTGGTACTGTTCACAGATAAATCAAGACTTTATGTTCAGTTGGACAATCGTCGTTCCTTCATCTGGAGAGAACGTGGAACTCAGAACAATCCCGCTTATGTGCAGGAAACATCACCATATCATGGTGGTGGATGAGTGGTGTGGGCTGGAGTCAGTATTGGCGGACATACGGACCTCTATACCGTTCAGAATGGCGCTTTGATTGCTCAGAAGTATAGAGAAGAAATCCTGCGAACTTTCGTTGTGCCCTACGGTGGTGCCAAAGGTGACCGGGCTCCTTCTGGTGGACGATAACGCTCGTCCCCACAGAGCTGCACTGGTGGACCACATCCTTGAAGCTGAGGGAATTGAACGGATGGAGTGGCCAGCTTGTTCACCGGGCCTAACCCCGATTGACCATGTCAGGGATGCACTTTGCAGGCGCATTGTAGTAAGACCAGCACCTCCCACAACGTTTGCAGGACTTTATATTGCACTCATGGAAGAATGGCCAAATATTCATACTGTCCATGCCACGCAGGTATGCAACTGTACTGGCCGTCCGAGGTGATCACACACCATATTACAGGGTAACGAGAATGACTGTTTCACTATTATGGTAGCCCCATGGAGCCTCGCTCTACGTAAACGCCATGTAAACCTCAAGTAAAGAGTTGAGACAGTTAAATATCATACTGTATCACACACAAATTACAGTTGTAACCGGTAAGTGAATAAAATGCTTTACCATATGCCTATTGCGTATGATATATCTCCAGATCCGTTAATTGTTTTAAGCAGTGTACTCGTAGTTTTGCAAATGCATAGAAAGAAGACATAAGGCTGAAGACTGACGCCGTTTAAAGGATGGTGTACATGTTCAGTTACAGACGGTTTTAAATTTCCCGCTAAAATATTAATTTAAAACATAAAGCTAGGAGGATAATCATTTCAGAGTTGCTCAGTTGTTAGACAAGATTCCTATGTGTCGAAGACTGCGCAGCCGATACATAGCTTTGAGTTCTGGGAAATGCAGTATACGGAGAACACACGTACGTGTTATGTTCCGGATGAGAAAGCGCGGAACTGTGGACTAGCGTGCAATCCAAAACCGGTCGTTGTATCGCATAAAGAGAAAAACACTGGAATTATTTTGTCATTCGTTGTGTTGTATTTCTTTTGTACTTACACATATAATAGCATCAGACCTATTGCAACATAATGGATTTCTGTTTCACAATTATCAGGAACTTACTACTAAGAGGTGCAGTTCCTGCAATGTTTTCAGAAAAGTATGTTCTGTTTTGTTCCCATTAATCAGGCGTTTTCTTCACACGATGAAACTAAAGTAACATGAGATTTTTTACTGTCAACATGGAGGTGTAACAAGAGGAGATGCGCTACAGATTCCACGTTTCTTTGAAGCCAGCGGTGCGGTATTAGGTCTCCTAAAAATTAGTAGACTATTGTTTACGATTGCTTCTTGTTCTTCATTTCTGTACTTGAAAAAGTGTCATGATGATCTCCCCACTGGCAAAGATTCCGGAGTAGTCCCCCATTTGGAACTCTGGGAAGAGGCTGCCAAGGGGGAGGTGACCATGAAAAAGGTATTGAATAACAAACGAAAGGAATATCAGAAGCTTGAACGTGGTATACTGTAGAAGCTGGAAAATCTGGAAAGGGAGATACAAAGGCTCAATCTAGATATAGCAGGGGTCAGTGAAGTGAAATGGAAAGAAGACAAGGCTTTCTGGTCAGATGAGTATACGGTAATATGAACAGGATTTGTTATGAATAGGGAGGCAGGGCAGAGAGTGTGTTACTGTGAACAGTTCAGTGATAGGAGTGTTCTTATCAGAATCGACAGAAAACCATCACCCACAACTATAGATGGTTGAAGATATTGTTGAAGTACATGAGAATATTGAAAGAATAATGCAGTACATAAAGTTAGACAAAAATATAATAGTCCTGGGGTATGGGAACGCAGTTGTAGGGGAAGCAGCAGAAGAAATGGTTACAGGAGAATGTGGGCTTGGGAAAAGAAATCAGAGAGAATAAGGACTGATTGAGTTCTATAATATATTAACACTAGTTATAGCGAATATTCTGTTGCAGAATCACAAGAGGAGCGGATATACTGGGAAAAGTCCAGGTGTTACGGAAAGATTTCGGTTAAATTATATCATCGTCAGACAGAGATTCCGAAATCGGGAGCAGATATAGACTCCGAATAGTAGTGATGAAGCGTAGGCTGAAGTTTAAGAGATTAGTCAGGAAGGCTCGATAAACAAGGAAGTGGGATACAAAAGTACGAAAGAATGACGAGATATGCTTGAAGCTCTCTATAGATACAACAGTAAGGAACAGGGCAGTAGGCGTACAGTTGAAGACGGATGGACATCTCTGAAAAAGGGAATCACAGAAGTAGCAGAGAAAAACATAGGTACAAAGAAAGTGACTGCGAAGAAATCATGATTAACAGAAAAAGTACTTCAGTTGATCGATGAAAGAAGGAAGTACAAAAATGTTCAAGGAAATACAGGCATGCAGAAATACAAGGCGCTGAGGAATGAAATAAATAGGAACTGCATTCAAGCTAATACGAACCGGCTGTATGAAAAATGTGAAGAGAGACAAAAAGAAATCATTTTCGAAGGACCGACTCAGCATATAGGAAAGTCACAACAACTTGTGCTCAAATTAAAAGTTGGGGCAGTAATATTAAGAGTGTAGCGGGAACATAACAGAGGAGAGAGAGGATGGGTGAAAAGAGTACATTGAACCCTCTATGAGGGGAAGACTGATGTGGTAGAAGAAGAAACAGTAGACTATTTAGAAGAGATAGGGGATCAAGTATTAGTACTAACTATATGGAATATTGTCAAACGGGAGAAAGGGCAGAGTGACAGTGCACATCATACTATAGCAATAAAGTTAAATGATGATGTTGTGAGTGATAATTCAGAAGTTGCAAGTATTTTTAACAATCACATTCTGAATGTAGCAGCAAAAATAGGGTTAAAGGTTCAGTTGAAGGAGCAAAAAATATGTTAAAAGTGTCATTCCTAGGACTTACAGCCTTTAGAAACAGCACCAACATCCAGCACTAAAATTAAGAGAATTATAAATATACTGAAAAAAGAGCTGATGTGGTGCTGATTGAGTCTATAACATAATTTTGATGTGTTGTTCTAATTCCTTAGTGATATACGTAATGCTTCGCTGGCACAGGGGATTTTTCCGGACAGATTGAAATACGCAGTTGTCAAACATCTTCATAAGAAAGGGGACAAGACTGACTTAAATAATTATAGACCAATCTCATTGCTGACTTCATTTTCTAAAACATTCGAAAACGTTATGTATTCAAGGGAAGTCTCACATTGAAATGAAAATAATTTACACAGGATGTCACAGTTCGGATTCCGGAAAGGTTACTCGACTGAGAATGCTATCTATACATTTACACATTAAATAGTACAAGCCTTAAATAAAAATTATTGCCAGTTGGTACTTTTTATGATCTTTCCGAAGCACTTGACTGTGCGGATCATGTCACACTCTTAGAAAAACTCAGGTTTCAATCATAATTAACCAACAGAAAGTTAAAAGTTGTGCTGAATAACACAAATATGTTGGGATGGTGGTAAATTCTAGTGTATGGGGAGTTATGACAAAACGACTCCCACAGGCTTCAATTTTGGGTTCTCTGCTGTTCCTTATTAATGTGAATGACCTCTCACTTAAAGTTCAACTAGCAGAATTCTTACTTCTTGCAGATGACACGACTATTATAATAAATCTCATTCCACAAAAAGCAGTTGAAGATATTGTTAAGGATGTCTTTCAAACAATTATTAAGTCATTCTCAGAAAATTGACTCTCCCTTAATTTCGAAGAAAACTCACTATATCCAATTCTGTACACTGAATAAAGTCATACCGACAATTGATGTAGCGTAGGAACAGGGCTCAGTTAACAGGGTAGATTTCTCCAAATTTTTGGGTGTTCACATTGATGACAACTTGAACTTGAATAAGCATACTACTGCGCTTCTCAAAGTGTTAAGTTCAGCTTCTTTCGCTCTTCGTATAATAGCTTGTCCTGTTAATAAACAGATTAGCCTCCGAACGTACTTCAACACTTTCCACTCCATAATGTCTTATAGAATAGTCTTCTGGAGTAACTCACCACTTAGACATAAAGTACCGATTACACAAAAGAGAGCAATGAGAATAATTAGAGGTGTTCATCCAAGGACGTCATGTAGGCACCTATTCAAGGAGTTAGGTATTTTAACTGCACCATCAGAGTACATATTGAGCCATGGTAAAAATTGCCGTTCTGAAGAGTGCGCCGCAGCACATAGTGTAAAGCCATCGTCCTATGTTTCTGGAGGTGGCGCCGCTGTGGCAATCGTAGCTTTGGTGTCTCCCTCTGGTGGGACAGGGGAAAAGTTGCCTGTGCACGTGCATTTAAGGGGCGCTATAATCCATTGGTTACAAACTGTAGATTAAAACTGAAGAAACTGGAAAAAGGTAGGAATTCAAGGAGTTGGGATCTGGACAAACTGACCAAACCAGAGGTTGTACAGACTTTCAGGGAGAGCATAAAAGAACAATTGACAGGAATGGGGGAAAGATATACAGTAGAAGAAGAATGGGTACCTTTGAGGGATGAAATAGTGAAGGTAGCAGAGGATTAAAAAGGTAAAAAGACAAGGGCTAGTAGAAACCCTTGGGTAAGGGAAGAAATATTGAATTTAATTGATGGAAGGAGAAAATATAAAAATGCAGTAAATGAAGCAGGCAAAGAGCAATACAAACGTCTCAAAAATGATATCGACAGGAAGTACAAAAGGGCTAAGCAGGGATGGCTAGAGGACAAATGTAAGGATGTAGAGGCTTATCTCACTAGGGGTAAGATAGATACTGCCTACAGAAAAATTTAGGAGACCTTTGGAGAAAGGAGAACCACTTGCATGAATATCAAGAGCTTTGAGGAAACCCAGTTATAAGCAAAGAAGGGGAAGCAGAAAGGTGGAAGGAGTATATAGAGGGTCTATACAGAGTCGATGTACTTGAGGACAATATTATGGAAATGGAAGAGGATGTAGGTGAAGATGAAATGGGAGACATGATACTGCGTAAAGTGTTTGACAGAGCACTGAAAGACCTGAGCCGAAACAAGGCCCCGGGAGTAGACAATATTCCATTGGAACTACTGACGGCCTTGGAAGAGCCAGTCCTGACAAAACTCTACCATCTGGTGAGCAAGATGTATGAGTCAGGCGAAATTCCGTCAGACTTCAAGAAGAATATAATAATTCCAATACCAAAGAAAGCAGGTGTTGACAGATGTGAAAATTACCGAATTATCAGTTTAATAAGTCACAACTGCGAAATACTATCGCAAATACCTTACAGACGAATGGGAAAGCTGATAGAAGCCGACCTCGGGGAAGATCAGTTTGGATTACGTAGAAATGTTGGAACACGTGATGCAATACTGACCTTACGACTTAACTTAGAAGAAAGATTAAGGAAAGGCAAAACCTACGTTTCTAGCATATGTAGACTTAGAGAAAGCTTTTGACAATGTTGACTGAAATACTGAAGGTGGCAGGGGTAAAATACAGGGAGCGAAAGGCTATTTACAATTTGTACAGAAACCAGATGGCAGTTATAAGAGTCGAGGGGTATGAATGGGAAGCAGTGGTTGGGAAGGGAGTAAGACAGGGTTGTAGCCTATCCCCGATGTTATTCAATCTGTATATTAAGCAAGCAGTGAAGGAAACAAAAGAAAATTTTGGAGTAGGTATTAAAATCCATGAGGAAGAAATAAAAACTTTGAGGTTCGTCGATGACATTTTAATTGTGTCAGAGACAGCAAAGGACTTGGAAGAGCAGTTGAACAGGATGGACAGTATCTTGAAAGGAGGGTATAAGGTGAACATCAACAAAAGAAAAACGAGGATAATGGAATGTAGTCGAATTAAGTCGGGTGATGCTGAGCGAATTAGATTAGGAAATGAGACACTTAAAGTAGTAAAGGAGTTTTGCTATTTGGGGAGCAAAATAACTGATGATGGTCGAAGTAGAGAGGACATCAAATGTAGACTGGCATTGGGAAGGAAAACGTTTCTGAAGAAGAAAAATTTGTTAACATCGAGTATAGATTTAAATGCCAGAAAGTCGTTTCTGAAAGTATTTGTATGGAGTGTAGCCATGTATGGAAGTGAAACGTGGACGATAAATAGTTTACACAAGAAGAGAATAGAAGCTTTCGAAATGTGGTGCTACAGAAGAATGCTGAAGATTAGATGGATAGATCACATAACTGATGAGGAGATATTGAATTGAATTGGAGGGAGGAGAAATTTATGGCACAACTTGACTAGAAGAAGGGATCGGTTGGTAGGACATGTTCTGAGACATCAAGGGATCACCAGTTTAGTATTGGAGAGCACTGTGGGATGTAAAAATCGTAGAGTGAGTCCAAGAGATGAATACACGAAGCAGATTCAGAAGGATATAGGCTGGAGTAGGTACTGGGAGATGAAGAAGCTTGCACAGGATAGAGTAGCATGGAGAGCTGCATCAAACCAGTCTCAGGACTGAAGACCACAAGAACAACAATATGTGCTCGGCATGGGTCAGTCTGTCAGTCGGCGAGTCTGGTCAGTTGGTCAGCTGGGTCATTGTGGGGCAGTCAGTGTCTGTCTGTCGTCTCGAGTGCTAGTAAGTGTTAGGCCGCCAGTCTGCTCGAGTTTCTTCAGGCAATAGACATTGGCTGTGGGATTGATCGGTAGGTTGGTCTCATCCCGGGACAGGATGTCGGGTAGCCTGAGGGCATGTTTCCTCTGCAGGGTCTGGTCCGACTGAGTGATCGCGTAGTCACTGTCGGTCTGCCCTCTAGGGTGCGAGGATGTCTGTAGTTCGAATCGACGTTAAGGCCAGTTGGATCGATCGGTTGGTTGGTCGCACACTGAGACACAAGATGGTTTGTCCGCCTGGAGCGTCGGCGTACGTGAGGTCACCACGTGAGTCCAGTGGCCGCGATGTATATCGAGGAGTAGTGGCTTCGCGGCTGACACGAGAGCAATAATGGACCGTGAATTTACTTTCAAAATCTTTTCTTTAGGAATTTACTTTATTTAATAGCGATTCATCAAGAACATTTAACACATTTAGTTGTGGATAGTAGTTGTATGGAAGTCACTGATGAAAATAAAGCTACCGTTAACACATGAGGATTTTATTCATAAAAGCATTTACAAAACAGATTTAAAATTTATAAACAGAAAAGCTCCATCGAAATATCAAATTACGATTTTATTTAGAGGTAGAAAGACAATACTGACAGCTTGAGCCTTCAGGCTGAGAGGCTTGCCGCTCCCTTTCTACACGGCCGTAGTCACGACCGCTCACAACAACCTCTGAAAGACTGCAGTGGTGCAATCTGCAACACAACAGATTACTTAAAAATAAAATTTTAACAACTCACACAGACACTTTAACTAAGCACCCCGTAAGAGGTATGGAAATGGTACAAACACTCACACTAAGATATTACACTCCTGGAAATGGAAAAAAGAACACATTGACACCGGTGTGTCAGACCCACCATACTTGCTCCGGGCACTGCGAGAGGGCTGTACAAGCAATGATCACACGCACGGCACAGCGGACACACCAGGAACCGCGGCGTTGGCCGTCGAATGGCGCTAGCTGCACAGCATTTGTGCACCGCCGCCGTCAGTGTCAGCCAGTTTGCCGTGGCATACGGAGCTCCATCGCAGTCTTTAACACTGGTAGCGTGCCGCGACAGCGTGGACGTGAACCGTATGTGCAGTTGACGGACTTTGAGCGAGGGCGTATAGTGGGCATGCGGGAGGCCGGGTGGACGTACCGCCGAATTGCTCAACACGTGGGGCGTGAGGTCTCCACTGTACATCGATGTTGTCGCCCGTGGTCGGCGGAAGGTGCACGTGCCCGTCGACCTGGGACCGGACCGCAGCGACGCCCGGATGCACGCCAAAATCGTAGGATCCTACTCAGTGCCGTAGGGGACCGCACCGCCACTTCCCAGCAAATTAGGGACACTGTTGCTCCTGGGGTATCGGCGAGGACCATTCGCAACCGTCTCCATGAAGCTGGGCTACGGTCCCGCACACCGTTAGGCCGTCTTCCGCTCACGCCCCAACATCGTGCAGCCCGCCTCCAGTGGTGTCGCGACAGGGGTGAATGGAGGGACGAATGGAGACGTGTCGTCTTCAGCGATGAGAGTCGCTTGCCTTGGTGCCAATGATGGTCGTATGCGTGTTTGGCGCCGTGCAGGTGAGTGCCACAATCAGGACTGCATACGACCGAGGCACACAGGGCCAACACCCGGCATCATGGTGTGGGGAGCGATCTCCTACACTGGCCGTACACCACTGGTGATCGTCGAGGGGACACTGAATAATGCACGGTACATCCAAACCGTCATCGAACCCATCGTTCTACCATTCCTAGACCGGCAAGGGAACTTGCTGTTCCAACAGGACAATGTACGTCCGCATGTATCCCGTGCCACCCAACGTGCTCTAGAAGGTGTAAGTCAACTACCCTGGCCAGCAAGATCTCCGGATCTGTCCCCCATTGAGCATGTTTGGGACTGGATGAAGCGTCGTCTCACGCGGTCTGCACGTCCAGCACGAACGCTGGTCCAACTGAGGCGCCAGGTGGAAATGGCATCGCAAGCCGTTCCACAGGACAACATCCAGCATCTCTACGATCGTCTCCATGGGAGAATGGCAGCCTGCATTGCTGCGAAAGGTGGATATACACTGTACTAGTGCCGACATTGTGCATGCTCTGTTGCCTGTGTCTATGTGCCTGTGGTTCTGTCAGTGTGATCATGTGATGTATCTGACCCCAGGAATGTGTCAATAAAGTTTCCCCTTCCTGGGACAATGAATTCACGGTGTTCTTATTTCAATTTCCATGAGTGTATTTGCCACCGAAAGTGCAATTTGTTTTCAAAAGGACTCTTACAGTGGAAGGGTGGCAACTTTATAAAAATGGCTATTTAAATAAAAACCTAGAAATTCAGACTTACATAAAATGTACAACATGCTCTACATTACTCATATACCGCCTCGCAAGATGATAGCCAAGATAAAACATATTTCAGGACTTCGGCCTTTGCACCTTAATTCTATAAATCCGTTAACACCGAATCCGACAAACATGACCGAGGCAGCTATTAACGAATGGCAAACCGACCGACAGAAAGACAGACACTAACTGCCTAAGAAATGCGGTCGAAAGACAGGCGAGCAAGCTGGGGACGAGAGACTGACCAAAAAAACAAGTAGAATTTAACAAGTAAATGAAACAACATATCAGCAATCACTTAACTTCTAATAAACGGCGAAGTCTGCCGAAGACCTGCCGCAGGACCCCCAAAACGCTCTCCCGAACCGCCCGCTGCCAGGCGCTTCAACGGACGCAGGAAGGCGCGCCGATCTCCCGTCTCACGGCGTCGTAGCTCGCGCCGGCCAGACCGATGTCGTGCGTTGACTCCTGTTTCTCTCGTGTCGGCCACGAAGCCACTACGCCTCGATATACATCGCGGCCACTGGACTCACGTGGCGACCTCACGTACGCCGACGCTCCAGGCGGACAAATCATCTTGTGTCTCAGTGCGCGACCGACCAACCGATCGATCCAACTGGCCTTAAGGTCAATTCGAACTACACACATCCTCGCACCCTAGAGGGCAGACCGACATTGACTACGAGATCACTCGGTCGGACCCAACCCTGCAGAGGAAACATGCCCTCAGGCTACCCGACATCCCGGCCCCGGGAAGAGACCGACCTACCGATCAATCCAACCGCCAATGTCGATTGCCTGAACAAACTCGACTGACAGACTGACCCATGCCGATTTTTTTCCCCTTTATTGTAATTTTGATACCTGTACAAAACAACAGGTAGGCTGGCAGCAGCATTCTACGAAGCTCTTCAGCCTTAAAGTAGACAATGAGAAAACAGAAAGAATACTCATAATTGACATAATGGCGGGTAAAAAACAGTAGACATAGAACACAAAATCAAGGAGCCGTTCACACTCGACGATAATACACCTACAAACCAATGACACGACGCACCAACACTGATGATTTCGATGGCACATGTGAACTAAGGAGCGTGACGGCGAACAATAAACACAAAACACGATGGCACACACGAGAAACGAATGGCGATGATCTCCGGCGCGCGAATGTCCACGAAACTTGTGCGGGTCCGAGGACCTGCCAAGAGGGGAAGAATGGTGAGGGGGAGGGAGAGAGGAGAGCAAAGATACCAATGGCAGAGGAGATGGGAGGAGGAGTGGGGGGAAAGGGGTAGGGGAAGCTCGGGGGAGGAGTGTGGAGAAAGGAAGGAGGGAGGGAACTGGGGAGAAGGGAGAGAGGGTGCCCAAAAGAACAAACATAGGAAGAGGGAGGGAGGATCAAAGTTGGTAGGAGGGTTATATGGAGGGGAGGAGGACATCATCAGGGAGGGGGAGCTGGCGGAAGCCACCTTGGGAGAGGGTATGGAGAGTGGAGAGATGGAGAGCAGGTGGGACGTGCAAGTACAGGCGCGGGCGCGGACGGGGGCGGGAGAGGATGGGAGAGAAAAGAGAGTGAGGAGGATCGAGTTTACGGGACGTGTAGAGGATCCGTATCCGTGCCCATAACAATCTCATATCGCCCCTTAAATGCACGTGAACAGGCAATTTTTCCCCTTTCCCACCAGATGGAGACACCAAAGCTGCGGTTGCCACAGCGGCGCCACCGCCAGAAACGGAGGGCGACTGCTTCACACTACGCGCTGTGGCGCGCTCTTCAAAACGGCAAGTTTTACCACGACTCACATATATTCGCTAATGAAATTCATTATAAATAATCAATCTCAATTCACGAAGAACAATAATGTTAATACGTACAACACTAGAGGGAAAAATGACCTTTCCTATCTGTAATTTAAGTTGTCAGTTGCTCAAAAAGGAGTACATTATTCACCAACAAAAATCTTTGATCACTAGCCCAACAACATAAAGTGTCTGGCAGGTAGATCATGTTTTAAATCTACGTTAAAATCATTTCTTTGGACAACTCCTCCTATCACATGGACGAGTTTCTGTTTCAGAACTGCTAAAATAAATATTTCAGTAATATTAATATTAGCACTATATATATATATATATATATATATATATATATATATATATATATATATATATTGTAATCTGACTTGTTTCACATCATATAGATAAAATAATCGTAAAACTGATATACGGAACATGACGTAATTAAACTAAAACTAAACTATCAGAATAAAAGAGGTTTGGAAGACTTATTATCAGGTAAGGCAGAAGGCATAGATAACATTCCATCAGAATTTCTAAAATCATTGGAGGAAGTGGCAACAAAGCGACTATAAACGTTGGTGAGCAGAACGTATGCATCTGGTGACATATCTGACTTCCGGCAAAATATCTTCCACACAATTCTGATAACTGCAGGAGCCAACAAGTGTGACACTTATCGCACAATCAGCTTAATAGCTCATGCATGCAAGTTACTGAAACGAATGACATACAGAAGAATGGAAAAGAAAATTGTGGATTTGCCAGTAGACGATCAGTTTGGCTTTATTAAGGTAAATTAACCAGAAAGGCAGTTCAGACGTTGCGGTTGGTATAGGAAGTGAGGCTAAAGAAAAATCAAGACACGTTCATACGATTTGTCGACCTAGAAAAAGCGTTCGACAATATAAAATGATGCAAGATGCGCGAAATTCTACAACAAATAGGGGTAAGCTTTAGGGTAAGACGGGTACCATACAATATCAATATGTCAAGAGTCAAGAGGGAATAATAAGAGTGGACGACCAAGAACGTAGCCTCGGATTCTTTTGTAAGACAGGGACGTAGTCTTTCGCTCCTACTGATCAGTCTCTACATCGAGGAAGCCATGATGGAAATAAAAGAAGGGTTCAGGAATTGAATTAAAATTCGAGGCGAATGGATGTCAGTAATACGATTCGCTGATGACAATGAAGAAGAATTACATGATCTGCTGAACGTAATGAACAGTCTAATGAGCACAAAGTATGAATTGAGAGTAAGTCGAAGAAAACGAAAGTATTGAGAAGCAGCTAAATGAGAACAGCGAGAAACTTAACAACAGGATTGATGCTAACGAAGTAGATGAAATGAAGGAATTCAGCTATCTAGGCAGCGAAACAACCAATAACGGACGGAGCAAGGACGACATTAAAAGCAGCATAGCAATGGCAGAAAGGCCATTTATGGCAAAGAGAAATCTACTATTATCAAACATTGGCCTTCATTTGAGGAAGAAATTTCTGAAATTGTATGCTTGGAGAACAGCATTGTGCTACAAACGAATGTTCAAATTAGGTTGAGTGATAAGGTATGAAATGAGCAGTTTACGCAAAGAATCGGAGAGGAAAGGTATATGTGGAAAACACTGACAGGGAGAAGGGGCTGGATGACAGAACATCCGTTAAGGTATTAGGGAATGACCTCCACGGTACAAGACAGAGCTTCAGAGGGCAAAACCTGAAGTGGAAGACAGAGACTGTAATACATCCAGCAAATAATTGAGGACGTGGGTTGCAGTGCTACTCTGAGTTGAAGAGGTTGGCAGTGGGTGCGTCAAACCAATCAGAAGACTGATGACTCAAAAAAAGGTGCTTCTGCAATAGTTGTTTTAAACTGAAAATGTTACAGTGCTTTCGTGTCAGGACTTGAATTTCAGACGTTTTTCTGGCGTTAAATGAATATAAGTATTGATTTGATCTGAAATTGTCTTCCTGATACGAAATCACTGTGACATTTTCTGTTTAAAACACCTGTTGCAGTCTCACTTCCCTTTTTTTCGTTTTATTATACTTTTGAATAACCAACAAAGAAGTATGTGATGTGAAGGGACTACTTCCGAAAGCGAGCATTTTCCGTAGTAGAGAATGATGAAACTGATATTCGGTCTATATCCTCTTCCCGAAAATTGTAAGTACAAATTTTTCTGTTTTTGGTGGGTTCTCACTCTTTTATTATTCACAGTCTTCACCAGACATCTTCTCGAGTTTGACCGCTAGGAAATCTAAAGGAAAACGACAGAAATAAAACTGCCGCAGTAAAAGTAAAGAGCGCAACCAAAATCCAAGAATGTAAATTAAAATGTCGCTTGAGTGAGTTCCAGTTAAAAATGAAATGTTATTTCTTTACACATTATATGACTACTAGAATTGTTACCATGCCCATAAATGAAAAAAACCTGACTTTTTTTCTGAACAGTTCTACCAGAAGTAAATGTTTGGCGCATTTGACATGCTGACTGTGGGGTTCAAGTTTACGCCGTTATGGCAACTTTCCTTATTACACCTCCTTGATATTCCATCAGTTAGTGTATTTTGCAACTGCTTAGCGTCGCGTGAAGCTAAGACCAGTATTCACTCATTGTATTGCCACTTAGTACTCCCTGGAGCAAAGCTGTATACGAAGCGGTGGAACATAATTGAAAAAAGTCAGAAGGATAATGTACGGCCCCAGTAATGAATCTTATGCACATAATTTGCATTTTCTAGGCATCTTTTATTTTAGGTCATTTATAGAGAGAAACTATTATAAGTCGAAATTTTACTTAACTATGGTGCCGAGGATTCAGTCCTCAGTATTTCTAGGCGCTCAGTCCGGAGCCGCGCGACTGCTACGGTCGCAGGTTCGAATCCTGCCTCGGGCATGGATGTGTGTGATGTCCTTAGGTTAGTTAGGTTTAAGTAGTTCTAAGTTCTAGGGGACTGATGACCATAGATGTTAAGTCCCATAGTGCTCAGAGCCATTTGAACCATTTGAACCTCAGTATTTTTTAGAAAGGGAGCTCCCCGCAAGGGTTACAGATTTTGGAGGTAGACTTACGTTTTGTCTGCCGACTGTTTTCATGATCTTCAGATCATTTATTGTAGTTTCAGAATAAACAGTCATAACAGAAACTTCAGTGCCACTACATATGAGTATACGTGTATAAAAAACTATTGAACGGGTTGTGGAATACACAACACTTCCACGCATATGCTTGTCCACTTTTGCGTCCATATTTGCGTTGGATGAATCTTTTGCGTGATACTGAGGTGAAGCCTTAAGATGCCTCAGTCTCTACGCCAATTTAGCAGAATAAAAAATATGAAATATACCTAAGAAAGCATTCTGAGTATACGTATAACTCCATCCTGCAGAATGCATGTGGTCGCAGTCAATGAATATCATTGATAGTCTTATCGTAAGTAATAATATCCGTGTATTAATTTATAATGCAATGTTTAACCTTTGGTCTTTAGAGAACTGTGATACAAGTGACCTTTGTGGGTGAAATGATTGACCGTTTTTTCTCTTTTGATGCCTGCTGGTACGAATATTAATAGAGCACCAAATGTCAGACGCATACGTGCCCACGACAGACCAAAAAAGAGCACAGTACTGGTAAATGCTTATAAGGTCGGAGATTCTGACTGGAGTAGTCACAGCACGACAGACAGTTTTATTACTTTAAAGATTTTCAGCCAAAAAGACGTTGTCTTTTATTGTATTTAGTAGCTAGCTGGTTAGCTGCCGTGTTACACATGTCACATGGACCATTTCTATCGTAATAATGTGCACGGACGTAACCATCTCACTATACTAAGAAGAATCTTTCACTTAGCTTTGTTCATTTCAGCAGGAGAAATCACAGTAATGATCTTAAGAAATTCGGGATTATTATTCACCAGAATCTCACAGGCCATCCTTATCAAAAGGGTATATAGATATCTGAGCCTAAATGAATAACATTTACTCAGATGACACGCACCTGGCGATTTTGTAGTCAAAGGAGACCACGTCTTCAGTACGTATTCAGTTAATACTCTGTAGAAGAAAGTCTGCACTTCTCGTGAGATTTATTTATTTATGTATTTATTGTTCCGTGGGACCAAATTAAGGAGAAGTCTCCATGGTCATGGAACGAGTCAATACATGAAATTATAACATGATATTAGAAACAGATAAAACGAAATATAAAAAAAAAAAAACATATTCAGGTCACAATGTGTAAGTTTAAATAAAGAAAATCAACAATGTAACACTGGAATTTGCTTAAATTTTTAGCTCCTCCAGGAGCTCCTCGACAGAATAGAAGGGGTGAGCCATGAGGAAACTCATCAGTTTAGACTTAAAAGAGTTTGGGCTACTGCTAAGATTTTTGAGTCCTTGGGTAGCTTATTGAAAATGGATGCAGCAGAATACTGCACTCCTTTCTGTACAAGAGTCAAGGAAGTGCATTCCACATGCAGATTGGATTTCTGCCTAGTATTAACTGAGTGAAAGCTGCTAACTCTTGGGAATAGGCTAATATTGCTAACAACAAACGACATTAAAGAAAATATATACTGTGAGGGCAATTCCCAGACTATTGAATAGGGGTCGACAAGAGGTTCTCGAACTTACACCACATATAGCTCGAACAGCCCGTTTTTGAGCCAAAAATACCCTTTTTGAATCAGAAGAATTACCCCAAAAAATAATACCATACGACATTAGCGTATGAAAATATGCGAAGTTGACTACTTTTCGTGTTGAAGTGTCACTTATTTCAGATACTGTTCTAATTGTAAATAAAGCAGCATTTAGTTTCTGAACAAGATCCTAGATATTGGCTTTCCACAACAGCTTACTATCTATCCGAACGCCTAGGAACTTGAACTGTTCCGTCTCGCTTATAATATGCCCATTCTGTCTGATCAAAATATCGGTTCTTGTTGAATTGTGATTTAGAAACTGTAAGAACTGAGTCTTACTGTGATTTAGCATCAAATTATTTTCCACAAGCCACGAACTTATTTCATGAACTACATTATTTGATACTGTTTCAATATTACACACAAGATCCTTCATTATTAAACTGGCGTCATTCGCAAACAGAAATATTTTTGAATCACCTGTAATACTAGAAGGCATATTTATATAAATTAGAAACAGCAATGGCCCCAGCACCGACCCTTGGGGAACGCCCCACTTAACAGTGCCCCATTGGGACTGAACATCACTACCACTCTCAATATTGCGGAGAATTACCTTCTGCTTTCTGTTCTTAAAGTAAGAGGCGAAGCAATTGTAAGCTACTCCCCTTACTCCATAGTGGTCCTACTTCTGCAGTAATATTTTGTGGTCAACACAGTCAAAAGCCTTAGTTAAATCAAAGAAAACACCTAGCGTTCGCAACCTTTTACATCCACATCAGCTCAACAGGTATGAAACACAGATCAAAAATCACTGCAAAAAATTATAGCTTCATGAAGGATCTGTAAGAGGAACATCAAAAGGATGCTACAAAAGACCACTGACGGCCAACAGTAATCTACTAAGTGTTCCATGTCGTATAATGCTTATGACTGCCACTCCTAAGTAATGAATTGCTTCCTTAGGTAGGCAACAGAAATCATAGAAGCATTTGATGCGTTCCTGTATCTTGCGCTGATCGAGTGGAGACTGTATTACATTGGTAATGACTCCTATGGAACACCATCCCTGCCGATGCACTTTATCCTTAACGCTTATAAGTATCGGAAAGTTAATCAAACAATATTTTTTTAAGAACAGAGGCAATCAGTTGCACACACTTTATTAAATTAACTTTTTGCCATCGTCAGAAGATCATACAATTAAGGTTACTTGACGACTGCTTTCCGATGGAAGTTTAATTGTATGATCTTCTGAGGATGGCAAATTACTTTGCCGAACCTAGTCAAGAAGTCTGTTCTTAAAACGTGTTTCTCATCTGCTGACTGGTAGCCATGAATAAAAAGAAAGCCAAACAAGAATTCATTGAAGATTGGATTCATACTACCTGTTCACAAGGTCTCCTAATTACACATTACATGGGATATACCGTTGCCTTTGGGTTACATCCCCAGGCTTGTCACTTGTTATTACGGTTTATTACGGAATAAATGAGTAGAAGAGCTAGTACGAGATGCGAGTATTACTTTTCTTCTAAACAAAATACAATTTTATTTCCAAACTCCCACTTAGAGAAAGTAACACCCAAATCAATTTTAATACAGCGACGTGGATCCCCTTCCTCAATTTCCTCAGCAATTATCAACTGCAGCTACAATAATTTGTGAAAAACACGATGATAAAATAAGTTTGATGAATTTATTTATAAATCCGCCTTTACCCATTTCTGGAAATATACTGCTTTCACAAGAATTACATAAAGCCTCAATAAGACAAAAAAACCGAAATAAAAGCATTTTCCTTAACATTAACAATCATTTCAGTTTATGAATATAGTCAATGAAATTTGTAATAACGTTTCCTTCAACTGAGCTCCGTTTAAATACAGTTGTCGATAAGGCTGGAGCCATCACAGGCCAACCTGTCTTTGGCCAGCTACACCAACTGTTTACTGAACCACAACCAGAGCCTTTCTGGATAACAAACGAGCTACGCAGCACTTCCGTGGATGGCGCGCGGTACAGCAGGGTCCACAACCCTTAGAAGGGACCACCAGAGGGTAGAAACAGCCCCTGTAGATACTGAGCCACAAAAGCAAAACACGGCCAACTACGGCTCCACCGGGAAGGACTCCGCCGATGGGCGCCGATGGTCACCGCCGGTTTTCTGCTGGCGGTGGAAGATCACCCGTTTGGTGTTACTCCGTGGCAGACGGTAGGCAGCCTCGGGTAGCAGGCGTCGCGGTCGCTCTGCCCTTAGCGCCACCGAGCGGCCTCAGCAGCAGAGGCGCGCGCGGGGGTTCAAATGCAGTATTGACTTTTGGAGGGCGCGTTGTTATATTTATTAACTGTGAGAAACGTACCTCTGTTTGAGTACATCTTTCATTAGGATTTATTCCATCAATCAGAAATGGTCTTATCATTTTCACATGCCATATTTATCATTTTCTACTCACTAGGGGTTGAAAATACCGCTACAGTTATAAGGTTCCTTTATTTAGAACTCGAATATTTTCGGGCTCTTATACGCCCATCTTCAGGTGTTATTAGTTCGTGCTGTTACCCCGAGCGCCGCGGTGGACTGGTCTCCATGCTCTGCGCAAGCTTATAATATACTGGGTCCTGCCCCAGTCCACCGCGGCGCTCGGGGTCGTAGTGTGAACTAATAACACCTGAAGCAGGGCGTATAAGAGCCCGAAACTGGTCGAGTTCTAAATAAAAGTACCTTACAAGTGTAGCGGTATTTTCAACCCGCGGTATAATGCTCAGTTGCGGATGTTCCTCCTACAGGATTGTTTATATTCTACTCAGTTCATTGCCTGTAGGAACTGATAGATGGGCAATGTGTTTTATTTAATATTAGCTTCCCCTTTATGATCGGCAGCCCATATTTCATGAACACCTCCTGTCTTGCATAAAATAAGTTCTGCTAGTTTGAGTGTGGGTGTAGGCGAATTTTCATTTCTCTTCGAGTTTATAAACGGAAGGCTGAGTCGTTGCAATGCACAGGATAATGCCAGCGTGGGAAGAGGGGGCCGGGGGATGAGGAGTGGAAGGCCAGTCGAAGCCTTCACTGGCATGCAGTATGTGACGCGGAGCACGTAGGTAGGACGATCTTGCCGAATTTGTGGTAGTAGATGGTGGTAAGAGGACAGTCTAGGGGTAGCGTCTTTGATTCATAATCAAAACGTCTTCGGTCCCGGGTTCGATCCCCGCCACTGCCTACATTTTGATAAATAATCAGCATTGGCGGCCGAAGACTTCCGCCATAAGAAGTCAGCCTCATTCTGCCAACGGCCTTGTCAAAGAGGGCGGAGGAGCGGCTAGAGGTTCAGGGCACTCTCTTGTCCTAGGGGTGGGAAATTGCCCCTAAAGGCGGAAGAATCAGCAATGATCAGCGACATGAGGATGCAGAAAGCAATGGAAACCACTGCATTAAAGACACGTAACGTGTATCCACAGGACATGTAATTGAAGAAGTGTCATGATGATCTCTACATTGGCAAAAGATTCCGGAATAGTCCCCATTTGGATCTCCGGGAGGGGACTGCCAAGGGGGAGGTTACCAAGAGAAAAAGATTGAATAATCAACGAAAGGATAACATTCTAAGAGTCGGGGCATGGAATTTCAGTAGCTTGAACGTGGTAGGGAAACTAGATAATCTGAAAATGGAAATGCAAAGGCTCAATCTAGATGTAGTAGGGGTCAGTGAAGTGAAGTGGAAGAAAGACAAGGATTTCTGGTCAGATGAGTATCAGGTAATATCAACAGCAGCAGAAAATGGTAACAACAGGTGTAGGATTCGTTATGGATAGGAAGGTAGGGCAGAGGGTGTGTTACTGTGAACAGTTCAGTGACCGGGTTGTTCTAATCAGAATCGACAGCAGACCAACACCGACAACGTTAGTTCAGGTATACATGCCGACGTCGCAAGCTGAAGATGAACAGATAGAGAAAGTGTATGAGGATATGGAAAGGGTAATGCAGTATGTAAAGGGGGACGGAGATCTAATGGTCATGGGCGACTGGAATGCAGTTGCAGGGGAAGGAGTAGAAGAAAAGGTTACAGGAGAATATGGGCTTGGGATAAGGAATGAAAGAGGAGAAGGACTAATTGAGTTCTGTAACAAGTTTCAGCTAGTTATAGCGAATACCTTGTTCAAGAATCACAAGAGGAAGAGGTATACTTGGAGAAGGCCGGGAGATGCGGGAAGATTTCAATTAGATTACATCATGGTCAGACAGAGATTCCGAAATCAGATACTGGATTGTAAGGCGTACCCAGGAGCAGATATAGACTCAGTTCACAATATAGTAGTGATGAAGAGTAGGCTAAAGTTCAAGACATTAGTCAGGAAGAATCAATACGCAAAGAAGTGGGATACGGAAGTACTAAGGAATGACGAGATACGTTTGAAGATCTCTAACGCTATAGATACAGCAATAAGGAATAGCGCAGTAGGCAGTACAGTTGAAGAGGAATGGACATCTCTAAAAAGGGCCATCACAAAAGTTGGGAAGGAAAACATACGTACAAAGAAGGTAGCTGCGAAGAAACCATGGGTAACAGAAGAAATACTTCAGTTGATTGATGAATGGAGGAAGTACAAACATGTTCCGGGAAAATCAGGAATACAGATATACAAGTCGCTCAGGAATGAAATAAATAGGAAGTGCAGGGAAGCTAAGACGAAATGACTGTAGGAAAAATGTGAAGACATCGAAAAAGATATGATTGTCGAAAGGACAGACTCAGCATACAGGAAAGTCAAAACAACCTTTGGTGACATTAAAAGCAACGGTGGTAACATTAAGAGTGCAACGGGAATTCCACTGTTAAATGAAGAGGAGAGAGCAGACAGGTGGAAAGAATACATTGAAAGCCTCTATGTCTGATGTGATAGAAGATGAAGCAGGAGTCGATTTAGAAGAGATAGGGGATCCAGTATTAGAATCGGAATTGAAAAGAGCTTTGGAGGACTTACGGTCAAATAAGGCAGAAGGGATTGATAACATTCCATCAGAATTTCTAAAATCGTTGGGGGAAGTGGCAACAAAACGACTATTCACGTTCGTGTGTAGAATATATGAGTCTGGCGATATACCATCTGACTTTCGGAAAAGCATCATCCACACAATTCCGAAGACGGCAAGAGCTGACAAGTGCGAGAATTATCGCACAATCAGCTTAACAGCTCATGCATCGAAGCTGCTTACAAGAATAATATACAGAAGAATGGAAAAGAAAATTGAGAATGCGCTAGGTGACGATCAGTTTGGCTTTAGGAAAAGTAAAGGGACGAGAGAAGCAGTTCTGACGTTACGGCTAATAATGGAAGCAAGGCTATAGAAAGATCAAGACACTTTCATAGGATTTGTAGACCTGGAAAAAGCGTTCGACAATGTAAAATGGTGCAAGCTGTTCGAGATTCTAAAAAAAGTAAGGGTAAGCTATACGGAGAGACGGGTCATATACAATATGTACAACAACCAGGAGGGAATAATAAGAGTGGACGATCAAGAACGAAGTTCTCGTATTAAGAAGGATGTAAGACAAGGCTGTAGCCTTTCGCCCCTACTCTTCAATCTGTACATCGAGGAAGAAATGATAGAGATAAAAGAAAGGTTCAGGAGTGGAATTAAAATACAAGGTTAAAGAGTATCAATGATACGATTCGCTGATGACATTGCTATCCTGAGTGAAAGTGAAGAAGAATTAAATGATCTGCTGAACGGAATGAACAGTCTAATGAGTACACAGTATGGTTTGAGAGTAAATCGGAGAAAGACGGAGGTAATGAGAAGTAGTAGAAATGAGAACAGCGAGAAACTTAACATCAGGATTGATGGTCACGAAGTCAATGAAGTTAAGGAATTCTGCTACCTAGGCAGTAAAATAACCAATGACGGACGGAGCAAGGAGGACATCAAAAGCAGACTCGCTATGGCAAAAAAGGCATTTCTGGCCAAGAGAAGTCTACTAATATCAAATACAGGCCTTAATCTGAGGAAGAAATTTCTGAGAATGTACGTCTGGAGTACAGCATTGTATGTTAGTGAAACATGGACTGTGGGAAAACCGGAACAGAAGAGAATCGAAGGATTTGAGATGTGGTGCTATAGACGAATGTTGAAAATTAGGTGGACTGATAAGGGAAGGAATGAGGAGGTTCTACGCAGAAACGGAGAGGGAATGAATATGTGGAAAACACTGATAAGGAGAAGGGACAGGATGATAGGAAATCTGCTAAGACATGAGGGAATGACTTCCATGGTACTAGAGGGAGCTGTAGAGGGCAAAAACTGTAGAGGAAGACAGAGATTGGAATACGTCAAGGAAATAATTGAGGACGTAGGTTGCAAGTGCTACTCTGAGATGAAGAGGTTAGCTCAGGAAAGGAATTCGTGGCGGGCCGCATCAAACCAGTCAGTAGACTGATGACAAAAAACAAAAAAACAGGGAGGCCTAACTGGGCAATAGATGGACCTGCTTCAGTGTTGATGGATAAATACGTCCGACCTCCTGTAGGAATCTCAGAGAGCGAATGTGGAGGAAATGGGCATGGACTGCAGGTAGGTGGCGCTCGATAGGAATGTGTATCAGCCTTGAGGCGGGCCGAGATAGCAAGCACAGTTGCAGTGATTAACGCACCTGTCCACTAATCAGGACATCCGGGCTTCGCATCCCGGTTCGGTACACATTTTCTCTTGTCGCCACTGTATCCGTGTACTGTCTCGATGCAGCCGACAGCAATGATCCACTCCCTTTCCTTTCCCTTCTTCCCCTCTCCACCTTCAATTTCATATTGTACTGTATTGTGTTGTATTGAACCGGGGACGTAGAAGCGACGGAGGGGCTTCGTCCCGCCGTAGGCTGCAGTGGTCCACAACTCCACAACAGGACACAGCAGTCCACCCACCCCGCCGCCGCCCCACACCGAACCCAGGGTAATTGTGTGGTTCGGCAATGGGCGAGACCAACCCTCCCCCCCCCCCCCCTGGAACGTCTCATACCAGACGATTGTAACCCCACAAGTTTGCGTATCAGAGTAATTATGGTGTACAGATATGGAGAGACTGTGATTGCGAAGCGATCACCGACATAGTGTAAATGAGGCCGAATAAGGGGAACCAGCCCGCATTCGCCGAGACAGATGGAAAACCGCCTTAAAGACCTTCAGCAGTGTGGCCGGTACAACGTACCTCGACACGAATCCGCCGGGAGGATTCGTACCCCTGGCTGACACACCTTCCCTTTCGGGAAGCAACGCGTTAGACCGCGCGGCTAATTTTCATTTGTTGTAATGGGGAAATGGAGCAATTTACATGACGACCAAAAGGGTCTAATCATTGGCTCTCGGATCGTGGATGGAAGGATTTCTGAAACGACTTAGTTTGTAAACGATTCGCGTATCGGTATGGTGAAAATGACAGAGTGAACGGAGGCTGCGGATATGTGTATGGGCGAACAGACGCGAAACTGTTGAGGCACTGACCGCTCAAATGAATCAAGGGGCTACCAACAATGTTTCCTCAACAAGTGTTCAGCGGAAGTTGCTGCCAATGGACTCTGCAGCAGGTGCCTGTTTCATAAACTAATACTGACGGCCGTTCGTTGGCGACGATGGCTGGAATTTGCGCAATACTATAAATGGGCTTCTTCTGAGTGGTGGGAGATGGCCTTATCAGATGAGGTATGGCCATTGGCGTGTACGACGTGAAACGTCTTAAAGCAAACACCTTGCAACAATCTTCGGAAGGATCCAGGCCTGAAGAGAGAGCGTTATGGTCTGGAAAATATTGTCGCGATGAGTGATATCGACATTGTGAAAAGCACGACGGATCAACATAGGTATGCATCTGCTCTTGGGGACATGTCCACCCCTACATGTTTGTTTTTCATCGGCACAATGGCATCAGACAGCAGAACGGTATAACGTGTCACACAGCCCACAATGTACGTGCGTGGTTCGAAGAGTACTAGGATGACTTTACGGTTCTCCCCTGGCCACCAAATTCCCCAGATTTATCTCAAATCGGCAATCTGTTGGAGCACCTCGTTCGGGCTGCTAGCGCCACGGGTTCTCATCCGAGAAATCTAGCTCAGCTGGCCATGGCACTGGAGTGGTCATGGCTTCACAGCCCGTGGATACGTTCGAGAATCTCGTTGACACTCTTCTTGCATCTCCCGCACTGGCCCGCACTGCAAAGGGTGATCACTGAGGCTTCTGACTGGTGTCCACATTAATGTGACTGCACAGCGCAAAACCTACAAAATCCATTTTCAGCTTTCAGACGAAGGAAAAGAAGACATGTTTATTAGACTGAGCTTACGACATTTACTGGGGCGTTATCTGGCCGACAGAAATCTTTGGTCTTTGTAATGCTGATAATGCGGTGCTTCAATTCGAGTGCACGTGAATATTCATGTAGTCAATGAGTTATTGGAGTGCAGCGGAGACTGTCAAAATTTTAAGGAAAAGAGGTACGTCAACCGTTCTTGACATGCAGTGTTCAATTAATGCCGATAATAGCTAGCATGAGAATGCGATGAGAGGAGGAATAGTAATTAGTGATATGCAAGGAAAGATTGTACGATATGCAACCATTTAGAAAACACTTGTATTTGAGATAACGCTAGACACAAACAGACGGGGGTAGACCAGTTGCGTACTAGAGGGAGGTTTCCTTTAATTTACGTCTATGGTCACTAACTTTCTGCTCACAGATTACCGCTTTCGGTCTATAATGATCATCATCAGATCTGCTTTATAAAAACAAAGTCCTGATGCACTGCAGCCATAGTGGCATCGTCAAATGAGCATTTAACATTTGATGATGCCACTATGCCTGCAGTACATTAGGACTTTCTTTTATAAAACAGATCTGATGATCGTCATTATAGACTGAAACCGGTAATCTGTGAACAAAAAGTTTGTGACCATAGGCGTAAATTAAAGGAAACTTATTGTATATACGTACCACTGTTTTATTCGCGACAATGCCACAGCTTGTGAAACTAGAGGTAAGTGGTGGCGTCAGGAAGGGAATCCGATGACCCGCTACGATTATCAGTGCCAAAACGGTGATAACATGACGACGCAGCGGAAACACGGGATAATTACAAGCAGAACTTCATGAAGAAGAAGAAGAAGAGCAAGAAGAATTCTGAGTGGAAGGTTGTGGAAAAATAGTGATTAGACAAAAATTGTGCTGATTAAATGTGACTCAACTGTTTAAGGTTAAAAACTGCGTGTGAATTCTAAGAGACATTAATTGCATATAAGATTGAAAATAATATGGTAAAAGTAGTCACGAGTGCGAGTGACAACTATATGTGTTAGGGTTTAGGTGATTTTCTAACAAATAGTTGCTATAATTTATGTTGCCCGTATAAATTACTCGATTCTTTTACCTATATGAACTAATGATAAATATTAACCACGTATTTTAGTCGAACTTGAATTGCGCGGGAAGGGGGGGGGGAGGGTTAAGTATCGGAAACACCGTTATAGCTCTTAATCTCCCCCTGTTTAACTGGACTTGAGTGCCAGGTGTGACTCGAATGGGTGGAATCGGAAAGAACGAACTTGACGACTGGTGACATCTGCCTGAGTGGTGTAAACAGTAGCTCGTAGCTTGTGACATGAAGATTGCATGGGCGGGAATAAGTCATTCGGCTATGCAAATATATCTTTCGCTTAGTTACCTTAAATCACTTAAGGCCAACGCATGAGTAGATCCTCCGGAAATGACAGTGCTGATTTTCTCCCTCGTCCAAGCATCGTTCTATCTCTGACGACAATGTCGTTGACGCATAGCGAAACCGTAATCTTCGTTGCTTTTAAAGACAGGCAAGAAACCGACGTCTGACTGTGTAAGCTTAATGGTAACTTCCCTAACCACTAACTTTAATCAAAATGGTTCATCGTTACTTCCTCTCCCGTGGCAACCACGTCGTCTCAGAACAGCACCAGCGCCCAAAGTCCTCAATTATTCTGATCTCTGTCTTCCAATACTGTTTCCACTATCCTCAACTTTCTCTAGTATTGCGAATGATATTCCCTGATAACTCAACTCATACCTTGTTGTTCTGTCTTTTCTTATTATCTGCGTTTTCCATATATTTCTAATCTTCATACTGTAGAGAATGTCCTCATTTCGAATCTTACCATCCCACTTAACTTTCTGCGCTCTTTTGTAGCTACAGGTCTCAAGAGTTTAGATTCTCATCTTTTCCAGTACAAATGCAACCCATCACTCACTTCCGTACAATGTTCGGCTACCTGAGTATATGCTAAATATTTTCTTCGCATATACACATTGAGCAACCAGAACATTATGATCACCGAATCACTATCGATATAAAACCGTCCAGACAATAGCAATGTTACCTGGCGATGAATGACTGATAGTCAGACACACACATGATGCATATAGTATGTGTGAGCGTCCTCACCGCATGGTAGAGGGAGCAAGGTGCGCAATCAATTTGAGTTTGACCGTCGGCAGATTATGATATCCCGGAGGCTCGGCACTAGCATTTCAGAAACTGCACGACTTCTCCGCTGTTCGAGGAGGGCTGTGCTGAGTGTCTTTAACATGTGGCGAAACCATAGTGAAATCACGCCCAGACGTCGTGGGGTTGGGCGACCACCCCTCATTACAGATGCCGGATATCGAAAGCTGGAAAGCCAGGTAAAGCAGGACAGGCGGCGAACTGTACCGTAACTGACATGCTGGGCAGAGTACAAGAGTGTCTGAAAACACAGTGCACCGAACGCTTCTGAAGATGGGCATCCACGGTGACATCCGCAACTGCGACAGAAATGGACATGTGACCATCGGCACCGGACGTTGGGGCAGTGGTAGAGAGTTGTATGGTTTGAGAAATTTCGATATAAATCCGTGGTCTTCCAGGGGAACAGTTCTTTTATATCTGTACTTCAGTGTGGAGACAAGCTGGCAGCGGCTTCATTATGCTCTAGGGAACAGCACGTGGGCATCCATCGCTGCAGTGGAGCTCCTGCAAGCCACCATTATTACCAAGGAGTATCGTACACTGGTAGCAGACCACGTACACCCCTTCGTGACTATCATATTCCCGTCGTGGAATTTTTGATCAAGATAATGCCCAAGTGACGAGGCCAAATGTGTGATAGAGTGATTCTAAGAACATAGTGGCGAGTATCAATTGATGTGCTGGCACGCAGCTCGCCAGAACTGAACCCGATCGGTCACATCTGGGATGTGACTGAGCATGGCCTCAGAACTCATCGCTCCCTCCCCGGAATTTAGGAGAATTGGTGAATGTGCGTGTAGATGTGGAGCCAGCTCTCTCCAGTGGCCTACCAAGGGCTCACTGCTTCCATGACACGAAGCGTGGCCGCTGTTAGCCATGCCAAAAGACGACGTCCGGCTTGTCACATTCTGGCTGATCAGTGTATCAGGAGCAGACAAATGGAAATCGAACAGCCACCACAACCGCACACTCTCCTGCTCTTCTTCGTACCGCGGGTATTAAGGTCTCCGAGGATGTGAGAATCACACGATGAAAGATCCAAGTAGGATAAATGTTATAACAGCTGTTGTGTTTACTTTTGAATGGAGCCATTCCTTGGTCCCGTTGTGGTCGGTATTCGGTTTTCATTTGACAGCCACATCTATATATTCGACACTAAAAGACTTATTTTTAGCAAGGAATGCTGTCTTGCTTGTGCTAATCTGTTTTTTATATCCACGTTATTTCGTCCTGCAGTATTTTGCTTCTTAGGTCTTAGAATTTTTCCGCTTTGTTTAATAATTGGTCCTCAAATATCCACGTTAAGTTAGTCCCTAATCCCATTTCTGCTGCAACTCATTATTTTCCTTTCTCTTTGGTTTATTCTCAGTCCATATTTAGAGGCTAAAACCAACAATTATAGGTAAATAGACGTAATGTGAAAGGTTAGGGCCCACGTACCGTCATGCGTGATTTCCTGTTACTACAATACTGACAAAAATATCTTTCAGATAGGCATGCCTCTGGCTATCAAAATGTCAGTTAATTACAACATAGACTGAGTAAGGTATCATATCTCAAAAATAGGGCAATAAAACAAGAAGGCTCTGATTAAAAAGAATTTAAAAATGGTTCAAATGGCTCTGAGCACTATGGGACTTAACGTCTAAGGTCATCAGTCCCCTAAAACTTAGAACTTCTTAAAACTAACTAAACTAAGGACATCACACACATCCATACCCGAGGCAGGATTCGAACCTGGGACCGTAGCGGTCGCGCGGTTCCAGACTGGAGCGCCTAGAACCGCTCGGCCACCCCGGCCGGCCAACAAGAGTTTCAGCTAACCCAAATTATGAAATAGCAAATATGATACAGGCAGGCCTTCAATGATAACAGTTTCATTTAAGTAAAATTTCCAAACAGAAAACAGGTAGGCCTTCAATGATAAGAATTTCAGTTAAGAAAAATATCAAATGCAAACAGATAAGCCTTCAATAATAACAACTTAAGTAAAATTACTAAACAGATAGAAGGTCAACCTTCTCTAATAATAGCTTCTGTTAAGTAAATTTACCAAAGAGAAATCAGTCAGGTCTTCAATGATGAGAGCTTCAGTTAAACAAAATTACCAAATGCTAACAGTCGGGCCCTCAATAACACAGATTGAGTTAAGTAAAATTATTAAATAGAAAACTGGCTGGCTTTCTCTAATAACATCTTCAGTTAAGCGAAATTACCAAATGCCAAATTGGCATGTCTTCCATAGTACCACTTAAGACCTCAAACAAGAAACTTAATTGGAGTTCACGAATCGAATGTGAATCTAGCCGGTTAGAAACGGGTCCCAGAATTCAGACCAGCGGAACTCCTTCTACTCTCTGATCAGTGTGCCACGTCCCAAAGCCGACTGGCCAGGCTACGCCCAAAGGCAGGACTCGAAGTCAGCCACGGATTCAAATCGTCCTGCAAATTTGCCTAACAACCACTCGCCCGTCTGTGCCCAAGACAGGTGCGCAAGTGCTCGCCTTACTCGCCAGGCGACATTCCACGCCGTCCTCCTCTCTCCATTCCCCCATGCGAACTTGCTATACCACAAGACGCCTCATTGCCATCAACAACCTCGAGCAAAGATCTTAGCGCCTTAAATCAGAGGGATATCACACGACAGATCGAGCTAGTGGCGCCTGGACAGCAACTGCGTCGTAGCTCAACCACCCAACCCCCCCTTAAACAAATGGATACCGATCCAGTCTATGGAAGGAGAAGAGGAATGTTTTGATTAATGGGCTTAAATTATTTAAGGTGCACCCTGAGGACCTTACCATTGGCCACATGCCTGACAACGAAGTTAACCGGACCCAGAATTTTGATAATGGAGCATTGGCCTATTGGAACTATTACCCCGGCCGTCTCTGACCAGTGGCAACTCTTGCACAGTGGCCACATAACATATCTGAGTACAGGGGTGCGCGGAAGGTAATTTACACACATGTCCGAACTCCAAATACCAATTATAATTGCTGTAAGTGCTCCTTCTCTAGATGCCAGAGTCTGGGACAGCCCAGGAAGCTAGCTCACAAAAATACGGAATAAATTAATACCATACTTCTTACACATAAGGATATTATCACAGGAAATGACAAATATCCAGAGAAAAGGGTAGACAATTCTAACCCCTCCCCCCCTCCCGCCGACGGAACGCAACCACACTCTGTGTATACCAGCTGAAACCTTCAACTATAGATACAGGGACGTCAGGGAAAAGTTTAGCCATGTACCATCGTTTGTCATTTCCTATTACCACCCAACTGACATAAATACCTCTGAAACAAGTCGGCCTGTGCCAATCACAATTTCAGTTAATTACGGTACAGACTCAGTAAGATATAAGATCCAAATAATGTGGCAATTTAACAAGAAGGCCTGGATTAATAAGAGTTTCAGGTAATCCAAATTATGAAATAGTTCTTAATTTAAATAAAAGGGAATACCTAGCCTTATAATAAACACTTCAATTACGTAAAATTACCAAATAAAAACAAGCAGGCCTTCATTAGTAAGAGCCTCAGTTAAGCAAAATTACCAAATGCAAAACTGGCAGGCCTTCCACCGTAATGGCTTTACTGAAGTAAAATTACTAAAAAGAAAATAGACATGCATTCTTTAATAACAGCTTTAGATAAGTAAAAACCAAATAGAAAACAGGAGGCCTTCAATAATATCACTTGAGACCTCAAAATAAGAAACTTAACTGGAGTTCATGAATCGAAGCTGAAGCTTGCCGGTTCCAAATGCGTCCCAGAATTCAGACCAGCGGAACTCCTTCAACTCTCTGATCGGTGTGCCACGTCTCAGAGCTGGCTGGTTAGGCTACACCCAAAGACACCACTCGAAGTTAGCACGGATTCAAATCGGCCCACAAATAAGTCCAGAAACCCTTCGCCGGATTCTGTGCTCAATACAATTGCGCAAGTGCTCGCCTTACTCGCCAGTCGGACATCTCACACCGTCCTCCTCTCTCCGTTACCGCACGCCAACTCGCCACGCCACAACACGCCCCGTTCCCATCAACAACCTCGAGCAAAGATCTTACCTGAGGGGTATCACACGACAGATCGACCTAGTGGCGCCAGGAATTTATAAGGCTTTGGAGTGGGTTAACCATTCCATTCCACAGATCCCGTAATTCTCCACCCTTTCACTGAGGAAATCGTTGCCATCAGTGAATTTTATAAATGATATTTACATATATCGTCAAAATGACGAAGGTATGCAATGTCTGCTTTGCTGTACACAACAGCAATACGTACTTCAAGCTTCTTTTATTTTCATGGCATTGTTATTATAGAGTTTATAGTTCAATATCGTTTGCTAGTATATTTTTTACGGAAATATCCACCATAATGAATAGGTTTATTAATGGTGAATTTATCACTGCCCAGTCTCCTGTATGAGTTCACGGAATGCAGGTACGACGATGGTATCTTCACCTATTCCTGCAGAGAAGGGATGAGTCGCCATAATTTTATTCATATAAAATAAACATATTTTACGGTGTGTGTTCTGCGATCATATTAAGACCGATATGACTTTTAATACATTTGTCTAAATATTTAAAAATGAACGGACAGAAAATGCTAGCGATTTTCTGGTTGTAAGCAACGAAATTTTAATTTGGTGGCGAAATTGAAACATCCAACACCAGCAATCGATGTCTTTAAAAGTTATTCAAGTCCCAATTCAACGTAACTTACAGTGACTGTTTACTAGTATAAAAAATTCAAAACGTTCCTGTTATGATACTGATCGCATGAATGTGATTTACCAGTGCATCCTGATACCAAATTTGTGTTCATTTTAGACATCCAGAACCAATGTTTGCAAGAGCATAACATTTTGACTTGGTGTGTATTATTACACTGCATACGTCAATCCAGGATGAAATTGATCGATCATCGCGCAATTTTTTCAGCACTTTCTATGCAGAGGCACCAGAAAAGGCAAGCTAGAAGTATGTAGTATCACGCACAGCCCTGCAGATGAGGTATGGAGTAACAATGACTTGACAAGGTCTTTTCTGGTAGCTGAGGACTGGCAAAAACTTTCTCTCTCTTTCTATCCCTCTCCAGCCTTCTAACTGCCACTAAGTGCATAATAACCTATTCAGATATGTATGTGTATGTGTGTGTGTGTGTGTGTGTGTGTGTGTGTGTGTGTGTGTGTGTGTGTGTGAGTGAGTTTTTGTGTGTGTGTGTGTGTGTGTGTGTGTGTGTGTGTGTGTGTGTGTGTGTGTGTGTGTGCGAAAGAGAAATGCAAAGCGCCAGTTTACGCTATTCAGGTGAAGCTTACGTAATTTTTGGGAAGACTGTAGTGCTAGTAGCAGTTTGTTTTTTAAAATGGCACCATTTTTACGGGATTCATCGGAAGCGTACATACTTTGTCTGCAGTGAAATACTATAGTTCTGGCAATATTTTGTTTTTATCGGGATTAGCAAAATGATTATATCTATCTAACATTAATTTATTTATGATGGTATTCGGAATTATATGGTGCCAGTTTGAGAAAATCAGGCGAACCTCGCGTAAATAGCATTCTCAAATATCTTCGAACACGACACTATTTTTGTTGCGGTTGGCAAAAGAGCCAACACGGTTTTACTAGAGGAGCGCGAAAGGCACGCGTTTTAGCTCACGCAGGCTGGCGTGAGGTCTGGAACAGGACAAGGAAATTATAATTTAGAAAAACGACCGTAGCTGGTGGAATACTTAACTTTACTCCATTAAAGATGAACGTCGCTCTTGACGGTACATGATTCACAATATCAATAGTAACTGAATATGGCGCCTTGCTAGGTCGTAGCAAATGACGTAGCTGAAGGCTACGCTAAACTATCGTCTCGGCAAATGAGAGCGTATTTTGTCAGTGAACCATCGCTATCAAAGTCGGTTATGCAACTGGTGCGAGTGCTAGGAAGTCTCTCTAAATTTGCCGTGTGGCGGCGCTCGGTCTGCAAGCACTGATAGTGGCGACACGCGGGTCCGACGTATACTACCGAACCGCGGCCGATTTAAAGCAAGTGTGGTGTCTGGCGGTGACACCACATTCCTCCCCCGCAAATCGGCGTACGGGAGGACCACATGTTGACGTATGCGACGAGGTGGGGAGCCTAACAACAGGCGAGGCTGTGTCACCCGCACCCTGCCATTCGGACCGCGGGGAGCTAGGAAACGCCTGAAAACCTGCTCCAGTGTGCACGCCAACATGCGGTGTATGCGCCGCAGAGAGACAGGAGGGGCCGAAGGGTCGAGCCCCATGGGGCCGGGGCACCCGACGGGCGAAGACGACATATGGTCCGGAGCGGGCAAGAGTTCCATGTCGGAGGACAACTGGTCACGGGAAGCGATCGGCGGCGCGTGACCCAGGAAGGCGCCCAGCGGTTGCAGAGACGCGTCCACTGCGGGCGTCGCCGGCAGGAGAACAGGCGGCGGAGGCGGTGGCGGCAGCGCGTCGCCATGGGGCAAAATGGAAGGCAGCGTCGGTAAGACCTGGGGCTGAGGCGAGCCAGCAGATGGGTCCCCAGGGCGCTGACCGGACGCCACCGTCGCTGAAAGCAGACGAGGAGCGGCAGATCCCTTGCGACGACAGAGGCGCAGCTGATTGAGATGCCGACGCACCTCACCAGAGGCGCCCAAAACCAGATACATAGCGCGGCCGAGGCAGCGAAGAATGCGCCCTTCGAGCCAACGCCGTGAACCGCGATAGTGGCGATAGTAGACAACGTCGCCTGGAGAAAAAGCAGGTGTCGGCCGCTGCACAGGAACCTGATGCGGCGGATGTAGCAAAGACATCAAGGATCGATGATGACGACCGTGGAGCAACTGAGCCGGCGGGCGACCATCTCAGGACTGAGAGCGATATGAGGACAAAAAGAGAAATAACGCGTCCTCCCGAGAATGCGACTTTTTCAACTTCAACATCTGCGATTTGAAAGTCGTTCAGCGGCACCGTTTGACTGTGGCGAAAACGGCACGGACATCAGATGTTGAATACCATTGGCCTTGCAGAATGATTGAAATTCTGCGGACATGAAATGTGGGCCATTGTCGGAAACAATAGTCTGTGGAAGACCTTCAATGCAAAAGATAGCAGATAACCGTTGGATGGTGGCAGAGGACGTCGTGGAAGACATCCGGTTAACAAAAGGAAAATTCCTGAATGAATCTACCACAACCAACCATCGAGCATTCCAGAATGGACCAGCAAAATCGATATGTAAGCGTTGCCAAGGGGAAGTGGCTTTTGGCCATGCAAAGAATTTCCGCGGTGGTGCTGATTGTTGTTCGGCATACACCATGCAAGAAGAGCACATACTCGTAATCGCGGCATCGATTCCGAACCAAGTACAGTGCTGACGAGCAAGTTGTTTCGTTCTCACTATACCCCAATGTCCTTGGTGGAGATGCTGTAAGACAGAGGACTGTAACGAACGTGGTACCACGACCCTGGACTGATCATTATCAGAACGCATCAGCAAAACACCACGTCGTACAAAAAGTCTTTCCTGGTGAGCAAAAAATCGGCGAACCAACGGATCCCCGATCCGTGACTTTGACAAGGGCCATTGCGTAGCAACAAAACGCAGAATGGTAGCAAGGACAGGGTCGGCAGCTGTGGCTGTAGCTACACGACGAAAATCAATCAGAATCGATTCGACCACGTCATCGGTTTCCGCATCAATGAACATGCAAGCAAGTTCGGAGGAATCGAATTCCCTATCCTCAGCAACAGGTAAGTGGGACAACGCATCGGTGTTTCCGTGCTTAGCAGTGGACCGATACAAGATATCGTAGCGGTACTGCAAGAGGAAAATAGACCAGCGAATGAATTTCAGCGCTGTACGTGGAGGTACAGGCTTGGTCGGATGAAAAAGCGATGTCAAAGGTTTGTGGTCTGTGATTATGGTAAAGTGACGACCATACAAGGAATCATGAAACTTTGTAACACCAAATACGAGAGGCAATGCTTCTTTCTCGATCTGTGAATAATTTCTTTGCGCCGGCAATAGCAATTTGTACGCAATGGCAATAGGGCGATCGTGCGATCCATCTTTGTGCGCAAGCACAGCACCGATCCCGAAATCCGATGCATCCACCATCAACAAAAGGGGCTTCTGGGGATCGAATGGCGTAAGGCAAGTATTGGAAAGCTGCGCCGATTTCAACTGGCGAAAGGCGCGTTCGAATTCCATCGTCCAGACGAACGGAACACCTTTACAGCGTAAGCGATGAAGCGGAGCTGAAATGGAAGAGGCATGTGGCACATATCTGTTATAGTAATTTATTTTTCCCAGCACACACTGTAGCTGCTTCAAATTCTGTGGCGAAGGCAAGTCTTGTATGGCACAAAGGTGCGTGGGACTGGGATGTATGCCTTTGGCATTGAGTACATGTTCCGGGTATGGCAAATCACGAGCAAAAAACACACATTTGTCCTTCTGCAAGCGAAGACCATTTTGTTACAAGACCTGAAATAAAGTTCTGAGATGGGCCAAATGTTATTTTTCCGTCTTTCCGGAGATCACAGTATCGTCCAGATAATGTGCTGCAGTAGGGAGCGACGCACAAACAGTTTGCAGGTATTGTTGAAACAATGCAGGGGCGGATGCACACCCGAATTGCAGTCGTTTGAATTGATACAACCCAAGATGCGTGTTAACCACCAAAACGCGCTGGGATTCTGCGTCCACCAGAAGTACGCATCTGCGAGGTCCAACTTCGAAAAATATTTACCCGGCCACAGTTTGTCAAAAAGATCTTCCGGGTGGGGTAAAGGAAAAGTAGCAATCACTAGTTGTGGATTCACTGTTGGCTTGAAGTCCACACAAAGTCTCAATTTTCCGGAAGGTTTTGGCAAAATTACTAAGGGTGATGCCCAGAGAGAAGCCTGCACACGTTCAATTACACCTTGTGATTCCAAATCGTGTAATGTTTTTGCGACCTCATCATGCAATGCGTGGGAAACATTGCGTGCTCTGAAAAATTTCGGTTGCGCGTTACTTTCAGTTCCAAATGTGCTTTATAGTTCTTAGCGCAATCGAGGCCCAGTGCAAAAATGTCTGCAAATTCTTCTGAAGGCACAGTCTAGTTCACTGATAGGACCTGATTTACTATAGACAAGTTAAACAACTGAAGTAAATCTAAACCAAACAAGTTCACTGCAGAAGAAGAACGAAGGACGTAAAATGACGCAAGTTTTGTTTGTCCTTTGTATGTTGCAAGAAGGTTGCACTGTCCTAACACAGGGATATCTTGACCTGAATAACAAGTTAACATTTGTGGCACACAATGGAGGTGTGCCCATCAGTTTGTAAGTGTCTTGATTGATCAGTGAAACTGCAGCCCTTGTATCGAGCTGGAATGGCATCACTTTACCATTAATGTCCAAGCCCACAAAAAGTTTAATGTCCAGCTGATGATAAGAGCGACTGTCACTTGCAACATGAACTGACACTGGTACAAAATCGCTTGCGACTTGACGGGAGTTCCGGCAATGTCGACGCACACTATTTGTGGGTCGAACACAGTCACTGTTAGAGAGAGTGGCACTGGGTGGAGTGGAATGAACTACATGAATTTCCCTGGGCGAAGTTTCTCGAGCCTGAGTATCCTTGGATCGATTCTGATTCCGGTGCAAAGCAAAGGGCCTGGAATGGTTTTGAGCTTCCGATCTCAGCTTTTTCTGGCAAGCACTCTGAACATGTCCTTTTTTATTACAATAAAAGCAAATAGCTTGGCGTGACGGGCAGTTCTCACGCGAATGTGTAGTAGCGCACCGCGGGCAGGATTTGAGCACTATATTTGCTTGCCAGCGTGACACACGAGGCTGAGAGCCTGGCGACATCGGCGCGGCAGGGAGCGAGGGCTGTTTACTGCTCCGTGCAGCTCGCCCGGCGGGCCGGTTAACCTGACACGCAGCTGGCGAAGTTTCAAATGATTCCTGAGCAAAGCCAAGTGCGTCCTGCCGATCCAATATGTCCATCACTTGTTGAAGGGAGGGATTGACTAGTTTCAAAATCTGTTCCCTTATACAAACATCAGAAACGTTCTGTGTAATTGCATCACGTACCATAGTATCTGAATAAGGGAGTCCACATTGACACTCAAAAGCACAGTCCCTAGTAAGGCTTTGCAAGGTTGCAACCCACTTCCGATTAGTCAGACCTGCCGTACGTTTTGTACGAAAGAAGGTATACCGTTTCGCAACGACATTTACTGACTCTTTGAAATATGCATCTAATGCAGACAAAATTTCTTCGTAAGACAGAGTTGCTACATCGCGTATGGGAAATAATTTGACTATCACACGGTATGGTTGTACGCTGACCGATGATAAGAGACAAGGCTGCCGCTTGTTACCTTAAATTCTGTAGGCGGCGAGATGGAATCCAAATTGGCGTGACCACTCCGTCAAGCTTTCCAGTGCAGCATCAAAAGGTAGAAAAGTTGGTGCAACTGCGTGTTGTGGCTGCGTTAGCAGTGGAGAGGCTGCTGCTGAATCGTTTTGCATCGCACGTTGACCCTGAACAAGCTGTCCAAGGGCATCCAGTAAGGCCTGCGTCTGCTGATTCTCTAAGCGATACAATTCGGACAGTACATCTGGAGATTGTGGCGAAGCCATTACACAAGTAAATCAGGGCAATATCGATAAGAACGCGGTTTTAACTCGTCGCTATTATTGTGGTTGGCAAGAGAGTGAACACCGTTTTACTAGAGGAGGCCGAAAGGCACACGATTTAGCTCATGCAGGCAGGCGTGAGGTCTGGAACAGGTCAAGGAAATTAGAATTTATAAAAACGGACGTAGCTGGTGGAATACTTAACTTTAATCCATTAATTATGAACGTCGCTCTTGACGGTACATGATTCACAATATCAATTGTAACTGAATATGGCGCCTTGCTAGGTTGTAGCAAATGACGTAGCTGAAGGCTATGCTAAACTATCGTCTCGACAAATGAGAGCGTATTTTGTCAGTGAACCATCGCTAGCAAAGTCGGTTGTACAACTGGGGCGAGTGCTAGGAAGTCTCTCTAGACCTGCCATGTGGCGGCGCTTGGTCTGCAATCACTGATAGTGGCGACAAACGGGTCCGACGTATACTACCGGACCGTGGCCGATTTAAAAGCTACCACCTACCAAGTGTGGTGTCTGGCGGTGACACCACAATTTTAGGCATCTCAATTTCAGATTTCATGAAAGAGATGATACTAGTGGTTTGAATTGAACATGAAAGATACGTACTGATTTTCTGTTTCATCAGCAATTTTTGAACCTCTCATGAATGTGACACCATGCTTACAATGTCATTGAGAGTGCATTACCACATCTTAGATGAGGGGGCATGGCTTGTGAAATCAGTGGTATCGAATGGTTGAGCACTATATTTCAGTGCAAAGCGACTGCCATTTTGCACTGGGATTGTGACGCCCATGATATCACGAATTTCAGTACCACTTTTAAGTACAAAGCGTGGCAGTTTTCCATAGCCATACCACTCTCATATCAGAGTTGTCCAAGTTATGGTGCCGACTTTATTGATGCTGTTGTCCACTGAACGAGGAAGCTGACTTTTCCTTTATCTTTCTTTTCCAGTGCTCTACGCAACATTTCGGATACATCTATTGACGCTTATTATGTGATACTAGATGTTTCAAACAGATTTATACGATTTATACATAAATATTTGAGGTTACTTTTAATTAATCGAAACAAAATATTTACCGTAGCACCAGTTACCGGTTCTAATGGTTGCTGACAGGCGTCTCACTGATGCAGCTAGCAAGCTCGCTTGTTCATGTGGCTCCCACCCACTGCCCCATAAACACGGCGAGAACTTCATTCTACAACAGGAAGGAGCATCTCGGCACTGGCATATCCGTGTAAGAGCATTTGTGACAACTCAGATTAATTGGGACGCCACGTAGTAAATGCAGTAACTACCAACACCATTGCATAAGTACGAGACGAGTATCACTATCGTTTGACTGTGCATCGTTGGTCTCGTAGAACGCAGGTTGAACATTTGTGAAAATTGAATGAAAACGTCGATCCTAAACGTAATTGTAAAATGTACCCTAAGCTTTTCTGTGCATGCATGTAAGAGATGTATAGCCGTAAAATCGGACAGTTATTTAAAGATAAAAGCTCTATAGGTATATGCGTAAGTTAAAATTCACCCTAAGTTTCTTTCTTTAGCCATGTAGAAGAATATTGTGGAATCTGATAAATATTTTATAAACGCCCTTTACTGTAAAACAACCAGCAGACAGCACCATGTTGTGTAAAGTGTATCGGCTGCATTTAATTTCGTGAAGGATGCTTTTCGCATTGCTGTTACAATTTTCACACGGCGGCTTCTTTTTGACTGCTGTTATTGTACGGAAATAAATCACTTCCTGCTTGCAACGTACCACCCTTAGATTACCGTTCTCAGGCAGTGGAAATTTTCAGGTAAATTGTGTTGTAGGAGGATCAGTACATCAGGACATAATGAGCGCATATTAAGGTGGTTTTGGGTTCGGCGATAATCACTAGTACGTGGCTGTGGCGGTGCGTGTGTTGTTTTGTGTGTTGCCGGGGGAGGCGCACACACACCTGCGTATGTGGCCGGCGGTCATTACGCAGTGATCGACTGAGCCGGTGGCTTACTGTGTGTGGCAGACAAACGGCGCACGCAACGCGGCGATTAGGCGCTCCCCAGAGGGCTGCGGGCACGTGGAGCCAGTGCGCTGCACGTGTGCAGTACAGTGTGTATGTCCATGTCGCTCTCTGTCGTAGTGTCACTCCTGCAGCAAATGTCTTTCTTCGTCTCAAGTGTCCTTCAGTCTGACGGCGATTCGTATGTGGCCTCATACTGGAGCTCTTTCCGGGTTCAAAACGTTTTCTTACCAATGTCTGAAGAAATAACATGGACAGGTGCCTGTAGATCTCGTTCTCCGAGGGTTCTGTACAAACTCAGTTGTGTATAAACAGAGTTCATCGATAACGGGAATCGAGTACCTCGACGATTTTGCTTCTTACAGGCGTTGATACTATGAAGGTATAGGCTCAGAGAATTCCAATAGTTTCGAGAATGTTTTACGTTTAAGTTTGGTGTCGTATCATAAAAGAATGGGGGAAATCCTTTTTGGGTGATATTGTTACAAATCAAAAGTTTTCAGACATTTTTCTGTACTTGTACTGTGAAATCTTGCTTCTTGCGGAATTTTATAATTATTAGTCAAAAAGAATTTCCGTATCGGTTTTTTATGACTGACTTCACGAGTTTCAAAGCATGTGTCATAAATGGCCGTATTTTTTGACTGGATTGACTTTGCAGCATAAATGTCCTGAGAAAAAGAGGTCTTCGTTGATGTAGAAGCTTCAGCTTTTTTCATCGCCAAGGGAGTAAAGATATTAGCATGTGGCATAGACTTCGACTTGATACGTCTACGAGTACTCCCTCTTCAGACAAACGGTTTTTAACAGTCTGACAGAGAGACGGACAGACGGACAACAAAGTGATCCCACAAGGGTTCCGTTTGTATCAGCTGAGTTACGGAACGCTAAAAATGAATCACGTGCTCACAGTTTCTAAGTTTTTCTATGCGTAGCTGTATGTACACTCCTAACCGTTGGAGACCTGTTTATAACATGAGATGTATGTCGCCCAAAACAGACTCATATTGCAATGGGGACCTCTGTACCTCAAAGCGCTGTGGATAAAACTCAACCCTTTCAGCTTTAACATTTTATGTATGGCTGTAAAATCATACGGCCAAAGGCCTATAACAAAGGGAAAAAACATGTCCACATTTAGATGCACGCTGCTAAGACCCTGCAAGAACCATAGAAACTGCAGAAACTCAAGACTGCCATTAAAACACACAATTGTCCTATTGATAGATTAAATGAGAAACCCACAATTTCTCTTAGCTCTTGACAATTCCTATCCAGAGTGCTGTCGTCGTCTACTTGAACTGTATTGGCTCTAGACGGAGCTGTAAGTATGAATACTTGTAGAACTGAGGTGTTAGTGAAATTTCCAAATTAGAGGATAAAACTTGTCATTGTTCATTCATGACGTCTTCGAACTATCAAGTACAAGAAGATGTTTTCAGTGTAGCATTTGAAATTAATACTAACGACCAATGTAATAGCTCGTGAAGTGTTGAGGAAACACAGCGAAACTCCTTTCATGCGAATATGAGTAGCTTTTATATATTTTCCTGATTTTGAAGCTGTTAAATTCCGACAAGCTTGTGTAGTACATTCATTCACACTTAACTGTTCATTAAATTAAAGAAACAAGTGTATTCAGTTAACTGTCGTAAGAGATAAGGTTACAATGTTAACAGGTAACATAAATTTTTCTGTAAGTGTAACAGATTGTTTAGTTTGTTAGGCTACGATAAATTTTGTGGTTGGAACGTGTTTGGCCTCCCAAAAGCATTAATCTCGACTTTAAAAAAGATCGAAGGAAAATTGTCTTCATTATTGTGCACTGTTGAGCCGAAAACGAAATGAAGACTCTCCCCTTTGAAATCACAAAAGAAGTAGAAATCTGCCTCTCATTAAGCATGAGATTTCTTTCTGTCAAATAACTCCATAAAGCCCTCCTCGTTATGACTGTTAATGACGACAGTGTTCAGTGACTTCAACTTCAGCCTCTGGACAAAAGTAACGAGCTGTATCACAATATGTCACGGCCACTGTGTTCGTTGGTGTGGCAAATACCACTGTGTTTAATAAAGTTAAATCAGCATCGACGCTTTGAGCTAAAATATGCTCTACAGTCATATAATTGTAAACAGCAACAGATATTCTTCATAATCTGATGCGAATTTTCGTATCAGATTTAAGTACTATAATACATCAACAATTTAAATCAAGTCACAGGCTTCTACAACCAGACCCTTATAGCCTGATCTGTCGCTACGTTCTTCACAGACAGGAGAAAGGTCCTATGTACAACCAGCAACGATACAGGTGCACCGAAAACTCGTTTGTAGTCGATATATTTGTAGTTGATACTCCGTGGAGAAACAAATATTGCTACCTAGACACATCAAAATTGGTTTCAGAAAGGAAGTTTTCTCACAGGGTAAGAACCAATCCCTCCCCCCATGAACTATGGACCTTGCCGTAGGTGGGGAGGTTTGCGTGCCTCAACGATACAGATAGCCGTACCGTAGGTGCAACCACAACGGAGGGGTATCTGTTGAGAGGCCAGACAAACGTGTGGTTCCTGAAGAGGGGCAGCAGCCTTTTCAGTAGTTGCAGGGGCAACAGTCTGGATGATTGACTGATCTGGCCTTGTAACACTAACCAAAATGGCCTTGCTGTTCTGGTACTGCGAACGGCTGAAAGCAAGGGGAAACTGCAGTCGTAATTTTTCCCGAGGGCATGCAGCTTTACTTTATGATTAAATGATGATGGCGTCCTCTTGGGTAAAATATTCCGGAGGTAAAATAGTCCCCCATTCGGATCTGAGGACGGGGACTACTCAAGAGGAAGTTGTTATCACGAGAAAGAAAACTGGCGTTCCACAGATCGGAGCGTGGAATCTCAGATCCCTTAATCGGGCAGGTAGGTTAGAAAATTTAAAAATGAAAATGGATAGGTTAAAGTTAGATATAGTGGGAATAAGTAAAGTTCGCTGGCAGGAGGAACAAGACTTTTGGTGAGGTGAATATAGGGCTATAAATACAAAATCAAGTAGGAGTAATGCATGAGTAGGTTTAATAATGAATAAAAATTAAGAGTCGTGTAAGCTACTACAAACAGCATAGTGAACGCATTATTGTGACCAAGATAGACACGAAACCCACGCCTACTACAGTAGTACAAATTTATATGCCAACCAGTTCCGTAGATGACGAAGAAACTGATGAAATGTATGATGAAATAAAATAAATTATTCAGATAGTGAAGGGAGATGAAAGTTTAATAGTCATGGGTGACTGGAATTCAAGAATAGGAAAAGGGTGTGAAGGAAACATAGTAGGTGAATATGGATTGTAGCTAAGAAATGAAAGAGGAAGCCGCCTGGTAGAATTTTGCAGTGAGCATAACTTAATCATAGCTAACACTTGGTTTAAGAATCATGAAAGAAGGTTGTATACGTGGAAGAATCCTGGAGATACTAGAAGGTATCAGATAGATTATATAATAGGAAGACAGAGATTTAGGAACCACGTTTTAAATTGTAAAACATTTACAGGGGCAGATGTGGACTCTGACGACAATCTATTGGTTATGAACTGTAGATTAAAACTGAAGAAACTGCAAAAAGGTGGGAATTGCAGAAGATGGGACCTGGATAAACTGAAAGAACCAGAGGTTGTACAGAGGTTCACGGAGAGCATAAGGGAACAGTTGACAGGAATGGGGGAAATAAACACAGTAGGAGAAGAATGGGTACCTTTGAAGGATGTAATAGTGAAGGCAGCAGAGGATGAAGTAGGTAAAAAGATGAGGGCTAGTAGAAACCCTTGGATAGCAGAAGAAATACTGAATTTAATTGATGAAAGGAGAAAATACAAAAATGCAGTAAATGAAGCAGGCAAAAAGGAATACAAACGTCTCAAAAATGAGATCGACAGGAAGTGCAAAATGACTAAGCAGGGATGGCTAGAGAACAAATGTATGGATGTAGAGGCTTCTCTCACTAGGGGTAAGATAGATACTGCCTACAGGAATATTAAACAGACCTTTGCAAAAAGGAGATCCACTTGCATGAATATCAAAAGCTTTGAGGAAAACCCAGTTCTAAGCAAAGAAGGGAAATCAGGAAGGTGGAAGGACTATATTGATTACTAAAGGGCGATTTACTTGAGGACAATGTTAAGGAAATGGAAGAGGATGTAGATGAAGATTAAATGGGAGATATGTTACTGCGTGAAGAGTTTGACAGAGCACTGAAACACCTTAGTCGAAACAAGGCCCCGGGAGTAGACAACATTCCATTAGAACTACTGACAGCCTTGGGGGAGCCAGTCCTGACAAAGCTCTACTGTCTGGTGAGCAAGATGTATGAGACAGCAGAAATAATCTCAGACTTCAAGAAGGATATAATAATTCCAATACTAAAGAAAGCAGGTGTTGACAGATGTGAAAATTACTGAACTATCAGTTTAATAAGTCACAGCTGCAAAATACTATCGCGAATACCTTACAGACGAATGGGAAAACTGATAGAAGCCGACCTCGGGGAAGATCAGTTTGGATTACGTAGAAATGTTGGAACACGTGAGGTAATACTGACCCTACGACTTAACTTAGAAGAAAGATTAAGGAAAGGCAAAACCTACGTTACTAGCATATGTAGACTTAGAGAAAGCTACTCTCTACTTCGAAATTACTATGGCCATCAACGAAATTATGGGCACGCCATCACGAATCTGACATATAAGACTTTAAATAAGCAAAAATATCTCTATTTTGTTTGTCGAATTGTTTCTGTAAAATCGTTTGAGAAAGGCAGGGTGTGCACGTCCATTCAGTCATCGCCGATCTGCCGAAAGGTTTCAGACGCTGTCGGCCTCCAATTTCGAACAAACGAATGAACTCGCCAGCGCTTTGGACGAAAATTGGACACTGCGCATCGGTCATTGTATTCGGCAGGGGCTGTACCTACAGCGTTGATCGTAATAATCACTCATTACTCCCGTTTGTGGCAGGTAATGAGATACTTTCAAATACATTTTGGTACTATTTACAGCAGCAAACGTGTCAATTCATATGTGACAAATGACGTCGTCACACTCTAGGATAATATTTACTGCAGAAATATTGGAGATCCCACGACGTATATGAAAAGAACAAAAAACTTTGCTGCTACGGTCATTAGGTGATAATGTTCTCTTTCCTGTGCTACCAATGACTGCTAAACACTGATCTTGCCTAGCACTGACCATGCCGTAGGTATCAAGTTTTGTGAAATGAGGACACTTGTACCTTTAGGTGAGAACCGTAACGTTTATAACGGCTTATATTGTCGAAATAAAGTGTTCGCCACATATTAGTTTATTACCGGTTTCCCATCTGCAGCCATTAAGAGACCTAAAACGAAAAGATAAACGAGAAATATATAAAAATTTATGAAACAAAGAAACAGTAATATTATATCAGCGAAAAAGTGAACAAGCTTTAGAATGACTGCATCAGTAATTTCTTTTTAAATTTTTTATTATTTTCTTTTATTATTTCAATTTTCAAGAAAGGTTCTAGGAGTAAGCCACTAAATGACAGGCTCATATCATTAACGTCGAAATGCTGCAGTGTTTGGAACATATATGGTGTTCAAATATATGAATTAACTCGACGAAAACACAGTCAACACGGATTTAAGCATCGTTCTTGTGAAACTCAACTAGCTCTTTAAGCTAGAACACATGGAAACTGTTGTGGGTAAGGCAAACCAAAGACTGCGTTTTATCGCCAGGACACTTAGAAAATGAAACAGATCTACTAAAGAGGATGCCTACACTACGCTTGTCCGTCCCCTTTTAGAATACTGCTGCGCGGTGTGGGTGCCTTACTAGATAGGATTGACGGAGTACATCGAAAAGGTTCAAAGAAAGGCAGTACGTTTTATATTATCTGGAAATACGGGAGAGAGTGTCACGACAGGGACATGATACAGGTTTTGGGATGAACATTATTAAAATAACGGCGTTTTCTGTTGCGGCGGAATCTCATTACGAAATTTCAATCACCAATTTCTCCTCCGAATGCGAAAATATTTTGTCGACGCCATCCTACATAGGGAGATACGATAACCATAATAAAACGAGGGCAATCAGAGATCGCACGGGAAGATAAGGTGTTCGTTTCTTCCATGGGCTATACGAAATTGGAGTAATAGCGAATTGTGTAGGTGGTTCGATGAATCCTCTTCCTGGCATTTACATGTGATTTGCAGAATATCCATGTAGGTGTAGATGTAGTTACAGGTAGGTGAGCAGTCAGTACATAAAAGGACATGAGCAGGCATTTTATTGTTAAAGATACAACTAAAGATCTATGTTCGGCGCTAGTAAGATAGCTGAAACATATTTTCTAAAATACTATTATTTTAATTCTATAATTTTACAAAGGATGCTATATTTAATATTTGAAAACCTCATTTATCAGCTCGTTATATGTACAATGAAAGAACGAAAACATAATGCAACTTAAAACTTAAAAACAGAGAAGGGTTTTTGAGGTACGTCTAAGAACTGCACTTCCTAAGCCAGAACATAAATTGACCACATGAAAGGAAATTGGAGAGCGTAATGTTGATAATATACTAAGGAGGAATCAGAAGTATAGACAAAATAGCATAAGATTCAAAACATTAAATATAAAATTGAAAGACAACTACAATAAAACACACTGAAGCGCCAAAGAAACTGACATAGGCGTCCGTATTCAAATACAGAGATATAATTACAGGCAGAATACAGCTCTGCAACGCCTATATAAGGCACTAAATACCCGTCACTGTTGTTAGATCGGTTACTGCTGCTACAGTGGCATGTTAACAAGATATAAGTGAATTTTACATGGTGCTATAGTAGGCGCATGAGCGATGGGACCCAGCATCTCAGTGCCAGTGGTGACGTGGGGATTTTCTTGTGCTACCATTTCTCGAGAATACCGTGAATATCAGGTATCTGGTAAAACATCAGATCTCCGACATCGTTGTGGCCGGAAAAAAGATTCTGATGACCGGAAACGTGTTGCCTGGTCGGACGAGTCTCGTTTGAAATTGTATCCAGCGGATGGACGTGTAAGGGTACGGAGACAACCATATAAATCTATGGATCGTGCTTGTCAGCAGTGGACTGTTCAGGCTGGTGCAGGCTCTGTAATGGTGTGGAACGTTGGAGTGATATGGGAGCCGTGATGCGCCTAGATACAACTTTGAGAGGTGACACCCTGTCTTATCATCTGCATCCTCTCACGTCTATTATGCATTCCGATGGAATTGGGCAATTCCATTATGGCAATGTGACACACCTCACGTCCAGTATTGCTAGAGAGTGGCTCTAGGAACACTCTCCTGAGCTTTAACAGTTCCGCTTCTCACGAAAGACCCCAGACATGAACATTATTGAGCACATCTAGGATGACTTGCAACGCGCTATTCAGAAGAGATCTCCAACCCTTCGTACTCTTACGGATTTATGTACAGCCCTGCAGTATTCATGGTGTCAGTTCCCTCTAGCACTACGTCAGACATTAGTCGAGTCCAAGCCACGTCGTGTTGCGGCGGTTCTGCGTGCTCGCAGGAGCCCTATACGATATTAGGCAGATGTACCAGTTTATATGGCTCTTCAGTGTATAAGAAGTGGATAACAGTACAAAGGTGGGAATACAATTCGAAAAATCTGAATGTAGTAATAGGCTTTTATTACCTTTCTGATAGGCGTTATTAATTACAGGCTTTTGCTTAATGATAATAGTAATAAATAATGTTACAGTCAGAATAAAGCACTTCTGCAATAAGTGACTAACGTGAAATAAGATAGTGAAGTTTTCAGTTGCATACACATTGATTCTCATAAACTTTTTATACCTGGGAATCACAGTCACGCAGAACTGTATAAAAGACATCGTATGTACGCCTATGACTAACACTTTCTTCATTTCACGATTGCAATTTCAACCTTAGGCCATTATCAAGTGAAGATGTTATGGCTATTAGGCCATCTCAACTTAAAATGAGCTCACCATTTATATGTCGTTGTCATTACTATTAAATACACTGGTGACGCTAATACATAGTGCGAGCTCACATATCCGTACGTCATAAAGCAACATAGACTGTAGACACTCATGTTCGTTGGCCCATCACTAGTCATATATGCACTAAACTGCAGCGGCAGGTTTTACGAAGCTTACCTATGACCACATCTTGAATGTAAGGTCAACAACACTTTATGTTATAGCCGTTGCTTTAGTTCTTCCACGCGAAATTTTCGATGCAGTATTACTGTATGGAAAAAAAGATGATGCAGTTTCATTTGGCAGTCCAATAACTGGTAGCTACGGTCATGTTTTACGCTGTGATAAACAGATGCAACTTCAACACGTATTATGGCATCTTCTTCAGACGTGTGTTTCTTCGCAAAGAAAGTTAAAACTGTTTTACTTTTAAGATACTGCGGTTGTGCCAGAATGTGCCTCTGAAGATCCTCAACAACTTTTCTACTTTCAAGTTTCATCGAAAACGTGGCGGGGTAAATCACACACTTTGCTGTGAGGTAATTTTCTTTCATCAACCTATTTGACAAATTTTTGTTTTCTAACTAGTTTTTCTTGAAAACCATATATCTTCCCATTTTATTCTTCGGAACAGGCTAGATTAACGAACTGTCTTCATTAATAGAGGAAGCACGAAACACATTTTCCGAAGGCCACATCTTCTTACCTGAAATTGTATGTGAAAAGCGTTGACGGTTTAAACACCCAAAAACCTCTAATTTAACAGGCATATATGTATTTTGAATCACGTGTAGTGATTAGGGTGAGGAATTTCATACGTCATTCTTTCTCTTCGTTCGCATGATTTACAAATTCGTCACAAGGTGGGATAAAAGTGTGTCCCGAGTCCCTTTACCCGAGATCGTAGACAGTACAATCCCACCAAAAACTTTCCGGTTGGCAACCCTACTGGCAGAGAGAGTACGCCGCTTCACTGGCCTACTACCTGGGATTCGTGCTACAGCTAAATGCCACGTAGTCGGAAGAGGTTATACGGCTGCGTACGGAGTGAGTTAACATGAAGAAAAAATGCAAATGCTCAATGTGAGAAAGAAGATTTGACGAAATATAGTACTCTAATCGTAAGTAAACTGAAGTTAATCGATATAATTATTTTTCTTTCCTTAAATACTTACGAAAGACTCTAATAAATATAATTAATATTGTGTAAGTAACTAAAAGAGGTATTCACAGAAAATTAAATTAGTGGTGGGCCTAGCAAGTTAATTCAGTGCTGGCCTGTGCGGTACTAAGTGCTTATAATGAAAGTGTAGCTACATACAGAGGTCCACTGTGAGCTGTCGTTATTGTATGGAAGCAAAACTTGGTAAATATTCTAACGCGTTAATGCCGAACATATTTACGCTGGAAAAGTTTAATTCTAATTTTGGCGACAGGTGCAAATCTGGTGCCGTGAGTTCAAGTAAGACATACAGAAATGTTTCCATATGTAATGGATTAGGAACGGGACTTGGACAGAAAGGTTAAACACGGGATAATGGTATAATGTTGATTTTATTATTAACCGCCGCTTACACTATTTCTTCAGTATGAGCACCGTAAACGTCGACCATGTCCTGCAGCCGTAAAATGATGTGATCAGAAACAGCTCGAAGCCGTTCCAATGGAATCTGTGTACTTGACTCCAGATCAAGTGGAGATCGAACGTGCCCCTGATACAGGCGTTCTATTACATGTCCCCAGAGACACAAGTCACATGGATTCAGATTAGGTCATCTCACAGGTCATGCATCTGAAGAACCTCTGGAGATAGCACGTTGTGCGTATCTTTCACTAGGATAGCGGTACGAGGTGTTATCCCATCTTTCCTGAAAACAGTGCTTTCCACACACTTGAGCTCTTCCAAAGCGCGAATCACAAGCTGCACCTGGAAGTCTCGATAACGTGCAGACGCCACGGTACGCCTGACAGGCCTTCTGGGTGTTTTCTCTTCCAAGAAGAGCGAACCGAGAATAAAGGCGTTTGTGAATTCACATACGGCGAGTGCAGTAACTCTTCGTGTACAACACATCGTTTACGCGTACCCCAGTACCCCATATTCAGCATTTATGTGCATTCACTGCATCGTCTAGTGTAACATGTGCAGCCTCGCTCCACAGAATACTGCCCGGCCACATATCGGCAACTTCGATTGGTGTCAGAAATCAAAGAGCACATTCAGAACGTTGCTGAGGATCATGAGGTTTCAGTTGCTGCACCGTCAAAATCTTGTGCGGGTACCAGTGTAAAACACTGTTGACCGTGGGATTGATAATTTCCGTGGCTCTCCACGGCACTAGCACTACCCGAGGCAACAGCAGCCCCGCCAAGGGCTTCCACTGGGACAGGACGCCTTCCTCTTCCAGCAGCCACACCAAGCTCACTCGCATCCTCTTCCTTATACCATGGAACGACGTAGGTGCCCCCTCAGGCCTTTCAGTCGGCGATACTCTCTCACTGAAGCACTATAATTGCTATCGCTCACCTAAAACTGTCTAGCGGCACACGGTCTATTTTCTCGTTAGCCGTACTGTTCACTGTCATACAATGTACAGCACCAGATTTGCACCTGGTGGCCACAAATGAAGCCATTTCTCCTCCAATGTAAATCGGTTCCGCATCAATACATTACCACATGTACCATGTTTCGATACCGTATAGTAATTAAAACCCACACTGGACCTCTGTGAGTAGTTTCACCTTCACTGTAACCTTCCAGTCCTTGTGGTCTACCGCTACGAGGCCTGTTAAAGCAATTTTTGAAGCCGTTTCTTACTGTGAAGGAGTGATCCTTAGCGTGTTGTTTACAACAAATTTACTTTCTAAATGCTTCTTGTTACATTCATTTTACGATCACGGCTAATATACTGGTAGACTCAAAGTCGATTTGCTAAACAGTCAAACGCTTATACACCTCTCTGATGTGCTCGTAACAATTTTGAATGCTTTTTTCCTGTACACATCAGGAACCAGCACTTGCGAGAACTGTTGCATTAAATTTTCAAGGACACCAATGCCTGATAGTCCACTAAAATAAAGTAATCAATTTCCCCTTAATCGTTTGCTTAGCCTGATTCCGGAAACTCACCTTTTCCATCCCTTATGTTTGGAGCTCCAACTATTTACTTATATATTTACTGTGTCTGCACCTTGTTCTATATTCACTTTGTGGTACATGGCAGATGGTGCATTGTGCATATCTGGCACTCTCCCCTTTTCCAGTTGCGAATGCTCCATAGGAATAACGATTGTTGGTAAGCCTGCGTGTGAGTTTCAGTCTCTCTGGCTGTACCTTCACGGTCATTTCGCAATGTGTGTGTAGGAGGAAGCAGTATATTAATTGACTCCACTTGCATCACACGTTCTCGGCATTTTAGCGGTAGAGCACACAGTGACACGCAAATCCTTTCTCGTAACGTCTGAGAGCTGCTTGAGCATCTCCGTGACGCTTTCGCGCTTCATAAATGAACCTCTAACGAATCGCGCTGCTCCTCTTTGCATCTTCTCGATTTCCTCTGCCAGCCATATCTGTTAAGGATCCCAAAGTGACGAGCAATATTCAGGCTTTGTACATATGCCCACAGGTATTTAAAGGCTGTGACTGTTTTTAGTAATTTTACTGAAATATCTGCCTTTTTACTCGCAACACGCTTCATTTTTTCTCTTGAGAGTTAATCAAGCTTCCGTCCTCTACAAGTAATCCACGAGAAACCTCGTTTAACCTCCAGCATGATCCACTAGGTCATTTATATACGGGGTGATTTCGTGATGATGTTAAAAACTATTTGGGGTGATGGAGAAGGATAAATGTTTCTGTTTAAGGTACGGGTTTCTGGTGCGGAAATGACCTAGTTGAAAGTTTCGTGCGAAAATCGTTATGATACCTCTGACTGTGGACAACACGCACCACTACTCCTCTCGCTAAGACTGTAGGATAGGCGACTTCCCGACTTGTTATTATGCCCCAAAACAAGAAACAAAGGCCAGTAAAAAGGATTCTAAAATGCATTCCTTAACAGCTATGACTATTTTTTCAGTAGGCCACATGTGTTTCATAGTAACGAATATGGGCGATTGCTCATGACTCTTGTGGTATGCTTTTCAGAAACCTTCTTTACTGGACATTTTTACTTTTCTATGGCCCGTACTACCTCCTCCAAAAAATGGAAACCGAAGAGCTTGCAGTAGAAGACAGGTGTTTTACAGTATCGAAGATGAGCAAGTGTTGTAGCTTGTAAGACAAACATTTTGAGGCCCAGGTTTACTAGACTTTTTTCCTTGTTCTGGTGCAAACTGTTACAGTCGCTTATGATACAGTCTTTGCAACAACAGTTATCGGTATATGTATTCCATTGATAGAGATGTGAGAAGAACGCTTTTTCTTATAACGTTCAACTTGGTCATTCCCAGTCCAGGACCCAGGACCTCAAATTGATAAATTTTCCCATCATCTCTGAAAGTTTAAAACATCATCGCGGAATCACCCAGCGGCCTCTGTTAGGGGTAAAATTGACCGGTTAAAACCGATACCGGTGTTTCAGTTCTGTATAAGGGATATTTTTTGTTATTTGTTTAGTCTCGGTTATGGATGGTGTACTTTTATTTTTTACTAATACTAAAATAAAATGAAAAAGGAAACAAACGAAGTATAAATTAGCCATTTTTCGTCTATAATAAAGCTTGTTTTTTTTCTAAAAAAAAGGAAGCAATCTTTATTCCTAGAGTTCACACTGATTGGAATTATGGCGTTATTATAGGAAGTGGGAAAAGGCTCTGTGCCATTCTAATAATAATGACGACAGAAACGAGCAACAAACATACGGCATGAGAATGGTGCAGCACTGTTGAGAGAATAACGTCCCTGTTGCCCGTGTGTGGTGTCTTAAGGTACGCTTGTAGGTGCCGTGTACAAGACTTGCTCCCACCTGGTCTATACGGTAGTTTGTTATTGTCATCGCCGGGTAGCCATTGCACAGCAGAGTGGCATCAGTCCTAGTCAGGAAATATTTTTACAGAGTGACGTAGCAATGAAGTATAGTACTTTATTTGCCTTACAAGATTAATGATTTGTCTGCCGTTTCTATGAAATAATAAAACCGGAAGGTAACAGTAAGTGACAGTAATGAAGCCCGTCCGGTTGGCCATGTGGTCTAACGCACGGCTTTCCGGGGGGGAAGGAGCGCCGGTCCCCGGCCGGATCCGCCCGGCGAATTTGTGACGAGGTCCGGTGATTCGATCAGTCTGTGGATGGTTTTTAGGCGGTTTTCCATCTGGCTCGGCAAATGAGGGCTGGTTCCCCTTATTCCGCCTCAGCTACACTGTGTCGGCGATTGCTGCGCAAACAAGTTCTCCACGTACGCGTACACCACTATTACACTACCGCACGAACATAGGGGCTACACTCGTCTGGTGTGAGACGTTCCCTGGGGGGTCCACCGGGGGCCGAACCGCACAATAACCCTGCGTTCGGTGTGGGGCGGCGGAAGGGTGAACTCAAACGGAAAATAGATTTTCAACCTCAATTATCACTCTTTGGCAATCAGTGTTCGTAACGCCAATGTGGCGTTACGATCCCCGATTACAACATGATTTTTGATTAGAGTTTCAAAATTTAGAATCAATAAGAGAACACTGGTAATTTTTATACCATTCAGCCACTTATAACTTTTCGATGAAAGCAGCGGAAGGTGGACAGACTGTTTTCTTTTATTTGTTTATTTGATTTGATTTTTTTCCTATTTAACGGTATCTAGAAATTATGAATGGTATCTATTAAAATTCCGCGAGCAATAAATGATTGTAATTTACCACATGGAGGATAAGGCTAATCAAACGGGAGTGTGCATTCTGTTCTCAGTCAGGCAATCAGTCTTTTCGTAGGCTATGTACTTTACAAAAACTGAAATTTTACTTAACAAGCAGTGAAATAAGCAGTCCTGCATCAGTTGCACAAAGAATAAAGTGTAGAATGTATCCTATGAAACAGAGCCATGTGTACTTGGGATAAAACATTAACAGTGAAATTTAATATATGTTAGATTGACCGATTTTTATGGAATAAAATTAGAACAACATTACACATTTACATAGAAACGTAATGGTTGCTGATTCCTGCTTTAAATAACCACGTGATTGCAACAGAGAATCAGTTGCCTTGTCTGATGGGCTTGTAAATCACTGGAGTCTCCTAAAACAGAAATACCTTAATGAGAAGGAGTCACATACACACTGAAAGTTCATATTAACACCACACAGAAAATAGAAAAGGAACTAAGAGTTATAACGTGCACCAAAAACACATATATTCCACAAAACATTCGCTCCACCGGCCTAATGCGCAACACGAAAAATTGAACCCATGGACTTGAACGAGAATTACGATCCGAAATGCAGATCAGATCGGGAGTGCTTGTAAAACAACACACACGTGAAGGCAATGTAATTGAAGGCCTGAAGGTCTAGAACAAGAACAGAAGATCGACGAGCTGAAGACTCGATCGTTTTTCTAACACGTGGCCTTACACACACAAATCCAGAATAAGGAAAAATGTACAAATTTCGGAAAGTTGCTTAATGTGTTCGAGGAATTATCCACATAAGTAAATTACCGTGGAATAATTACAGGATGAATCAGCCACCGAAAACTGAAAGTTCTCCATAACAACGACGAAGGAGAGGGATTGAACAAATAAAAGCACACACACTAAATAAGGGAAATTGGGGAATACCGATGAAACCAACGAAACAGAAAGTAAGTAATATTCGAAACACAAGCACATCCACATTCACACTGTGAAACACCAAGTATAACTGAAACTAAACAGAGTTTGCACACCTTGCTCCCACACTTCTAAACTCTGTCTGAACAAACTAAGTACTAGTAAAATCGAACAATTACAAATCTCTACCCCGAACGAAATATTATGCATTATTGTAATCGTTCAAATGGCTCTGAGCACTATGCGACTTAACTTCTAAGGTCATCAGTCGCCTAGAACTTAGAACTAATTAAACCTAACTAACCTAAGGACATCACACACATCCATGCCCGAGGCAGGATTCGAACCTGCGACCGTAGCGGTCCCGCGGTATTGTAATCGTCTGAAGCTAGAAAAGAAGTGGGTTAAAATTCAGCTAGATTGAAATTTACACAGACTTAGTTACCATATTAACTACTGCAAACGAGTTGCCATGAGCAACGTTTCGCTTCAACATCACAGGACCCCATGACCAGCACGCCGACCAAATCGTGGTCCACATTCAGGTAGCGGAAATTGTCAAAGAACACCCATACTGCACCTTGCGAACTTAAGCACAATAGCGTTTCTACCAGAGTGGAATGAAACTCTTTGCCAATATAACCTTAATCCAAAGTTGGCTAAACTGCCAAAGTAGCAGACAAGAGGTTTACCCTCCACCAGACATTACGAAAACTTAACACACACACATTCACTCAATTGTTCTTAGGTGGTTGAAATGGGAAAGAGTGCTAGCGTAAAGATATAAATACATTGTAATTAAGTGTTAGGAACTCATATAAATCAATACTCAAATGTAAAATGAACATAGAATAAATATGAATTCGGTAAATGCATGCTCACGTGCCGATTCTTCCTCCTGATATATCATTGACTACAACGAAAGTATAAAGTGCTGGAGGACACGTGAAACGTTAAATTATATTGAAACATTAGAAGGTGCTAATATGGAGACCCTTTACCATTTAGCTTGAAACTGACTGAGCCAAAATTCTTGGATCTATGTTCGATTAATTTTGAGCGGTTTTTAACAGTCAGTTTAATCTTGGGTGGAAGAGAAAACGAAATAACTGAAAACCAGTTGTCTCAGAGATAACCGCCAATCCTACCCTCCGTTAAGAACGGCGTGCTGTGTTTTCTTAGTTAGAAGCCCCTGAAATCTACCACACAGCTGATCTCATACACTGCAGCTATATCAATTGCAGTAAATTTATCGTTCGCATCAGCTGTTGCCTAATTACAGTGGAAAATTTTTGCCGATAAAAGGAAATGAGAGCTTAAGGGGTTTAATTGTGGTTTCTTGTCTATCGTTTACTACAGAGAAAGATTATAGGACCGTCCAGGCCAGCATGTTCAAAGTCCCATAATAGGGCAGCGTCCACTGTGGCAGCAACGGCTGCCAGCGTCCCAGTGTTCCGGTGGCCCTGGCCCGCGCTGTGCTGTGAATCGTGGTGGCCAATTCGTATTACGCGCGCCAGCTTCCGCCCTGCCTAACTGTCATTTACGCAAATGTCAACGATCTTGTGTTGACATTCAGGAGCTCACATCGTCCTATTTTAAGACTTTCCATATTATTCAGATCCAGATCATCTTTCATGGAAATGTTTATTATTATTATTAATTTTTAAGATGGAGAACATGTTTGAATAGCTTTTTGTATTGTGGAAAATTATCCATTCGTATTATACAAATGGATGGGTGTATGTATATATGTGAAGGTGTGTTTTTATTTGTATGTTCCAGATCTCCTCCTACACTAAACTCAACCAAAAGTGATACACAAAGCTCTTTCTATCAGGCAACAATCGCTGTGGGGGTAAGAAAGATCTGACATAAGTCCATCACAGATCAGGAGATATGACTACTAAAAAATGAGATGAATAAACAATGCACCATCATGCATGGAATTTCAGTGCATTTATTCCTTACTACTAAGACACTCGTACAGTCTAGACAACTTGACGAAATTGGTTTGGATAGTCTGCAACTGAGATGCGCAAACGGCTGCAAGCGAAAACGCTAGCCTTCTATAGAGCTATGAAAAGGCGTTGCCATAGAGACGTTTACAAAATCGCCTCGTAGTCAACCGAAACAGCTGCGCCCCGCGTATAGAGATAGAGAATCTTCGGGATAATGTTTATTAATATGGATACTGTACTTACGTATTTGTATATCTGGCATAATTCTTTGTATCACTGTTTTGCAATTTCAAAGGTGTCTCCACGAATACATGGAAATGCAAATTTTTCGCTACTTCACTACTAACACAGTTCTTTTATTTTATTTTCGTTTATAATAGAAAACTGGCAAAATGTGTAAACGGTCAGTCCTGGGTTTGTCAATTACTGGACAAATAAAATTTCCGTGATGAACTCTTCCATCTTGTTACGAGCAATTATCTTGGCTGATGGACAATGTTTTCCTGAACCGAAAGTCTTCAATCGGATTACACACCTTGAACGATACTCTGCAAACACGGATTTTGTGTACGGAATGGCTCGTGAGAGTCAACACGGTGCAGAAAGAACTATCGTTAGGAGTGCGAGCCTTCGCGTCTTCGCCCTGAGATGTTATGTCTCAAGAGTAACAGTAAGAGAGCAGCTTGCTCTGAGAGGCATTTCTTGAAGCAGCATCGTTGCGTCCGCTCCCGACGTGACGACGTGGGAGTCGTGCGTCAGGCGGCGCAATTTGCGAGGCACGGCTCGCGTGTCGCGCCTTCCGCCCTCCGACGGGCGTCGCTGCCGTCGCCGCCGCCGCCGCCGCCGCTGTAACTTCCCCTAGCAGCCCCGGGGCTCGGCTACGGCAGCTTAACGCGCCAGTTCTTCCTCCCCAGACCGCCGCGGGCCTTCATCCGTCGTTCTCAGCACTTCAACTGGCAGCGATGGCGTAGCGTGCGTCCGAAACTGGCGTCGACAAACAAAAAAAAAAAAAAGCCCTCCCCATCAGGGCTATCCAATAGTCACATCCAGAGATTCCTGCTGCTTCAATCCATTCCATGTCGATATTATTGGCCTGGTGGGTACGCAGCCTGGTTTAGTTTCCGTAAGACCTTAGTTGTAGACCTCGTCGCATTGTAAAACGAACGAAGATAGAAGCACAACTAACACACCCTAAGGCAGGAAACAGAAAAAAACGGCACCACGAAGAAATTATCCCAATGCGGCTGAAATCGGTAGTTATGACGTGCATGTACAGACAAACAAACGATTACAATTCATTCAAGATAGACAGCTTCATAAATTGAGCAATTCAGTAGAGGTTCAAATGGCTCTGAGCACTGTGGAACTTAACTGCTGAGGTCATCAGTCCCCTAGAACTTAGAGCTACTTAAACGTAACTAAGCTAAGGACAAAAAAATGCTTCAAATGGCTCTGAGCACTATCTGACTTGTGCCTAGTACCGCTCGGCCACTCCGGCAGGCACCTAAGGACATCACACATATCCATGCCCGAGGCAGGATTCGAACCTGCGTCCGTAGCGGTCGCGCGGTTCCAGACTGTAGCGCCTACAGCCGCTCGGCCACCCCGGACGGTAATTCAGTAAAGCGTTCGGTCACTTCTGGTTCTTACGTAAACAGTTCTTCGGCTTGGTATGGATCGACAGAGCTGTAGCTGTCATCCTCATTGATATCGTTCCTAGTTCTGACAAGCAGCGCATTATATCGTCTGAATCCGGACCTGGTTGGAGGACCCGACCCACAATGCTCCAAGCTTTTTCAGTCGGGGAGAGATCCGGCAACATTGGTAGCCAAGTGTGGTTTGGCGAGCACGAAGAAAAGCTATAGAAATTTTCGCTTGTGCGGGCGGGCTTTAGATGCCTGAAATGTAAACCCACAGTCGCTTGCCATGAAGGGAACAAAACGGGGCTTAGAATATCGTCGACACACGACTGTCTTTTAAAGGTGCAGAGGCTGACAGCCAAAGTGGTCCTACTGTAAAAATTAAATGGTACCCCAGAACAACAGCTCTGAGTGTCAGGCTGCTTGGCGAGAGACAGCCCAGTTGGTGACCCAGCGCTGTCAAGGCGTCTTCAGACAAGTCTTCGCTAGTCATCGGGGGCTCAGTTCGAAGCCGGGCTCATAACCGGTCTCATTACTGTAGACAGTTGTACTCCCGTCATCCCGTGAATGAGATTCCAGGCTGAAGGCTGGAGGCGCCCCGTCGGCTTTGAGATACCAACGTCACTGTCACCCAACGTACGGCCCGTCAACCAGGAGTAATGATCTGGGTGTCATTGCTTTTCTTTCTCCAGCCAGCTCGGTAAATTCACGATCTAACCCGTCAGTTCGACAGAAACTGGCACGGTATCCCACAGGAGGACATCAAAAAACTCTATCAATCAGTCCAAGCCGAACAACTGATTGCAAAAGAGGCGGAGGTGTACCAATGTGTTATTGACTTGCTCAATTTGTGTAGCTGTTTCACTGAATAAACCATCAATTTTTTGTGAAACTGCAATAATTCGTTTATACATCTACATCACACCGATTTCCGTCCCATTCATATATTCCCTTTGGGATGCGAGTGCATTTATTATTCAGGTGGTAAAGCCCCAACAGAATTATTTACCAGGATTACGCCAAGACTTTGGTTCATTATTAAATGACGCTGACGAGATATATGAGTTGTATGAAACACTATTTGTATTGTCATCTTACGTATCTTACGTACTTTATTTATTTCTTAGTTGCTTACACAGTGAAGCCCCATAAAGCTGGTATAGGCATGCGTATTGAAATACAGATATATGTAAACAGGCAGAATACGACACTGAGGTCGTCATCGCCTGTGTAAGACAAGAAGTGTCTGGCGCAGTTGCTATATCGGTTACTGCTGCTACGATGGCAGGTTATCAAGATTTAAGTGAGTTTGAACGTGGCGTTGGTAGTGGCTGTTCTAGAGGCGCATATTTATTTATTTAGTCGGTGTCCGTAAAAACACATGTAAATTTAACTGTGTGGTCCAATATTCAAAATTTGTTAAATGATTTACTTCCAAAAATATTACGTGAGAATGAAAATATAACATTATTATAATTAGCCTCGGCGTATTTGTACTTTAAAGAGCATGAATTCAAATACTGAAGTTGTTATGGACCCACTCGAAGAATACTCCTCTTACCATCATATTCAGGCTGTGGTAGTCGAATCCTGGTTCTTGGCGTAGGCTCAAAAGTAAAATCTTTAACTACAAATGCTGCTCTCCGCTGCAGCTCATAGCTGTCAAAAAATGTTTGTTAAATGTCAAAGCGGGAGATCTCTGCACTTCCGCTATGATTTCGCTTTTTATATCGAAGCGTTACGGCGTCCGTTGAAGCAGCGGTCGCTAAAATTGTGGAGCTGTAGACGTCTTAAGAAAAATTAAAAAATTGTTCAAATGGCTCTGAGCACTATGGGACTTAACATCTACGGTCATCAATCCCCTAGAACTTAGAACTACTTAAACTTAACTAACCTAAGGACATCACACAACATCCAGTCATCACGAGGCAGAGAAAATCCGTGACCCCGCCGGGAATCGAACCCGGGAACCCGGGCGCGGGGAAAAATTAAACCAATGCAAGAAACATGACAGAGGACTCACTGTACATCGAAATAAACTTTAACGTACTGTATCAACAAGGTTAACAGCATAAATGCTTACATCACTTTCGTGCAGCAAGATGTTTGCTTCTTAACATCATAGAAGCTATTAGATAAATAGTTTACTCTTTGATACCAAGATTAAATTTAATATTTACTATAAAACATGGACATTTCACGCCGCCTATGCGGTCGGTAAAACACATATCGTTCGTGTACATTTATTCCATCGCAAAATTCACTTCTCGTTCCAATTTTTTTGTTTAAAATGTCTTTACAACACGATTGACGCTGGGACGGCTCATGTTTTAGTCGGCGCTTGAGCGATGGGATACAGCACCTCCGAGGCAGCGATGAAATGGGGATTTTTCCGTACGCCAATTTCACGAGTATACTGTGAATATCAAGCATCCGGTTGAACATCAAATCTCCGACATCGCTGCGGCTGGAAAAAGATCCTGAAAGAACGGGACGAACGACGACTGTGGAGAATTGTTCAACACGACAGAAGTGCCACACTTCCGCAGATTTCTGCAGATTTCAGTGATGAATCTTCACCAAATGTTAGCGTGTGAACCATTCAACAAAACATCTTCGATATGGGCTTTCGGAGCCAAAGGCCCAGCTCAGGTACAAAAATGGTTCAAATGGCTCTGAGCACTATGGGACTCAACTGCTGTGGTCATAAGTCCCCTAGAACTTAGAACTACTTAAACCTAACTAACCTAAGGACAGCACACAACACCCAGCCATCACGAGGCAGAGAAAATCCCTGACCCCGCCGGGAATCGAACCCGGGAACCCGGGCGTGGGAAGCGAGAACGCTACCGCACGACCACGAGATGCGGGCAGCTCAGGTACCCTTGGTGGCTGCACGACACAAAGCTTTACGCTTCACCTGGACCCGTCGGCACCGAAATTTGACTGTTGACGACAGGGAACATGTTGCCTGGTCGGACGAGTCTCGTATTAAATTGTATGGAAGAGATGGACGTGTTCGGGTATGGAGACAACCTCATGAATCCATAGAACCTGCTTGTCAGCAGGGGACTGTTCAAGCTAGTGGAGCCTCTGTATACGACTCTCACAGGTGACACGTACGTAAGCATTGTGTCCGATCACCTGCATCCATTCATGTCCATTATGCATTCCAACGGGCCGGCCAGGGTGGCCGAGCAGGGTTTAGGCGCTACAGTCTGTAACCGCGCGACCGCTACGGTCACAGGTTCGAATCCTACCTCGGGCATGGATGTACGTGATATCCTTAGGTTAGTTAGGTTTAAGTAGATCTAAGTTCTAGGGGGCTGATGACTCAGAAGTTAAGTCCCATAGTGCTCAGAGCCATTTGAACCATTTGAACCATTCCAACGGACTTGGGAAATTCCAGCAGGACTATGCGACACTCCACACGTCCGGAAATGCTATAGAGTGGCTCCAAGAACACACTCCTTATTTTAAACACTTTCGCTACCCACTAAACGCCTCAGACATTATCATTATTGCGTATATCTTGGATGCCTTCCAACGTGCCGCTCAGGAGAGGTCTCCATCCCTTCGTATTCTTAGGGTTTACGGAGAGCCCTGCAGGAATCATGGTGTAACTTCTCTTCAGCACTACTTCAGACACTACTTCAGACACTACTTCTGCATGCTCGCGGGGGCCCTACTGTATGTTAGGCAGGTGTACCAGTTTCTTTGGGTCTTCAGTCTATATTCTTGCAGATGTGTCCTGTTTGTGCATTTAAATGAAAGGCTGTTTCTTCTGTGCCGCACGCGTTTTGCTTCTTTTCATTTCAGGAGAATATTCACTGTTCTCTTATGGTCAAAACAGTTTGAAAAGCTTGTAAGTGTGCTACAAGGTAGGCTGTGCTAAGAAATTCAATATGTAGTGCCGTTTATGACTTAATTATTACTGAAGTTAGAAAAAAAAAATCAGGTCGATGCGCCGTCAAGTTGAACCAGCTTGCCAGGGACAGAGTCGCCAAACGTGATCTTAGTCAGGTTTCGAAAAGGAACAAACGTAGTTTTCGCTCATTTAGTGTAAGTTCGTCACTTCCAAAACAGGCACAGTTTAACTGCTGATTACCATTTCAGCAAGTGGTAACTCACAGACCCGCAGATGTATGTGTATTGCCACATTTGAGCCCGTGTAAGTTCTTGAATTTGCACGCGCAAAGACCTGATGGGCTAACGTCGGAGGTAATTCAATCGGAAACGCCACATCGTATCGAATTTTTTTGCTAACCATTATTTCTCAGCACAACAAATCCTGCAACACACAAGCTTTTCACATGGTTTCTGACCATCGGCAATCGTCATTATGGTATATAGATATTCGAGCTAAGTTGGAACGTCGAATTTGTTTTTATTCTCTTGTTAGGGAAGAAACAATTTTGTGGAACGCAAGTTTCGGAAGGTTAAATTACTATTTGGTTCTGTTTACGATTTTGTAATCTCCCATTTGTGCTGTCCTGTGCACACCACAATACCAGATTTTCGATGTTCTCGAGCACACTTTTCTTTCAATCTCTCACTGTGAGTTGGTTGTGTGTTTACTGAAGCAAGTGTTGTGAATTGTCACTGTGAGCTTTCCGATCGCCTGTTGTCCGTGTTGTGGGTATCTGTGTATAATTTTATATTAGTTTATTTGTTATGTGTGAGTTCGTGTTTTAGTTTGTATATTGGGGCCTGCAAAGGGGAAAAATCGGGATCTAAAAAACCAGGGATCATTTTTTTAGTGTCTATGGTAGGAGATTAAGTTTCCCCCAGAAACGTCCTCACCATACATAACACACGCACACACATAATAAATAAAAAATGTCGAACTACACATACACATCACAACACAAATTAAAGAAGTACGGTTAACACATACCGACAACACTACATACAATGAGCACACACAGCGAACACACGAGGTCGTAAACGTCGAAAATCGGATATCCTGGTACATCCATATCACCTTGCTATGTGCAACTGCAGTACGACACATGTGGACTAACAGGATCATAAAATCGAAACAGAACCAAATTGTAATTTACGCTTACGAAACCAGCACTGAACAAAGTGCTTACCTAACAGGAGAATAAGATTAGACTGCAATACATCGTCTTATCTTAACACAGTATATAAGGCCCTGTTTGTATACAGAAACAAAAGTGTATTTTCAGGTCACTGAAGATGCACCACAAACTAAGCGAAACCGGTATGGTACAAAACAAACGGGATTCAATTTTCTTGCATAGACGGGCCACATTTTCCAGAGTACATATATTATTGATATTTATATGATCGACTGGTTACTGTCATAGTTCCATATGAAAGGAAAGAAAAGTCAATGACGTCATTAGAGACAAAGTGCAAGACCTAGTTGGAGATGGATGACTCACTTTTCTGCTTTACGCGACAGCCTCTTAGAAATGTTAATTGGTTTTAAAAATATGAAAATCTGGCAAATTGAATTTTATTTTTTCCATAAATGCAAGAAGTTATCGACTACTTTTCATGTAAACTTGGAAAGTGGGAGCAAAACACAATCCCAAAAATGGGCAGCTATTACAGACATTGGAGGTAGGTAGCAGTTATTGCGTAGGACAACGAAAACCAGGAGCATGTATAAGATCCCGCTACTCCGATTCTGTTTCCGTTACAAGTAAGTGGGTGAAATAGGATGTCTGATATGATGTTACCGATCTTAACCGTTAAGAGGATCATTAGGGTATAATTTACATTTACGATGGTATGAAAAGTATTGGGCAGCAAATGAAACATCGTAAATTATACTGAAATTTGTTGTACGGGAATCTTATCCTTCTAGGATATGGAAAAACAAGAACGTGGATGCAGTCAACGTAACATATCTACTAATGGAGCCCAATTCCTAATACAACACTTCATGAAAGTAACTAAGTCAAACATGTGTTACAGCGTGTAAGAAGAACCTGAGATATAAAAGTCTATGGACGCCCTCGGTGTAGCACATCTGTCGGAAAAGTAACTCACTATGGAAATTTATGGACAAGCGTTTCCTCCAGGTGTGTCTTGCTCGGTACGCTAGCTGGTTTGATAGAGCCTCAGGGCTAAAGATGTGTGTTAGGCGTCGGACAGACCGCAGCCTCTGTGGATACTCCACGAGGGATGGGCTTTGTGGTACCATGGTGCTGTGAGACATTAGGTCGTAACGATCACTGTGTGTGGTGTGGCGCAGAGCGTGGAAGGTAACTGCCGAGCGGGTCTTGAAACTCTTGGTTGCAAGTTAGAGGGCGTATTTCACTGCAGATTTACTGAAATTTCATATACGCGTCTGGTGACTTTTAATATTGTGAAACTGGACTAATAGGTTTGTTTCGTTGAAGACCCACTGTACTTTAATGTCTCGCATCGCGCTTAGCCGAACAAAGATAAGAGTAACAATGTTGGAGGGCATCAACGTGTGTAATTTACAAAGGGTTTTTCATATGGTGAGATCGTTGCAATTTTGCTTCTCTCGTCTTGAATTATAACTTTGAAATCTTTCTGCGTGGTAATGCCGTTCCGTGGCAAATTTGTGGTAATCTTCAATTATGTGACTACATAATACGTACTGAGGGTTCTCACCCTTCGTTTTTGGTATTCCCACTAACTTTGAAATGTTGGGACGGTAGATTGCTACACTCCATTTTGTGTGCAAACAGCCACTGGACGTATGAATAACCTCTGTTTTTTGAGTCATCAGTCTTATTACTGGTTTTTTGCGGTCCACCACGAATTCCTGTCCTGTTTCAACATCTTCGTCTTAGAGTATCATTTGGAACCTACGTCCTCAATTATTTTCTCGATAAATTCCAATCTCTATTTTCCTCTGCAGTTTTCAACCTCTACGGCTCCATCTTGTATCATATAAGTTGTGCCGTGATGTCTTAACAGATGTCCTACCTCCCTGCTATTTTTCTTGTCAGTGTTTCCAATATATTAATTTCTTCGCCGATACTGCGCGAAACCTCCTCATTCACAACTTTGTCAGTCCACTTAATTTTCGGTGTTCTTCTGTAGCAACACATCCCAAATGCTTAGATTTTCTTCTGTTCCGGTTTTCCCAAAGCCCATGTTTCTCGACCAAAAGACGATGGCCTACCAACGCACATACTCCGAAACTTCATCTTCAAAGTAAGTCTTATGTTTGATATTAGTAGATTTTTCATGCTCAACTGTGCCCTTTTGCCAGTGACACTCTGCTTCTTATACACTTATTGCTCCGTCCATAGTCGGTTATTTTGCTGCCTATGTATCAAGATGCCTTAACTTCATCTACTTCTTCACCCGGAATTTTTACCACACCCTTCAACCTTTCTTTTATATCTGTCTCTCCTTCATAGATTGAACAGTAGAGGCGATAGACTACGTGATTGCTTTACGCTGTTTTTAATCCGATTACTACGTTCTTAGTCTTCCAATCTTATTGTTCCATCATGTTTCGTTGCCTGTAGGTCCCTATTTTTTATACTTATTTTTCTGAGAGCTTCGAACATCTTGCTTCATTTTACATTCTTTAATGCTTTTTCGAGGTCGACAAATCGTATGAACATGTCTTGATTTTTCTTCAGTTTTGCCTCCATTTTCAATCTCAACTTGAGATCAGCCTCTATGCTGTCTTTAAATTTCCTAAAGACTAACTAAACGTCGTTTAACAAATCCTCCATTTTCTTTTGCACTCTTCTGTAGGCCTATATTATTGTTGTCAGAAACTTGGATGCGCGAGCTGTCAAGCTAATTATGTTACAATTCTCTCACTCCTCGGCTCTTGAAGCTTTGGATAGGTGAGAGTGATGTTTATCCGAAAGTCTGATGGAATATCGTCGGTCTCCAACATTGTAGGCACCATAGATTGTTTAGGCACTTCCACAATGGTTTCTGTACCACTAATAAATAACGATGATAAGCAGCGCTGACACCACCGTATGAGGAACTGAAGAAAGTCGTACCGACCGCAAAATGCTGTACCAACTGGCGGCATAAACAATGCCGCATCACGCTGTTAATGAAATATCGTTCTGTACCGATTAATTTCGAGAAGGACAAAGTAAAGCGTAGAGGCGCCGAGATAGGCCAAGCCTCGGGCCACATGCGTGCATCACATCGTGCTTGCGTGACATTTTGCCCTTTGTGACGACCGTAGCGTATAATTTCACTATTGTTGTCTCCCTTTGCTCGACAGATCAAGCTGACCATTCCGTAGGTCTTCGTTCCTAACAATTCAGTTTCCGCCAGAGGGAAGCTCACAGTTTACAATGGGAGGTTCCTACCCCATTCTGTGGCATCTAGTAGTCAGGCCTACAAGATGAGTGGCTTGCCAAGCGAGTTCTATTATTATTCGTACATCACAAATATTTTCATGTTTATCATACCCACTGCAACTATGCTTGAAATATGAGCCCTAAGGCCGGCAGCGGTGTCCGAGCAGTTCTGGGCACTTCAGTCCGGAACTGCGCGACTGCTACGGTCGCAGGTTCGAATCCTGCCTCGGGTATGGATGTGTGTGGTGTCCTTAGGTTAGTTAGGTTTAAGTAGTTCTAAGTTCTAGGGAACTGATGACTTCTGATGTTAAGTCCCATAGTGCTCAGAGCCATTTGAACCATTATGAACCCTATGGCCTATCAGTTAAGGTATAATTTATTCTCGTCCTCACTTCTTAACGCAACGGAATGGATAAAACATCTGACTAATACCTAGTGCACATTTCTGGACTCACTTCACCACGGCAAGGCCACATTTCCTTCGTGTGGTATATATTTTATCCAAAGCTAGGACATCCCAGCAACAAAATGGAAGTTATGGCAAAATACCTCAACAAAACGGCAACCCACAACTCAATAATCAAAAAATAGTTCAAATGGCTCCTAGTACTATGGAATTTAACATCTGAAGTCATCAGTCCCCTAGACTTAGAACTACTTAAACCTAATTAACCTAAGGACATCACACACATCCATGCCTGAGGCAGGATTGGAACCACCGACTGTAGTGCAGCGCGGTTCCGGATTGAAGAGCCTAGAACCGCTCGGCCATAGCGGTTGGACTCAATAATCAAGACCACTATTTGTCTCACATATCTCGTCTTTCATTACAATAAATTCTCTCACCCTAATGTTGCAAAATTTCTTGCATTACTCTTAAGGGGAGACGGTGGCAGTCTTGCACTGATATTTTCGTAAATCCATATCTTTGCCATTTTTTGTTCAATCTCATTGAAATTTTGCACACTTGTGTATAGAGATCTAATATGATTCTTAAAAAAATTTAGAATTTTTAATAACAATCTAATGCAGTGAGATAATTTTGAGTTTTCTATTGCGTTATTATTTTAAGGTACATTTTTTCATAATTTCGAGGCAAATTTGGCAAATTTTTTTAATGGTAAAATAATCTACACTAATAGGTGTACAATTAAGTGCAGTAACGTTTGGTAAATTAATACTATTATTTTCTGTGTGATTTTGGATTCGAACATTTTTTACAAGCAAACTTTTCAATATATTATCAACCACAAAACTGTGTATAATATCTCGATTAAAATTTTGTTCCAATTAAATATTGCTTCAAACTAAAAGAATAGGTGTGCCAAATTTCATTGCAATCCTTCCAGTAGTTTCTGATATATGTGTTCCTGAAAGGAGAAATATCATTTTAAAGTTTGGATGAAATGTAAAAAAAAAAAAATCTATCGTACCTTATCATACCTTAGCTAAAACTGCCCATATCCTTAATCCATTTCTTCCTCATCATCCTCTACAGCTTTTTTAGCTTCTCTTCCCCATTGACTAGCAATTTTTTGTATTTTCTGGACTGAAGTCTCCGTCTTCGCGTGATTCTTTGCTCATCGATGATGTGCAGTATCTGCTCAGTGAAGCCCAGGTGTAAAGCCCAACTTGCTGAGGTTGTGAAGTCTTGCCACATTCCCATCATTAAACACTGCTGCAGCTTCCAAAGCAGAAATCTTCACGCCCAAAGTGTAAACAAACACAGTCTTTGGACATCTTTTCCAAATAAGAGCATTGAAACTTTCATTTGGGTTGTGTTTTCCCATGCAGACATTTTTCTAGCAGTTATGGTGAAGCCAGTGCTGTAAAAGTTGGTTTAATGACCATTTAAACCTCATAAGGAAGGTTATTTTTATGGGTATAAGCTTCCCCACTTTCCTTACTTTTCAAAAATTTTCACCATTCATTAGAAGAGAGGCCATGTTGAGTTGTAGTGTCTGTCGACAAGTAATGAAACCAAATGGCCCATACTGCTTTCTTCATACTGTCCAAGCTTGTGAGGTTACTTCTAATTGCAGCACCATAATAGACTTGTAGGCTGTCAATTCTCTTCTTTGTTAGTCTGTTTTCACCTCCCAGTGGCTTCCCATCCACTAGTAGCTTGGCTTTATATTCTGCAACAAGTCTTCGGAGTCGTCCACCCATCCTCTTTTGAATATGGCCTAAGCACTCCAGTTTCTCAATAGTGCAATCTTTTCCATAGGACTGACTTTCAACTACATTCTTGAAAGGACTAGAGTCTCCATCTCCTAAATAGTGAAATAGTGTACCTACCTTACTCCACACTTTTGTAATGATCTATGGAAAATATTTTCATACTTGCAGCATCCCTCAACTGGAGCCTGCATAATTTATGCTGCAAACAACTTTATGGGCTTCTTGACATTCTGTTTCCTTACCTGCAGCAATATATTTCTTTTGCAAGGAACATGCAGAACAAAATTTTGACATCACCTCTAAGTCTAATATTTTTCCACTGTCGACACTAATGACTGTTGAAACTCCATGCAGTGAAGTATGCCTAGGAACTGAAACAGGAAACTGCTATATCGTTGCTGTTAGTTGCTTCACAATTTTCTTGAATAGCCCCCAGGACTTCCATTTTCATGCTTTCTTCACTTACTTCTGCAACTGCATTGAGGAGAGAAGTATTCATTGCAGAAAATTTTAGGGGAGGACCAGGAATGTTCATAATACCACATAAAAGGTTTCCACCATCTCTTCCAGTCCCTATACATCTTAGTCCATAAGAAAATCTCATATTGGCTTCATAGATTCATTTGACCTTTGATGTCTAGAATTTTCTGTCAGCATCACAGTTTTGACACAAAATGTGCAATGTACAAACCAAACCTTCCCTCTTTCCATCATCAATCAAATCCACATTTCCTCCACAAACAGATCACTTGCTGGCTTTTCTAAATGCTTCTGCCACCATTTCCAGATCCACAATTCTGAAACCTGTATTTCTGTCATGAATTGTTTCTTCTGACACAATCCCTTTCGTAAGATTTATTTTAGATGCACTTGGAGACAAGCTAATGTTTGCGTCTGCAGGCCCGACCCTAACCTCAATGTCAGTTTTTCGCTTTATATTGGAAATATGAGACTTACTATATTTTTAAATACTTTACCAGGCCTAGGCATTGTAAAAAGGGATCAACAGATTCAACCTTACACAAAGAATGGCACAATAAATCAAGCTTCACTCGAATTCCATTGAACAGCACAAAACTTGTTTACAACACTCCACAGCCTTCTATACCACACTGATTGAACCAGAAAATGGCTCCACAACCTTCATTACAACACTGGCGTTATGTATACAAAAAAATCGCAGCCTTCTAAAGCTGTATTTTCTAGGTTCACAGGCCAAATTCTGCAATAAAATTTGTCCTCCATTTGGTACATTGAAAAGCGGGCTTGAAGCATTACACTGCTTAGGGTTTCAATTTTTTTATGCCATTTGTAGTTTGAATTTCAAGGAAAAAATTTGGGATAATAATCTCAAGTATATTTACTATCAAATAAGCAAATAAAAATAATTTGTAAATTTATCATTATTTCTGCCACCGTGTCCCCTTAAACACAGTAGTTAAACAAGGGATTCTCCACCCAATGGTCATGACATAACATTAGCATTTTACCACGCTATGGTTTCGTAATATTTCTGTCTATTGCACATTCTTGATTAGTAAGGAATCTTTCGCTACTTCATTCTCTCCCACACTCTCTTAACCTCATTTATTAGCAACATAACGTATTTGCTGACTTTCGTGCAGTACTAGGAAAAATCATGCTTCACCCACCATATTTGAAACTAATCTGTCTCATGCAAATCAGACAGATTAAATACACATAATAAATCACACTGCAGTATAAAACACATCTCAAAAACAATGTTTAGTTTTCTACTCGTTCTGCTTTCCCACATCAAACAGTAGTCATCCCAGACTCACACGTCAATGACCTATGTAATAATTTTCCTACCACAAACTCTGGAGGATTTATGCACATCTCACTGTGCAATGCAATCCACATGGAGTTGCCGAGTAGATGGCTGACTCCCCTTAATTCACTCTCAGAGTATGTCAATATCAAGCTGGCGCCACACGAATGTATCTCATAATGGAAGTTTTGATATCTTACCTATCTCACACACGGATCCTCAACTGAATGCTAGGACAAGCACTTCTAGTTCTTTTTATTGTCTCATAGTCAGGTTAAGACTCACAATGTACACACCACGTGGAAGTGCTTCTCACTAATTGATGTTTGCACACGGAAACGTTAATTATTTTCAACTTAGATTTACACACGCAAGCCTTTCGTCATAAGGCCAGTACTGTACCCTTTCACCAGTTAATGCCAATCTTCGCTAAATCATGTTTTAACTTCTCTGCCCAGCAACTGAGTGTAGCTGTGCGGCTGGTCCCGGCGGAGGTTCGAGTCCTCTGTCGGGCATGTGTGTGTGTGTGTGTGTGTGTGTGTGTGTGTGTGTTTGTTTGTCCTTAGGATAATTTAGGTTAAGTAGTGTGTATGCTTAGGGGCTGATGACCTTAGCAGTTAAGTTCCATAAGATTTCACACACATTTGAACATTTTTTTGAACTGAGTGTACAAACACAGAAGCACAGACACACTACTCACCTACTTTGAAACTGAAAGCGGGATTATTAAAGATAGATAAAAATGGACCCCAGCTAGTGTTGCCATATTCATGTAACAAAATGACATAGATTCGAATCTAGGAGATATCATTTATTACTCATTTGAAATTAATTTACTGGGTATTTATCGCATATTGATTTCTAAAGCACGTCGGCATCTTAATAGCCAATACATCGATCTAATATTTTTTTAAATATTGTGCACTAGATATGATGACTGCAATGGGAAGGAGGATGAGGCAGCAGGGCTAAAGGTGTAAATTGCTGTTGAGAGTATAACATTTGCTCAGTTGTCTCATTTGTTACTATGGTGCATAACCAAGAATTTTTAAGTTATCGCTGGAGAGCTGTGATGGGAATCGAACCACTAAACAATTCTTTGTCATACAACGACATGTGTATACTACGAGTACAATAGTTCTCACATAGCTAGGTACATTGAATTTATGCTGACTATTGGTCGCTACGGACGACGTGCTTCTGTAAAATTAATTCAGGACGTGGAACAGTAGCGTTCGTATGTGACGGAAACCGCCACCTTGCCCCGTCGGAAGGCACGAGGCTGCCCGCCTGCACTGTACATGTCATAGAAGCACATAGCGACACGGCGGTTCGATACTCGTAACTTATTCAAGGCGCACGTCTGATGATTAGGGCTTTCATCTGTTAACGGCGCCGGGGACAGACTTAATCTTTCAGAGAGGCTTTTCTTGAACACTGGCTTCCGCCTACTTGTATCGTCCTGGATCCGTCACGAGCAAAGCCTTCTCGGCCGGAGTGGCGATCGCTCGTGCGCCGTCATATCGGCTTAGTAAATTCTCTTTATCGAGTCACTGCTGCACTACTTTACAGTTGACTCATTTCTGCTGTTGAAAAGTTTATGTACAATGCCCTGAATGGCCATGAGTAACCATTCCATTATACGCTCACGGTCCTCCTGGTGTAAGCTAAGGTTGGTAGCTAATACTGTGTGTGCTGGAGCCCATAACATTATGGCCGAATCAGCCATACGATATTATTCATTCACCTGGTTTTACTGTGTATATTGGCATAGTGCTATGCGTCCAGCAACCTTTTCCATAACCCGAGGAACTATTATGCTACAATTAAATACAAGAATCATCTATGCAAATAAAACATACCCCAATTTAATCTGATGCAGCAGTCTCTTTGCTGTAGCTTATGGCTCTTCTTTTCAGCAAAAACCACTGAATAACAATATACTTACTCATCGTATGAGTAGCTGCAGCTCTCTCGTCTATGTGATTAAGTCACTTCTTCGTACTTATGATAAAAATACATTGCACATCATAGCAACAAATAGACAAGATCTACTTCAGGCTGTCCACATTGAAACTGGTCTCATTGATCACGAAAAAGTTGTAGCAACAATTAACTACCTAAGTGAAAAGGGCAATTAAAACAGGTAGAAGCCTTTTATTTCCAGCACAGTAGATAATGAGTCCGCATTGTAGCACCGCAGTAAAGGATTCGGAACATTTAGCTTTGGAGAGGCGAATGTGGAGGATATCTGCCTCAAGTTTAGAAGATGAGTTGACCTGTACCTAACAGAAAAGTTCATATTGGGAAGCACATTCCATGATACACGGGCACTTTAGTGAAACTTCTAAAGAAACAGGCATTACGGCATAGCGCGTGTAAAACAAAACACAGCGTTCTAGAAAGGGAGATGATGTACGTTTCTGTCTGTGTTTGTCTGTCAGATGGGCAACCCGTGAAGCTTTCAGTGACAGAAATAGCAAAATATATAGAAAGCTCTCTCAAAACACCAAAATAAATTTTGGTCAAATGTAAAGTCCGTTAATGCTAACGACCTTAGTGCTCAAACACTCATGCACGAGAAAGAAACTGAGATTGGCAGTATAAAAAACACGTTAGCACAAATGGCAGGTATAACAGATTGCCAACAGTTGCAATAAATGATGGTTTTCAGATAACGTTTACAGTGGTTTCTACGGATCTAAACCTGTGTTCCTCGGAAGAAGAAACAAACTTCACTTTAGTAATCAGTCAGTAAAGCCATAGCCACACGAATTGTATCAGCAACGGTCAGTATGTCCGTATGTTAAAATTAAGACCCCTAGCAATTTGTACTTGTGGACATACAGACCGTTGGCGATTGATGTCATGTGGAGACACCTTTACTGACGTGGTTACTAATGTGAAGTTTGTTCTTGTGGAAGGCAGGTTTAAATTCGTGGAAACCACGGATTTGAAAACCACCGTTTATTGAACTGGCTGGTTGTCTATTATACCTGCTGTTGCTGTAGTGCAGCCATGTTCAAAATATAAGCAGAAATTTTAATCTCCGTTTTCAAATGTTCCTTCACAAAATAAAATTGAAGAGTATTGCCCCGACTGAATACCCACATAACTTTGTATAGAAGTGATATAGATATTTGTGTCAGTATTGGTGAGAAACTACTGACAACACTAAAACTGGAAAAAGCTCCAGGGACCGACGGAATACTTATGAGACTCTGTATCGAATTTGCGCCTGAGTTACAACCTGTTTCGGCTACAGTGTATCAGAGATTTCTGTAGTTGGAAAAAAACACAGGCCACACCTGTGTACAAAAGGTGTACCAGAAGTGATCCGCAAAACTACTGCCAAGTATGTTTGGCACCCATTTGTTGCAGTAAGGCCTGAGAAAATATCAGGAGCTCAAAAATAATGAGGTATCTCCAAAACAAAGACGTCGTCCTTGTCACCCATCACGAACTCTGAAAGCATCAATGATGTGAAACCCAACTTGCACTTTCCTCACACTACATCTTGCAAGACATGGACAATAGTTGCCAGGCGCATGCAGTATATCTGTAGCATCGAAAAGCATCTGATTAAGTACTTCATCTACGCTTATTATCGAATGTACCGTGAGGAGTATGAAGCGATATTTATGAAAGGGTTGAAGATTTCTCGAGGGAGGATGCAACATTTTATTGTGGACAAAGAGTCATCGACAAATGTAGAATAAACGTAGGTGTGCCATTTCTGCTCATGTTGCATATTAATGACCTTACAGACAATACTAACAGTAACATCAGACTTTCCGCAAATGTTGCAGCTATCCATAACGAAGTACTCTCAGAAAAAGTTACACAAACATTCAGTCGGATCACGATGTCAAAGTGGTCCGGAGATTCACAGCTTGATTTAAATGTTCTCAGTAGTAAAATTTTGTGTTTAAGAAAACGAAATAACAGTATGCTATGATTAAAATGTCAAGGAGTTGCAACTGGAATCGATCAATTCATACAACCACATGGGTTGACAGTATGTAGGGATATGAAATGGAACGATCACATAGTCTCAATCGTAGGTTCTTCCGGTTGTTGTGCATAATATACCCTTCCCTTCCGCTCACAGACGACTGTGAGACCTATCAGGATAATCCCTCTTTGGGATGTTGTGGAACTTGAGCGTCATGTTGGCTTCAACGTTAGTTGTGTCGTCAAGGCGTAGATACTTCATGTGAAATTCAACAGTTTGTCGTTTTGTGGCAGGTTCGTATTTATAATATCAAGTATCGTCACCTGTGATGATCTGTTCTCTAGAGGTGCACTCATTGTCTTATCATTAGTTACGCTATGTATCTTTCTGATCTCTGACAGTGTTCTGTAACACCACATGTAGAAAATTTCTACATGTGAAAAGGATAGTTGTTACCCACCACACAGCGGAGATGCTGAGTCGAAGAAAGGAACAACAAAAAGACCGTCGGAAAGCCAGCAAACTCAAATCACACACACATTACCAGAGTCGCTGGCAGTCTGGCTAGAGATGCGAGAGACTGTGGTCATGTGTGTGTGAGTTGGTCTGTGTGAGTATGTGCATGAGTATGTGCTGTCCATTTTTGACAAAGGCGTTGTTGGCCCACAGCTGGCTTTGAGACAGTCTTTTTGTTGTGCCTTTCTGTGACTCAGCATCTTAGCTACACTCCTGGAAATGGAAAAAGGAACACATTGACACCGGTGTGTCAGACCCACCATACTTGCTCCGGACACTGCGAGAGGGCTGTACAAGCAATGATCACACGCACGGCACAGCGGACACACCAGGAACCGCGGTGTTGGCCGTCGAATGGCGCTAGCTGCGCAGCATTTGTGCACTGCCGCCGTCAGTGTCAGCCAGTTTGCCGTGGCATACGGAGCTCCATCGCAGTCTTTAACACTGGTAGCATGCCGCGACAGCGTGGACGTGAACCGTATGTGCAGTTGACGGACTTTGAGCGAGGGCGTATAGTGGGCATGCGGGAGGCCGGGTGGACGTACCGCCGAATTGCTCAACACGTGGGGCGTGAGGTCTCCACAGTACATCGATGTTGTCGCCAGTGGTCGGCGGAAGGTGCACGTGCCCGTCGACCTGGGACCGGACCGCAGCGACGCACGGATGCACGCCAAGACCGTAGGATCCTACGCAGTGCCGTAGGGGACCGCACCGCCACTTCCCAGCAAATTAGGGACACTGTTGCTCCTGGGGTATCGGCGAGGACCATTCGCAACCGTCTCCATGAAGCTGTGCTACGGTCCCGCACACCGTTAGGCCGTCTTCCGCTCACGCCCCAACATCGTGCAGCCCGCCTCCAGTGGTGTCGCGACAGGCGTGAATGGAGGGACGAATGGAGACGTGTCGTCTTCAGCGATGAGAGTCGCTTCTGCCTTGGTGCCAATGATGGTCGTATGCGTGTTTGGCGCCGTGCAGGTGAGCGCCACAATCAGGACTGCATACGACCGAGGCACACAGGGCCAACACCCGGCATCATGGTGTGGGGAGCGATCTCCTACACTGGCCGTACACCACTGGTGATCGTCGAGGGGACACTGAATAGTGCACGGTACATCCAAACCGTCATCGAACCCATCGTTCTACCATTCCTAGACCGGCAAGGGAACTTGCTGTTCCAACAGGACAATGCACGTCCGCATGTATCCCGTGCCACCCAACGTGCTCTAGAAGGTGTAAGTCAACTACCCTGGCCAGCAAGATCTCCGGATCTGTCCCCCATTGAGCATGTTTGGGACTGGATGAAGCGTCGTCTCACGCGGTCTGCACGTCCAGCACGAACGCTGGTCCAACTGAGGCGCCAGGTGGAAATGGCATGGCAAGCCGTTCCACAGGACTACATCCAGCATCTCTACGATCGTCTCCATGGGAGAATAGCAGCCTGCATTGCTGCGAAAGGTGGATATACACTGTACTAGTGCCGACATTGTGCATGCTCTGTTGCCTGTGTCTATGTGCCTGTGGTTCTGTCAGTGTGATCATGTGATGTATCTGACCCCAGGAATGTGTCAATAAAGTTTCCCCTTCCTGGGACAATGAATTCACGGTGTTCTTATTTCAATTTCCAGGAGTGTATATGATAAGTAGAAACTATCCTTTTCAATGTATTGTTACATTCCAGACTGGATTTTCCATTGTTTGAAGTTACTACATCAACATTAACATATCTACCCTGCTAGCCACTGCAGACTCCATCAGTGGTTTTCTGTCCTATTCCAACAAAATATTGTACGACGAAAACAAAGGAATGTTTGGCTCTGTAAGCGCTGTAATTGCAGTCCGTGACTCTGATTTCATTTAAGTCGTGGCAGGGCTCAACGTGTCGCCTTTTCTGTTAGGGAGTCAAGGTGTGCGGGAGCATCATCTTAAAAACATTGTGAAGAATATCATGAACACATGACTCAGAGATGTTGCTCCATTGCGATTTGTGACAGAACGACGTTGACGCACTATGATCGCAAGAGCGCTGTTTCTCCTAACACCACCTGCTATCAACTAACTGATCCAATGTACGTCTCTTGTTCAGAGTTGTTAGTTCAAGTTGCCACTTTAGTTGCTACGTTGACGTCGCTTACCGCCAAGAATAAAATAAACCTCTGAACTTTTTGGGCGGACAGTGTACACTGAATTTGGCTGCACTAACCTGTCGGATGCAATTTCATTTATAAATTTACTGCACTTTCAGAAAAGCTCCCAATCAGATCTTCGTCGTATAGGACTGCTTGTCCCAGTTCCTTCAATTTCATATCATATCTAGTATTACACTTAAATAATTATACTATGTAAAATACTCAACGTGTTCTCCCATTACACTGTACGCAGATGCTATCGACTTTGTTACTATAATCATTAAACTGAGTTTATCAACGGTTCTTCCCTTTCAATAGTTTTATGTGGTTTTGAGTGCCGAGTGTTATTGGACCAGTATCCAACTTTAGAGCGTCTGTGCGTCGGTTATTCATTGGTACAGTTGCATCCTCATGTGTAAATACGGTTTTAAACAGCTTTCCCACCGACCGACGGCAAACTCTTTTACGAAAAATGGAAGAGATGGTTTCGATTCGGATTCGTCCATCGAATTTACATATTTCTGGACCTAACTAGTAATTTCTTTTTAATTTATTAGTTTTTGGAACATGCCCATAGAGACAGACATTCACATTAATTATTACACTCCTGGAAATTGAAATAAGAACACCGTGAATTCATTGTCCCAGGAAGGGGAAACTTTATTGACACATTCCTGGGGCCAGATACATCACATGATCACACTGACAGAACCACAGGCACATAGACACAGGCAACAGAGCATGCACAATGTCGGCACTAGTACAGTGTATATCCACCTTTCGCAGCAATGCAGGCTGCTATTCTCCCATGGAGACGATCGTAGAGATGCTGGATGTAGTCCTGTGGAACGGCTTGCCATGCCATTTCCACCTGGCGCCTCAGTTGGACCAGCGTTCGTGCTGGACGTGCAGACCGCGTGAGACGACGCTTCATCCAGTCCCAAACATGCTCAATGGGGGACAGATCCGGAGATCTTGCTGGCCAGGGTAGTTGACTTACACCTTCTAGAGCACGTTGGGTGGCACGGGATACATGCGGACGTGCATTGTCCTGTTGGAACAGCAAGTTCCCTTGCCGGTCTAGGAATGGTAGAACGATGGGTTCGATGACGGTTTGGATGTACCGTGCACTATTCAGTGTCCCCTCGACGATCACCAGTGGTGTACGGCCAGTGTAGGAGATCGCTCCCCACACCATGATGCCGGGTGTTGGCCCTGTGTGCCTCGGTCGTATGCAGTCCTGATTGTGGCGCTCACCTGCACGGCGCCAAACACGCATACGACCATCATTGGCACCAAGGCAGAAGCGACTCTCATCGCTGAAGACGACACGTCTCCATTCGTCCCTCCATTCACGCCTGTCGCGACACCACTGGAGGCGGGCTGCACGATGTTGGGGCGTGTGCGGGACCGTAGCCCAGCTTCATGGAGACGGTTGCGAATGGTCCTCGCCGATACCCCAGGAGCAACAGTGTCCCTAATTTGCTGGGAAGTGGCGGTGCGGTCCCCTACGGCACTGCGTAGGATCCTACGGTCTTGGCGTGCATCCGTGCGTCGCTGCGGTCCGGTCCCAGGTCGACGGGCACGTGCACCTTCCGCCGACCACTGGCGACAACATCGATGTACTGTGGAGACCTCACGCCCCACGTGTTGAACAATTCGGCGGTACGTCCACCCGGCCTCCCGCATGCCCACTATACGCCCTCGCTCAAAGTCCGTCAACTACACATACGGTTCACGTCCACGCTGTCGCGGCGTGCTACCAGTGTTAAAGACTGCGATGGAGCTCCGTATGCCACGGCGAACTGGCTGACACTGACGGCGGCGGTGCACAAATGCTGCGCAGCAAGCGCCATTCGACGGCCAACACCGCAGTTCCTGGTGTGTCCGCTGTGCCGTGCCTGTGATCATTGCTTGTACAGCCCTCTCGCAGTGTCCGGAGCAAGTATGGTGGGTCTGACACACCGGTGTCAATGTGTTCTTTTTTCCATTTCCAGGAGTGTATATTACAGTTGGTTTCGATAGTTCATGATAGACATTTTTAGGTCGTGCCCTGGTACGATAAAACCGATATCCCGGAGCATATGACAGCATGAGAAAACAAGACGTCATCATTCGTCGTTCACAAATCCATATTTAATTTTAACAAATATAATACTTTAACAAATTACATGAACAATAAGTGCCCAAGTTAAAAACGCTCTATATTTCACCCCTCAAATTTAACCAATAATTAAAATCAATGATACCATAATGTAACTTAAAACGAAATTATAATTTTAAAAAATCGAGCTATCTCGACCCTTAACATTGAATACCCTTACATTGAATACTTAATAAACCTCAAGTAAGGCACCTACATATAATTTTGGCATAGAGATAGGTAAACGCAAATGGCCTTAACAAACGATCTAAATGTGGACAAGTAGAACAATAGACAAATTTTCTTCAGAATTGAAACAATTTTTAGATGACACAAGTGACACTGTATTACAATATTAATTACTAAAAGTAAGGACTTAAAAACTACCCTTCAGATTAAGAGAAAATTTTAGCCTCAAAACACGACGTCTACTTGTACAGGCAGCCGTTAAAACAATAATCTTTAGGCGGGAAAGAGAAAGGGTGATCAAACTCAAATAATCTGTAGACAGCCGACGATAACAAACTTGCGCACCAAAGTCCGACACCACGCTAGCTACCAGCCGATGCCGCAAAACACCGCGGTCCCACACCAACAGGCCTTCCGCACGCGGCAAGCTAGCTACAATAGCGCGAGGGCTGAAAATTCATGAACAGAATTGGCAAGAGCTGCCAACAAGAAGTTCATAGCCTAAGCGCAGATACATTAAGCCAAGATAACTCAAGCCTCTTCTAACATTACTCGCCAAAAGGCGCCTTTAGAGGCTAATGCTAAGATACCAGAAAATTATTCAGTCAGCTACGCATCTAGAAATCCCTTTACACATTTTAACATAACTGGGAGTTTAAAACAAAATTTACATCACTGAGAGACCAAAGCTAACTCGAACCAGAAAAAACGAAGTGAACAAATTGTGCCGTGCCTTATCAATGCAGATCCTGCAAAGGTCCAATTAGCAATCACCGTCTTAAAGGATGCATAAACCCTACCTCTATAATTGACTGGGGTTTAGCGTAACCTTCTGGCCACCAACAAATACGGAATAGTCTTAACCTCACGCAATAGAACCTAGAATAACTCATACCCATACTAACAATGGCCTATAAAATCACAAAATTTCATTTTAAGAAATACACAATCTCAATAAATAAGAATTTAGATGCAACAAATTTCAAGATTATGTCTGATCACTAATTAACCTTCAAATTTTACACAAAAATGTTTTTCTCGTCGCCGTGGCAACGCTAAATCCAGAGTCACTACCAACTTTCGTGATGCCAGTTCATCAGAAAAATAAACGAGTCAACGAAAACTCATAATTTCCAAAATCATATAAGGTGAAATAAATATAGACCATTGCACTCTGAATAATTTACATCAAATTAAATTGCAACAAATCACTGAGAATCATACAAGGCAGTACCGAGTGAGCAGGCAGGTAAATAACACCGATCATTGCAAACCAAGTGCTGTCCTACCCAAACACATTAAATTTCAGTCAATGAACGGACGGCCAAATCCACAGTTTACAGCTGTGCAATACTGTCGGAGACGACTCTCAACACCAATAACGGTGACATTTCGTCGAAGCCACACACTGCTCTCTCGGCACGCAGAGCTTGTTCTTCTAAGAGCTGGCCTCCACCATGCGGCATCGTACTCCTGAACTCGGCCCATCCTAAGTACCGGTAGGTGCGCTGGACTTGGTTTTCTCGTCACCTTGACAACGGTAAGTCAAGAGATACTACGTTACAATCATACCACCAGTCGAGATGCCAGTACATCAGACAAATAAGCGAACCATTTAGTCGACACGAGCCGGCACGGCTCAGTAACTTAGGATTAACACAGGACTGCTTCGACATGAAACAATATTTACAATCAGAATATAGGACAACGAGTAAACAGGATGAAAATGGAATCCAGGATGTACAGTGATAGTTATAAAAATCCTCCTACTGGTGACACAATAAGAAATGTAAATCGCTGTTGGCACACATTTGTGTAATTCCCCATTCTATCCAAGTTAACGATTATCTGTTTAACTAAATTAACATTAAAATGTTCTTTATGCGTCCTGTCAGAATTGTTCAAAATCTGTCTGTATATTTGGGCACATGTATAGGTACCATTTAGACAGAACAGGTTTGCAAGAACTATAGTTCTGTATTACAACCACATGTATGGATACACCAATATTCGAACAGGTACACATAGGAGGTACATAGTGAAATACAATTACAGGATGAGTGTTCCACATTCTGCAGAGTAGCACGTGAAGATGTAGTCAGTTAATTGAGCATTGGTCTTATGCTGTGCGTCGAAACCTTCGGCAAAGTTTTGGTATTTTTCGACCTTGTGCCTCTCTGGTGGAATCGCTCGTTGTATAGAATCTCTTAGCCAGATAGTCTTGCGGTGCGAATGCGGTCCACGAATCGGCGTGCGACAGACAGTGATGGAACTCTTAGCAGCTCCACGAGACATGTGGCGAGCGGGACCCTGTGCTTAGAGCAGCCCGTCTATGTGCCGGAAAACGACTTGGCCGCACCTACATTGATAACATGGCCTAGTTTCAGTTGAGAGCCATTGTTTGGAAAGCTGTAATTCGGAAAGGTCCCCTTTGCGTGCAATAGCGCTTCGATTGCAGAAGACTGTTGTTGCCCGAAGTAGATCGGTGCTTAAAGCAACGGTTGGATCTCTGTACAGCCATCATTATACTGTCGCTGCGCCCTGGTTGCAATTTACACACGAGCACTGCATAACTCCACTTGAGGCTGAGTAACTTTACTATTGAGCACTTGCCGATCTGTGTATTTTAGTTGTTCGTCTCGTAACATTGTAAATCAGTCTGCCCTTGTGGGGCTCATTAGTTCCACTATTTCGTGACTGCTAATTTGTTTGTTTTAACTGTTCATGTTACGAGGTTATCATTGAGTTTACCATTCCGAGGGCAATTATTTCGTATGCGTAAGTGAGACAAGTGATAAGTGTTTATCTTTCAGGTCTTAATACGCCAATTTAATGATGTGTGTTATGTATTGCCAGGAAGTCAGCACAAGACCGACATTTGAATTAAAGTAAGATTGCACATGAATGTTGTTAGATAATCTGTGCCGCTAGACAGACATTCCTTGGGTTCCGGCAGCACAGCAACACTATGTGATCAACAGTATCCCGACACCTGGCTGAAAATCACTTACAAGTTTGTGGCGCTCTCTATCGGTAATGCTGGAATTCAATATGGTGTTGGCCCACCCTTAGCCTTGATGACAGCTTCGACTCTCGAACGCATACGTTCAATTAGGTGCTGGAAGGTTTCTTGGGGAATGGCAGCCCATTCTTCACGGAGTGCCGCACTGAGGAGAGGTACCGATGTCTGACGGTGAGACCTAGCACGAAGTTGGCGTTCCAAAACATCCCAGATGTGTTCTATACGATTAAGGTCAGGACCCTGTGCAGGCAAGTCCATTACAGGGATGTTAATGTCGTGTAACCACTCCGCCACAGACCGTGCATTACGAAAAGGTGGTCGACCTTGCGGAAAGATGCAACCGCCATTCCCGAATTGCTCTTCAACAGTGGGAAGCAAGAAGGTGCTTAAAACAGCAATGTAGATGTGCGCTGTGATAGTGCGACGCAAAACAACAAGGGTTGCAAGCCCCCTACAGAAAAATGCGACCACATCATAACACCACGGCCTCCGAATTTTGCTATTTTGCTTTTGGCACTACACACGCTGAGAGATGGCGTTCACCGGGCATTCTCCGTATCCACAACCTGCCATCGGAACGCCACATTGTGTACCGTGATTCGTCACTACACACAACGTTTGTCCACTGCTACGTCGTCCAATGTTTACGCTCCTTACACTAAGTGAGGCTTCGTCTGGCATTTACCGACGTGATGTGTGGCTTATGAGCAGCCGCCCGGCCATGGAATCCAAGTTTTATCACCTTCTGCCATACTGTCATTTTACTTGCAGTGGATCCTGATGCAGTTTGGAATTCCTGTGTGATGGTCTGGATAGATGTCTGCCTATTACACATTGCGACCCTCATCAACTGTCGGCGGTCTCTGTCAGTCAACAGACGGGGCTGGCCTGAACGCTTTTGTGCTGTATGTGTCCTTTCACGTTTCCACTTCAGTATCATATCGGAAAGAGTGGACCTAGGGATGTTCAGAGTATGGAAATCTCTCGTACAGACGTACGACACAAGTGACACCCAGTCTGACAACGTTCGGAGTCCGCGAGTTACGCTAAGCGCCCCATTCTGCTCTCTCACGTTGCCTAATGACTACTGAGGTCGCTGATATGGAGTACCCGGCAGTAGGTGGCAGTACAATACACCTAATATGAAAAACCTATGTTTTCTAAGTGTCCGGATACTTTTGATCACAAAGTGTAGCAAGCTGATTCCTCAGGGGCGAACCAACTAAACCACGGCCACACGTGCTAAGTGTCAAATGGTAGCTGTTAGCGCCTGCTTATTCTCGTTGGTGTGTTGGCCGCCCCAAAAACGTCTGCCAGAAATCATTGTGAGCTGGCAGAGTTTCCGCCAAAACAGTGTTCGTTCCTGCTACAGAAGCAGGCCCCGCGTGACGAAATAAAGTATCTCAGCGGCGTCTCAGAGTTATTCTTCGTTATTCCATGAACGCACAATTCATTTTCATTTACAACTTAATTTATATATTTTGAACATCTCTACGATCACAAGAACTAAATAAAACTATACTTCCAATTATTTGTCAATGTAAATATAAGGCAAAAACCTTTTCTTAGTGAAGCAACTGTTGATCATCTCCAATAAAGTAAATTAGCAGCAAATTTATATTTTGTGATTACTCCTCTTGTCCTGAATCGTTTTGCATAAAGAATAAAATGCAAACATACTTACGTAGTACTTGATAAAATTCGGTTTTTTAGTATTAAGTGATACTGACTGATACGTACTCAACTATTATCCTTGTGAACTTCTGACACAACCGTATTGAAGATTAGCGTTTTGTTGTGTAATGTCCCAGAGTGGCACAATATTATTTCAGCATTTCACCAATTCTGGAAAAAAACATAAATTTTTGAGTTGAAATTTAATTTTCAGGAAATAACTTACACTGAAAAGTTGCAAATTTGTTAAAAAATAACACCAAATTTTTATTAATGTGACCAGATGAAAAAAACTCTCTTAGAAGGTAGTCTGCAAAATTAACCCAGGTTATGAAACAACTTCGTAATCATTTTATTTCCGTCAAGTGCGATAGAGTATCCCTGTTTTATATTTAAAGTTGCTAACTCATTTTGTATGTACTAATTTGGAGGTAAGCTACTTATATCTAAGTTATGTTGTCATTTTAATCAAACAGACTGTGATGCCTAGCTATATTTGTTATCTTATCTGATGGAAGACTAATAGGAGTTTCGTCTTCTTTGGGTTCTGGTGTTTACTGAAGCAGGGGATTTTTTTATGCCAATACTGACTGTCGAATTTTGTGGCAATGGGAATTGTATTCTTTTCAAAAAGAGAGAGAACGAGGTTAGGGTGACGTGAAAATCACGTATCATTGAGTGAAATTTAACTATTTATCAGCTAATTTCATGGCTACTTTTGAGGAGATTGCGTGATTTGTTATCTATGAAAGAAAGCTTCAAATTATCTTGTTGAAAAACTAGTGGGCTCAGGAGCTTGTCCAATTGTCTGTCTTCATCACAGGAGGTGAATCACTGACGCTTTAGGGAAGCGAAGTAGGTCCTTGCGGTAAGCCGCTGTTCCACGCTTTTGTGGCAGATACAGTTTTCTCCTTTCATGGCAGCTGCTGCGAAACCACTGGAAGTCCCTAAAGTGTAACTATGCATGACGAATACACCTCCCTGTACGGAGATCGAAAAGCGGACTGCCACGGCACTCCTCAGCCACTGTCAGATAATTCGTTATCTTCCCCTTCAGATCTAGTTATCCAATCAAGTGAACCTTGCCGGCCACCATGCTTAGGCACAAATGGCTCGGCCAGCGAGTGGAACAGGCCTAGCAGCTCTTGAATGCTGTAAGCTAAGAAGTGAAATTGCTATTTACATAATTAAAGCGAAGTTCTTGTTGTTCACTGTGGCAATGGCTGTGTGTCCTCTCATCCATGCAGAACTTTTCCAAGTTGGGTATAAGGTTTAGAGGATTTTTTTTAAAACCAGACGTGCTGCTTTAGGCGGGGAGAGCGTTGTGGTACTGGCATCTAGTGGGACACTCATTCACTGAGTTTGGGATTTGTGTTGCATTTCGCATATGCGCTACCTACTACCTGAGCGTTTCTCGATTAACGGTATTTGCTACGCAGCTTGTATTGTCTAACTGTATCGTGTCGTGGGCCTTGGACTCGTTTGATTTGCATTTAAGAACTTACTGCGTATCCCGAGCAGAGCTCAATGAGGTACCCTCCCACAGTGTTGGAGGTACATTCATGCCTAAACTGAGCATCTAAAGACGTTTGTCTTCCTTTACTTTTAGTGACATTGTGCTCGTGGAGTTGGAGCAATTTCCCAGACAGCTTTACGAGACATAATGCTGCTATCGTTGGAGATTTATTTGCTTTGATTTTATTGTGATGTGGTGAGATCTTAGAGAAAATAAATGACGCGTTAAACTCAGATTTCATTTCCATCACTGAACAAAACTTTTGTCTTACAATTGATCCTGGTTAGGTGAACCTCTTAAAACTACTGTAATCCCACCATTCTTAATTTGCTTGTCTCACTGCGACGGTGTTCCATTGTAAAGCAAATGCGGACTCTATATATTAAATATACGAGTACATTGATCCGTGGTCATAACTTGTGATTTACAAGCATTGCACTGAGCTTGTAACAGATGTACTGAAGACAGGTTAGAGAGAGAGAGAGACTTAAGAGAGATAGTCACGGAAGGTTCTGTTCAATCTAATTATCTGCATCGTTCACTCGAAACAAATATTTTCAAGAGTTATGTCCCACGTAGACTTATATCTTTTGCTATCATATTTACCGATCTCATGAAAGCTTTCCATGCAAATGAGTTTTATATACACTTGACGCGTGCCGTCGACAGTTATTTTGCTGTTCGAATCTTAAGACTTGTCTACTAGTCTTAACATATAATTTCCTGGTGTAGTTCCTTCTGCACCACCTGGCTTAATAAAACACTCCGGTATGTTTTCTTTAGTGTTATTAATGTTAATCTTATACCCACTTCACAAGACGCTGTCGACTCCGTTCAATATAATCATCCAAGTAATTCTCTCTCTTTGACAGAATGTATTCTCACAGCCAACTTCTATAATTCCCCTGAAATTTCATTTCCTTTCCCCATTCCTATTTCGGTTTCTCTTGATGCTTGGTCATTGATATGATTGGGAAAGGTAGGGCATGTGGGGAGAATAATATAAGAATGTGTCTTTTTCCTAAGATTATTCGTAGTCAGTATTGTCTCGCATACATGAAAATTTCACCGGAGCTGAATCTCATCGACTTCAAGACGGAGTCCTGTTTGTCACTGGCGTATATAAACTTCGTCTGAAAACGAAAACCTGCATGTAATGAATTTGAATGTAGGACTAATAGTTATATTGAGACTGAAACAATGTAAAATGAACACACGAAATTAAAAATTTTACACTTGAAGACTAGAGTTGTTGAAGGCTACGGTAAAGGAGCACAGCTCGGTTTGATTTCGGCAGTAATTTATTGAATTCAGTTGCTAAACTTGTTTATCCATAAATGGAGAGATGCAAAGTTGGTATTTCTGGAACGGACAGGAATAGAAACAAAAGAACCTGAGAACACAATGGAGTAGAGGAAGCAACGACTACTGCGATGAAAATGGAGAGAAAATTGGTGGAGCATGCAGCCAGAGAATATGCGCAAAGGAAATAAATCTCTCTTAATTTATCAATGGTAAATAACATTCATCTGCAGTAACATTTGTCTTACGCAGTATGGATTACGCAAAATCGACACAGTGCAGTTTAGTGACAGAGCGAAAAGCCTGGATGAAAAGAGCTCTCAGGCTATGTAGCATACATACAAAAAGTATTCTATGGCAGTACAGCAAATCAGGCTGTATCTGTGAAAGGCTGGCATGGATTTCCCACTGAGCTACAGTGTTCAGGCATTGATTAAAGTCGATCTGTGCGAAAACCTATGCAAGTGCAATGCAGCATACAAAATTGAAATTGAATTGTGCTCTCCTCGTAAATTAGTAGTCGTTCTATAAATGACCAGAGGTGAAAGCACTGTAATTAGTGGTTGGTACTGTTGAATAACAGGTGCAGCACATAGAAATGGAACAGTAATTTGCTGAGGTGAATTGCTAGACACGTATAATGCAGGTCAAAATGTCTGTAAATGAGTAGTTCAGATTCGCAGAATTACGGCCCTATTGCTGGGTGCCAGCTATAATGTAGTGGCGTTGCTCGTCAACGCATGTAATAAGCACACCTCTTTGTTCCAGCAGAAACAGATACAGACTTCAGATCAATATGTACAATAGTTGTACCCAATAGGTTTTACCTAAGCCTACACAGTCTGCCACATGCATGTACACATCATGCGTGCTGCTGAAAGACGCTACCACATTTCGTACACGTCTACCTTTCGGAGAGCGCTCCTTGTAATGCATATTATATATCCATATATGCAAATTGTAATGCATATTATCCGCTCTCACAACTCAATAAACGAAGATATACTCCTATATTTAATGTTATTGCATGATTACAAAATGCATTAATTTATCTACTTATACGAAGCAATTACCGTCCCATTAGATGTTTAGTACAATAATGTACCTATGTGCATACTATGAGGGTCAACAGTGGTTCACATACGACAGTGGCATCTGCCCTACTATTTGAAGTAGTATCCGTTATAACAGCAACTGTAAAATGAAAGAAAATATATTTAGTCACACTGTCCATCGTGGATGGATACACCAGATAACGACTGGTTTCCGCCTCGGTGTGACAGATGGAGATCTCCGTGGGTGAGAAGGAGGTAAATTAAAATATATTTCACCAAATTATCATTCATCTATTAGCTCAATCAAGTGAGAAATAATTTTCTTGATACAAGAAGTGAGTTCCTATTGTCGCTCCTTCGTCCAGTGAACCATGGACCTTGCCGTTGGTGGAGAGGCTTGCGTGCCTCTGGATACAGATAGGCACACCGTAGGTGCAACCACAATGGAGGGTTATCTGCTGAGAGGTCAGACAGACGTGTGGTTCCTGAAGAGGATTAGCAGCCTTTTTAGTAATAGCAGCGGCAAAAGTCTGGACGATTGGCTGAACTGGCCTTGTAACATGAACCAAAATAACATCGCGGCAATGGTATTGCATATGGCTGAAAGCAAAGAGAAACTACAGCCGTAATTTTTCTTGTGGGCATCCCAGCTTTACCGTACTGTTAAATGATCATGGCGTACTCCTGGGTAAAATATTACGGAGTTAAAATAGTCCCCCAATCCAATTTCCGGGTGGAGACTACTCAGGAAGGCGTCGTTATCAGAAGAAACAAAACTTGTGTTTTACGGATCGATGTGTGGAATGTCAGATCCCTTGATAAAGCAAGTTGGTTAGAAAATTTAAAAAGGGAAATGAATAGTTTACAGTTAGATATAGTGGAAATTAGTGAAGTTCGGTGGCAGGTGGAACATGAAATGTGATCAAATGAATATAGGTTCATAAATACGAAATCATATGGAGGTAAAGCAAGAGTAGGTTCATTAATGAATGAAAAAGTAGGAACGCAGATAAGCTACTACGAACAGCATAGTAAATGCATTATTGCAGCCAAGATAGACAAGAAGCCCACTCCTGCCATAGTAGTACAAATTGATACGCCAACTAGCTCCCAAAAGATTGAAGAAACGTATGATGAGATAAAAGAAATTATTCAGGTAGTTAGTTAAGGGGGACGAAAATTAGAAAATTATGCAGGACAGGAATTCGATAGCAGGAAGGGAAGGAAATGTAGTAGGTGAATATGAACTGCAGCTATGGAATGAAAGAGGAAGGCGCTTGATAGCATTTTCACAGCATGTATCTTAATCCTTGCTAACACTTGGTTTAACAATCATGAAAGAAGCTTGTATACGTTGAAGAGACCCAGAGACAATGGAACGTTTCAGACTGATTATACAAAAGCAACACAGAGATTTAAGAAACAGGTTTTAAATTGTAAGACATTTACAGGGGCAGGTGAGGACTCTGACCACAATTTATTGTTTATAAACTATAGATTAAAACGGAAGAAACTGCAAAACAGTATTAACATAATGAAATGGCACCTGGATAAAATTAAAGAACCAGAGGTTGTAGAGAGTTACAGGGGGAGCATTAATCAACGATTGACAAGAACAGAGGAAAACAATACAATAGAAAGCGAATAGATAGCTATAAGAGACGAAATAGTGAAGGCAGAAAAGGATGAAGCAGGTAAAAATACGAGGGTTAATTGAAATACTTGGGTAACACATGAGATACTGAATTTAATTGATGAAAGGAGAAACTATAAAAAATAATGAAATGAAGCAGGTGAAAAAGAATACAAACGTTTCAAAAATGAGATCGACGGCAAATGGAAAATGTTAAGGTTTTTAATTAGTGCCACCAGTCACATAATTTGATCATTAATGTATTAATTATTTATAGTGCGACATGTTTCAAGGGTATAACTCATCATCAGGCTTATGGCATCACTAAAAGTTTCACAATAGGATGAAGTAAATATTAAACCGTTTTTTTATAAGCGATGTGATTATCCTGTGGAAGAAGAGAAGACCTAGTAAGAGGCTATGTCACCGTAACCTTGATTGATGTTTGCATTAAAATGTCTTATAGCTGTCGCTCACCTTGTTCTTATGGCGTGGCAGTCTCGTTGTGATGAACTGAGGTGTTTCCATTTCTGGGATTGTCTTGGCTTTCTTGATCACTGTTCACAAATTATCACATACAAACCAGTAACTTAGAAACACGACACAAAAATAAATCTGTAGTGCAGTGGACAAGATGGCGGTAAAAATACAGATCGTTTCGATTTGGCTATCGATCTGTCCATTTATGTGGATGTTTACGATGTCTTCTGCACGTTGTTGAGAAATAGCTTACAAATTAAGCACGTGTAACAATATTATTGCACAAATCATGATATAAAAACTATTTGTTTTACACAATACTATACTTTTTCTGGGGCTGGAGTCAAATGACTGGGATGTTATGTATCTTTTTTCTAGGAGAACCGTAATGAAACTGGAAAAGAAATGTGAATTTCTTCAAGTCCGCCATTTGCTTCAGTATCTCGTTATTCCCCATGTGGCCATGGATGAATATTTCCATTTCTTCCTAGATGTCCAGTATGCAGCTATTTTCTAAATTATGTAGTACTTTGAGATCGTTGTCTATTGTAACACTCTATCCTGTTTCATTTATATCTTTCGCTATAGCTGATTTATTCGGTTTGCCAAGTCTGAAACAGTCTATGAGTTCTTTAAGGGGGGTTTAGAAGTTCTTTCTGTTTGGCCAATATAGTATATGTTGCAGTGACTGCATGTCATTTTGTAAAATTCCTGATTTTTTCAGGTTCTTTGTATGATGTGAGATGTCATGTACCAGTTTCTTATTTAAGTTGTTGTTGGTTGCAAACGTGATCCTGATGTCTGTTTTTCTAAACCACTTGCCTATTTTGTCTGATATGACACATAAGTATGGTAATGTTATATACTTGGGTTTTTGGACATTCTGTGAGGAAGCTGTGTCACATTGTTTGTTGTAATTTTTAGTTGTGCATTGTGAAAGTGTGTCTACTTCATGTTCGTGATCGCTGATACTATGTGCAATGTATTTGATAGTGTTCACTGCTGTCTCACAGTCGGCAGCATTAAGTAGGAATTTCTGTGCTCTGTTTAACAAACTTCTGAATGCAGCGTATTTATGTGAGTTGGGATGTGTGGAAGATTTATTAATGACTGTGTCTGTGTGTGTTGGTTATGACTGTGTCTGTGTATGTTGGTTTTCTGTATAAATAGATATTTAGGGTTTGTCTGCGTTAGTTATTGTCATGTCTAGAAAATTAATTTTGTTATCCTTAATGTGTTCTATGATGAATTGGATGTTATTGTGAAAATTACTGAACCTGTTTAATAGAGTTTTAGTTTCTTCATCAGTTCCATTGTATACAATGAATGTGTCATCAACATATCTGCAGTAGTGTAAAATTTTCTGGGTTATCATGTCTTTGTTGTTGAGAAGTTTATTTTCAAGGGGGTTAATGAAACTGTCTGTAATGATTCCACTTAGAGGACTCCCCATTGCTAGGCCTACACCATGTTCATACATTTTATCGTGAAATATGAAGTAACTGTGTGAAAGGACAAGCTCTAGCAATTCTTTTAACTCAATTACTTCAGCTGTGGACATAGTCTGACCTTTTAATAAATTATTTTAATTATATCTATGAATTCTTTGATGGGTATGCTGTTATGTATGTTTACTATGTAATGGTAGATGAGCTTTGCATTGACTCAGTAATGAAAGAAAGCATAAGGCTCTGCCAGAAATATCGACTCTTAGACAGTGTGTCTAATAGTGTATTTTAATACGACAGTATGCCATCTTAGGTAAATTATAACACTTGAAACACTTGATAATGGCACTTTCAAGCCTAAATCATAATTGTGTAGGTTTAAATGTAACACTGTACATAAACAACATTCTAATGGCACTACTGACTTTAAAGAAATTGCATATAAGGTTGACGATAAAGAACAATTATCTAATTAAAATACTTTAGACAAATTGCATTCACAGCTGAAAGTCTTATTGACCAAAAATTCAAATTATTTGTCAGCTGAAGGCCCCAACAGTAATTACTCACAACAGTTTGATGGCTGAAGGCCTAGATAGCAAATTCGTACTAAAATGCTATAAAAAAGGACAATCACATAACGAGAAAATATCTAATTAAAATTCTGAAGACAAATTGCATTCACAGCTGAAGGTCTATTAGAACAGAAATTGAAATTCTTTGTCGGCTGAAGGCCCCAATAGTAATAACTCAAAAAACAATTTGACAGCTGAAGGCCTAGATAGCAAATTCTTACTAAAATATTTTTTCAGAAAAAGACAATCATAATAAGATCCAATATCTAATTAAAAATTCTTAAGAGAAATTGGATTCACAGCTGATGGCCTTACTGACAATCATCACAATCTGATCAAAACAAGAGAGAAGTGGTCCTCAGGCAGTGCTCTAAGGATCGGCCTGGGAAATGTCGCTCAACTCCGTAAGCGATTAGACAGGTAGCCAAGAGTTGTATTCACTTAACGGATGGCAACTAAAACTAGTGACAGTTTAAACGCAAACCAACACTCTTGCAAAATCTACCTAACATCTGGTAACCAACAGAACGGTGGAATAACCCATTCAAGGCGGAACGAGTGGACCACAATGCGTCTTCAGAATTCGGTGTTTAAAACATCCAAAAGCAGAAGGAACCACAGAGACCGAGGTAGTTCTAAAGAACAAAATATCCGAACCACAATCAAGGAGGCTGTCAAACTACATGACTTACCGGACAGCAGCGGCAAGGCGAGGAAAAGTGCACTGCCACGAAAATACGTTAACCTCCGGGGCAGGTAATTGGGGCGTTAGCGGCCACTAGGCAGAACCATACCGCTGATTGAACTTCATGAATAAACACAAGGAATTCAATGATTAATAATAAGAAGTGGAGGATAGCTAACTAATTTCGCCAACTCCAAGCACTCCACTCACTGCTCATCGTGTCAGCGACCCTGTGAGCAGCAACGCACGAAAAAAAAAAAAAAACGGCGTGATCTCAAATAGTGGAGATGTCACTACTGGGTTAATGTTCACTTAAATAAAACATCCCGGGTCCCAAGGATAACGAGGTTGTGGCCCTCGCAACTAGAGCCCATCGCTCCGGCAATGCCTGTGTGCCACCAACCGTCCCAGCATGTCCTCGTGCTGACGCACCTCCCTCCAGCTATGTCCCCACCGAACTGCCAACACACCAGACCTGGAAACACTTGATGTCCATCCAAAGATAGTACCATGGTACTAGATATCGACAAACTCTGCTGCTGCCACTTGTGGACAGATAACGATAGCAAATGTAGTGGCACCAGTAAACACAAGAAGAAAACGAGACGCTACTATCCCTATTACGCAATGCCAACCTACCAGCAGCACCAACGCAAGCCACACATGGCTAGAGACGGCAAAGAAAGCGTTTCTGAAGAAGAGAAAATTGTTAACATAGAATATAGATTTTAAGTATCAGGAAGTCTTATCTGAAAGTATTTGAATGGAGTACATTGTATGGAAATGAAACGTGGACGACAAACAGTTTAGGCAAGAACAGAATAGAGGCTTTTGAAATGTGTTGCCACAGAAGAATTCTGAAGATTAGATAGGTTGATCATGTAACTAATGAGAAGGTATATAATTGAGGAAAAGGTGAAATTTTTGCATAAATTGACTATAAGAAGGGATCGTTTGGTACCACACGTTCTGAGACGTCAATGGATCACCAATTTAGTAACATAGGGAAGATTGGAGGGTAAAAATCGTGGAGGGAGAGCAAGAGATTATTACAGCAGAAGGAAGTAGGTTGGAATAGTTGCTCGGAGATGAAGAGGCTTCCACGGGATGGAGTAGCACGGAGAGCTGTAACAAATCAGTTTTTGAACTGAAGACCACAACAACAAAAACAACATTATCATGTAAAACTCACGTGTAGGAAAGGAGAAATGGGCACGGGCTACATTCTGACTGACGACAAGGATATGTTGGTCTGTGATTTGTGTAGTTAGACAGGGGACATGACCAGAGTTGGCCAATCAGGGCACTGCAGCAGGGGTCTCCGAGGATAAGGGGTCCATGGCGCCCGAAATAACGAAACGAAAAAGAAGGAAAATTGAATTGGAAAATTAATGAGGAAGATCAGTCAAGTGAAGTCCTTCGTTATATTAAAATAAAAGTTTGTTACAAAAATCGAACTTAACGCAAAGATATGGGAATAATTTGGTCATCTTTACCTAGCAGGCCATGCTACGTTCAGTGCAGCTATGTACTCGTCAACGAGAGCAAACGTAGCACATGGAGTCTAACATTTCAGGAAAGTTGCATGCAACAGAATTTCAAATGGTTTAAATATACTGATTCGATCAATGAAGACACTCTTAGCTTACAACACTGAAAGCAAAAATTAGTACTAACTGAAAGCAAATGAATATCGTTTCTAAATCACACGAAGTCTTTCGACATCTATCGAGGCAGCTACTCACGTCAGCCACTGCTGCGAGTGTCATCTTAGTATGGTGGATTAACATATGTTGTGTCTGATCATGGAGCTACACAACGGCTTATGAGGTCATTTACAAGCGATACTGCTACAAATTATACATCATTGAAATGAACACAACATAGTACGTTGTCCTCGACGGCGAGTGTTCACCGGAGACATGGGTAACATCATGAGTGTCACAGGAAAATGTGACAGGACCGTTGTTATTTACTATGTACATAAATAACTGGCAGGGAGGGTGACCAGAAATCTTCTGTTGTTCGTTGATGATGCTGTGATGTACAGGAAGCTGTCGAAAATAAGTGACTGTAAGTTGATACAAGATGATCAAGACAAAATTTCTAGTTGATGTGATGAATGGCAGCTAGCTCTCAATTCAAAAAAAATTAAGTTAATGTGCATGAGTAGGACAAACTAACGGTTAATGTTCGAATACAGCATTAATAGTGTTCTGTTTGACACGTTGTTGTTGTGGTCTTCAGTCCTGAGACTGGTTTGATGAAGCTCTCCATGCTACTCTATCCTGTGCAAGCTTCTTCATCTCCCAGTACCTACTGCAACCTACATCCTTCTGAATCTGCTGAGTGTATTCATCTCTTGGTCTCCCCCTACGATTTTTACCCTCCACGCTGCGCTCCAATATTAAATTGGTGATCCCTTGATGCCTCAGAACATGTCCTACCAACCGATCCCTTCTTCTGGTCAAGTTGTGCCACAAACTTCTCTTCTCCCCAATCCTATTCAATACTTCCTCATTAGTTATGTAATCTACCCATCTATTCTTCAGCATTCTTCTGTAGCACCACATTTCGAAAGCTTCTATTCTCTTCTTGTCCAAACTATTTACCGTCCATGTTTCACTTCCATACATGGCTACACTCAATACAAATACTTTCAGAAATGACTTCCTGACACTTAAATCTATACTCGATGTTAACAAATTTCTCTTCTTCAGAAACTCTTTCCTTGTCATTGCCAGTCTACATTTTATACCCTCTCCACTTCGACCATCATCAGTTATTTTGCTCCCCAAATAGCAAAACTCCTTTACTACTTTAAGTGTCTCATTTCCTAATCTAATTCCCTCAGCATCACCCGACATAATTCGACAACATTCCATTATCCTCGTTTTTTGTTGATGTTCATCTTATATCCTCCTTTCAAGACACTGTCCATTCCGTTCAACTGCTCTTCCAGGTCCTTTGCTGTCTCTGACAGAATTACAATGTCATCGGCAAACCTAAAAGTTTTTATTTCTTCTCCATGGATTTTAATACCTACTCCGAATTTTTCTTTTGTTTCCTTTACTGCTTGCTCAATATACAGATTGATTAACATCGGGGAGAGGCTACAACCCTGTCTCACTCCCTTCCCAACCACTGCTTCCCTTTCATGTCCCTCGACTCTTATAACTGCCATCTGGTTTCTGTACAAATTGTAAATAGCCTTTCGCTCCCTGTATTTTACCCTTGCCACCTTTAGAATTTGAAAGAGAGTATTCCATTCAACATTGTCAAAAGCTTTCTCTAAGTCTACAAATGCTAGAAACGTAGGTTTGCCTTTCCTTAATCTTTCTTCTAAGATAAGTCGTAAGGTCAGTATTGCCTCACGTGTTCCAGTATTTCTACGGAATCCAAACTGATCTTCCCCGAGGTCGGCTTCTACCAGTTTTTCCATTCGTCTGTAAAGAATTCGTGTTAGTATTTTGCAGCTGTGGCTTATTAAGCTGATTGTTCGGTAATTTTCACATCTGTCAACACCTGCTTTCTTTGGGATTGGAATTATTATATTCTTCTTGAAGTCTGAGGGTATTTCGCCTGTTTCATACATCTTGCTCACCAGATGGTAGAGTTTTGTCAGGACTGGCTCTCCCAAGGCCGTCAGTAGTTCCAATGGAATGTTGTCTACTCCGGGGGCCTTGTTTCGACTCAGGTCTTTCAGTGCTCTGTCAAACTCTTCACGCAGTATCGTATCTCCCATTTCATCTTCATCTACATCCTCTTCCATTTCCATAATATTGCCTTCAAGTACATCGCCCTTGTATAGACCCTCTATATACTCCTTCCACCTTTCTGCTTTCCCTTCTTTGCATAGAACTGGGTTTCCATCTGAGCTCTTGATGTTCATACAAGTGGTTCTCTTATCTCCAAAGGTCTCTTTAATTTTCCTGTAGGCAGTATCTATCTTACCCCTAGTGAGATAAGCCTCTACATCCTTACATTTGTCCTCTAGCCATCCCTGCTTAGCCATTTTGCACTTCCTGTCGATCTCATTTTTGAGACGTTTGTATTCCTTTTTGCCTGCTTCATTAACTGCATTTTTATATTTTCTCCTTTCATCAATTAAATTCAATATTTCTTCTGTTACCCAAGGATTTCTAAGAGCCCTGGTCTTTTTACCTACTTGATCCTCTGCTGCCTTCACTACTTCATCCCTCAAAGCTACCCATTCTTCTTCTACTGTAATTCTTTCATCCATTCCTGTCAATTGTTCCCTTATGCTCTCCCTAAAACTCTGTACAACCTCTGGTTCTTTCAGTTTATTCAGTTCCCATCTCCTTAAATTCCCACCTTTTTGCAGTTTCTTCAGTTTTAATCTACAGCTCATAACCAATAGATTGTGGTCAGAGTCCACATCTGCCCATCTGTTTGACACAGTCACGTCATTTAGATATGTGAGTGTAATGTTGCGAAGGGATGTGAAATGGAAGGAGCATATGGGGATTGTAATACTGTAGGCGTATGGTCGACTTCGGATTATTGAGAGATTTTAGGATAGTGTGGTTCATCTGTAAAGGAGACTCCATATAGGAGGCTAGTCCGACCAAGTCTTGAGTACTGCTCGGGTGTTTGGGATTGTCAGGAGGTCGGATTGAAGGAAAATATCGAAGCAATTCAGAGACGAGATGCTAGATTAGCTACTTTGCGGATTCGATCACCATGGAGGTGTTGCGGATATGGTTTGGGAACTCAAGTGGAATCCACGGAGGGAAGAAGACATTCGTTTCGAAGAATACTGCTGAAAAAGTTTAGAGAACGGCATTCGAAGCTGACTGCAGAATGATCCTACTTCCAACAACATACACTTCGCGTAGGGACGATGAAGATAAGAAAATAGGGCTCATACGGACGCTTATAGATACAGGGTGGCGCACGGCAAGTCACGTGATTTCTTTCATGAATAACACATTTGTTGTCGACAAGATGTGTAATTTATTGATGTAGAAGTAAAGAATACATTTTGGAAATACAACCTAATGAATAACATGTTCAATATGACTACCGTTTTAGTTTACAGCTTCTTCAAATCACACACATGCATTTGTGACAACTCTCGGACACAAATCTTCTAGAATGGCGCTGCACAACTGCACAATGATGGCCCTAATTTTCACTGTATTTTCGGTTTTTCTGTGGTACACCTTCTCCTTCAAATGGTTCAAATGGCTCTGAGCACTATGGGACTCAACATCTTAGGTCATAAGTCCCCTAGAACTTAGAACTACTTAAACCTAACTAACCTAAGGACATCACACACACCCATGCCCGAGGCAAAATTCGAACCTGCGACCGTAGCAGTCCCGCGGTTCCGGACTGAAGCGCCTAGAACTGCTCGCCCACCGCAGGCTCGAATCCAGCCTCGGGCATGGATGTGTGTGGTGTCCTTAGGTTAGGTAGGTTTAAATAGTTCTAAGATCTAGAGGACTGATGACCTCCGATGTTAAGTCCCATAGTGCTCAGAGCCATTTGTTTGTACCAGCATTCACCAGTTACTGTATCATCGAAGAAGAACGGACTGATGATTTCATGGCTTGACATCACGACCCACAAGCACACTTTCTCCCCGTAGGTGTCTTCCGTGTGAATTATTCGAGGACGCTCACGTGTCCACAATCGAACGTTATGTTTGTTCACAACACCGCCAACTTGGTACTGGCTCTTCTTGTTGATTTACTCGAACTACGAGTCAAAGCCACTTGAACTGCTTCAATGTTTTGCGGCGAACGTACGGTACGTGCATGTGGCCGCTGACACTCCAAAGCAGATCCAGTACCTCCTTTTTTATGTAATTGGCGTATTGTTTGTGGGCTGGGAGTCAATGCAACGCTGTTCGGCACCGCAAACGGTGACACCATCTTCGTCTTTTGTGCGACAGTCAACCGTCCTTTGTCCGCCATCGCGGCAAACTGAAAAGGTGGACTCACAACGGAAATGATGAACTCGCAACAACATCTGTCTTAATTTCCATGATCTGCACGAAGTTGAGCGCACAATTTGAATGCTACTTCCCTAATAGTAAACTTGTTGGATTAAAATTCAATCCGCTTACTTATTGTGTGCCACCCTGTAGTTAGTTGTTTACCCCTCGCTCTATCTGTGAGTGGAACAGCAAAGGAATCGACTAGAAAAGTATACCCTCCGCCACGCACCGTACGGTGGCTTGCGGAGTGTGTATGTAGGTGTAGATGTAGATCTAAATCATATCTTCGAAATTAACATTCAAGTGATTCGCAAACGGTTCGCAGTGCCACTTTGAGTTTATTTCACGATCATTACACTCTTGAATAGCAGACGCGAAAAAAAGAAAAATGTGACCGTGCGAACTCTGCTTTCTCTTGCTTTATTACGGTGGTAGGTTTTCCCTGTGTAGGCTGTTTGAGACTTTCCTGACGTAGCAACTGCTTCATTGGTTCACGGACGTTGCGTGGAATAATGTTGTGGAAGCTGATCAATATTTCATCGAGTCAGCTGCCCGTCATCTTCAGGTGCTCACTGACGTTTCGCTGCAGTGGCTCGCCAATACATAAGCTGACACGCTAGAAAAGCGCAGACGCCAAGAGGTGAGGCAATAACGCCATTGTAGAGCACGGCGACATTCGGTGATAATGACTGAAATCCTGTGAAAAGATCTCGCCGCAACGGGAAGCGCATTAGTGTTGATGATTGCCACTCCATCTCTCGTAACATATTCGTGACGCTTCGTTCCCTGTTTCACGATAATACAAAACGAAGTGCCCTTCTTCGAATTTTTTCACAGTCTTCTGTGAAACCTGTCTGGTAAGGATCCCACACCACGTCTATGGCGTCTATAATTTAATATAAAAGCTTATTAGCGCTGTAGGAACGAAATTTAATTCGCTAAGAGTGAAAGAATAATTGGGATACATCTCGTCAGCAATTAACCTGTAGGAATCGGAGTGAAACAAGCTTCTCCTTGAAACGAAGTCTTATGAACTACTAGCAAAATTTTGGTCTTAACTTCAAAGTTGAAGTGAAGTGTCTGGAAGAATGAAAGAATTTGCGTTGATCATAATTTTAACGGTCAGGTAGAATCTAAATATAGACTCGGGTCGTACAGTGAAGGGTCAGATATGGCCTATTTCTTTTTCAAATAACCCAACTAGGCGCTGTCTTTAAGCATTTCAAGAAGAAAATGCAAAATACAAATCTCAATAGGCAATCAGTGTTTGAACTCTACCCTTCCCGGATTCGTATTCAGTGACGTAACCAGCAAGAGAGCTGTCTATGTAAGTCGACGTTCAGGTTCTAAATATAGCCGCTGTGGATAATAAGAATGAATTGATGAGTATATTTTAATAAATTTAATGAGTGAGACAACCGAACTTTCTGCAAAATTCCTATTTGATTACTAATTCTTATTTTTCACCTTCGTCACCCTATAACACGTTTTGGCAATGATATGTTTCCTGAAACCGTGAAAAGGGAATTCCTGTTTCTCAACCCGGGTCTCAGAATCGTCTGGATGTCCTCGACTATATTCATTTTGGGTGAAAACTATACTCACAGGGTACTAAATCAGCACTGCATAGCGGATAAGGCAGCAAGGCGAGTTTCAGCGATCCAGATTCCTCTATACTAACTAATAATTGTTGCAATAATCCATTGTCTTTCCAACCGGCAATTATCGTTTGGCGCTCTTTTTCCGATGGGAACGTTGATAGTGATACCGTTTAGTTGGAATCAGTTTCTCGATTTTCCCATTGTGAAACGAGTCGTTTGCTAGCAGATGTTGCCTGTTTCCGGTTCAAATGGTGCTAATGGTTCTGAGCACTATGGGACTTAACTTCTGAGGTCATCAGCCCCTAGAACTTAGAACTACTTAAACCCAACTAACCTAAATACGCCACACACATCCATGCCCGTGGCAGGATTCGAAACTTATCTCTTTTTGTTTGTCCCACAATTCCATTCTTCCTAGTTGGGCAGCTATCCATCAATTTCTAGACATTTAAAAGGAAAGTTACCAAATTCCAATTATTTTAAATCTGTAAACCTCTTAGTACAAAACAAGCGGCACAATAAACCGTTAATCCCACAGTGATGACAAAAATCTGTAAGTGCTATCAAGGAAGGAGATAGGGAAATGAATTATGTCAGACATTGAAAAGTGACTATATATACCATTCATACTTTTTTTAAAGAACACTGGTCATTCAAATGGCTTCACATTGTGCTGTGTCTTTACAAATTAGTCTTTAGCTAGCGTACAATACCTAAAAACAGCAGTTAGAGGAATAATTGTATCGTGAAGTAAAGTTGTTGTTAATAAATCAGTAATTATATATGAGACGTGGGACACGCTCTCAAAGACGTGGTCTTCAGTCCTGAGACTGGTTTGATGCAGCTCTCCATGCTACTATATCCTGTGAAAGTTTCTTCATCTCCCAGTATTTACTGCAACCTACATCCTTCTGAATCTGCATAGTGCATTCATCTCTTGGTCTCCTTCTACGATTTTTACCCTCCGCGCTGTCCTCCAATGCTAAATTTGTGATCCCTTGATGCCTCAGAACAGGTCCTAGCCACCGGTCCCGTCTTCTTGTCAAGTTGTGCCACAAATTCCTCTTCTCCCCAATTCAATTCAATACCTTCTCATTAGTTATGTGATCTACCCATCGAATCTTCAGCATTCTTCTGTAGCACTACATTTCTAAAGCATCTATTCTCTTCTTGTCCAAACTATTTATCACCCATGCTTCACTTCCATACATGGCTAAACTCAATACAAATACTTCCAGAAACGACTTCCTGACACTTAAATCTATACTCGATGTTAACGAATTTCTCTTCTTCAGAAACGCTTTCCTTACCATTGCCAGTCTACATTTTATATCCTTTCTACTTCGACCATCATCAGTTATTTTGCTCCCCAAATAGAAAAACTCCTTTACTCTTTCAAGTGTCTCATTTTCTATTCTAATAGCCCTCACCATTACCCGACTTAATTCTACTGCATTCCCTTATCCTCGTTTTGCTTTTATTGATGTTCATCTTATATCTTCCTTTCAGGACACTGTCCATTCCGTTCAAATGCTCTTCCAAGTCCTTTGCTGTCTCTGACCCAATTACAATGTCATCGGGGAACCTCAAAATTTTTATTTCTTCACCATGGATTTTAATACCTGCTCCGAAATTTTCTTTCGTTTCCTTTACTGCTTGCTCAATATACAGATTGAATAAAATCGGGGAGAGGTTACAACCCTGACTCACTCCCTTCCCAACCGTTGCTTCCCTATCATGCCCCTCGACTCTTATAACTGCCAAGATCCATGGTTCATGGGGGAGATACTTCAACTCAATAAAGACATTGCTATAATTACTACACAAACACAAACTCTGGCTTGTAAGCTCCAACAGATTTTATTTAATAATTGCCCGACAATAGCAAACTACTGATACCCCAGAATAATATACATAATTGCCCTAGAATTTGAATCATTACTCAACAGTCAAAATGTCTAGGGGCGTCAAAGCCCACCCCAAACAACAAGTAATTTTAAAACACTCTTTACTTAAATCTTAAGTATCATACAATAACAAATGTTTATTGCGAAAAACTCCCACAGAAGAAGGACACCTTTTAAGACATAACAGCAAGAAAAACCCACAATTTCTCTTTTTGAATAAGATATTAAAAACCCAGTACAATGCAAGGCATCTTTCAGGTATTACCAAATTTCAGAGCCAAGTAATGGCACATTAAAGGTGCGAGGAAACTACACTTCAGATAGTGCCTGAATGAAAGCTGAAAGGAACGGTGGAGAAGGAAAGACGGGCGCTTCGGCGTCACCAGGAACAAATAATAAGATACTCAACTTAAATTCGCTGAAGAACTGGAGCCTACTGACAGACACAGCCACCTAGCTATCGGTTACAATTCACTGGCTCCCGCCAACGCGTCGTCCCCCAGTTAAACCGACCAGCTACGACGGACGACGCACGCCGCTGATTATATCACTCAAACAACAACATAAAACCACACAGCAACTGGGCAGTATCCAGAGCAACACAGTCCTTAAAACATTAGAAAAATTTCTAAACAGGACTAGATTCACACTTTGCAGCCAAATTGAATCTCTTGCAATCACTGTCTACAACAACAGTTCGCACTGTCTTATCACAGGAACCACGATACATAAACATTCACATGAGGACACTGTTGAACGTGTAGAAACCAGAACACATAATCTGTCTTATACTGCTCAATAGTAATTACATACAAGAAAGAAAACAGTATCATAGATCTCGTAATTTTACAAAGAATGCCATAGAGGTGGATTACACGTAATAACAAAAGGCAGAAAGAAGTGCCACAAAATGAGATCCGTCGTTTTTCGAGAGTGCGCAGACCCCCACTTAGATATACACTCCCTGCCAGTATCTCAACTGCATCCAAAACAGGCAAACCACTGTTCAATAAGTTGTGCAACAGTAATCAAAACGAAACAGATACCATAGGCGTCCAAACACTGGGAGAGCCGTTAACTGCAAACAGCACGAAACTCAATATACATATATACAGGAGGACTTTAAAAGTACCTGAACAATTCCCATCGTTTGATTCTGTAGCATATTCGGTTGCAGGCTGATGCACTCCAAAAGCACTAGCACAGGTTCATATCGTTCAGCGGCACAGACTAAACCATCTCTGGAATCACGTGACCGCTACAATCGTAGGTTCGAATCGTACCTCGGGCTTGGATGTTTATGATGTCCCTAGGTTGGTTAGGTTTAAGTAGTTCTAAGTTTCAAGGGACTGATGACCGCAGATGTTAAGTCCCATAGTGCTCAGAGCCATTAGAACCATTTTTTGAACGAGACCGTCGTCCTCTCACTAGTTGCAGTACACGCTTCCAACTGGACGCATGTCTCCGTCACAGCCGATTTGCCCACGTAACGGAGAGAGGCAGAAGATGCGCAAAGAGCGACCGCCGACAACCAGACTGCACGGTGGATAGCCAATCAACTGACTGAATTCAGCCCTCTCAGAAATGGTTCAGATGGCTCTGAGCACTGTGGGACTTAACATCTGAGGTCGTCAGTCCCCTAGTACTTAGAACTACTTAAACCTAACTAACCTAAGGACATCACACACATCATTGCCCGAGGCAGGATTTGAACCTGCGGCCGTAGCGGTCCCGCAGTTCCAGATTGAATTGCGTAGAACCGCTCGGCCATCGTGCGCTTAAATAGCCGACAAGCGACCAGAGAGGAAAAACCGAGGCCACGCCATACAGTGTCGATAGCCGGTATGTTACATGAGTACAGACACGGCGCCGGTATCAATATACATAAAAATTAAGGGGCGTACGCTAAGTTCTTCTTCCTAATGTGAGTTTAACTGACGTTACTGATTGGAGTTTACGGCAGTTTACAACCGATAGAAGACTGTAGTAGAAGTTGTCTGGCTCCGCACCTGAATGGTCAACCCGGCTAAATACTATGCTGAGGGCTCGGGTTCGATTCCCATAAGGGGCTTGAGGTCTTCCTCCTCTCGAGGACAGCGTGTTGTGTTTCCCTTATCACCATTTCATCTTCATCGACACGCAATTCGCCCTTCTGGAGTCAAATAATACCAGGTGATGGAACGCCTTGATAGGGGGCTCCCGGCCAAATATGCCATACCAACATTTCATTTTTTAGTAAAATTTGAAACTGCTACTGTCTAAAGAATCAAGTTGAGTTAAGTGGAAACTTTTTATTCCATGTATCCTTGACGTCTGACTCTTTAAACATCTTCCACCATTATATGCACAGCTACCCTAGATAACAACAGAGATTTTTGTGGGTTGTATCTCCTCTATTATCTTATGAACGTGCTAACGTGCTGCTTACCTCACATCTCTCCTCACACTCACGCTCTTGTCTGAAGAACATGGCAGAAACACCCGTGCCCATCAGAGGAAAATCCTTTTTGTCCCACTTCATCGCTCAGCCACACTATCGAAATGTTTCTCAGTAACACGAACCGGATTCCGGAGTAACTTCAACCATTGTACTAGAGGACTGAATAACATCTACAGTTTCAAAAGTGAGTTAACCCATTGTAGCAACAATAACGACTACCATTGTCGATGTTCTCACTCCTTACCTCTTTGCATCCTTATTTCAAAACAGATCTTCCTCATTTCCAATTATTCGTAGCTGCTGCAGTCTCCTTAAATTTCCCTTACCCTGAGCTCGCTATATCAGAAAATATCTATTTTGTACAGCTACACCGTCTTTCATAGTTTTTCCATTACTACTACTACCACTACTACTACGACTACTATTCTTATTATTACTGGAAGCTCCAGTGGTAGAAGTACTGACAGTATTACTTTCATTAGCTCTTAGTCAATATTATTCATGGTTATTCTCTCTGCAGACACTCAAATCGTTTTATTACTATTTGTCATATTAAATTTTTTAAATGCTTTCGGCAGATGAGATATAAGAAAAGGCACTTTATTTGTGAATTCTCGATATGATATAAGAGAGAGCCTGAAGGTAACAATCTGATAAGGTTAAATAAATCAGTAAAATAAAACGTTCGCGGAATGATAAATAATCAGTGTGGATTACAGAATTGTGGGTGTGGGCGAATAGAGGGGAACATTCACCGCTGAGCAGCTGTAAAACAAGTTTAAAGACACGTTGCTGCCATTTTTAAAATACTCAATTGTACTCGTAATTAATATTTCGATCACCATTAATTACATTTTCTGAACAATAGCTAGACTTTAACAATCAAATGCAACGGTCTCTACCGCAATAAAACGTTTAGTTCGATGGCTACCAGTTTTGGTCAGTATATGGCCACCGTGAAACCCTTTATATTACGATGAGAGCCGGGGCGGTGGAAAGAGCGAGTTTTATAACTTCACGATCAGCTCGATCAGCTGACCTTCGTAGAGGCATAGGCATAACACCTGCTTCATTCACCGCCACCGCCTCCGATCATGGTATAAAGGATCTCAAGGTGGGCACATATTGACCGAAATCGGTAACCGTCGAAATCAACGTTATATTGCGGTCGAGACTGTTTGTAATACATTTTTAAAGTACTTTTAGCCAGACCGCTATTTCTCCACGTGAAAATCTCTCAAAAATTACTGAATAGCTAGACAGTTTGTTTTCGTGTCGGACGTGAAGCATTGTAAGCTGACTCCGTTAGAAGTCCGATCGCCAGAAAGTTAAATAACCTGTAATGTACCTAATATTCGAAGCGGAATACTTACAACAGTATAAACCTTCTAAATATACATATTGGACTGAGATTAATTTAGGAGCTTTCATCGCAGTGCTGTCGCTGCTGTTACGAATTAGTCCGATACTGCTTTGTAATGGCGGAATCCCGGCCACCGCAGCTCCTGCCCAGACCTCCGCGACCCCCGTCGGCTGCCCCCTCTCCCTCCTCTGCGGTCTCGCATAACGGTCCGCCAGAGGTCACCCGCAGGTCCACAATTCGCCAGCACGAAAAAATTTATCAGCTGCCCGCAACGTGGCGTTCAATACGGTCGACGAAATTACCTTTTGCGGGCGAGTTGACACAATGGCCATCGTTCGCTTTGTTTCCGGCCTCCCATAATCGGGCCGTGGGCCCCTCACGCGTGGGCGGACATAACTGCGCGATCCGGTGCGCGGGGGCCGGCGAGCGCACACGCGGCATCATGCGGGCCGGCCTGTGACAATGCACAGTGGCGGGGAGCGCCGGCGCTATGCGGGCGCACAGGAGGCTACGCAGCATAGCGCAGCACGGCAGACTACAGAGGCGGGCTGCCTCCTCCAGGCCGGCAGATAACGCTCCGCCTGCGTGGGCGTGCAAAAGCCGGCCTCAGGTGCGCCGAGACAATGTGGCGGCAAACAGGCCGTGCAAGTGGCGGCGAGCCAGATCGCTGTGTGCGGTCGCGCCGGCTGCCCCTAAACACAGCACAGTGTACCGGACGCCCTCCTGTCTAATCCATGGACGGCGCGATAGTGTATTTACCTTGCACAAAACTGATACACACAGTAGGGGAACGAAACTGGCCCGGAGCTCCCTGGTTCAACTGGCAGTTGATGGTCGGAGTGCTGACACATTATCTGCGTATCCAGTAATGCTGGCAACTGACGTGTTATGCACGGGCATCATATGAACCTGTATCGCATCAAACACCGCCTGAAGATGACGCACAGAAGAATCGAAACTGGCAGCGACAAAATAAAATCTTAAGGACGGCTGTAGGTGTTTTTATTTATTTGTCACGATAGTAAACGGTCGTCGTCCTAGAGACGTCCTGCTAAAAGGATGGACATAGAAAATCTATTCTAAAGATGTTTCTAACAGTTATTCAATTCCATTGTGGCAGTCTGGTACTGCCACAAGATTCGTATTATTTCGGAATAAAAACAGTTCAGGTTGCGAAATCATTTAATGTAATCGACGCGTTTCACCCCTTTGGGCACTTCCAGATTGTAGAAAAGTAAGTGGATATGAAAAACATTCTTCGTGTTCTCACTTAAAATGGAAAATGTAATTCACCCGTCATAAAAACGCACATCCAGCTACTGTTATACGAGGATTGACTGAAAAGTAATGCCTCCACCTTCGTAACTCTTCAACAGTAGGCATAATTTGTATGCTCTAAGCACTGGCTTGTTCCGTAGCCTCTTCTCTACAGCTCCAGTTGGAGGGAAGCCCTAGCACAGTGTAAAGAATGGAACCCTGCGCAGACGGTCGGTCAATGCGATTTAAGCATCGTGAGGCCATCGAATTCTTGACAGCAGGAGGTGTCACCCCAAAGGAGATTAATCAGAGAATGAAAGCAGTTTAAGGTGATGATGTTGATGTGAGTTCTGTGCGTCGTTGGGCGACTATGTTTAACTATGTTGAGGTGGGAACATATGACTTGCGTCACAAATAAAGAGTTGGACGTCCTGTGACAGCAACCACGGCATCCTACATACAGTGCAGATTTAGCTCTGTCTGACTTCCATCTGTTCCCTATAATGAAAGACGATCTGCGGGGACTTAATTATGCTTCTGATTGAGACGTTGAGACAACTGTGAGATTGTAGTTGCGGAAACAGAGTGTAGACTTCTTCCGTGACGGCTTCAGAAAACTTGTTCATCGTTGGCAGAAATGTTTCCAAGTGGCTGGTGATTATGTGGAAAAGTGAATGTTGTTAATTAAAGAGCATATTCTCAGGATCACTTCTTCGTTCGATTTACTAAAATGTCCCCACCCAGACCCAATTAACGAAGGTGGAGGCATTGCATTTCATTCAACACTCGTACAATCTGTTGTTCGCCCGAAATGCAGCACTGACATTAAATAATTTCGCAACCAAGACAGTTTCTGTTCTGGGATCGTATGAACTCCATAAGTATTCATTGCTGGTACCCATGATCCGAGAGTAGACTTTTCAATCAATAAACGGAACGTTTTCGGTCCCGGGTTCGAATTCCGCCACCACTTACATCTTGAATGATAATCAGCATTGGTGGCCGAAGACTTCTCGCATAAGAAGTCACTCTCATTCTGCCAACGACCTTTTCAAAAGAGAGCGGAGGAGTGGAAAGTGGTTCAGGACACTTTGGTCCTTTGGGTAGGAAACTGCCCTAAAGGCGGAAGAATCAGCAATGATAAACGGGATGAGTATGCAGAAGCAATGGAAACCATCACATTAAAGACACCTAACGTGTATCTACAGGACATGTGGCGTGTAACTAAAGAAGTGTCATGATGATCTCTCCATCGGCAAAAGATTCCGGATCTCCGGGAACGGACTGCCATGGGAGTAGTGACCATGAGAAAATGATTGAATAACCAACGGAAGCATAACGTTCTACGAGTCTGGACGAGGAATGTCAGAACCTTGAACGAGGTAGGGAAGCTATAAAATCTGTAAAGGGAAAGGCTCAATCTAGATATAATAACGATCAGTGAAATTAAATGGAAAGAAGATACAGACCTCTTGTCAGATGAGTGTAGGGTACTATCAAAAGCACCGGAAAACTGTATAACGGGAATAGGATTCGTTATGAATAGAAAGGTAGAGCAGAAGGTATGTTACTGTGAAAACTTCAGTGAAAGGGTTGTTGTAACCGGAGTCGACAGCAAACCAACACGGTCACGATAGTTCAGGTGTGCAAACCGACGTCGCAGGCTGAAGATGAGATTATGACCTTCGGACAAGTAATGAGAGAGGAGAAAGACTGATTGAGGTCTGTAATGAATTTCAGCCAGTGATTCCGAATACTCTGTTCAAGAATCACAGTAGGAGGTGGTATACTTGGAAAAGCCAGGTGATACGGGAAGGTTTCAGTTAGATCATATCATGGTCTGGCAGAGATTCCGAAATCAGTTACTGGATGAGGAGCAGATATACGCTCGGATCACAATGTCGAAGTGACGAAGAGTAGGCTGAAGTTTAACAGATTTGTCAGGTATACACAAGACTCAAAGAAGTGGTATACAGAAGTACAAAGGAAAGAAGAGGTACACTTGAAGTTCTCAAGATTATAGACACAGCAACGAAGAATAGCTCAGTACGCAGTACAGGTCAAGGGGAATGGACATACCTGAAAAGGCGGGACACGGAAAAAGGAAAAGAAAGCATAGGTACAAAGATGGTAACTGCGAAGAAACCATGGGTAACAAAAGAAGTACGTCAGTTGATCGATGAAGGAAGGAAGTACAAAATTGTTTAGGGAAACTCTGGAATACAAAAATACAAGTCGCTGAGGAATGAAATAAATAGGAAGTGCAGAGGGAACTAAGATGAAGTGGCTGCATAGAAAGTGTGAAAAATCGAAAAAAAAAAGATTGTCGGAATGCCTGACTCAGCACACAGCAAAGACGAAACAGCCTTCGAGGAAATTATAAGCCGGGGTGGTAACATGAAGAGTGCAACGAGAATCCCACTGTTAAACGAAGAGGAGAGATTGGATAGGTGTAAAGAGTACACTGAAGGTCTCTGTGAGGGGGAAGATTTGTCTGATGTGATAGAAGAAAAAACAGAAATCGATTAGAAGATGTTGTGGGTTGGCAGGAGAGTCAACACCGTATTATTAGAGGAAGCCGAAAGGCATGCGTTTTAGCTCACGCAGGCTGGCGTGAGGTCTGGAACAGGACAAGGAAATTAGACTTTAGAAAGACGGACGTAGCTGGTGGAATACTTAACTTTAATCCATAAATGGTGAACGTCGCTCTTGACGGTACATTATTCATAATCTCAATAGTAACTGGTAATGGCGCCTTGTTAGGTCGTAGCAAATGACGTAGCTGAAGGCCATGCTAACTATCGTCTCGGCAAATGAGAGCGTATTTTGTCGGTGAACCATCGCTAGCAAAGTCGGTTGTACAACGGGGCGAGTGCCAGGAAGTCTCTCTAGACTTGCCGTGTGGCGGTGCTCGGTCTGCAATCACTGATAGTGACGACACGCGGATCCGACTTATACTAACGGACCGCGGCCGATTTAAAGGCTACCACCTAGCAAGTATGGTGTCTGGCGGTGACACCACAGAAGAAAAAGTAGATCCAGTATTAGAATCGGAATTTATGAGGGCCTTGCACGATTTAAAATCAAATAAAGTCAAAGGGATAGATAATATTCCATCAGAAATCCTAAAATCATTGGCCGCAATGTGTATGTATGAGTTTCGTGACATACCGTCTTACTTTTGGAAAAGTATCACACACAACTCCAAAGACTGCAAGAGCTGACAAGTGCGAGAATTATCGCACAATCAGCTTAGAGCTATACATCCACGTTGCTGACAAGAACAGTATACAGAAGAATTGAAAAGAAAGTTGAGGATGCGCTAGATGACGATTAGTTTGGGTTTAATAAAAGTACAGGCAAGAGAGCGGCAATTCTGACTTTGCGGTTAATAATGGAAACAAGACTAAAGAAAAATCAAGACACGTTCATAGGAGTTGTTGACCTGAAGAAAGCGTTTGACAATGTAAAATGGCGCAAGACGTTCGAAATTCTGAGGAAAATGGGGGTACGCCATAAGGAGAGACTGATAATAGGCAATATGTACAAGAGCCAAGAAGGAATAATAAGGGTGGACGACCAAGAGTGAAGAACGCGGACTAAAAGGAGTGTAAGACAGGGCGTGTTCTTTCATCCTTACTGTTCAGTCTGTGTATCGAAGAAGCAATGATGGATATAAATGAAAGCTTCAGAAGTGGTATCAACATTCAAGGTGAAGGAATATGAATGATACGATTCGCTGATGACATTTCTATCCTGAGTGAAAGTGAAGAAGAATTACAGGAATGAGTGCAATGAACAATCTAAAGAGTACAGAATCTGGATTGAGAGTAGATCGGAGAAACACGAAAGTAATGAGGAGTCGCACAAATGAGAACTGAAAAACTTAACATCAGGATTGACGGTCACGAAAGTAGGTGAAGTTAAGCAACTCTACTAACTAGGTATCAAAATAACCAACAATGGACGGAGCAAGGAGGACATCACAAGCAGACTGTCTCTGGCAAAATAAAACACTATGTTTGATAGTAGTGGACTTCCCTTGGCCAGGAGTGCCCATCTCTGGCAAAATGGACACTCCTGGCCAAGGAAAATACACTACTGATTTAAGGAAGAAATTTCTGAGACAGTACGTTTGGAGCACTGCATTTTATAGTCACGAAACATGGATTTTGGGAAAACCGGAACAGATGAGACTCGAAGCATTGGAGATGTAATGGTACAGAGGAATGTTGTAAATTAGGTGGACTGATAAAGTAAGAAATGAGGAGGATCTGCACAGAGTCGGAGAGTAAAGGAATATGTGGAAAACACTGACAAGGAGAAGAAACAGGATGATAAGACATCTGTTAAGACATCAGCGACTGACTTCCATGGTAGTAGGTGGAACTGTAGAGGGCAAAAATTGTAGATTACGACAGAGATATGAATATATCCATCAAGTAATTGAGGAAGTAGGTTGCAAGTGCTACTCTGAGATGAAGAAGTTGGTACAGGAGAGAAGTTCTTGGTGGGCCGCATCAAACCAGTCAGAAGACTGATGACTGAAAAAAAAGGCAATTATTATGTTTCCTTCGTCACTCCCAAAGGTGTTCGGGGAATATAGAATGGCAGATCGGTTAGTGCCTATTAACACACGGAGGTGGACCAAAAGGACAACTCATTATCACCCCTAATGCGGTGTAGGAGAACCTTTGGCACTCAAAACAACTTCCAGTCGTTTGGGATGGATAAATACAGCTCATGTATGGTTTCCAAGGACATACGAGTATTAAGCCACACCCGGGCAAAACAGTGGCGAGTTCGAGTTGGTGGCGGAGGGGAGCAGTTACGCGCCCTTCTCCCCAAAGCAGACCACAAAGGCAAAATACGAGGCCTGTGGAAGTGTGATGTGATAGGACGCGAAACGGAAGCCACAGTGACAATCCGATCTACGTAGTTTACCAGTCGATCGCGTCACATTTTTTGTTTTTAGTTCTGAGCGCAGAGTGAACATGGAGGAATGCCTAGAAAATAATATCTCCCGCCAAGTATGAGGGCCTGGTGATACATTTCGGCTGATGCCACGCAGCTCACATAAAACAACTACCATTCGTGTCCTCCTGCATGACAATTCTTGGCCGCACAATCCGGGGGAAACGAAACGTTTTTGATGAGAAGTGCGGCTATGTAGAGAAGTAGCTGGTAGGTATATTTAACTGTTGCAAATTAAAAATTTTTGAATTTCACTGTAGTTCCCATTTCGCGACCGACTAAACATACGAATATCCCTCGAAATATTGACATTTGGTAACTGTGTTGTTCAGGGCAGGTGCGTCAGTTCATCGTCAGGCTCACAAATCCAGTAGAGCACAACTTGAAGTGTGGGAACTACGGCTTGTTTTACTGTGTTCTGTGCAGAATGAGGTGGGTTGTTGCCGGGGAGCAATACCTCTCTTTTGGGCAGCTTCCCGTGATGCTTCCTCTTGACAGCCTCTAATTAGCTCGTTTGGTGTCTCCGACAGTGTGTTCCTGTCATTGTTTGCTCCTTCCTCTTTTTCTTCCTTTCAAATATTACGCCTTTGTCTGTCATGATGCCCACCTGACTTCATTGGTCTATTGGGTTATAAGTTATGACTTTGTAAGGCAGTCTGACAACTTCATTCTGTCGTTAAATTCACTCTATTTTCTTCTCTTGTCTTCATGTCTCTTCCTTATGTTAAATTGTTTGATTGCTTCCAAATGTCGCAGTTTCTGAAATTGTCTATTCTGGTAGAGGATTTCATAGCCCTCGTAGTTCTTTACCTGCGTGATTCCTACTGCTTTGTCGTTTGTAAATGTCCCATGACTAAATTCCGTGGAGCAGTGTAGCAACTTGTATTTTTTTTTGTCAGTTTCCTAAGTACCTGTTTGTTTTCGCACATAAATTCCCAAATTTTGCTACTTATGGTTTATTTCTTTGTCTTACTTGAACGTGAGATATAAAATCTACTACTATATTTATAACATAGTTCTTACGGGGTTTCGTCTTACGTAAGTCCTTTTTTGGTTACTGTTGTAGTCATACTGTAGTATTCACCTGTTTTTGTTGGGTGGTAAATTGCTGTTTGCATGCCAATCTCTTTTGCCCCTTCTGTATAAGCTTCTTAAGGTGTTTATTAACTAGGGCGGGTATCCTGTTTTCTCCGTTAGACTCCGTAGTTCCTTCACATCAGTTTTATCAAATGCTTTCTTTAAAAAAAACATACGTTACATGGGTCTCTCATGACTGGTTTCGTCACAACTACTCCGTCCGTAATCAAACTTCCTCTACTGAAACGCATTTTTCGTCACTTAATAACCATTCTGATATTAATTTTAATCAGCTATGCTGTATCATAGCGTAAGCCTTATTTGCAGATTCTGGTAAGCTAATCTCACTAACATTCTGCCAGTTACCTATATTTCATTTTTTAGTCACTAATACAACTTCTTTTGTTGTCATTCTCATTGTAAACTTCAGTTCTGATACTGAATATAATTAGTAGTCCCGCATTTCAGAAGGAGAGGAATCCAACCATACTAAGAGCTCAGTTGATGGTCCCCGTGCTTGCAGCTGAACAACGAAAAGGGGCTTCCAGAATCGAAAAGGGCACAAATAGGATCGCCACCTACTCGAGAACGAATATAAGGCAGGGGAGGTGACGATCGAGCAGCGACACGGTCACACCAAGATTTAAGGTCTTGATCCAGAGGTCGCTGCCCAGCCCAGCGTCATTTATTGGCTGTGGGTGCTCGCGGTTGAACGCAAGAACGAACTAAATGAGGTGTCCGACGGCACCTAAAGCAACTCCGCGGTTACCTTTTAGCAGACTCAGCTGGTGTAAGAAATCCGGTGTTCTCCTTGATAACGTGATAACGTCCGCAGGCTGAAACTTAACTTCACGGTCTAGATCGTCCTCGAGCTGTAACGCAGTTATCGATACAACGGCGACTCGAAGTTCTTCCCAGGTGGAGGGACGACCACGAAAAACAAAGTGCGACTTATCCGCCGCTCGCATTCCCCTTAGGACAATAGAAACTAAATCCCGTTCTGGCAAATCGACTAACAAGACCAAGCAGGCCGTTTTGACTCTGTCCACATATTCATGTAACACCTCCTTATCTTGCTGCATGTGCCTAATATAGCGACACTCGAGCTGTTTGCGAACTTCCAAGGTCAATCTTTCGTTAATTACAAGTTCCCTCAATCGCCGCAAGGAAGACCCTACTGTCATGGCTCTGGATGTGAGGGTCCTCATTTCGCCTCTAGCTAAGAGATATAATAGAGACAAAACTACTTGACGCGAAACACCTAAGGCATCAGCGTGTTGCTCAAGGCAAACCAACAACCATAATAACCTTTCAGTTTGTTCGAGTGGGTCTATTACTAATTCTGTGATGTCCTGAAAGAGATGCACCAGCGGATTAGGCAATTTAGCAGACGCTGCGCCAAATCTCTCAGGAGACATGAGTGCATTATTCCCGGGCTGGCTCGCCTCCCTGAAGACAGCAAGTCCTGATTTTCAGTCCTCTTCCCATCAATCTCTCAACATGTAATCTTAATCTGCAATTCATTAATCAAGGAGCCCAATTTAGCGGTTGATTCCTTATAACGATCCTCTAACTTTAATGTCCTTAAATCCGCTATCTGGTTGGTTAAATGTATTGACTGTGCCCACACCCTGTCTAACTGACTGCCACTAGGTTGAGTGCCCTCCAAAAAGCCGATGGTGTCCTCAAGACCCCCAACAGCCTTACACAAAAACTCAAAGGTTGCTTCTGTCTCACCCACAACATCCGGCGTGACGTCAACCAGCTGAAGAAAAGTAGCACGCAAACGGGCGGCTAAGTCTGGGACACTACCCTCAATAGGTTGGCGCTGTATCCTCAGCTCATAGATGAGGTGGTCCTTCCTCAAAAGGCCGATCCCGGTGCACTGCCTGACCACCATTAGAATTGGTCACCTGAAACAACCAAATAGTAAATACGAATATCTGTAACACTGACAGGGTTATAATTCGAACCAACGGTTACTGTAATGATAATATTACAATCATAACCACGCTCTGCTACCACTGAGACGGGATTCAGTGTGCACGGGGCTGAACTCAGTTACCGTTGTTTGCTCCGTTTTCCTTTTATCTAATCACGTAAACTTTTTTTTGAAAATAATTCCAAGTAAGGTTGACAATAAGAAACAATTATCAAATTTGAGTGTTAAGACACAGTGTCTAATTAAAAATTTCTTAAGTAAGTTGCACTCACGGCTGAAGGCCTTTTTGACAAGAAATTCAAATTATTTGTCTGCTGAAGACCCCAATAGCAATAACTCAAAAGACAATCTGACAGCTGAAGGCCTAGATAGCAAATTCTTAATAAGAGGTTAACTTCTCCAAGAGATACTAAAATATCATAAAAAAGAACAATCATCAAATTTTCACTATTGAGAGACAATATCTAATTAAAATTCTTAAGACAAATTGCATTGTCGCGCGGAATTAGCCGAGCGGCCTAAGGCGCTGCAGTCATGGACTGTGTGGCTGATCCCGGCGGAGGTTCTGGTCCTCCCTCGCGCATAGGTGTGTGTGTTTGTCCTTAGGATAATTTAGGTTAAATAGTGTGTAAGCTTAGGGACTGATGACCTTAGCCGTTAAGCACTATAAGATTTCACACACATTTGAACATTTTTTTTAAATTGCATTCACGGCTGAAAGCCTTATTGACAAGAAATCCAAATTATTTGTTGACTGAGGGCCCCAATCTGAGGGCTGAAGGCCTAGAAAGCAAATTCTTAAGAACGAGTTAACTTCTCCAAGAAATACTAAAATATTATAAAAGAACAATCATCAAATTTTCACTAGTATGAGACAATACCTAATTAAAAATTGTTAACACAAATTGCATTCATGGGTAAGACCTTATTGACAATTATCACAATCTGACCAAATGAAGAGAGAATGGGACCTCAGACAGTGCTCCAAGGATCGACCTGGGAAAGGCGCTCACCTTCGCAAACGGTGAGACAAGCAGCCAGAGTTGTATTCAGTTAACCGGATGGCAACTCAAACTAGTGACCGTTTAAACGCAGGCCAACACTCTTGCAACATCTACCTAATGTGTGATAACCAACACAACATTGGAATTACCCAGGCAAGGTGGAACCGGCAGACAGTACTGCGTCTTCACGATCTGGTATTCAGAATATCGAGAAGCAGAGGGATCCACTATGACCAAAGTTGTCCAAAAGAAACAAATGTCTAAATCACAATCAAGGTGGCTGTCGAACTACCGGACAGCACTGGCAAGGCAAGGAAAGGTACACTGCCGCCAAAATATGCTAACCTCCAGGGCAGGGAACTGGGGCGTTAGCGGTCATTAGGCATAAAAATACCGCTGGTTGAACTTCATCCATAAACACAAGGAATTAAATGATTCATAATAAAAGGTGGAGGTCAGCTAATTAATTTCGCCAACTCCAAACATTCCACTTGTTGTTCTTCGTCTCAGCGACCCTGCTAGCAGCAACGCGCAAACAAAAGAAGTGATCTCAAAATAGTGGAGGTTTCACTACTGGCTTAATGTTCACTCAACTCAAAAGTCCTGGGTCCGGTGGAGAACGAGGTTCTAGCCCTCGCAACTACAGCCCCTCGACATGGCCGTGCCTGCATGCCGCCAGCAGTCCCGGCATGTCCTCACGCTGCCAGACCCCACTGCTGCTCCATCCCAACCAAACTGCCTGCCATACTCCGACCCAGAAAACACTTGACGCCCTTACAAGGATAGTTCTAGGGTACTAGACATCGATAAGCGCTGCTGCTGCCACTCGTGGACAGACAACGCTAGCAAACTTAGTGGCGCCAGTAAAGGCGAGAAGAAAACGAAACGCCACTATCCCTATTACACAATGCCAACCAACGAACGGCACCAACATAAGCCGCAACACGGCTCATCTCTCTCATTTCCTTTTCAACCACTGCTTAACTTATATGCCCCTCAATTTCTATAATTGGTGTGTGGTTTTTGGACAAGTTGGACAAGTTGTAACTAGACTTTCATTCCCTGTTCTCCTCCACTGCTACCTTCTGAATTTCAGATGGAATAATCCAACCATCATTCTCAAAAGCTTTCTCTTACTTTGAAAATGCTATAAACATAGGTTTACCTTCCCTTCAACTATCTTCGAAGATTAGTCATACGGTCAGTGCTGCGTAATGTGTCCCCAAACTGATCTGACTTCGGCTTCTACCAGTTTTCCATTATGCTATAAGGAACTAGTGTTACTGTTTTGCAACATGACTAACTGAATTGATAGTTCGGTAATGTTGAGACCTGTCAGCACCTGCTTTATTTGGAATTCGAGTTATCTCATTCTTTTTTAAGTCTGAGTTTATTTCACCTGTCTCATACATCTTTTTCAAGGCTATCAGTAGTGCTCACGGAATGTTGTTATTGCAGGTGACATATTCTTGTACTGAAGGAGTCATTACATAGACTTAAGAAATAACTGCAATGACAATACGAAACTCAACTGTTATCTACTTAAATGAATAGCTACACTACAAGAGAAGCAGCTTCTGTGACAATGTCTGTGATGTGCTTAAACAACCAACCCTGGAGTCGGAATAGGCAGCGGCACAAAGACCTGGGGCGCTACTGGTCCGGTACTGCCGGTGTGTGACGGCTGACGTGCTGCTGGTACAGAGCAGAACGTACTGGGCGGGACTGCCGGAGTTAATCGCTGAGACGAAACTGCTGGTACTACCAACTTGTAGCTCAGAGACTGAACTGCGGCCAAACGGAACTGCCGGTACGGTCGGCTGGAGGTGCAGGCATAACTCACTTTACACGGTGGGCCAGTGGCCGATAAATTCGGGAGCGGTTAAATATGCGTATGTAGCTGCGAGAACAAGTGAATTGGCGTGGCGAAATAGTGCTCAGCCGATAGTGGTCTCTGTTGCGATAGGCAGCCTGTTAGCGAGGTTGGCTGCTGCGGAACCCGTGGGAACGACATATAATTCCTTGGTGAATAACCCAGGCCATACGGGAAAATTATATTGATACTATATTTATCAAATGAGTTCACCCACATCCTCCTGGCAGGGCGGCTGCCTGCACGTCCAGCCTGGTGTGCAGTGGAAACGACAAATAGGCGAATAAAACACCAGTGGCCTCGTTTCGACTTAATTCTTTGCATATTTTACATTGAAGAGCCAAAGAAACTGGTACACTTTCCAAATATCGTGTAGGACCCCATCGAGCGCCCACATGTTTCACAACACGACGTGTCATGGCCTCGGCTAATGTCTGAAATAGTGATGGAGGGAATTGACGTCATGAATCCTTCAGGGCTGTCCATAAATCCGTAAGAGTACGAGGGGGTGGTGATCTATTCTGAACAGCACTTTGATAGGCATCCCAGATACGCACTATGATGTTCATGTCTGGGGAGTATGGTGGCTAGCGGAAGTGTTTAAACTTAGAGTTATCCTGGGGCCAGTCTGTAGCAATTCTGGACCAGTGGGGTGTCGCATTGTTCTACTGGATCCGCCATGTCCGTCGGAATGCATAATGGATATGAATAGATGAAGGTGATCAGACAGGATGCTTACGTACGTGTCACCTGTCAGAGTCGTATCTAGACATATCAAGAGTCCCATATCACTCCATCTGCACACCCCCAACACCATTACAGGGCTTCCAACAGACTGAACAGTCCCCTGCTGACATGCAGGGTTCATGAATTCATGAGGTTGTCTCTATACCCGTGAACGTCCACCCGCTCGTCCAGTTTGAAACGAGACTCGTCCGACCAGTCAACATGTTTCCCGTTATCAACGTTCAATGTCTTGTTGACGGATCCATGTGAGGCGTAAAGCTTAGTGTCGTGCATTCATGAAGGGTACACGAGTGGGCTTTCGCCTTCAAAATCCCACATCGATGATGTTTCGTTGAATGACTTGGGAGCTGATGGCCCAGCATTGAAATCTGCAGCAGTTTACGGAAGGGTTGCACTTCTTTCTCGTTGAACGATTCTCTTCACAAGTCGTTAGCCCCGTTCTTGTCGTATCTTTTTCCATCTTCAACGATTTCTGAGATCTGACGTTTTACCGAGTTCCTGACATTCAGCCGGCCGACGTTCTAGGTACTACAGTCTGGAACCGCACGACCGCTACGGTCGCAGGTTCGAATCCTTCCTCGGACATGGATGTGTGTGATGTCTTTAGGCTAGTAAGGTTTAAGTAGTTCTAAGTTCTAGGGGACTGATGACCTTAGAAGTTAAGTCCCATAGTGCTCAGAGCCATATGAACCTGACATTCACAGTACACTCGCAAAATGGTCGTACGGGGAAATCTTCACTTCATCCCCACCTCGTAGATTCTGTGTCCCATTGCTCGTGCTCCGACTACAACATCATGTTCAAACTGACTTAAATCTTGATAACCTGCCATTGGAGCAGCATTAACCGATCTATCAACTGCGCCAGACACTTCTTCTCTTATAGAGGCGTTGGCTACAGCAATGCTGTATTCTGTATTTGAATACTCTAGCCTATACCAGTCTTATGGGGCTTCAGTGTATAATTTTCATCAGCTGTTTGTTCTAAAGTAAATGCAGAGTCTTCTTCCATTTTTTGAACAATTGTTTTGGGTATCAGTATAAAATTACGTGATACCTAGTGAGATATCCTTTAAAGCTTGAGGTCTTTCACTCATTCCTCTTGTTTGTTGTTGATTTTTATGTAATCTATGACCGATTTGTAACTTCTCGCTGAAAATTTAAATTTGTAATATCTTTTTTTCAAAAAGCTATGTTTATTGTTTGTATGTCATATGTGCCTCACGAGCAAAGTTTTCTATTAGCACACTACTTCTGTCATAAAAAGACACTCACCGTTACTATACCCATTAACAGACCTTCACCTTCCTCAATGGTGGTGAATCCACGTATTTCCCCTGCTTGCTTTACTCCTTTATGTCGGAATGGTAGCAAATTCTAAGAATGCCGATTGCGCGGATGGAGATCTGGGTTGCCTCACAATGCTGCAGCTATTACGCTGCTGCATCGTTTCGGCGACGACCCTTTGTAGACTTCAAAATGTCGTTGAAATGTTCAAAGGCGAACCATGGCGGACTACGGACTATCGCTTTCATTGTTGTAAGCCGGTCGTCTAGCGCCAAGCCATCCACATCTCCTATGATTCTCTCTGCTGAACAGAGAGATGGGATGGTACCTTATTATTCGTCATGCCGACCCTTGTAGCCTCAGTTCAAAGTCTGGGCCATGTACCGACGGTGTCAAATGACGGTACGTTGTTACCGTACACTTCCCGGATCTCAACACGGAGTGTTGTCCCACTGTCCGCCTCAAATACAGAAAAGAAATTATCGCGTGGTAGTCCAGTCTAGCAATGGGCTACACCACTCTGTTTCGACTTCCATAGTTAGATGCTACAGTACTGTGGCGTGGGTGTTTCAGTGTGTACGAGGGCTGCAGTTATACATCTGCGAACGAACATTAATTTATGACCGTCACCTTTCCGTGGCAGTCATTGAAATTCGTCACTACTCCTCGTAATGTCCTCAGGAGTCCTTGGTGTTTCATTGTAGAGCTTTTGTTTTAGTTTTCTCCACGAATATATATGCTGAAGAATTTAGTCATATTACCACGCAGTCTATTCTGTGTTTCTCGAATACCAATCCAACGCTCTACACATGTTCTATTAACTTTAGAATGCCCAATCTATTTTATAACTGTAGACACCTGAGGTGAGTCTATCTAGCAAGAAGGCTGCTTTATGTTTCTCGAAAATACATCCAATGTTATCTTCATAATATTATTTTTACCCATAATATAACAATAAAAATATGAACAGTATTTTAGCAATTTCTTATAGTTATCAACATAAATATTTAATGTGGTGATACAATAAATTCCACTGAATGTCTAACCCTTGAAACAACGTCCTATATATCTATTACAAATTTATTTGCTGGAGTTCTTTCTTTTACTGTCACACTGACGTCTTCAGGTTCCTGCACAACGATTTCTATACAACGGTTAACAGTTTTCTGAAGTCCTAGTTGTGGCCTTCTGTTCACGTGTTGTTGGATCAAGTCATCAGTGAGTCTGGTACCTTAAATCTGACGTCTAGTGAGTACACTCAACGACTTTCCCTGTAACATCAGAAGAAATGTGTATTTGAAGTGCGTCTATCGGCAGTACAATTGTTTTCTAAGGAGGGAGCCTGACTACATCACTTGTGGTTTTGTTATATTAAGATTCCTTAATTTGTTTCTTCGCATGCAACAGGCACATTTTTCCTAGATATACACTTTCAGTACTTCCAGTATTATTAATATGAAGTTCACTTACTTTACTGACAACATCTTTACTTCACTAACTACATCGCTACCCATCTTTACCTTCACCTGTTGGTATGTAACCCGAATCACTGAAATCGCTGAGATCGTCAGATTCTTCAAATACTTTAAGAGTTTTACCATCTGTTAACTTTCTCTTAGAAATTTTGTCAGACTAATAACAAATATGTTTTTTACCTACCAGATATTCTTCTACAGTGGAGAATTAAATTGCGGAAATGTACAATAAACAATTAACTATAAATGAAGCGAAGAGGTAAAAAGAATGCATGAAATGTGTCTGACAGACCCGGCTCAGGTATTAATGCACAAATATTTCTGAAAATCAGTTTAGATATGGAAAATCAATAAGATGTCTCAGTGTTTATCATTTATAAGAGGAAACCGTGATGCTAGAAGAATATTCAAATGATGAAACTGCAGTACAAATATTTACGGCTAATAAATAAGAAAATGTAAGCTAATGTATCACAGAGACTCACCTTAGGTGTTCTTCGGTTAAGAACGTCATTAAATATCTGCACCGGTTGACGGGTAGATACGTTATGCTGGTACGATCGGGAATGCCTCATGTCCAGTAGGAATTCTTTTTTTGTGAGTTAGTTATTTACGTTTCACAGATGATTTGAACAATTTATTTATCGAGATGATGTAAGACTAATTTACGAATTTGTGGGATATGTACACATGATTACTTTTAACATTAATGAACACATTTCCAATTTCCTACTCAAAGAACTACGCTACAGGCCTTTTCTGTTTCTCTTTCCTTTCTTTATTTTAAATAATAATTGGTCAATAGAATAGAAGGAGTTGTCGAGGAGAATTGATTTTACTCTAGATTTAAAACTTGCTGGGTTACTTGTAAGAAATTTTGTGTTGTTTCCTAAATAATCAAAGACATGTTGATGCATATTGAACTTCTTTCTACGCCACTGGCAGCTTAAAGAGTGGGAGGTGAATGTAACGTTTTCCTTAAAGGTTGTATCTATAGACATCTTCATCCTTGTCATATTACTTTTGGTTATTTTTGAACTTTTTTGTGTGCTACCTGAATTGTTGGCATGGCTAATTGTGGTATTTTCTCGAGATTTATGCACAGTCCATTTTCAGAGAACCACTTAATCGCTTGAAAAAGGCCAACAACTATATCTTCTCTCCAAATGGATTTTCACAACAATTAGTTTATTTTATAAAACGTACATATCTGCTTGATGATGTTAAGTGGAAGGTCATTCTCATAAACAAAGAATACTAATTCTTTTTTACTAGTTAATCCTACTTCCTCAGCGCAACGACCTCTCTTGGCTTAAAATCCTGGCACACCAGCATCTTGAAATTCTATGCCCAGTCCCTGATCCTGTACCAAAAATCCAGAAGATTCACCAGACATAGTAATCAATGTTAAAGATCATATGGCTGAAAGGCATAGATATAACAGCTGAAATAGTTTTTCTGAAGGGGGAGGGTGGCGGAGGAGGGGAGGGATAAAATTCCTGTAGGTGGATTTATTCCTGAAGGGGAAGAGCGCTAAAACAGATTTTTATATCTGTTTGGGGGGGGGGGGAGGGGGTAAGGGGGAAACTGGTTGATTTTTTTTCCCTGAGGAGACAATTTCTCTCGCAAACCTAATCCCTGTAATATGAATGGGGGGACGTGTAAGAACAAACAGACACAAATATATTGGATGCATCTACAGTAGGAAGTATCCGAGAGTAGGGGAGTATCTATAATAGGAAATACCTCAAACATAACCATAAATCTGAGGAAGAGTTTTCAGAGAATATACGTTTCGATCACAACAGAATAGAGGAGTGTATCGTCGGTTGTGGGGAAATCGGAAAATACGAAGGTACAAGAGTCTGAAATTTAATGTTGTAGAAGAACGTTGAAAATTGGACAGACTCGTCAGGAACGAGGACGTTCTCCGCAGACTCGGTGAGGAAAGGGACTGACGTAAAACACTGAAAAGAAGAAAGGTCAGGATGATTGGGCATGTGTCAAGACACCGGAAAAAGCTACCGTCGTACTAGTGGGCGCTGTAAGGGGTGAAAGTTGAAGGGGAAAACAAAGATTGGGATGTTAGATGAAAGTGCAACTCTGATATGAAAAGTTAGATCCAAGAGAATAATTCGCGGCTGGTGGCATCAAACCATTCACAAGAGTGATGACACAAAAAAAAATTCTATGAAGCTGATGATGCCGGAGAGCGATGATTTGAAAAATAGAAAAATACTACTACATATTGTTCAGTGTGTGGTGAAAATAATACCTGTAGACGAAATGGTCCGATAATGTTCGATTACGAGACAGGTGATAAGACAGTGGAATTGATCAGTGCCGTTGAAGACACATAGTGTACTCCATCCAATTCGTATGTTTTGGGATAATGTGCACCGACATTTTCAAGGTAATTGGTTATAGCAAGACAACGACCTTCTCATATCTGTCAGTCTAATGTCTTGAATTCAAACAAATGCCGGTGGTGGTACAGTCTTGAAATTCTTTGATAGTTGTTTCATCGTACAGCAAGCATTTGAACGCTTCAGTTGAAAGCTGAGGATTGTTTCCAGAACGATTCTTTCACTGTGTAGTGGATATAATGCTATTTAGAAACTTCATGACGAATTAAAACTGGGCTTGGATGGGCCTGGAAAGCGGAACCTTACCTTTCATGAGTGAAGTTCATACAGACTCATTTGTGCAAACACGACCTACCTTTAGCTGCATTCTTCTGAAATGCAAGTTACAAGTTCAACTTCCAATCTGTCACATACTTTTAATCTCTCACGGTTTCCTAAGAGGTTTTTATATCACTTAGCACCCCCGATTTAATTGTTTTGCCTTGGGAACGTTTGTCACAGCTAATAAAATATCTTTGTTACTAGTATCGCACTGCCGTAGTGTCGGGTGATGTACCTTATTCAGTGAGAAACTACTGACTTTCCCCAGTTTTGTACAGGTATCACTATGTATACGCGGCCGGGCGACTATTCCGGCGTAGCGGTAATGAATCACACGAGTATACACTAGCCTAACTCTGCGCCAGTGGAAACAATATAAAACTTACTACAATAGTTTATGAGATTAGCCTTCACACATGGACAGAAAAAAGGTACAGGGAACTGTAATTTGTAAGATAAAGTGCTGAAATGAAAAGCTTGTATGTACAAATCTGACATTTGTTACGACAATAATAAAGCAATGTGTCTCTTCTGTACAGGAATTACTTATCCAAAATCTGAGACGGTATTCTGATGCCACAGAAAGCAAAAAAGGCTCAAATGAGAAAACGAATAATTTATTAAGAACGCTCTGAGTCCTCTACCAGGCAACAGGTTGTTTCCGATTACCAGTAAGAAAGCTGGTTTTGCAGGTGCCATTACGTCAAAGAGACTAAGTTTTATTTACCATCATGCAAGCAGGTAAGTACAGCACTAATTCCTTAAGTAGTAGAACTGTAGTCAAGAAATATCACATTTATTTTAATTTTTTTCAGTAGAGTACCATAATTAAATTCAAGGAAAACGATCTTAGGCACTGACTTCTATTTAATACACAACTCTATTCATGGGGTTAGATGCTGCGAAGCTTAGTGTAATGCTTCACCAACAGGCCTTTCTGTTTTGCAACAGATAAACTTCGCTGGTCTTTCAGATGATGTACGTAAAGGCACACATCTAACATGGTCTTTCTTCTTTTCAATACACAGACATCTTTCTACTCTTCTGTTTCAGAGAAGGAATTTTTATATAGCTATTTCAGATGAATGCGTATGAAACACATTGATCATACTGCATTTGGAGGTCTTATACGCCTGCATCGACAACAATAATTCAGCAGCATCTTTAATATCAAATAACTTAATTTTATGCATTGGATTTACATGGATTGGGTTCATAGCTTTAGGTATCTACTTCCAATGCAACAATGTTGTGCAAATCTAGCGGAACAAAGGCTTTATTTATAATTCTTAATGTACATTCACAAAATCTCTGTCGCAGCTCAAAAAGCTGTAAGCACTGACCAAGAACTTGTGTTCTATCTGTTCAAAACATCCCAGGCTAAATGGAGGATAAGTTAACGCATCGCACTTGGAACTCCATTGCGAAGAATTTTCTCATATTGGGAAATAAGGAGGAACAATTTGGTTTACTCGATAAGAACTTCCTAAAACTAAGATCGCATAAACAGTTCCTTATTTACAAACAAACGGTTCTACACACTTCGCTGTCATCTCACGATCTTAAACAAAGTTTGTTTTAAAATGCATTAATTTCGAGTTAGATTTGTTGTCAAGTTGACATGTACATAAAATGTAGCACATTATATCGAGGATTGTCGTAAATGATTTGAAATGTGTTATTTATAAGAAACCGTTATATAATACCTGAGTTCGAACTCAAGACGAACAGATTAAACTGGTTATTTGTAAATAACGAAATGTTTATGTGCTCTTGGTTATAGGACGTTTTTCTCTAACACCGCTTGGTGCAATGGCCATGATCCATCTAATAGTGTATATTTACAGCATTTTCTCAATGGCAAATATGAGCAGTACAGATTTTGATCTAGCTTCGCTGTTTTAAGTTGTGGCGGATGTTTACTTTACAACTTTTCGGTATAGATACACCTACCTCCAAAGTTAAACACACCTTCATTGCAACGAGATGTCATTTATAACGCCAATTAAATAGCGAACGGGTACATATAGTACACATTCATCATTACTATAAGTATAAATAAGATACACAAAAACCTCCCTTGTTAATCAGTATATTTGTTAGGGAAAACCGTATCATTACCCCTACAGTAGTTTCTAGATTACCCTTAAAATATAGACAGAAAAACGGGGGTTTCAATCTAATAATATGTATAACTGAAGCCAGAGGGCATTTAGATAGTCCAATATAGGAGATGGAATAAGGTAGAACGAACTAATGGCAGTGGTTACCCACTATTGGCGGTTTAGGAAGTCATGCCGGAGTGCGGGACGGGTTCGCCTTTGTGCCGCCGGTGGCGCCGTAATCGCAGCGCAGAGGTCGTGGGGCGCGGTGCGGCGGTATCTGCACAGTGGTGGTGCTTCCATTACGCGACCTCGGCCCCAACGTATTGGCCCATTACTGTATCGAATGAACACGAGGCAGCGCTCCATAACGGCAAAGCCAATTCTTTCTAATTAACGAGCTCGTTTGCATTTACCATGATCCGTAATGAAGCACTCGGCCGGCGACACAATGGGTTCGCGCGCCCGGCGGCCTATCGCAGGGGCGAGCAGCTGCGCTAGTGATCTCTGCCGGCGCTGGGTAACCTCCGCTGACGGACGGTCGCTGGTGGCGGACGCTGTGTTACAGGAAGCGGTCGCTCGCGCTCGTCGTACGAGGACAATCGATAGCCGCGCCGAACACGTGGCACCGAGCGAGTTCGGTCTTGTTTTCTTTACGAGGGATGTGCTGTAAGTCTGTCCATAACCCGTTTAAAAGAGTCGACGACGGCACATCTACTGCCCGCTGCGACGTTAAATTTACTGTTGCGGAGAACTCGTGGGCTGGGTCCTCCTATCTCGGCAGTTAACCAGCCGGCACTAGACAATTCCGTAAATGTCCTGATTTACATCCAATCACACACAAAACTCACAAATAACCGTACAACCCTTCATTTTATGTACACTCAAAGCTTCAAGGCTTCACTGTTCTTGGTGAAACACTACCAGCGTATAGAAAAACACTGTCTGTTTACTTGTCGCGTGGAATCTGGGTTAAATCTCGAACTTTCGATGAAAGTCTCCACCATCTGCGTCAGAAATCCAAGACTGTCGTGGCTGGTGTTATAGTGATCATTTACAGCCCATAGGCGGCTTCCGATAGCTCAGTGTACTACACTACATCATGCTGCCAGAGGTGGTGTCCACGTTTACACTGGTGGTAGCGGCGCTCACATAGGACGTAAACAGTTCACATAGAACTTCGTAATGCAGGCAGTCTTAGCCGTTTAACTTCATAAGGAATGAAGTAAAATAATCTGCAAGACAGCTGTAATTGGTGACTTCTTCATTGTCACAACCGGTTTCACTACATTAAAACTGCGTTTACAGGTGAACTACATAAAAAGGATGTGATCCCACGTAATATGTAAGACAAAACTCCATAAAAATCATTTTAAAAATATTGAAAGAAACATAAATTTCTTAGAAAACATTTAAGAAATTTTTTATAATATTTTTGAAGACTCGGTGTGTAAAGTATTAAAAAACAGATAGAAAACATGAAAGAAAAAAACTACAGTGTCACGTATGCGCATAGAGACATCCCCTACGGTCGTAGGAAAACATCAAACCCCTGAAGAGGAGCAGTCGTCAAAACAAGTATAACAGGGAATCAAGGCGAATAGTACAAGTGAAAATGAAAGACATAAAAAAGGACTCATAAAATTGGGTCCTCCAGCGAGTTAAATAACCACCCCATACCTACTTCCCCATCCCCTGACCCCTCTAATCTTTGTCACACCCTGCCCTCTGCACTTGCCCACTCCATTACCAATGAATGTCAGGACCGTAATGCTGACCGAGCCAGGTGGCGTAGTGGCTAGCACATTGGAGTCGCATTCGGGAGGACGACGGTTCAATCCCGCGTCCGGCCATCCTCATTTAGGTTTTCCGTGATTTCCCTAAATCACTCAAGGCAAATGCCGAGATGGTTCCTTTGAAAGAGCACGGTCGACTTCCTCTCCCGTCCTTCCCTAATCCGATGACCTCGCTGTCTGGTGTCCTCCCCCAAACAACCCAACCCAACCGTAATGCTGACTGAGCAACAAGACAATAAGCGTATCCATGAGAAATTCATGAAATTGAGGATACTAAATTGCAAGTGCAGTATGCTGACCCACTTATTCACACTTTAGAAATTCCACACAGATACTCTTATCGTCTTCTCGGTGAATCGATCCTACGGTCTTGGCTTTCATTAATAATGGGGTGAGGATGCATGAAGGGGGGACGTTGTGTAATGGGTCTGTAGGGGGGAGGGTGTTGGTTATCTAGCCTACTGGAGATTGCAGTTTTGATCTTTGCTTTTTTGTGTCTCTGTTTTCACTCATTGTACTTTTATGTGGTTAACTATTTGCCCCAATGTCTTGGTTTATTTATTTTGATGATTCCTCTTTTCAGGTGTTTGATTTTTCACTGCGAATTCTGACGTGAGACCGCGTCAAGTACGTTTTAATTTTGATTTTTCTGCCTGTTTAAACACTTTACATATATTCTATAAAAATATTCCGACAATTTTTCTTTAAAATTTACAGTAAAATTTAAAACCCTTTAAAATTATTTAAAAGACTGATATTATTTTTACCATATGTATTATCTCGCATGTTCTCCTTCTTCTGTAGTTCACCTGAGGATACTGTTTTGATGCAGCTAAACCGATTGTAACAATAAAGAAATCACCAAATTAGCATTCCTGCGCTTCATTTTACTTCCATTCATTATTGTAATCAATTCAGAGCATTTCTGTGAATCTTCTCCGCGTAGACAGCTTGCTTCCATCACCGCTAAATCATAGCCGCTGTCACGGTACAAAATATCTCTCTTGATTTCTAATGCGTATCATTTCGTTAGTAACAGAATCACGCTAAGCAGATGCGTACGACAAGGTTTTAGTTTCATCAGACGTTGTTTTGTGTTTGATTAAAAGACTGTTTTCATTTCACATCTGATTTCTCAAGTTTTTGACTGTCAATACACCTGCTGTGTTCTGCACAGCAATAGGTAACAGTGTATTAAAATCGAGAACTCGCTGAATCAGCAATTACTGAATACAGTCCCAGAAGCAAAGGCTTCTTCTGAATTTCTGTGTATTAAGACTGTGTTACCGAAGAAGATTTAGAAATGAAAACGTGCTTGATCATCTTTCACCGGTACAGTCTGTGTTATCTTAGTTGTGCACACAGTCGAGCTCTCGACCCGGAAGACGCAGACAAGTACACTGAAATATTTGACTTCCTACAAGAGCACTCGCATCACCGCGCAGACACGGACACATTCTCAGTCGGCGTGACGTAGTGACGTACGCTGACCAATCATAATCTGTCACCACAAGATCACTAATGATTTTTGTTTCTTCCAGCTGAAGATAGTAACTGATTCCGTAGAAACTTCAAAATTTTACCCAGATCTGAGGCGACAAACAAACGGAGGACGTATGGATGTCATAGAGAGAAATTTTTATCATTAATAGTTGATGCGCCAAACATAATGCACAAAAAATCTGCAGCATATTTTGCATGTAGTCATCGGGTGGCAGAACATTATCCCGTTTCTATTCACTCCCTTTTTCGTCTTGGGTCGTCTGGAGCTCCAAACTCATCAAAAAAGCTGAAAACCTCAACATGTTAACGTTCTGTAAATAAACGTTTGACTTATTACTTACCTACAAAAACTGTGTATGTAACCCGACAATACGCAGTAACCGATCTCGTGTTATAGTGTTGGAAAGGACAACATATCCCTCGCGCTGCAGGTGCCAGGAATTTTTAAATAGTTTTCAAAATGTTTTATTTCTGGACTAAATCTCATGTAATTTCATAAAGGAATTACTGACTTTTGGCGATCAGATCATAAGAATGAGGCAGTGTATCACTGCAAAATAGTCAGAAAACCATTTCTCCAACATTATCTTTGACATAAGCTCCTGCCTTCTTTTTATGCTCTGAAAATCACCTGTGACTGCCGAAACCAGTAATTTCGTCCTGAAATCGTGATTGTGCAGGAAAATAAACTATCTTTAGAAAGGAGTGTGGTAGTACCGAGGGGTAGGCAGCTCCCAGCTGAATAAAATATACACATTCGTTAAAAAACGGTGCGGGAAACAGCTTTGTATAAAACTAATCAGGAAAGCACACATTGATTCCAGGTATCAAAAATTAACATTAAACATTAGTGGCAGTGAAATACACTTTTAAAAACCATCCACAGAGAGCTGTTGTAAAGTCTGACTGTAAAACAGCTGTACAAGTACTGCAGCACCACCGTAAACGACCCCAGAATATAAGACAATTCAACACGTTCATCAATTGCTGAGAATAAAGTTCATTTTACATGTACCAGCATCCCACTGAATGAACATACTAACCTTTCAACAAAGATTTTACTCGATAGCGCATAACAGTGGCATATCTAAATATGGATTACGATAGAAATAAGATCTGCACCGAATTGCGGAGGTAGACTGACTTATTGTGACTGTGGAGAATAAGGTACGAAGTTACAAAAAAGAATAAAAATAAAAAAAAATGGCTCTGAGCACTATGTGACTTAACATCTGAGGTCATCAGTCCCCTAGAACTTAGAACTACGTAAACCTAATTAACCTAAGGACATCACACACATCCATGCCCGAGGCAGGATTCGAACCTGCGACCGTAGCAGACGCGCAGTTCCGGACTGAAGCGCCTAGAACCGCTCGGTGGCCGGCACGAAGTTGCATAAAGGACTTCCTACTCCATCAGTTGCTCAACCTGGACCACAGCGACACACTCTTAAGTCTATGGATGATGTAAACTTTGTCAAACAACTCACTTACTGCGGACGCGGCGGAGTTTTGACATTAATAGACTCAATTAACACTTAAAAGTAGCTCAATGTTAACGCGATGCTTAAAGCAGTTTCGTACGTACTGTTGTGGTTTTCATTCCCTAATTTGATGGAGCTCACCATACTTCCTTACCGCGAAAGCCTCTTCATCTCTGCACTGACAGCCAAACGCATTTTAACTTGACAACTGTTCTCAAGCTTCTCCCTCTACAATTAAAATGTCTCACACTTCCGTCCATTACCAAACAAGATTCGTCGATGCCTCCGAGTGCATTCTGTCAACTGATTTCTTATTTTACTTGTGTTGGGCTGCATATTTCTTTTTTCCCCAGTTCGATTCCGTGCCTCTTCTGTAGTTGTCCAGTCTACCCACCTTCAGAATTTTCCTGTAGGACCACATTTCAGAAGCATCTATTAGCCTTGGATTTGAAGTTTATCGTCCCTTTTTCCCTCCAGAAAAATGTCTGTAGAAAAGACTTCCTAACATTTACAACTATACTGATATTCGACGTTCACTAATTCTTGTTTTTCAGAAATGCTTTTCCAACTACTGCCATTGTGCATTTACGAGTAAAAGCCTAATGACTTCGAACATAGTCATTTATTTTGCCGCCCAAATGGCAAGACACACTCACTGCTCTTATATCAGGGAGTTAAGAGCAGTGAAATGTTTTAAGTAAATAAAACTAAATTCATACGATAAAATAAATATGGGTGTTTTCGTAAATGCAAAATCGGATTTCAAACCCCTTTAATAACTATTTTCGCTGTCTCATTACCTCACGTAGTTTTCTCAGCATCATCTTCTTTGGCTCAGTAATACTGGGAATGACGTGCAGCCGTGTCTGACATCGTTCTACACTGCTTATGTCGTCCGATTCCTGTGACTGCAGTCTGGGTTCTACAGAAGTTATATATAAGCTTCTTATCCGTTATTTTATACCTGTTTCTCTTCGAACGATGATGTGAGTGTGTGTGGGTTGTTGTCAAAACAACACCATGTGTTCCTTGGTAAACTATTCTCTACAAACGACATTCCTCCTTCCCTTCTTACCGCAAAATTTTCACGGTTATCGATCTTTTACGACAGACAACCAAAAAATCTACAGCAAGATATATATATATATATATATATGTCTGTCGTAAAATCTGTGAATGCATTCTTAAAAACTCTATGTGTGAAGACAGTAAAACTGTACTTCTTTTATTTAAAAGAAAATAAAAAAAAAATCCTCTCATGGTCCTATAAACTCAGCAAAACTGGTCTCGGTAAAAAGAACAAAAAATGTGCTTTGTCAACTCGGAGCCCATTCAAAATCACATTATTTTGCAAACAAACATGGGACACAAGAGTGACCTTCAAGATAAATATGTCTTTCGTACCACCTTTCTTATAAAGAGTTTAAATCTGCCTGGCAAAATTCGCTGGGCCAGTGATGCGTTACATGTAGCACTGAAGACATTATGTATTAAGCCAGAACAGCTTTTGAGAAGTCTGTACGAAATCAGATCAACGCCATAGGAGCTTTTCTTTTCTAGTATTTTGTAATTCTGTTAATTTCATTGAAGGATGTTGGTCCTACTTCTTGTTCCTTCGTCAAAGATTCGATTAATGTATTCTCTTATTTCTTCAACTGAACGATGTTATCCTATTTATGCTGCTACGTCTAGTAAGAGATGCCTAAATATATAAAATGTGAATTATTAGTCACAACATTGGCATTTAGTTTAATTGTTATGCTGCCTTTTACACTGATTGGGTATCCTGTCTCTTGCTCCAAAAGTCCCTTGCAGTTTTACTATTGTTATCTGCTATATTAATTTCTATCATTCTTTGCACGTTTTGGACATTTTAACGACTTTGCTTGAAATTAACTATTTTTAATAGCATGCAAATAACGTGGAATCTTGAGTTGTTCTGAACTGCATACAATTTTCTCCCATTTGCTTTACATGATAATTTAATCCCTTCGGTTATCCATGGATTAGTAATTTTTTTTTTTTTTTTGACGGGCTCTCAAGATAACTGTTTACGAAAGTTACTTTCATATATTAACCCAAATTTATTACAGAATATATTGCATTTGTAAACTTATCATCTCTTTTATGTGAATATGTTACAGGAATGAAGTCACACAATATTAGAAAATATCTGTGTGGAAGATCGGAGGAGATTATTACCACAAATTATTATGTTTAGTTTTATGAAATAAGTTAGCAACTGTAATAATATATCTTTGTGCACCCGTATCTTTCCAGTTTAATACTGGTGCAGCGCTCACTGGTTATTATCTTTGAGGTTGGGCAAATTAATTAACAACTACCATAGTGCATTTGCCACATTGTACACGCTTTGTCAGCTACAAAATAATAACGTATCCTGTACGTAATTTTCTAGCTTCCACAAATGTTGAAACAAATAATTATGAATATGTCAAATGAGAAAGATAACTAGAATTTCTGTGATTACATAATTCTATCAAGATTTCTGGAGAATTTCATTGACTTATCGTATTTGTACAGAACACATGATCAATGATCATCTACATTTTACACTAGAAAATAGTTACTTGAATTAGTAGACATGTGTTTTACCCTAATGACCAATACATGAAACGGATGGAGCACCGATAATAATGATTTTAGTTCAGCAATTACAATTTTCTGCGTTTGTCCTCTGCGAAGCACTTCTGTTTGTACACATTCCGAATAGCTGTCTTTGAAATAAGCTACAATTTCCGACAACATCCATCTCTCATACTACCACTCATTACTTTCTATAAGTTTTGTCTGTTCAAGCCCTTTCCTTTCCGCTTATTTCAGTTTTTCTCCGGGTGAAGAGAAGCATACAGCGACTCGTCCTCTGTTTATATTGTTTGGTCTTCTAAATATAATAAGGTGGATCGACGCAACAACGCAACGCACTTAATTGAGTGACGAATCACCTCTTTCCTCTTTTTTCCCTCATATCTTCATGACGATTCTGCTACGATCTGTAGCAGTCTTTAGAACCATAAAGTGAGCCCCTTTCACTTTACAATTTTCTGTTATTTCATAAAAACACTGAATAGGCGGAAGACTATACACCCGATTTGGAGATCAACGTGAGTGATAATCGTAAGAAGGAGCTGAATGGTCACGATAACCAGGTATGTTCCTCGTGATCTGTTGTGGCCCAATCTGTTTTTGCGGTCTTGAACTAAATTGTTTTGCATGATATTTTTGAAACATAATGAGAATACACGCTGAAGAACCGAAGAAACTGATATACATACAATATATTGAGCACACAGAAGTGCCGCAACATGACGTGGCGTGGACTCGACTAATGTCTGAAACAGAGCTGGAGGGAGTTCACACCACGACTCCTGCAGGGCTGTCCATAAAACCGTAAGAGTACGAGGTGATGGAGATCTCTTCTGAATAGCACGTTCCTAGGCATCTCTGATATGTTCAATACTGTTCATGTCTGGGGAGTCTGGGGGCCAGCGGAAGTGCTTAAACTCAGAACAGTGCCCCCGGAGCCACTTCGTAGCAGCTGTGAATATGTGGGGTGTCACATTGTCCTGTTGGAAATGCCCAAGTGCGACGGAATGCAAAATGGACATGAATGGATGCAGGTGATCAGAAAAGATGCTTACTCTACGTGCCACCTATCAGAGTGGCATCTAGGCGCATCAGGGGTCTCATACCACTCAAACTGCACTCGCTCCGTACCATTACACACCTCTACCACCTTGAACAGTACCCTGCTGACATGCAGGGACAATGGATTCAAGAAGTTGTTTCCATACCCCCACACGTCCATCCACTAGATACAATATGAAACGAGACTCGTCCGACTAGACAACATGTTTCCAATCACCAACAGTCCAATGTCGATGTTGACGGGCCCAGGCGAGGCGTAAAGCCTTATGTTGTGCAGTCGTCAATGGTACACGAAAGGGCCTTCGGCTCCGAAAGCCCATATCGACGACGCTTCGTTGAATGGCTCCCATGTTGATACTTGCTGATGGCCCGGGATTGAAACCTGCAGCAATTTGTTGAAGGCTTGCACGTCTGTAACGCTGAATGATCTTCTTCACTAGTCGTTGGTCCCGTTTTGCAGGATCTTTTTCCGGTAGCAGTGATTGCGGAGATTTGATGTTTTACCGGATTTCTGATATACACAACACACTCGTCAATAATTCGTTCGGGAAAATCCGATTTTCATCGCTACCTCGGAGATGCTGGGTCCCATCGCCCCCGTGTCGACTATAGCACCACGTCGAGACTTACTTAAATCTTGATAACCAGTCGTCATTGTAGCAGCAGTAACCGATCTAACAACTGCGCCAGATGCTTGTCTTATGTAAGTGTTGCCGACCGCAGCGCCGTATTCTGCCTGTTTACGTATGTCTGTATTTGAATCCGCATGCCTATATCAGTTTCTCTGACGCTTCAATGAATATATGTCTGAAGTGAGTAAACTACCTTTGTAATGGTTCAGAACATAATCCAAATCTGGTTTCTTAATGTAAATGAACTTTGTTGCAGAGCTGCAATGTTTTTGTAAGAACAGAGTTAATGCCCGAACCTGGAACATTGCTTCTTGTAATAGCTTTTGAACATAGTGCCATATTTGGATTATAGGCATGGTTTAATGTTTTCTAATGTTATACTCATTTAATAGTGAAAAAACATAATCCTTCAGGTAGTAAATGTTTACAGTCGAAAGAAAGAAAGGAACATCTGAAAATTAATGACTTATTTTTTGCTGTATTATGGTAATAAATTTGTGAAGATACTATCTGAAAGAAACAAACGATTATCAACTTGACACTCCGGATTTCCATTAGGACCATTGATTGTGTGCTGTCATTAATTTTTAAGGTTTAATTAGTTTCATTAAGCTACATGAGATAAACAACACTACGACTCATAATACCGATTGTTAGACACTAGTCCCATCTGCAGCTCCATATTAACCAGGAAATGAAACGAAACATCCGGTTTGTTCTTGTGGTCTTCAGTGCATGGGGGCTAAATTAAAATTAAATATGAATGCAAATATTTTTAGTAGCTGTATGTCCGATTACGCAAGTCTCGTCAACGGCTGGCCCTGACAACTAATTGTTACGCTATCTGACTGCATAGAATGACAACTAAGAATGTAAGAAAATTTTCGTTAACACAGTTAATTAATTAAGTCCCCAGCAACTATAAAACCTACGAAGCCAACATAGCACAAGTGTAGCTGTTCTGTGTGTGGTAGTGTGACTCAACGCACATCTGGCACGGTTCTTCTTCAACAAAACAAGAATTTTTAAATACCAATTATACTGACGTGATAAAAGAAAATTAGAAATACAATAATTGCGTAAGGAAAGCAGAATTACACTCTAATACAAGAACACAAGCCAGATGCTTTGTTGACTGAACCTGTAATGAAGCATTATTCAGGCACACAAATAATAAGAAAATAAAGAACAGTAGGTAGTTACCTTAATTTATATTGACGAAAAGCACTCAGATCATTACAATATCTCCATTGGAACAACATCTGCTATCTCTCCCATCAAATAACTGCATAAACATGGAACACCACTCTCCACTACCGCATCTCACTCTGACTTCAGCCACAAGCAGTGTCCACCACAACTTATCGGCAAGAACTGCCTGTCGCTGCGTCTCAATAATCACTGCCAGTGGAGGCGGCGGAACAGTACTCTCTGGCGCGATTTCTGGCGCTGTGGCTCAGTGTAGCCACCTTTCATATACTCTCTGGCGCGATTTCTGGCGCTGTGGCTCAGTGTAGCCACCTTTCATATGCCCTTCCTCCACGGGCTAGAATTTGATGGTATTTTTGCCAGCATTGGTGGTGAAAATACCACCAAATTCGTCAAAAAAATACAGACAAAAATAAAAGATAATATTAATACGTAAGTATCATATAACTAGATAAAATTTTGGCTTTGCACTGACCTTACAATAGCCTAATATATAAAATACAGTAAGGAATACAAATTCTTTCATACATATGACTTTACATAATAGTTTACAGAAATATCATGTGGTTAAACAATTCAATCGATAGCGTCAGCAATGACGACTATGAGCAGGTAAGAGTCTTATAACTTTTCACAAACAATAATACACAAAAAATCAGTTGATACAATATTCACATAAAATGTTTTCATAACAAGTGGTTGACAGTTCCAGCAGTAGCACCCAGCAATGTTGAGTAGGTGCAGACACCATCAGGTGACATCATTTCAGTAGAAGCAGTCCATCAGTGGCACCCAGCATTGTGGAACAGGTGCAGACTCCAACAGGTGACATCATTTCAGTAGAAGCAGTCCATCAGTGGCACCCAGCAATGTTAAGTAGGTGCAGACTCCAACAGGTGATATCATTTCAGTAGAAGCAGTTCATCAGTGGCACCCAGCAATGTTGAAGATGTACAGACAGCAAGAAGTAACACATCATTTCAGTAGAAGCAGTTCAATCTGTGGTACCCAGCAATGTTGAAGAGGTACAGACAGCAAGAAGTAGCATCATTTCAGTAGAAGCAGTTCCATCTGTGGTACTCAGCAATGTTGAAGAGGTACAGACAGCAAGAAGTAACCATTTCAGTAGAAGCAGTTCCATCTGTGGTACCCAGCAATGTTGAAGAGGTACACACAGCAACAAGTCACATTTCTCAGTAGAAGCAGTTCATCAATGGCACCCAGCAATGTTGAGTAGGTGCAAACAGCAACAGGTGACATCATCTCAGTAGAATCAGTCCATCAGTGGCACCCAGCAATGTTGAGTAGGTGCAGACAGCAAGAAGTAACATCATTTCAGTAGAAGCAGTTCCATCTGTGGTACCCAGCAATGTTGAAGAGGTACACACAGCAACAAGTCAAATTTCTCAGTAGAAGCAGTTCATCAGTGGCACCCAGCAATGTTGAGTAGGTGCAAACAGCAACAGGTGACATCATCTCAGTAGAATCAGTCCATCAGTGGCACCCAGCAATGTTGAGTAGGTGCAGACAGCAAGATGTAACATCATTTCAGTAGAAGCAGTTCCATCTGTGGTACCCAGCAATGTTGAAGAGGTACAGACAGCAAGAAGTAACATCATTTCAGTAGAAACAGTCCATCAGTGGCACCCAACAATGTTGAACAGGTGCTACAGCAACAAGTGACATTATTTCAATAGATGCAGTCATCAGTGGCACCCAGCAATGTTGAACAGGTGCAGACACCAACAAGTGACATTATTTCAATAGATGCAGTCCATCAGTGGCACCCAGTAATGTTGAACAGGTGCAGACACCAACAAGTGACATCATCTCAGTAGAAACAGTCCATCAGTGGCACCCAACAATGTTGAACAGGAGCTACAGCAACAAGTGACATTATTTCAATAGATGCAGTCATCAGTGGCACCCAGCAATGTTGAACAGCTGCAGACATCAGTCCATAATATTCACTATCACTAATCACACTGTTGATCAGAGTTTATCAGCAGAAATGAAACATGTCCTAGTGGCACCAATCGCGTAGAAAAAGTGCAGGTAACAGTCCATAATATTCACTATCACTAATTAGACAGTTCATCAGCAGAAATTAAACATTTCCAGGTGGCACCCATTATGTTGAACAAGTGCAGGTAACAGTCCATAATATTCACTATCACTAATCAGACAGTTCATCAGCAGAAATTAAACGTTTCTAAGTGTCACCAATCATGTAGAAAAAGTACAAGTAACAGTCCATAATGTTTACTATCACTAATCAGACAGTTCAAGCATGAACAATAGTCTGAATGCACATACAAATGCTTTTACAATGCTCTTACACTAAACATACAAATTCTAATAAACACACAAATGATATCAGATAATTGTCATATTACTATTACAAATACACAAACATCAGTAAACCTATAATATTTATGGGTGTCAGTGCAAGCCACTACAAACAAATAAAATAATATTCAGGAGATAGGTGGGTAGGATTAGGAAAGGAAAACACACAAAACACACTCACTCATCTTTTATCCACATTAAGTACTACTGTGTAATTGAATAGTGTTAACTGTGTACATGCAATTCTGTCAAAATTTCATGTTCATCATGTGTATCAAGTAATAGTGGCAGCAATGTATAACAGTCAATAATAGTTAAGTCAACGTCATAGTCATCATGTCAAGACCAATGTTTGCCAAGCCAAATAAAAATGTACGGTTGCTGAACAACTGTCAGTGTGCCAAGATATGCAACTTCCTCTCTCCAAAAAAAAGTACATACTGCTTAGTGATTTAACAAAGTGTGTGTAGACAATCTTCCTTCCATTTTAGTGTTCTAGTCTGCTATCTTCATCCTCCTTGTTCCATATAGACCAACCAAAAAAAAAAAAAAAATTATGCACCTCACTTATTTTACCTCTTATACACCAAAACTCCAATCAACTTCATATAATCTCAATACCTCAATAATACCTCTTCAATACGTCGATACATATAAACCTTATTGCCAGTATCATTTCACTTCCATAACAACTCTTTCTTCTAGTCAGTCTCCTCAAACAAGTACGGATAAAATCCTAATGCAAACCTCCTCTTCCCATACAATCCGAAGACACACTGTCAACACACAACCTCTGTGTAATCCATCTGACCAAATCTTCTACTCATTATGAATTATAAACAAAGAATGCATACATGACCTCTAACAGACTTAGTTCGAATAACTCTCAGTAATTAAGTACGATTACGGAGTGTGAATGATCCTAATATTTCACAGTGTGTACACCACTTCAAGAATTATGGCAAACAGAAGCAAACATGTGGAGTATTTCTTGTGTGAAGTGTCACTTCCTATTTCAATTGCTCACGAAATTGCAGTGTAATAACTGTGTTGGTATGTCATGTCGTTAGCTTCCTTCCTATTGGCATACATTTATACAGCTTTCATAAAACCTCCAGCTCATGTGACTTCTATGAAGTTTCTTGTACTAATGTCGTTCGTCGAATTATAGCAGTTCATTTTCTTATCTTAAAAATATAAGGCACTGAGCGTAAGCAAGGCAAGCAATAGCGAGTAAATATACCAGTAGTGAACAGAATGTCAACAAGTGGATGCAGCACAATTCTTACAACGAGGCTCTGCCAAGCGAACAATCTGTAACTACATCTGCTATCTCTCCCATCAAATAACTGCATAAACATGGAACAACACTCTCCACTACCGCATCTCACTCTGACATCAGCCACAAGCAGTGTCCACCACAACTTATCGGCAAGAACTGCCTGTCGCTGCGTCTCAATAATCACTGCCAGTGGAGGCGGCGCGATTTCTGGCGCTGTGGCTCAGTGTAGCCACCTTTCATATACTCTCTGGCGCGATTTCTGGCGCTGTGGCTCAGTGTAGCCACCTTTCATCAGTCAAGAGACTGGTTTGATGCAGTTCTCCATGCTATTCTATCCTGCAAGCCTCCTCATCGACAAATAACTACTGCAACCTCAATCCTCCTGAATCTGCTTATTGTAATCATCTCTTGGTGCCCCTCTACAATTTTTACCCTCCCCGCTCCCTCCTATACTAAATGGGTGATTCCTTGATGCCTCAGAATGTGTCCTACCAACCAAACCCTTCTTCTAGTCGAGTTGTGCCACAAATTAATCTTCTCCCCAATACTATTCAGTACCTCCTCATCAGTTACGTGATCTACCCAATTTATCTTCAGCATTTTTCTGTAGCACCACATTTCGAAAGCTGCTATTCTCTTTTTGTCTGCACTGTTTATCGTCCATGTTTCACTTCCATACATAGCTATACTCCATACAAACACTTTCAGAAAAGACTTCCTAACACTTAAATCCATATCCGATGTTCATACTCATCTCTTCTTCAGAAACTCTTTCCTTGCCATGGCCATTCTACAGTTTCCATCCTCTCTACTTCGATCATTATCAGTTATTTTACTCCCCAAACAGCAAAACTCATCTACTACTTCAAGTGTCTCATTTCCCAATCCAGTTCCCTCAGCCTAACATGATTTAATTCTACTAAAGTCCATTATCCTCGTTCTCCTTTTGTTGATGTTCATCTTATACCTTCCTTTCAAGACACCGTCCGTTCCGTTCTGCTGGTCTTCGAGGTCCTTTGCTGTCTCTGAGAGAATTATAATGTCGTCGGATAACGTCAAAGATTTTATTTCTTCTCCATTGGTTTTAATTCCTACTCCAAATTTTTCTTTTGTTTCCTTGCTCAATATAGGCTACAATCCTGTCCAACCCCCTTCTCAACCACTGCTTCACCTTCATGCGCCTCGACTCTTATAACTGCCATTTGGTTCTTGTACTAATTGCAAATTGCCCTTAGTTCCCTATATTTTACACCTGTCACCTTCAGATTTTGAAAGAGACTATTCCAGTCAACTTTGTCAAAACCTTTCTCTAAGTCTAAAAATGCGATAGACGCCGGTTTGCCTTTCCTTAATCTATATTCTAAAATATGTCGTAGGGTCAGTATTGCCTCGAATGTTCCAACTTTTTTACAGAATCCAAACCGATCTTCCGCGAGGTCGGGTTCTACTGGTTTTTCCGTTAGTTTGCAGAGAATTCATGTACCTATTTTGCCACCATGACTTATTAAACTGATAGTTCGGTAATTTCCACATCTGCCAATAACTTCTTCCCTTAGGATTTTAATTATTATATTCTTCATGAAGTCTGAAGGTATTTCGCCTGTCTCATACATCTCGTTCACCACATGGGAGAGTTTAGTCTTGGCTGGCACTTCCAAGGCTATCAGTAGTTCTAATGGAATGTTGTCTACTCTCGGGGCCTGTTTCGACTTAGGTCTCTCAGTGCTCTGTCAAGTTCTTCACGCAGTATCGTATCCCCATTTAATTTTCATATATGTTCTCTTCCATTACCACAATATTGCTCTCACGCACATCGCCTTCATCTACATCTACATTTATACTCCGCAAGCCACCCAACGGTGTGTGGCGGAGGGCACTTTACGTGCCACTGTCATTATCTCCCTTTCCTGTTCCAGTCTTGTATAGACACTCTATATACTCCTACACTTATATACTATATACACCTTTCTGCTTTCCCTTCTTAAGAGTGGTGTTCCATTTTAGTTCTTCATATCCATACTGGTCGTTCTCCTTCTCCAAATGTCTCTTTAATTTTCCTGTTCACTGTATCTATCTTACCCCTCGTGATATAAGCTTCTGCATACTTACATCTGTCCTCTAGCCATCCCTACTTAGCCATTTTGCACTTCCTGCGTTCCTGTGGATCTCAGTTTTGAAACGTTTGTATTCCTTTTCGCCTACTTCACTTACTGCGTTTTTATATTTTCTCCTTTCGTCAGTTAAATTCAAGGTCTCTTCTGTTACCCAACTACTTGATCTTCTGCTGCCTTCACTAATCATCCTTCTTTGTCTGTATTTCTTTCCCCCGTCCTTGTCAAACTTTCCCTAAAGCTCTCTCTGAAACTCTTTACAACCTCTGATTCTTTCAGTTTATCCCGGTCCCATCTTCTTAAATTCCCACCTTTTTGCAGTTTCTTCCATTTTAATCTACAGTTCATAACCAATAAACTGTGGTCAGAGTCTACATCTGCCCCTGGAGATGTTTTACAATTTAGAACCTGTTTCCTGAATTACTGTCTATAAGTATATAATCTATCTGAAACCTTCAAGTGTCTCCAGGACTCTTCCACGTATACAATCTTCTTTCATGATTCTTAAACCAAGTGCTAACAATGATTAAGTTCTGTTCTGTACAAAATTCTACCAGGTAACTTCCTCTTTCATTCCTTACCCCAGTCCATATTCACCTACTACTTTTCCTTTTCTTATTATTGGATTCCAGTCCCCCACGACTAGTAAATTATCTCTCGCTTAACTATCTGAATAACTTTTTTTTATCGCATCACACATTTCTTCAATCTGTTCCTCATCTCCGGAGTTAGTTGGCATATAAACTTGTACTACTGTGGTAGGTGTGGGCTTCGTGTCTATCTTGGCTACAGTAATGCGTTCACTATCCTGTTCGTAGTAGCTTATCTGCGTCCCAAATTTTTTATTCATTCCTTCGTTGCCGTTATTTAACTTTTTATTTATAGACTTGAATTCACCTGGCCAGAAGTCTTGTTCCTCCTGCCACCGAACTTCACTAGTTTCCCACTGTATCTAAATTTAACCTATCCATTTCCACTTTTAAATTTTCTGACCTACCTGCTCGATATCAGGATCTGACATTCAGCGCTCCGATCCGTTGAGCGCCAGTTTTGTTCCTCCTGATAATGACGTTTTCCTGAGTAGTCCCAGCCCAGAGATCCGAATACCTCCACAATATTTTATTCAAGAGGATGCCAGCATTCTTTAACCATACAGTAAAACTGCATGCCCTCGGGAACAATTTCGGCTCTAATATTCCCTTGATTTCAGCCGTTCGCAGTATCAGCACAGCAAGGCCGTTTTGCTTGATGTTACAAGGCCAGATCAGTCAATGATTCAGAATGTTGCCCCTGCAACTACTGAAAAGGCTGCTGCCCCTCTTCAGGAACCACACGTTTGTCTGGCCTCTCAACAGATACCCCTCCGTTGTGGCTGCACCTATGATACGGCTGTCTGTATCGCTGAGGCAAGCAACCTTCCCCGACGAGGCAAGGTTCAGGGGAGGTGGGGAGGACTGAACCACCTAATAAATAAGATATATGAAGTGAAAAAGTCAACTGAAACGACTTTAGTACTTTCAGTGGAACACTGGTCATGAAGTGAGAACAGGAGACCTGAACAAAGAAATAATTGTACAAGAATTTTTCGCAAGATGCAAATATCGTCCTCTTTACAGATGATATAAACCTTACAAATAAACGAATAAACCAATCGCGTTACTGAATATTAAGCGAAGGAAGTATTCGAAAACATCAACAGATGTTTCAATGCAAGTATATTATTATAGAATTTTGAGAGGACTCAGTAAGGTAAATACATCTCAGTACTTATTATAGAACCCCACTGGCTGTAAAAATTATTCTTTGAAACAATTATATGCAGCAAGCAGAAAGTGCTAAATTTTTCGTACTTCCAGCTGAACAAAGCCTTAATTGGAAAACCCATTGGTTAGAATTAATAAACTGCCTCGTTTCAGCTTCGTTTGTAGTACACTCCTACGATTGATTTATAAAAGAGAAAGTAGTATATCCCGAACACATCTATCCAGTAATGGTTTATTGTATATCTTGTTTGATAAGACACGACATGAAACTTGCAGGAACAACTTCAATAAACCTGGTATTTTGACCCCTACTTCACAATATACACATTCATTAGTTTTCTTTCTGATTTATCAACATTTTCCTCTTCTCGAAAAATAGTGAAGTGCATTTCTCTAACACTATGGCCACGAAAACCTCAATAAAGGCTTCAGGGTTTAACATTAATATAGAAAAGAGTTAGTGGCATGGGTATAAACATATTGAACAATGTGTGCAACTAATATGTAAAAAGTGGGTACAGTTTTAGACTGAAATAAAGAATTTTATGTTAACATGTTAAAAATCTTTTTTCTAAAACGTTTTAATTGGCTAGATCCTATACACGTATGAAAATTAAAACATGGTGACTAGTCTAACCTCAGTTGATAGTGCAACTTCCTCAAATCCCTGAAAAAGCAGAAAAAACACAAAATCGGCTTAGAAAAACCCTTTTTTACAAAGTAGCCGTAGTGTTTAAAATGTCTGAAGTAGATACAGATACAAAGCTAGTAGCCTATCAGTCATGGTAAAAATGTCAGTATAAGACTTCGGCACAGAAAGTAAATATTATCTGAACTTGAATGTCATGCAACTTTAGAGTGTTACACTGAAGGAAAAGTCTTTTTATACCTATCATGCACGTATTAGATGCATGTTCAACAAACACTCGATGTACCAGTAACAACCATATCACACTATAACTAGCACATGTATAAAAGGCAAGTTCAGTGAAAGAAACATTTGGTTTTATCAACACAATAAAAATACTACTGGTTGTACACATGTACAATCAAACATGCAGATAATCGTTGTTCAAATACATTTGGGGTCCAAGTTTGGTAAAGAGACACCGTCACAACACTTCTAGATAGGCGAAGCAATTCGATGAGGCAAGATGTATAAACAAGAAGAAAATCACGGGGTGGTCAGCTGACGACATTTAAGTGGCGGGAGATTTTCGTACGATCTACGAAAGAAACCCTAGGAAATCCACACTTTGTGCTAGCATAGATGTAGAAATGGTGCAACAACCAATGTGGCGAGTGTTGCACGAACATCTACATTTCACAGCTTACACAATGCACAGGTTGCAGGCGCTAAAATCTGCCAATAAAATAAGACAGAAAAATTTTTCTTTGAGTTTCAAGCGCGGATGAATGTGGATGGTTTCGCAGACAGACAGGTGTTCTCTGACGAAGCCACACTTCAATTAAGTGGAAAAGCGAACGCTGGTTATTTGAGGATATGGGATGCTGAGAGCCAGGATGCCTTTCCGGAACACGAACATCGTTCTCTGAAAGGTAATTTTCTTTGCGCCATAACCAACCGCAGAGTCCTTGGTTCTTTCTTCCTTGTAGAAAAAATGTACTGCCACATGCATAACTTAACTCGATATGCTTTTTCTCGGGTTGTTGAATCTTTTACATCTACATCGATACTCTGCAAAACACATTTAAGTGGTTGGCAGATGGTAAACACAAGAAGGCGACAAAGCACCGCCACAGTGGCATAAAACCTCGTACGTAGTCACCTCAACGAATGTCTTCCACAACACGGTATTGGTCATGCAGGGTAGAAAGATGTACCGTGTTGTAGCCACCCAGGTTACCTGACCTTAAACCAATCGATTTCTACTTTAGGGGATGTTTAAGTACCCATACTTCCAGAGGACTAACCTTTCACAATGTAACGTTAAATGAATAACCTATTTCGATGCCCTTTCATTCGGGTTTTTACTTTTGATACAAGAAGTACCCGACTACACTTCGCAGCACCGCAACGCCACTTTGGAATAAACTCGTACTTAGTCACCTCTACCAACATCTTCCACAGCAGTGGGTCTATAGAGCAGGGCTCAATGACTCACCGTTCATGTTGTAGGCCCAGGTCTCCGACCTTACACCAATGGACCTATTGTGTTGGAGTTATGTGAAAGATATGGCTTACTTACTTCTGTTTCCACAGGACGTACGGAAGCTAAGGCTCGGTTTAGTCGACGCTGTTAACTCCATTAATCAGGTTACTGTGGGACGAAAAATGGACAGGAAATGCCGTACCAGATAGACAGCTGTCGTCTTACAAGTAGAGCCCGCACTGAACATATGTGAATGTTCATAGGAACCGTGAGAGTTATCCTTTCAATCTATATGTACAGTTCTGAATAAACTCATTGCGGTGGTCACAGGAATACTGTTATTTTGTTCCATCCACCTTCAGTCACCCTCTACAATTACTGAATCGTTTCCAATACTGTAGGATACTTAAAGGTACCTGGGATAAGTACGCAGAACATGGACGTTAAAGATTTCGATAAACCGCAACGTCTTCTAGAAAACCACGTTAAGCGGTGTCTCGAAGAGAAAAGAAGAGTATGCCTGTTTATATTATCCAATTAAACAACAAGCACCCACAAATACTTCATGAGATACACGTCTGGTGGCTGCAGAATTTCCAGAAACCAGCCTCTCGCTTACGAACTCGTGGTCACTGCCAGCGACACAACAGATGTCGTGACGTCTCATCAACTAATATCCTGGACAAAGCGACTACTTTATAAGAAAACTCGTGTCAATGGCGTCAGTCTGTGGCATCATTATGTACACTGCAGGTGACTTCTTCTCTATGTCAGTGGTGTAAACTATCCTAAGACATTACTAGAGACAGCGCCGAAGGAACGATCAGGATTAGCACCCGATATTAAATAGACATGAGTGATGATCCAGAGAAACTTATTTTCACTGTGTAGAAGAGCGTATAACAAATACGAGGGTCACTCTAAGAGGAAAAACTGTATGACCTGATGGACCGGGCAATGCTCTCTTCACAGTGGTAGTCATGTCATACACCTTCCTATTAGTTGGGATAGTATGACGCTGTCATCGAGTAGGAACGGTCATTTAACGTTTACTTTATAGGATTTCAAAATGTGTGACAATTTTACAGTGTCAAAAAGTGTGGGATTCGTACTGCAGTATTGTTCCTGAATGCATAAAAAGTCCATCTCAGTCGACGTTTGTGGATAATACTAGTTTTTGGAACATCATAAATGAAGCTTGAGTTCGAAAACGGCGGATAATGTTTAGTGACAGCCGAACGAATATTCTTCATGAAGAACGATCAAGCCGACCTTCAGCTGTGACGAACTCAAATCAAGGCCTTTGGAAGAACTTAAAGTAAATAGACGTTTCACAAGTGATGGATTCAGATTGAGATTTCCTGTAATTTCAAGATTGATCCCTTACCGGACTATCAGCCGTGATTTGCGCTATTGAGAAATTTGTGCCTGGTGGATTCCTCGACTTTGACAAATGGACAAAAGAAAAGGTTTTGGGATTAAGAGATCCGGGTTTTAAATTGAAGCCCGTAAATAAAGCGCCAGTCTATAAAATAGCCTTATTCCCGAAGACTAACAAAACCGGAAAAGGCCAAACAAATTCTCAGCACGAAAAAGCATTACGGCCTCAGGGTTTTGGGATCGGAAGGGCATCCTACCCAGCAACTTCACACCAAGAGGCGAGACCATAAATGCTTCCAGACCATACACCGACCACCTCGGGCCGTACAGAATAAGCGGTATGGATTGTTGTCCTCCTTCACGATAACACTCACCCGCTTTATGTTCTGTTGACGATCTATTTACTTCGGTATTTTAAGAGGGAACATCTACCTTACAGACCGGACTTGCCCTCAAGTAATTATTGTGTTTCTTCCAAAATGACAGATTTTTTTGTGTGAAAAGCTGTATCGGAGTGACTAAGTACCTAAAGAGGACGTTAGTGACTAGTTGAACAATTTAGTACGCAAAAGGCACCGAAAATATTGTGTGGCGTAGAGTCAAATGTTTAAATTTAAGCAGCAACTATGTAGGAATATAATTTACATATCAAGGTATGCTGAAAAATCAATTTTACTTTTTACTTTTACAATGACCCTCCTGTTACACACATCATCATCCAGCAAAACATATTACTTAAATTGCTAAAAATGTATAAACCGCGATACATACATAAACATACAATGCAGATTAGAAGACGTTAATGTTGTGCTTGTTCTGGATTTATGAGGTGGTTGTAAAGGACACCAAACACATGGGCGAGAGGAGAACAGAGTTATGTAAATGACGAAAGTGAAGATTCGATCTCGTTGCGTGTACGGCAGCATCAGAGTGCCATGGAAAATACCTATAATATTAGGTAAAGAGTTTGTCTTACAGGCTGGTGTATAGGGGCTGTAAAAATTTAACGAGAACTATCCAAGTTCATTCTTGTTTGTTCCTCTGCCTCGTTTTCTCACCGTAATCTCCGGTATTTTCTCCATAACGTACACATTTGTGTTTCAGAATCCTTAATAAACCTTCGCATTCATGATGACACTCACATGTCTATATACAGTTCTCCAGCAACAATTCACATGAAGTCGGCAGTTGCATGAATAGCCTCATTCGCCGATATGTTTCTGTATGACGCCAACACTCATTCCATAAAGCAAAGCTCCTCATTCGAGGAGGACAACCGACTGTAATATTCTCCTAGTACTGAAGACAGAAATTGTTTCGCCGCAAAAGACATCCGAAGACTAAATCCATAAAACTGTCACCAAATATTTACAACATGTTTATTCCTAGCGCGTTACATTATGTAACTGCTTGCGCAGTCTGCCGACTATGTTGTCTGCTACTCTTTTATAATTACCTGCGATGTTTGTTTAGCTTTATTCTTGCCCATTTCTTGCAAGTCGATCTGTCATGCAGTGCTATGGAACATAAGGCCTTCATACTGATTGAAAAATCAAATCAGACCTTATCTTTACATGCTGTATATTGGGGCTTAACAAATCACTCAGAGCATTATGTGTCAATTGTTCTTCCTTCATGGCCATTATCATAGTAACTTCTTTTACAATGGAAAATTTAAATATTGAAATTTAGATGCTTAAGGAATTGCAAATTACACCCAATAAAGGAAAAGAGAAAATATTGTTAAATCCATAGCGACACCATTTCGCTGTAACGAGCGGAATTTAAATTCAAGAAAGACTTAGCAGCATAAAGTATAGGGAGGAATAGCTTGTCAACAACCTACATAAAAAGCAGACATGGAAGATAGACAATAGATCAGAATAGAGTGACAATTTAGGAGACTGCCTTCTTGTTATTGACTATGTACGTTGAGCAAGCAATAAAGGAAATTAAAGAGAAATTTGAGAAGGAAGTTAAAATCCAGGGATAAGAAATAATAGATTTCAGATTTTCAGATAATACTGTAATTCCTTGGGATACGGATGTGGACTTCGAAAGTTATGTGAATGGAATGGATGACAACATGGACACAGGTTAGGAGATAAAAATCAGAAAAACCCAAAACTAAGGTAATTAAACATAGTCCAGTCACGTATGATAATATTGGAGAAATTACACTAGGAAATGAGACATTGAAAAATGTAGATCACCTCTGCTGTAACTGACGATGGCAGACGTGAAGAATTTCATAAATCAAGTAATCACATTTCTCATTTAAATCGAATCAAGGGAAATTTTGTTTTAGTAACATGGAGCAATCATACACACCTGGCTCTGGGAAGCAGTAGTTCACTGTTGACATGTTATTGTGTTGTAAAGTTATATTAATCTTGTGACATGCAGTTTTGCAGTTTCTCAGAAATGAGTTGCCAAAATTATTTGAATAAAGCAAAGGTATTCTGTTATGTTTATGGTAGTTATTTTACCTTTAAGGAAGTACAGAACATTAATAGTTGGATGAAAAACGTCTGCTACACATACTTAGGTATAAGAGATAAAGACAAAAGCTAGGCACCGCACAAGGGGTGTGCCAAACATAAGTTGAGGGAGTGAGACAGTGGGAAAATGGGAAGAAGAAATCAGTGCCATACGAAAATCTGATGGCATGGAGGAAGCCACAACATGATTATCATTTCTGTATGGTTAACACTGAAGGTCGTAATACGAAAATTGAGACGTATATAAGATATTCCGACAATGTTACAGAGCTTCATGACATTTGGCGATGTCAATAAAGAACAAGGAGAAGGGACCTAACAGATCTTCAAGGGGATTGGAAAGGGATACCAGAGAAGGTGGAATGCCAACATTGTGCCTTAATGCTGCTTTATGTCTTAGAGAGATGGCTCTCGTAAAGGGAGCTAATCACGGAACAGAAGTTTCACCCAATGTTAGAAAGAAATTGATACAATGAAAGCAACGATTGAAAACTGAACTGTCATATATGCGATGTGTTTTCTCAATAATTATTGAAATTTTTAAGTGATGGTGTTTGATGCAGATAAGCTTCTGCTGGCAACTAATGCCCTCTTGGGCTAGGCTGATCTACCTTTTAGGTTCTCTCTCCTTCGTCCGTCATTTGTTATTTCGCTTCCAAGGCCGCAGAATTCTTTCACATCATTTACACGGTGGTCGTGACTTCTGAAAATTTTGTGGTTAATTTCATTTCTGCTACTCATCAATGCTTTTCACCGTTCTTCGGTTTACGATTAACTCACATTCTGTATCAACAGGTCCTGTACTTCTTCTTCACTTTAACTTAGGAAGAGTATTGTGTGATAACTTTTTACCCTGAATTTCAGTTTCACTTTAAAGCCACTCTTTGTTTACGCTACTGGTTATACAGGAGGGGCAAAATTTGCGTTTCTATCTTACACCCTTTCCAATCAGACCATTTCTTTTTTGGTCACCCATTCCTGCTCTTGTACATATTGCATATAGCCCGACTTTTCCTACAATTTACTCTTATTTCTTTCAGAATTTCGTACATTTTACGCTGTCTAAAGGTTTTTCTTGGCCGGAAAATCCAATGAGTAAGTATCAATTTTTCGTCTAACACATCAAACAAGTACGCCCTCCCGTAAAGGTCTTCTCGTACTCTTTCCATCCATCCGCTGTCTCCTCTGGGTTTAACAGTCACATTACCATTGCACTCTTCTATGTTGACGCTCTTGATTCTAATTTCGCCGAATGTTGTTTTGACGTTTCATTGTGGTGAACAAGTCCTTCAGACAAAAATTTCTTATTCTATTTATTGTATTTTTCTTGCAGCTGTTATACCTTGGATTTCCTAAAATGCTGTTTATTTCTTTACAAACTGACCTATAAAACTGAAGTCCAGTCTTTCTCTGAACACTTCTGTACGTCTTTCTTTCGTAGAATAATTGAATTATTTTTGCTGTTCCTCATGGTTTCTCCGCTACTGTCTTAGCTGTACACGCGTTTGTCTGTCCATATTCTGTGACTAATAGTTTTAAACATGGCCATTCTCTACAACCAAATGGCCTACTGTGGTATTCATTATCTCATTATTAGACAACTCCAAGAGCATCTCATCATTCCTCAGTCTTTCCGTATCCCCAATATGTCTACACTGATCCTTCCACACACCACTGTATGGTAGAGAAACATGGACGGTAGGGAAACTGGAAAATAAGAGAATCGTAGCTTTAAACGTGCCCATTGAGGGATATTGAAAATTTAGGGAATTTATAACAACTCGGAGGTTCTCTGCAGAACTGTTGAGGAGAGAAACATGTGGACGACATAGACAAGATGAATGGAAAGAATGACAGTACATGTGTTAAAACATCAGGGCCACTTTTCAAGGCACTCAAGGGCTCTTTAGAGTGCAGAAACTGTAGAGGCTGACAGAGACTATTACATATATATATATATATATATATATATATATATATATATATATATATATATATATATATATATATATATATATATATATAATTGAGAACGTAGGTTGCAAGTGCTCCTCTAAGATGAAGAGGTAAGGGCAGGAGAGGAACTCCTAGCGGTGTAAGTCAGATCAGTCAGAAGACTGATGTCCAACGAAGTGTGAAAGGCCTAAAGTGGTCCCAGTTCTAAGGGTAAAATTTTACCAACAGAATTTGCCAAATTATTTCTTTTATCTAATTTGAAATTTTTATTCTTTATTTCAATATCTAAATTTTATGAATAATAATAAATATAAAAATAGCCTAAGAATATGTACATACTGATATTTGGGATGTGTCAGTATTGGTGTTGGATACTAAACGGTATTCAAGTCTGTATTGTTTATTTCTCATGATATGGCACAAAGCACTTCATACACAGCGTCACGCGGCCATATGTTTTTCGTTTACCTTTGCGTATCTTTTTGTATGTTTCTTTGATCAGTTATACGACCAATTCCATTACACCTGACGTCCAGTTTCACCTTCATCTGACAAGATGGAGATTCTAATGGGTGTCCGAATTTCTTTCTTTCAGCATCTAGTGTCAGGTATGTAACTGTAACATCATGTCAGAGAGCCATTAAATCCAGCGCATTTTCCCCAAGTACTAGTCTCAGAGTCCGTCTTTTATGCGTGTCATTTCCTGCGTACCTATAAGTAGGACCCAATATCATTTTTTCCCTCTGATTCCTGTAGCATATTTTCCCACTAACCAGTTATGATGATCAGCTCCTCACGTGTGTCCATTATGTGACTTCAAAATGGTAGGTTGTTGCACTTAGGTCTCTATTTGCTCGTCTACTATACTTGGTAGCTGATACTAAAGGTTTAACGTTGAAAAAGTTGTACTTTTCTAACACACCTAGTGACGTGCCATCTAACAAATAAGACTTTATCACTCCTGCCGAATTGATTGTCACATTCACCTTCTGCTGTCTTTTTCGGCTCCTTACAGTCCCAGTTGCACGATAACCTATATTTTTGAGATAAATCAGAAGATACAAGATCTATATTCACATTTACGAATCTGGTGAAACTCCAGATGTACAGTTTATTAATGTCAATGAAAATCTGTGCCCGACTCGAGCGTGGATTTTCAACTTTACGCGAGTGGTCGTCTTCACCGTTTCAGCTATCTGAGCACTTTCCTTGACAGACCTAAACTTCCATATTCACCGTTTTCCTACATCTCATACACACACAGATACGAGGTGCATTCAAGTTCTAAGGCCTCCGATTTTTTTTTCTCCAGACTGGAAATTGATAGAAACATGCGCATTGTTTTAAAATGAGGCCGCGTTCATTGTCAGTACGTCCCAGAGATGGCAGCACCGTGCGGCAGATGGAAGTTTACCGCCAGCGGCGAGAATGAGAACTTTTTTAAATACTTAAAATGGCGACGTTTTCCTTACTTGAACAGCGTGCAATCATTCGTTTTCTGAATTTGCGTGGTGTGAAACCAATTGAAATTCATCGACAGTTGAAGGAGACATGTGGTGATGGAGTTATGGATGTGTGAAAAGTGCGTTTGTGGGTGCGATAGTTTAATGAATGCAGAATATCGTGTGACAACAAACCGAAACAACCTCGGGCTCGCACAAACCGGTCTGACGACATGATCGAGAAAGTGGAGAGAAATGTTTTGGGGGATCGCTGAATGACTGTTGAACAGATCGCCTCCAGAGTTGGCATTTCTGTGGGTTCTGTGCACACAATCCTGCATGACAACCTGAAAAAGCGAAAAGTGTCATCCAGGTGGGTGCCACGAATGCTGACGGACGACCACATGGCTGCCTGTGTGGCATGTTGCCAAGCAATGTTGACGTGCCACGACAGCATGAATGGGACTTTCTTTTCGTCGGTTGTGACAATGGATGAGACGTGGATGCCATTTTTCAATCCGGAAACAAAGCGCCAGTCAGCTCATTGGAAGCACACAGATTCACCGCCACGAAAAAAATTTCGGGTAACCGCCAGTGCTGAAAAAATGATAGTGTCCATGTTCTGGTACAGAGAGGGCGTAATCCTTACCCATTGCGTTCCAAAGGGCACTACGGTAACAGGTGCATCCTACGAAGATTCCTTCCTGCACTGAAACAAAAACGTCTGGCAAGGGCTGCGCGTGTGCTGTTTCACCAAGACAACGCACCTGCACATCGAGCTAACGTTACGCAACAGTTTCTTCGTGATTACAACTTTGAAGTGATTTCTCATGCTCCCTACTCACCTGACCTGGCTCCTAGTGACTTTTGGCTTTTTCCAACAATGAAAGACACTCTCCGTGGAAGCACATTCACCAGCCATGCTGCTATTGCCTCAGCGATTTTTCAGTAGTCAAAACAGACTCCTAAATAAGCCTTCGCCGCTGCCTTGGAATCATGGCGTCAACGTTGTGAAAAATGTGTACGTCTGCAGGGCGATTACGTCGAGAAGTATCGCCAGTTTTATCGATTTCGGGTGAGTAGTTAATTAGAAAAAAAAATCGGAGGCCTTAGAATTTGAATGCACCTCGTACTCTGAATCCTGTACTGGGAGAGACTAATGATTAAAGTGGTCTTCTTTTTAGTCATGAAATATTATATTGCAGTGCCTGTGCTGTTCCAGTATATTCTGCATTGTCCTTCTGATATCCATTCAGTAAATAAATAGACATGGTACAAGTATCACACACAAATATAATATATTGAATGTTTTAAAAAATCACTTGGTATAGTAATAGACGCTCCTAAGAACGATATACATCTGCAGTCTCAGCATTTCAAGTTGAAAAAGGCACCAAAATGGATAACTGAAGTGATAACTCCACGTTCCAGTGTCCTTTTTATGGTACACAAAAACGTGCAACCATGCAAAATAATCAACATGGTTGTTATCAAGCTAACAATACAACGAGCAAAAAAGGCAGATGGTTGACTATAGATACCAAAAGTTCATTGCTATATAGTTAAAATTCGCACTTGTTATCAGGAATGAAAATACCTGTAACAACTAAAAAATGTGACTCTGTATTGAAGAAGAAATTAAGGATAGAATTTATTGTTTTTAATTTTCAGCAAGCGTCAGTTTTTTTCAAAAATACTAATGAATAATATAGAGCAGTAAAAGTAAGACAATAGTAATTAATTGTAGATTAATAAATAAATATGTGCACTGCTCTTTAAACTGGAAACTGGGAGGTACTGGGCTATCTTCGGCAGGATATGTTTTAAAGATATTTCTGTCTGTGCAGATCCTTTAGGACAGCTAAACTAGGGGCAGTTAACTATTCAGCTCATTTACAAGAGTCAGTATTCCATCGTAAACCACTTATTCAAACACTCTAGAAACGATTGAAAGGAGTAAAATACGAGTAGTTTTGTAATTCGGTCTAGGTTGCTTATCTCCACATTTATAGATGGTTTTTGGTTCAGTGTACTCAAGTCTCTCAAGAAATATACCCCTGGGTGCAAAATTATCATAAGGGCAATACTATCCTGTCAGGTCAATGTTTTTGTTCTGCTGCGCCATCATAGCGTAATTACTAATATCTATTAACTTGATATATATTTAAGTCTTTTTAGCGATTCTGTTTCGGAACCCATTGTCTCTTGGTGGTTCATTCAAAGTCTGAATAATGTAATGGATGTATTATTTATTAGTCCGTGTAGTGTATCCTGCCACACTAAGGCAGTAATAATTGAATTTGGTTGCTTTTGATTCGACTATATCACAATTACTGACAGAGTTATAAGCTGCCAGCTCAATTTCGGTCGCTATTTTTATTTGCTACTTGTTTAATAATGTTCCAGTTTTTTTAGTCTCATTTTGTTGTATTTTATTGATTTAACACAGTTTCGCTCATTTAATAACAGTATGGAGTATATTACAGTTTCAACACTTGACCACGGTTTTCCCTCTCTTCTTAGAACACTATACTTTACTTTCAATAGTTATCCATTATATTTGTACGATATACCATCCATCAGCATTGTACAGTCGCTTGTGGGTTATATATCTAGATGTAGACTATCACTTATCGTTGTTTCTGTTGGATCTTAAGCTTGTTTATTGAGGGAAAACTAGAATCAAAATTGTCATCTACACTTTCAGATAAGCTTATCACCAGCGTCCTTCCCTTACTTTACTTTTCAATATTGTGATCGAGTCATTGTTCACGTGTCTCCAATATAAGACTTTTATTCTATGTACTTTGCGTAATTATTTATTGTATAGAATTCTTAAAATTAGACCATAATCATAAGATTCGCCACTGACTGCTGGTTTCATAAGACAGTTGTAGAAAGTTAAGCAATCTAAATGCGGGCATGTGACTTTCTTGAGATCAAGAAGAAGGCAGTTATCGGCTTATACCAAGATTCATGAAGCAACAGGAAAAACCATAAACATTGTACTTAAAAGTATTTTCTTCGAATGGTCTCATTCTCAATTTAAAACTGATACAATGGATTCAATTCCGCACATCTACTACACCAATGAATACTCTAATAAATGGCGAGGAAACAATAACTAGGGTTAAAACCTAAAAATGCTAGAGTCTCCATACTGATGAGAATTAAAAGCTGATAAAATATAGGTTTGAAATTCTAAAACCAGTTCAGTCGCACTAAGCTGACATATTCTGCGTACTTTCATTCAGTAGTGCCTTATGGGCTAATGTTCTGGGATAATTCATCTACAAGAAAGAACGTTTTCATTACTCAGGAACGCCACAATCATCTTTTAGATATCTGTTCCAGGAGTTACTCATTGCAACTACTGGTTTCCTTACCAAGTATGTGGTGAATAACACTCTACAGCTCAAAAGGAACAGTGATGTACAGAAAGAGAGTAGCAGAAGAAGATATGACAGTCATTATTTCAAATTAAGGTCATGTTTAGTACAATAAGGTAATACAGTATCATTAGGAACATTTTTGGTTACTTACCTAACGATATAAAATGTCTGGAAGACAAAAAAGTTAAATTCAAAAACGAACGGAAAAAGTTTATTCCAGACAACTTATTTCTGTACTAGATAATCTACTTATAATAATCATAAAAGTAAGTAAGTAATTAAATGAGAAATATATCAAGCAATAAAAGCTAAGTCCCGAAGGAAGTTGTATCAGGAACTAGAGGACTGGAAGACTACAGTGGTCACATCAGCCTGATTAAAGGGCTGCAACGGTTATTTTCATGTTTCAGGGGCAGTCTGTGTTGTTCCCAGTCTTTTTCGTCTTACACGGGTTCTTATTTTCGGCATCTGTCTTTTTCCCGAGAAAGGTCAAAGACGGCTGGCGGCGATGTAGCGCGGCGAACGTTTCGGAGGTCCATTAGGAATTCCGTCAGACAGGGCACCGAACGGATGGACGCTCGGAGTGTGGCTGTAGAGGGTGAGGCGGAATTGAGGAGGGAAGGGGGAAAGGGGAAAGGGTGCCATCGAACAATGGACACGTTCGAGTTTAGACGACCGTCTCTGACGGGACGCAGAAGCGAAGGAAGCCACATGCAAGGCGATGTGCTAGGGACAGCCAAGGGAATGCAGCGGAGCTATGGAAGAAACGTGCCCCCTCACAGAAAAAGAAAGTGAATAATATGTAGATAGTTAACAGATGGACATTGCAAAGAAGTTATTAATTAATCTGTACTACCAGCAGCCTGAATGCTCTGTGTCTGAGCTCGTTTGCCAGTGACAATCAATACACTTTTCCTGTGCGGTTCGCATAGATATACCTCTATCATCTGGTGGACATATATCAATTAACAAAGCACTGATTTACATTGTGTAATACGTTTGTGTAACATTAGTCACTATATGGCACAAGAAGGCGACAGACATCGAAATTTATTCTCATTGACCAGAAAGAAAAATTAAAATTTTAGTCCAGTGGAATTTCCGTATTATTTTGTATAGTTTATTACGAGATTAGTATTACGGCGTCACAGTAAACGAATAATTTTACTGCAAGACTACGCATTAAATGGAGAGGAGAGAGGAATGCTCAACTCATATCCGTTGGATATTTCAGTACATAAAAGTTTTATTCTCTAGCCTGATTCATGTCACTATCTTTTTAAAAATTAATGCTCTTCGTCATTGGGTGACATTTACGGAGAAAATTATTTGTTTTAAAAATTGTTATTTGAATTTTGAAACAACCTTTCTTTACCTCAGACAATCCTGACTCACTCTATACGGAGAAGCCATAGGTAATTCCAACGTCCCTTAAGTGAAGGAACGCTTACAGAGACACTGAGAGGGACTTCCATTCCACACAACGCAGTGGTAGTTATAAGATACGTCTCATTTAGAATATTGCCAATATCTACATCTACAACTACGTGATTGCTCTGCTATTCACAATTAAGTGCCTGACAGAGGATTCAATGAACCACTTTCAAGCTATCTCTCTTCCGTCCCACTCTCGAACGGCGAGCGGGAAAAACAAGCACTTAAATTTGTCTTTGTGAGGCCTGATTTCTCCTATTTTATCGTGATGATCAGTCCTCCCTATGAGGGTGGGTGCCAACAGAATGTTTTCGCAATCGGAGGAGAAAACTGGTGATGGAAATTTCATGAGAAGATCCCGCCGCAACGAAAAACGCCTTTCCTTTAACGGTTGCCACACCAATTCACGTATCATGTCTGTGGCACTATCTCCCCTATTAAGCCGTTGCATAAAACGAGCTGCCCTTCTTTGAACTCTTAGATGTCATCCGTCAGTCCCACCTGATGCGTATCTCACACCGCACGGAAACTCTCCAGGATAGGGTGGACAAGCGTGGTGTAGGCGGTCTCTTTGGTAGAACTGTTGCACCATCTAAGAGTTCTGCCAATGAATCGCAGTCTTTGGTTTGCTCTACCCGCAATTTGTCTATGTGATCGTTCCAATTTAGATTATTTGTAACTGTAATCCCTAACAGTTGCATTTACTGTATTCAGATTTGTCTGACTTAACGCGTAATCGATATTTAGCGGAATTCTTTTTTTACTACTCATGTGAATAACTTCACACTTTTCTTTATTCAGGGTGAATTGCCACTTTTCGCACCACACATATACCTCACCTAAATTATTTTGCAATTGTAATGACTTTACAATGGTGGAAAACTAAAAATGACGAAGACCATAAAAGATATATAGAGGAAAAGAAGAAGTGCAAAGAAATAGTGGAAACAGCAAAGAAAAAGGCATGGGAAGAGTTTACAAAAAAACTTGAAGAAGATGTGAAGAGCAATAAGAAAATGTTCTATAAAATGATGAAAAATAAAAGGAAGGCTTCTGAAGTACCAGTAAAGATGGAAACAGAGGACGGTACCATTATTGAAGATCCAGGGAATATAAAAGATCTCTGGAAAGAACATTTTAGGAAGCTGTTAAACGCTGAGGACCAGGTACATGAGGAAACAACAAATAATGGAGAAATTGAGAGAAGTTGGGAAGCAGAATTAGGACAAATTACACAGGAAGAAATGGAAAAAGCTGTGAAGAAGATGAACGGGGGGAAAGCCCCAGGACCTGATGAAGTATCAGTGGACATGATAAGAGCAGCAGGTCCAGTGGGAATGCAGTGGCTGTATAGAGTACTATCAAGCGTGTGGAGAAATAGTAAAATACCTGGCGACTGGAGAACAGGAGACATTGTTCCCATCTTCAAGAAAGGCAATAAAAGACTCTGTAAAAACTACAGAGGAATAACCCTCATGAGTCATACAGCCAAGATTTTTGAAAGAATTTTACTAAATCGAATAAGTGAAAAGATAGAAAAGGAGCTGAGTGAAGAACAGCATGGGTTTAGGAAAGGAAGGAGCACAATCGACCTGATATTTTCTATCCGTCAACTGATGGAAAAAAGTTGGGAGTATAACAAAAGGGTGATAATGGTTTTTATTGACATAGAAAAGGCATATGACTCAGTTGACAGGGAAAGACTCTGGGAAGAACTGAAGAAGATAGATATAGAAGATGGATACATTAATGTTATAAAGACAATGTACAGAGGCCACAATTGTAGAATTAGAACACCATTGGGGAACTCTGAATACTTCGAAATAAGACAAGGACTTAAGCAAGGAAGTATTCTATCTCCTGCGCTTTTCAATGTTGTGATGGAGGGAATGAATAGGGCAGTTAAAGATATAGTAAAAGAAAAAAGACAAAAAGATGATTTTTGCAGACGATATGGTAATATGGGGTGATAAAGAGGTAGATGTACAGTTACAGCTTGATGCGTGGAAGGAAATAATGAAAAGGTATGGATTAAGAATAAATAAAGATAAGAGTGAAGTAATGGTATTTGGAAGAGAGAAAGGAATCAATGGAAATATTACCTTGAATGGAGAACCCCTCAAAGTGGTAGAAAGTTTCACTTATTTAGGGAGTGAAATATCTAGGGATGGAAGAATAACTAACGAAATTAATAGGAGGTTACAGAAGGGAGGCAATTTCTACCAAACAATAAAACATCTGATTTGGAATAATGAAGTTCCAGAAAGAGCAAAACTCCTGATGTATAAGAATTATTACTTCCCTATTGTCACCTATGGTGGAGAAACATGGACAATGAAAGAAAGGGACTGGAGCAGACTGCAAGCAGGGGAAATGAAATTTCTCAGAGCAGTAAAGGGAAAAACAAGAATGGACAGAGTAAGGAATGTAGAGATTAGAAAGGACCTCAAACAAGAAAGTATGAGAGAGGAAATTGAAAGAAAGAGATTAAGATGGTATGGGCATGTTAAGAGGATGCATGGGCAGAGACTCCCCAAAATTATGGAAGAACTAAAGATGGATGGGAAACGACCTAGAGGGCGCCCAAGAACACGGTGGAAAATGGGAGTGAGAATATCTGTTGAAAGGAGAGGTGTGACCTGGCAGCAAGTGGAGGAAGAAAAGTGGTGGGAGGACCGAGCCAAATGGAGAGGACTCGTCAGCACCCAGACCCGGCAGTAGCTGGAGCGGGATTCGGATATAGATAGATAGATAGAATGACTTTACAAGACGGTAAATGACAGCATCATCTGCAATTAATCTAAGGCGGCTACTCAGATTGTCTCCTATGTAGGTAATATAGATCAGGAACAATAGAGGGCATATAACACTTCCTTCTGGAACGCCGGATATTAATTCTGATTTACTGGATGACTTTCCGTCTATTACTACGAACTGTGACCTTTCAGATAGGAAATCACGAATCTAGTCGCACAACTGAGGCGAGTTTAGTTAGAAGACGCTTGTGAGGAACGGTGTTTAGAGCCTTCTGCAAATCTAAAAATATGGAATCAATTTGACATCCCCTTTCGATAGCAGTCATTACTTCATGAGTATAAAGAGCTAGTTGTGTTTCACAAGAATGACAATTTCTGAATCCGTGCTGACTATGTGTCAATAAATCGTTTTCCTAGTGATACCTTGTAATGATCGAACACAGTATGTGATCCAAACCCCTACTGCAAATCTTCGTTAGTGATATGGGCCTGTAATTCAGCGGATTACTTCCCTTATAGGGTATTGGTGTGACGCGAGCAATTTTTTAGTCTTCATGTATGGATCTTTCTGTGAGCGAGTGGTTGTATATAATTCGTAATATGGAGCTCTAGTGTCAGCATACTCTGAAAGGAACCTGACTGGTATACAATTTGGACCGGAGGCCTTGCCTTTATTAAGAGATTCAATCTCCTTTTTTTACTCCGAGGATACCTACTTCTATCTTTCTCATCTTGGCATTTGTTCTTGATTGGAGTTCAGGACTATTTACTTTGTCTTCTTTGCTGAAGGAGTTGCAGAAAACCATATTTAATAACTCTGCATTAGTGGCACTGTCATCACTGACTTTACCGTTGATTTCGGCAGTGAAGGTATTGATTGCGTGCTTTATGTGTGACCAGAATCGCTTTGGGTTCTCTGCCAGATTCCGGGCCAGAGTTTCGTTGTGGAAATTATTAAAAGCATCTCGCATTGAAGTACGCGCTATATTTCGAACTTCTGTAAAACTTTGCCAATCTTGGCGATTTTGAGTTCTTTTAAATCTGGCATGCTTTCTTCGTTGCTTCTGTAACAGCGATCTAACCCGTTTTGAGTACCATGGGGAATCAGTACCATCACTTATTATTTTATGTGGTATATATCTCTCAATTGCCGTCGATACCATCTCTCTTAAATCATTCCACATCTTTTCTACGCTTACAAGACCAGATCGGATGAACCTGTATACTGTATCTTTTGACGGACGTCTCAACAGTATATTCAGGTGGCGTATTATTAGTTTAAGGTATTCTCGTACTTGGTGTAAATAAACGAAAACAGTGTCGTAATCATTTGACAAAGTGATCAGTAATAAATCATTTGAAACCGCCACTGAAGTTAGGAACGTAGTATTACTTGTGGAAGCTTATAACATGACAGTGACATCAATTCAGCAATGTGGGACTGAGATTTAACGCAGGATCTCTAAGGAAGCGTTATTACAGACTCAAGAAAGAGGTTGCTTATAAATCCGTGGTTCACCCCATTCCTAAGTACTACATATTGCTTTGGAATCCTCACAGAGCTCTTCGGATTAAATTCGGTGAGGGTTCCAGACTGATAACTAGTACTCAAGAATGGGATGAACGACTGATTTATAAGCAGACACTTGATTTATTTTGCGCGACACCGTCTGGGTAACGTTCAACAGTCTCCAGTGAGAGATCCCGCAAATAAATCGCACTTACCAGCTACAATGATGTCAGAGCAGTTCATATTGGAATGTAAAGTAGAAATAAAGCCTTGATAGTAACCGGTTATCGTGCTTTGGAGTATCTTGGCCCTGAAAACTTGGTTACTAAAATCTTGCGTCTTATAATCTAAGTAACGTGTGATCAAAAAGTCAGTACAAATTTGAAAACTGAATAAATCACGGAATAATGTAGATAGAGAGGTACAAATTGACACACACGCTTGGAATGACATGGGGTTTAACCAGAACAAAAAAAAAAAAAAAATACAAAAGTTTAAAAAAATAGAATAGCAATAATTAGCGTAACAAAGTAAGGCAAAGCAAAGATGATGTTCTTTACAGGAAATGCTCAATACATCCACCATCATTCCTCAACAATAGCTGTAGACGAGGAATAATGTTGTTAACAGCACTGTAAAACATGTCCGGAGTTGTGGTGAGGCATTGGCGTCGGATATTCTCTTTCAGCATCCCTAGAGATGTCGGTCGATCACGATACACTTGCGACTTCAGGTAACCCCAAAGCCAATAATCGCACATACTGAGGTTTGTGGACCTGGGAGGCCAAGCATGACGAAAGTGGCGGCTGAGCAAACGATCATCACCAAACGACGCGAGCAAGAGATCTTTCACGTGTCTAGCAATATGGGGTGGAGCGCCATCCTGCATAAACATGGTACGTTCCAGCAGGTGTTTATCAGCCAGGCTGGCGATGATGCGATTCTGTAACATACCGGCGTATCTCTCACCCGTCACGGTAGCAGTTACAAAGTCAGAATCACGCATTTCCTCGAAGAAAAAAGGCCCGGTAACGGTAGATGTGGTAAATCCAACCCATACCGTAACTTTCTCGTCGTGCAATGGAGTTTCTACGACAGTTCTAGGATTTTCGGTAGCCCAAATTCTGCAGTTGTGGGCGTTGGTAGACCCTCGGAGCATGAAATGAGCTTTGTCGATCCACATGACGTTACTCAACCAATCGTCATCCTCCGCCATCTTTTGAAACGCCCACGCCGCAAATGCCCTCGGCTTCACTAAATTGCCAGGTAACAGTTCATGATGCCGATGGGTTTTGTACGGATAGCATCGATGGGTACGCCTCTGTGCCAACCAAACAGTAGTGTATGGAATGCCGGTGCTACGTGCGACTGCACGAGCGCTGATTTCAACGTGCATAGACGAACCCGCTACAGTCTCCATTTCTTCCTGAACTGTCTGAGCAGCATTAGACCTTGTGCTCGGTCGGCCACTACGAGGTCCATCGTCTAAGCAACCCATGGCTTCGAACTTCGAAATCATTCTCACCACAGCTGCATTTTCAACGGACCTTTACCCGTTCGAATCCCATCCAATGGCGATAGGATCATAAGGCTGAACTAGCACATTCCCCATTCTGAAAATACAGCTTCACTAAAAGCGCCTTTTCAGGTAACGTCAACATGCTGCGACTGCTGGCACATCTGATTCTCTCTCTCTCATTACAGCTCCTTTTACACACGATTGTCATGCGCAGTAACTGACGTTTTGCTGTCAAGCGCCATCTGTCGGACATTTTGTGAACTTTGTTTCTTTTGTTCTAATGAAACCCCATGTCATTCCAAGCATGTGTGTCAATTTTTACCCCTCTATCTACATTATTCCTTGGTTTATTAAGTTTTCAAATTTATACTGACTTTTTGATCACGCGGTTTTTCCTTACTAATTTATTGCCTGAAAACATTTTCAGCTCGAAAAGCTTTGTCAACATTAGGGAATTGAAGATGCAGACGTATTTTGCATGTAATGAACAAGTGCGAAACAAATATTCATTACAGGTTAATAAAACAAGAGGAAAATACCAGTGTATAACTTGTACGCATTGAAAATTATACTTGAACCAATAGGACGACGTAGACTTCCATGGTCGGTGTCATTTTGGATAAAGTAATTTTGGGTATTGGGCCGCGTCATTGTAACTACTAAAACACTTAAGCTACCGAAGTCAGTAACGACTTTCTGTGGTCCCCTTCATCCTAAAACACAATTACCAGTCCAACTACTTTAAAATAAATGTACAAATGACTATCACGTATCTTACACTGTTCGCGCAAGACAAAGCGCTCAGGACCGTGGGAAATCAAACGAAAACTCACCAAGCCTATTTTCACTTACATTTAAAAAATCGAACGAACAACCGAAATTCATCGATACATAATCTACAGATAATATTGTAACGCAATTCTTAAGACTATTTCGTGTTCGCAGCCTATTCTTTAAGAGAGGATAAGTTTCTCATAATTGACAACTAAAAGCGTCTCGAATAAGGTAACCTCCAATAACTCATGAGAAAGCACTGTTTTCACTTAAACGTTGCACAAATTCTGGCAACATTAATGATTACCTGATAAGACAAAGGACTTGGGGATTACTAACACGTGATACGCAAACTCGTGAACTTAAGAAGAATTTCCTCTTCAGAAAGTTACGAACGTATCACACACTTCTGCGCAGAAAATTCCCAAATGGTTACGAAATACGTGGCCTACGAGCGACTGCAAAATTATCATGTGACCTCACAGAAAGGAATATGGCAGAGGAAAGAAGGAAGGTTAAACGTTATTGTCCCATCGGCCGCTGGGTCATTAGAGATAGAGTAAAAGCCCGGATAGCGAGGGAGGGAATTCGGCCGTACCGTTTTCAAAGCAACCACCCTGTCACTTACCTGGAGCTATTTGGGGAAACATAGGAAACCCAAATTCTAATGGCCGGACGGGGATGTGGGTCGTCGTTCTCCCGGATGTGAGAAACATAGCAGGAAACTCCAATCGGCATCTTTGCACGTTAATCTACGAATCATTTTAAGTACGGAAAGACATAAAGCATTGCAAGATAAAGCATTTATGAACTAAACGAGTTAAAAGTGATATTAAAACTGAGGAGTGGCTGAGGGCCACGTGGGCTTTGAAAACACATCATTCAAAAATTTTCGGTGGTATACAGTCATAGTCAAGTAATATTTTTCGAAAGAGTAAACCGATGTTTCTCTGTGTATTACAATATGTATCTTCTTCTCTACGTAGTTTTAGAGTTTTATACCATTGTCAAGTGCAATTTCAAAAGTTGTTAGACCATTTAACGTGTCATATCTAAACTCATATGACACGTTTAGCATTTTCTTGAGAATGGCATAAAAGTCGAAATGTAGATAGTACAGAAGATAAATATAGTAACACACAGTAAAATGGCAGTTTGATTTTCAAACAAAAATCATTCAAAATATTTGAATCATCGATTTCATAAAATGAACTGATATCGATAATTAAACTGAGAGAAGACGGGTTATGACCAAAATGGTATAATTAGTGCTCTTCCTCTCGGGCAAACGGCGTACTAGGCAGCGGATGCGACTCAACGTCGGTACGAGTGAAGTTGGGGAAACGACACTCGCTTTAGAACCACCTCGAGATTTCCCCGATACGCTGTAAAACTCTATACATTATAGAGATCTGCTACAGCAATAAATCCTACCACTGTGCCAACATATGTAGTATTAGAAATAATTTACAATACTAGTTCTCATACAGAATTTATAGACACCTTAGATAGACATCTATGGTGATTTTTTAAGTAAAGCAAACAATCAAAGGTGAAAGTATTGTCCATCGAAACTAGTACTTCAATCTGAACTCAATAACTAATTTATATGGTTATTAGCGACGACAATAATATACCAGTTGAGTTGCACATGAGCGTTTAGGTCCCTGTTCATTTATTACAATAATGTGGGAAAATAAACCAACATTTAGTCAGATTGGAAACCAGATGGTAAAGTTCAGGTGGAGGAAGAATGATTATTAATTGGAAATTAAATTCCGAATAAATGAAATAAATCATTTCAAATTTATAGTAATTTTGATCATTAGAATAAATAACAACGGAGAGATACATTGCCGAGAAATCACCAACACGTCACTAGATCGCATGACGAGCTTAAGCCCGAAAATTAATGTCGTGATGACATCACGATAATAAGAGAGGACAATGAAATTGAATTGTGATTCTAATGATTTATTTGTTTATTAGTGGCTGTGTTTACATAAGAGTTGTACAGTATAAGGTGCTGCAGCGAGTGTTCCACGGGTATTTTTATGATTAAAATCTGTAGTATGTAAATAGCGGTTTGACGCGTCGTTGAGGTAGTACCAGTAGAAGTCGCCAGATAGCTCGATAGAAAGTTCGAGCAAAGCCTAAGATTTCTTGATCTGTCACGTTGACTTCTCGATCAATTAGCGTGGTGCTCAAGCATAGCGTTACACACCACCATATACGCAAGGCTGTGTCAGCGGGCATTTGTTGACTCGTATCCGCTAAATCTTTTTCTAAAAAAAGAAGATGTTAAGATTCGTTGACGACATTGTTATCGTCAGTGAAATTGAAGAAGAATTACAGGATCTGTTGAATATAATATACAGGCTAATGAGTACGGAATATGAATTAAGAGTAAATCGAAGAAACAAGAAAGTGTTGGGAAGCAGCAGAAACGAGAACAGAGAGAAACTTAACACCTCAGTTCGTGATTACGAAGTATATTAAGTTAAGAAATTTTCCCACCTAGGCAAGAAAATAACTCATGACGTATGGAGCAAGGAGGACATAAAAAGCAAATTAGTACTAGTGAAAAGGGCATTGGTGGTCAAGAGAAGAACACTAATATCAAAAACAGGTCTTAATTTGAGGAATAAGTTTCTGAGAATGTGGTATCGAACACAGAAGTATTTCAACGACCTCAATTGCGTTTCGCTTGATATGAATGCAGCCCTCATAACTTAGCTGTCTTCTAGGTCGTCTAATTGCTTTGCAGTACAGCCGTTTGATAATACAAAATGGCTACTACAAGGGGTCACTAGAAAACAATGCTAATTAATGTAATCAGTCGAGATACAAATTAACATCACGATATTTGCAAATACTAGGAAAGGCGTCATTAAGGACAGGACCGCCCTTAACGCTTGCAAACTGAATTTTATTACGCTAAGTGACATTTCAATGTCACTAACACGCTCATCAGGATTTGAGTAAAGTCATTCCAAAAATTTTAACACAAAATTAAATACATTTATGAACCAGACATTTTGAGAGAATAGCTGAATCTTAAGACAAAATTAAATATATTTATGAACCAGAGATTTTGTGAGAATAGCTGGACCCCTAAATATTTATGAAGTTCCGAAGTATTTTTCTATTTAAAAGGTTTTTCCACACCTGTGAAAAGCCGTTTCTGATATAAGAGCCTTGTCGTAAACTGGATGTTGAACTAAGAAGTTAAAACCACCGCGATTAACACCACCAAGCGTTCTATGGGAACCTCAGAATTAACGCGAAACCATCAGTAATGTCGCTGCACTCATGACTGAGCTATTATTTATGCAAACGTCTGAACGTCAAACGACTCGACGAACTTTTTTGTTCCGGATCTGGAATGAAACCAAAAACCCATAGCCAGTGTAACTAAACAAAGCTTTCGTGTCTCGAGGACAGCAACGTTCGTCATTGGTGGTTAGGCATAAAGAGTAGTGAAATATCGAAGCTGTCACCACTGTCAGTTAGCAAATCTCAAATTGAAAAATTTTGTGCTCCACCTGGAATCCTGTCAAGATCGTGACCTGCCTGTAAACACAAAAAGAAAAAAACTTTTCATGTAATGTCAAGTAACAAACTTTGCAAGTCTTTAATATGAAGTGCCATGATGAAAAGTTCTGTGACGGAGACTCGAACGCAGGACGTAATCAGGTTATTAACTAAATAAAATAAAAATGTTCCGTATCGAACTTTTTCACCATAAGCCAGATGTTTGAATGTGAAATTAGGATACAATTTTTTTGCCTTACCGGGAATCGAACTCTGCACCTACCGCCGTTGTGTTATACACAAGAATTATTTTCTCACCGTTAGTGAGACGTGTGTATGTTTGATTAGAAATAACTGCACTTAACGTTATTGTTGACAACACATGAAGATACACTAAATATGAAAATTATTTCTATCACTATCAGATCGGAGTGTGTGTGCTAAGGCCTGGAACTAAACCATGAATTTTCTTGTGCTGGATCAGGATTCTAACTCAAGTATGTGCCTTTCGAAATATCCTAGTGGACTTCGCCAATGGCCGAACTATATTGGTCTTTATGGGTCACATACTGCGGAAAAGGAAATTCGAATTTTATTTCCAGTCCACATCAAATTTTATAACGTCTCAAGTTTAAATACAATGAGAGCCCTGTGATTTTATATGGCTATTGGTTCGTTAAATACAAGGAAATTACTACCATAAGGAAGCTCACTGGCGACAGATATATGTTATGTGGTGTATACAGTGCAGTTTCTGGAATACAGTGCAACATGACGTTCTTCAGCTGGCGTTACTAGAGGTGGAGGAGATCTGTTCGTGTGTGTTTAAAATACCGGAAATGGGAATGGAGCCCACACCTTGCAAGAAACCAGGATAAATCCACCAAACAATTGAACCAACATTTGCTACAGACAAGATTGTAGCGTAACGTAGGATGCACCTGGCTCACAAACTAGGCACGGTCAAAAAATTTCAGTTCTCTATTAGTAAATTAATTATCAGTACGATTCTGACTCTGAGATTCTGATCGTCTCACGTCAGGGTGATGTAAAACGCTTTTAGCCGTCAGAGCCTCGATTCGAAACCAGTTTGAAATTTACAATTTTTCAAGATATTTCATAGCTAGATAAATACCATTGCAGAGTACGAAGTTACCAACTACCTCGATTATTAATGCCATTACACTATTAACTTCTTCATTCTTGCTACTTCAACAAGCGTGGTTGAGGAAAGCATGAATGCTTCTGGCAATTTTTAGAAGAATTGTCCCAAAACATGAAAATATTTTGGTCACAGGAAAGGGTTGCGACGTCCTAAGGCAACTGGACCGTAACAAGTAGTTGTTTAGTTATTTCGATGTCTAGCGAATACTTTTCAGGTTAATATCGAACATGTCCAGTTATTCGTAAATTACATTAAAACTACATTAACTGATGAACACGTTACTTCATAAAAAAGAGAAACCACGTTGCGTTATTCACCTGCGCTTAGCAACGAAAATTGTAAAATTTTAAAGTTGTCAATAAACGTCACATTAAAATCCTGAGGATGTTACTGGCTTCTGTTAAATATCACGATCTTTCTGTCCTGATCACTTGGTCAACGTCACCTATTCCAAGTAGTACAAGGAAGAAAATGTTGCAGAAGGTCAACTGTTTTCCGTTGCAAAAACTCTTTCCACGTGGTCCAAGTTCACATTTTTGCGGGATTACTCTAATTGTAGTATCCACTCCAACGAAGTAAAAAAAATTTCGAAGTTGCAAAAATCACATCCGACTCAGAGGCCGTACTCTTATTCGCAAATTGGAAAATAATTCTATGCAACACAAGTTCCAATAAATTGATGTAGCGAACATTGTTTACCACTTCTCTTTCTCACTGGAAAATAAGCAGTTCACTTATCGGCTTCCACGAATATACAAAAGTAATTTGGTGTGCAAGCAATGCATGGGAACTGCGGAATTTAGTAGAGCCATGGTTTCCCATCCTGTACATTACGGACCTAACCTAGCTCATACAGCAAACTTCACTGTTCCTTTGAGTTGATTTTGTAATCATTGAAATAAAAATCAAATGAGAGATTCCGCTTCGGGTTCTCCTTTCCTTCTGGTGACAAGTTTTCTGGTTAGTAAGCTTTCCCCCTTCTAACTTGCGAAACACTGGAAAAATGTGGTAAGCAATCGATTCACAAACCGCTTTTTAGTGCTTTTATGTCTTTTAATGATGTCATAGGTGAAGAAATTTAGTTTAGTCTTAAAACATCTGTGGAACAACAATGTTCACAAATTTACCGAATATCAGAAGTTTATTGTTCAGGTAGAATGAAATGATACAAGTGGGATGGGAGTAGTAATGTGCCGAGCCAATTTACAATCATACTTTAAAACAGATTTATTGTTAATCTCTTCAAAACTTTAAATATTTGAACAAAGGTTCAGAAAAACCAAGAAAACTCTGATAACGAGCTTTAAAGGACATTACTCACTTTACAGTTCTGATTGCTAAAGGTTAAATAATATTGGCTATAAATAATATGTAAAAGGATTCCAAGAAACTTCAAGAATGAAATTTCTCCTTAAAACAAATAATTACAACTCATAATGTCAAAAATACATCACTTGAGACAATCAGTTAAATAGCAAATACAACTCTTGCAAATCGATTGACAACCAAGGGGTAATCAACGGTACTTAACTTGTGTGGGGTGGGAGAGGGGGGGGAAGGGTTTTAGCACCACAATTTGGGTATTAAACTTCCTAGCAGATTTAAACTGTATGCTGGACCGAGACTCTAGCTCGGGACTTCTGATTTTCGCTGGCAATTGCTCTATCGAAGTACCCAAGAACGGCTCACAACCCGTACTCAGAGTTTTACTTCAGCCAGTACCTTCTCTCTTAACTTCCAAGAGCACTTGTCCGCGAAAGGCAAAAGTTCCCAGTTTGAGTCTCGGTCCGCCACAAACTTATAATCTGCCTGGAAGTTCCATATCATTCCACACTCCGTAACAAAACGGAAGTTTCATTCTTGGAATATGTTAGGTCCATCAGTGAACTTTCCAGCCTTTCTCTTTACAGTAGTGCCTGTATTGGCTCTTCTGGTTAGAATAACTTATGGTACCTTTTAGTACAAGGCACAAACAAGAAGTCACAGCATTTAATTAAAATGTTTAATAAGGCAACAAATATACATATACATATTTCGAACCTGACATTTAAAAAATTCCTAATCACCAAAATAATAAAAAAGTTCTATAACCTGATAAATTTTATAAGGACAGCAGCGCTGACCTTCGGCCCTGTATTCTGAATAAAACAAGCAAAAAATTCTTACCTAAATAAAACTGCAATTCTATCCGTTATTAATTACTCTTTTTTTTTTGACACTGCTTCGTGCAATGCTGGCATATATTTTTTTTAATTCTTGGATGCAATGATAATGCATTGGAAATTCTTTAAATTGAAATGAATGCTTTTCTTTAAAAGAGTTGCATTATATTATAAAATTATTATTGGGGGATTTCTTTGAACAAATGAAATTACAATTAACATACATTATTAAATATGCGCAAGGCTGCTTTTTTACCATCTACAACAATACTCATCCTCCAGAGTCCTGACCAGAGTCGCGAGCAGAGCACACAGCCGACGCATGCTGACTCCCGCCGACTAGCACGGACTAGCACGGACTGACGACTACTACCGACTCGCTACCCACTCGTTACTACACCTGTCGACTCGCGCGGTCAAGCGCAGACTAGCAACAGCTAACGATAAACTACTCTCTGGTCAGAGATTCTGTCATGCCTCGCCCAACGCTGGCAATGTATACATCTTTCACCGTGTCATCCTCAAACCACAGGCCTCACTGGATGTGGATATGGAGGGGCATACGATCAGCACACTGCTCTCATTCTGATAGGCCTGCATTATATGTGTCCTAAGAGATATCTAACGTTGTGTTGCTACAGCTGTGGAAATCCTGTTGAAACCGAGTTAAACATTTAAGGGTACTATTCGGCTAAAAATACAAAACGATTAGCAAAGCAAGACTAAGTACTTAAGGAAACCAGGGGAGATTGACTGTCCTTGCCTTCCTCCAACGAGATTTGGAAGCCTTATACACAAATGTTTCAAATACTATGAGTACTTCGGATGTTGTAATTGATGTCGTTCTTCTAAACTAACAAATATTTGTTTGCAACTAATTTAAATTTGAAGAAACAGCAGGATTCCTACCCAGTAACAAGAGATTACAAATTCATCGCCTTTTTTTTTCCCTACAGGAGCATAAATCTATTAATGTCAATTCCATTCCAAGACAGCATCCTCCACCACAAGATCGTACATCAGCAACTGAGCACTTCAACCGATACACAATAACAGTAATCTGTAAAAATTCGACTACTGTACGAAGTGCTGTTACAGACTCCTGCTGTGTAATATGTGAGATAACACAGTTGACGAAATACGACAGCATGAGGAACATGACCTGCATCACAACGTAAATCGGAATTTTACTTTTAACCGATTAGCGCCGGTTGTCCTCGATTAAGGTCAGTCCATTTTTCCGTCATTCGGGTTGCATGATGCTCCAAACCAACAATGGAATTTTCTTAGTAAGCTTTCCGTCAACAACGGGTCCCATTGTTATCTCTCTACCACAGTTATTCACTCGAAGACTGTTAACAGAAATGGCACATTTCTGCAGAGACTGCTGCTAGAGAGGTATTTTAATTTTTTGGCTGCATATAAGGTAAGGATCACTGTCATTTTCTGGCTGCTGCGTAATTTAATGCTGTGATACTGTTTTATACTTACAAAGGCGTGAATAGATTATTAGATTTTATGTCCTAATACATGAAAACTTTTTGACGAGCTTGGTTTCAAATAGTGAGAGATGTGATGAGTCGTATAAAGTATCTTGAACGGAAATCTTTAACATGCTTCAATGAAAATAAAATAGCCAATGAAGACAAAAGTGACAAATCTTTTAAAATACAACAAATCATTAGCAGAGGCTCTGGTAAAAAATTATTGAAATTGGGGAGTGTTTCAGGAAAATTTGGCAGTTGATGAAATGATTGTAAGATACTATGGACTTCGCCATATAAAGCAATTTAGCAGACTGAAGCCCATCTGCTTTGGACATAAACTTTGGGCCATAAGTGGTACTGATGACTACTGTTACAATTTGTTACTGCACTGCAGGAAGGACCAGACTGATGACAATACAAATCGACCCCTGGGTTCCAAAGTAGTTTTGAAAATGTTGTCGCTTATTGATGATCCGAAGAGTTACCTACTTGTCCAACTAAAGGAACTGCGACTCCATACAAGTGGAACTACAGGAGAAAACTGGACAAGGAAGTGCCCCTATCAACATATAATATTATGAAAAAGAAAGAAAGGAAATATTTTGAGCTCAGAATCGACAGAAAGAAGTAAGTTTTGACCAAAAAATGGAATAACAACAAGTGTGTTACACTAGCAACTAATATCGACACTCTGCTTCCTAGCGTCAAAGTCCAATGTTAGAATTCGTCCCAGGAAGGAAACATCAGTGTTCTACAACCAGATGCATGAAATATATGCAAGAATTAATGGGAGGTGTCGATCATCACGACTGGCTAATACCGTTTCAGTGTGCGGTAGAAAGTGGTACTGGTGTCTTTTTACGAAGATTGTAAATATGACTGTTGCTAATGTATGCTTGGCTTTCAAGAGATGCAATGAAGAAACTTCTCTTTCAGTGAAAGAATTCAGAAGACAGATTGCGAGAAAATACCTTAAGAAAGCTCTAGAAATGAGGTCAGCTAAGGGAAGATTAACAAAAATCATCTCGCCTTCCAGGAGTAATGTGCCAGATAAACGACATGACAAGATGCCTGAAAATCAAAGACGATTCCAGTATCATAACTGCAAAGGGAAACCGAGAACATATTGTGGGATGTATAGAGCTACGCTTCGTATTGAATGCTTTCGCAAATATCATATTAGGCCTTAATTAATTTCACTTTTGGAGAATTTTTAGTTTAAAACTTTTGTAAATGTCACTTATTGTAAAATAAATAATAGTTTTCAAATGTTATTTTGAGTTTATTATTACCAATTTCTGTATCCCTTGTCATTATTCCTAGCAAGCAATTTAATGACGAAACGACTGCCAAGCGCCCAGCGTCCTCAAACGTGGACGGACAAAGATTTTACATTTAGCGAACAAGCGTACAATATTTCTTCATATTTCCAGAAATTAGGTTGCCAAGACACAGTTTTCCCAAAATACAGATTATATCTTCACTAAAAATAAATTGGGCACTATGGGCTAGTTCCGGAATCCCGTGTCATTATTATTACTATTCATGATGTTTAGAGACAAAATATACTTACGTGATACTCTATGCAACACTCATGAGGAAAAATTAAATAGATATTTTTTCAAAGCATTTAATAGGGAATGAATTAGACTTGTAAACCAAAGAAAGTGCTCTCCACCTTTATCGTAATTCATTTCCTCCTACCTTGTCAGTAGGTTCTTATTTACGAAATGTCACAGCTCAAGGAATTTGATAGAGGAGGATTTATTCTCGCTTTTTATGAAGATGGATACTGTATGAGCGCCTTATCCCGTGCCCTAGGACACGGAACATATGCGATACACTTCTGGGAGAGGAGGACGGCGGAGGAAGGCAACGTCAACCGTCGACGCCATACTGGACTTCCACGGACTACCACGAAGGGTCAAGACAATAGTATACTCGACTGCAGTGATGAAGATCCTTTCAGGATTATCACAGAAATTAGAAACATCCTCTAACTGAGTGGGAGCAGGTCGACCATACATCATAGTCTCAACGAGAAAGTAAGGTATGGACTTAAATCGATGGTTAAGGAAATGTTGCAGGAGTAACATAAGGCTACCACATCAAACTTTGCACAGGTGGACGGAAGAAAACCACTTTCATACAGGGAGTGGATTATAATTAGAGACGAGAACATACTTTCTACTGCAACAAATACTTCAGTCCATGTGTGTCAACCAAGTAGGTCTTGTTCCGACAACAGATATGTCCATCAGTGGCAAAAGTGTGGCCGACTGTGGTCACCGTTTCGGGAATGGTTATCGGAAAGAGTTTGTGGCGTACCGTGGCAAGTGGACTGTGCGTTTTCTAGTCGTTACTACACTGAAACACTGGAGAACGTAATGCTTATTTCTGTTCGTCAGGATTTTTCGAGAGATAGAATAATCTCCCAACATGACCGTTCTTCCCACATTGCGAACAGAGTGAAACACGGGTTTCAAAATAAAGGAGACTTTGAGCTGCTGGACTGGCCTTCAAAAGATGCTGACCTCAATCCCATAGAGCATGTATAGGCAGAGATGGAGAAAATTGTTAGGTATAAAACACCAGCACCGACAACCAAACCAGCGCTGTCAGAAGCAGTTCATAACACATGGAATGAACTGTCACGGAGTAACAGATTCATCCGGAAACTCACTGCCTCTGTTTGCCGGCGCCTAAATGTAATTGTAGAGGACGACAGAAACTGGACAGATTACTGAAAGATTGTGCTGTTAGGGAGAAAATAATCTTATTGCCAAATGAACGTTTTGTTTTCCACCGAAGAAGGGGAAATTTGTCTATGTAACATTATTTTTTTCTTTTCTTTTTTTCTTTGTCTTAAGAGGAACTCATCATACACACAAAATAGGCTCTCTGTTTACTCTTTTCAGTCATTCAATACTCTGTTGATTTTAAATTATCTTACGATCGTTGATAAAAAAAACTGAGATAGACAAGAAATATTGTTACCTTTTTTGGTCACATGGTGCATGAAGAAGTAAGTGCTTACGAAGGCTTCAGAGACATCAGGTTTTCTTTCACATCGAAAAAGAGCATCACATTAATCTGTTTTGTCTTTATTTACACGCAGGAAAGGATTCAGTACCGACGAAAGCACAAAGGAGATATTTTCTTTATCGCCAAGGAGAAATCACAAAACATAAACAGAAAAAGCGATGCAAGACCGGTGGTGTGGACATACATGGAGCGTTTCAGTCCATTACATCCTCAGTTATATGATTATGTATTCTTTACTATTATGGATACTTAATAATTCTCGTTTTCTCCTACGCTCACAACGAATTAACACTCATGGTAATGACAAGATTTGAACCCACTACCTGCAGACTAGAAACTGACCGCCTTAACCACAACGGCATTCTAAAAATCGCGTCCAATATGCTTACGAAGTGGAATTATATGTTTTGTGCTGTCGCACTTTTTCCCTGAAAGAGAAATGGTACAGCAAATGAAAGCGTCGCACTGCATTCGACGGAAATTCAGACAGTCAATCTGACTTTGAATTCATGACAGGAGATATGAAGAACATAAGTTAATTTGACGTGACACAGTAGATATTCTGCTAGGTTTCCACAGATCTCTTTCCTCTGGAGATGTTTTGTGTGGGAGAACGTGAGAACTTAATAGCTACAAACGCATTGTCGTAAAATATCGACACAGCGATGGCGAAATTATTCATATGGAAACTGCTCAAGAGAAAATTGCTGTAGTCTTTGAAGCATATATTTTATCAGCATGATTGAAATGTATCAGATAGGAAGTTAAATTATACACGTAGATTGCTGGCCTCTGTGGTCGAGAGGTTCTAGGCGCTTCACTCCGGAACCACGCGGCTACTACGGTCGGAGGTTCGAATCCTGCCTTGGGCATGGATGTGTGTGTTGTCCTTAGGTTAGTTAGGTTTAAGTAGTTCTAAGTCTAGGGGACTGATGACCTCAGATGTTAAGTCCCATAGTGCATAGAGCCATTTGAACCATTTGAACACTTAGATTATCTATCCTATGACGAAAGTTTGATGTAATGAGCAAAACTAGGTTTTAGTAACGGGTCAAGTATATCATCCAGTAATAAAAATACATATTTACCATATTTACAAGAAAAGTGCATCTCTTCTGATGCAGTTACAAAGGAAGGACATGACAAAGTATACAGTTCTACTGTTCAATACGTTTTCACCTCCAGATTTACATCACTATGTTCATTGCTCTATAATGTCTGTCTCAGGTGACGTATTAACTAAATGTCAAACGACACACAAATTACTGTCATTAACGGTCCCTTCGAGTCTTTTATGAGCCTTTCTTGTGAAGTAACTCAGTATTTCAAAAATAGACACTTGTGATTATCCCTACAATGTGTTGAATAGAAACTGTGAGATGGCTTATGATGCAGAGCTTGTCTTATAATTTACTCAGTGAATTGCGTTCTGGACATTTGCAGTTCAGATAAAAGATGAGAAAAAGACACACGCTGCTGCGTTTCTTCAGCAGGAACCAAACCGCCTTGTATACCAACCAACGCATTGGAGATCGAGCGTGTTCCTACTAAGCCAACTTGACACTGTTGCAGTATACCTTATGTAGGTTACTCAGATTGTGCCACTAGAGAGAAATTGTCACTTACGTACTAAATATCAAATCTCGCTTAAAACAATGAGTTCTACTTACTTAGGGTTTCATCTTGCATGGAAGCTATTCAGAATATTTTATCGAGGTGACAAGAAAGTACAGGTGGAGTTACAAAACCTGTCGGCCAGGGTGCCACAACAGACGAAGTCTGAGTGACTCGTTTGTCAAGGTGGCCAACATTCCTGTTCATCATTCGGAATGTGCGCCCATAAGCGAGATCTAGCAACACTGTAGGATGCGGAAGAATATGGAGGAAGTTCTGTTTGTCTTCCAGAGCTGTTCTGGAAGTACATCGGCGAGGTACCTACAGGTAAGCTTTGTGATTCATCATCAGTCACTTTCTTAACTGCAGTTCTCGTATTTATCTCGTAGATACGAGTGGGATTTCACATGCCTGAAACTTATGAATTTGGTTATAGTGCGGAAAAGGTCTAACGTATGTGACATACTGTTCGCTGTCGGTTTGGCAGAGGGGTGAAGACAGCAGAGGCAGTTCTGAAACTTTGTATTGATTGGAGTGTGGGCGAAGTGTTTTTGGGCAAAACACATAAGAACAGACTTTTTACTTTGAGAAAGATTGTTCTGGCATGAATGATTTTGCGCATCAGGAAGCCTCGATAACTGAAATAGTGAGCCCTAATAAGAGACATGCACTTGGTCAAAGAGAAGTGCGAACATAATATTTGGCTCTGGTGTCTCCAAACGAGTGTTATGTATTACGAAGACCTCCCCAGGAGAGAGAATACCGCAGTTTTCGTTTTTTTCCAACGGTTAAGACATAGATCGCTTGCACTGTAAGAAAAACGAACTAACTTCACCTCGTTTTGATACTACACGATAACGAACTCTTCTATTTCACTAAAAAATCTGTCCGGGAGATTGATAAGACATCTCCCGCGCACTTATTCTTCTCCCCTTATGTTCTTAATTGTTTGCTTTTCACACTCCTTATCGAAAGAACAGTCAAGGAAATTCTCTATGGAAGGAAATGCACTTCAAACCTGGTCTGACGACGTCTTTAACAGACATTCAGTAGGTGTCTACACGTTGGAATCGGTACTCTACCTGAGCGTTGTGGGACAGTTTTAGATAATGTGAGAGAGTATACAGTTGATAACTAATTTCTCTCTCTCAATAAAATAGTGAACAACGCTATTAAACAATGCACTGTACTAATTGAAATGAAATTCAGGTTACCACGGTATATGTACGAGGAAAGTCTATTTTAATGAAACATAAAATATCTGTAACTGGAGCGTACCTATATCAGCACGAATTAGTAAGATATTTCTCATTCATGATTTCAGAAGGGTCTGTGTTTACTTGATGTCCTGCGTTGCAATGAAGTAGGGGTAGGCATTTCCCAAACAAAATTTCGTTGCTGATTTTCGATTTGACTCCTTGTAGCTCTTTCACGAAACGGCTAAATTCCCCTCACCGAGACTGCAACCTGAACTAAAGCAGTCTCTAATTAACAGACGACTACGTTACCTCACAGCTAACGGAATTCCGCAGCTGTCTGTTCTTCCTTATTAGCCCAATGGCCCAATGCTGGCTACTACAGGGAAGTTCGCAATATGAAAGATCAGATCAATTACAATTTCCATGTCGAATGACTTTCCCAGACCCAAAACCACGAAGTTGGTAACTTTATTTCATATCCTGTGTGGAAATCAGTCTCATTATTTAATGGAAATGATACGAATATATCAAGTAGGTTAATTCTGTGTAACCCAGGAAGTAGCTCTTCGGTGATAGGGTTGCCAAACATATCCTGCGTTGTTGCCAAGGTTAAGTTACATTTCTAAGAGGAAGAATACCTACCTTTAGCAATCTGGTAAGTGACTACAGTTCATGTGTCAACGGCATGGCGGCCGAGGGCCGAAATACGCAAAGTATTTGTAACTGGGTTTAGGCACTAGAACTTCATCACTAATAATATTGAGATGCGCCAACTGCATACTAAACAGCCCACATCATTTACTGTCACAGTTACATGTGGCTTTGCGTCGTACTCTAACTGAAACTAAAAAGCTGATGTCGAGACATTTTTCACATTTTAAAGTAACGAATGTATGCAGCACAACTTAGAGTACAGCTTCTGCTAATACGAAAGGAGAAACTGTTGTTATCGGGAAATTGAACAATTATGAGGAACTGCTGACGCTAATATGTAGAGTAAGTCGCCCTTGAGTAAAACATTTATTCAGTCCATAAATACTAAAACAAAGATACGGATCATCTATCATCCACTTTTTCTCTTTATGTTTTGTGATTTATGCTTGGCATTAAACGAAACTGATATTTCCTTTGCGCTTTCGTCGGTATTGGCATCCCGTCAGCATGTAGATAAAGAGAACACTAATTAACGTGATACTTTTTCTCGATGTAAAAAAAAAGATAAACCAAATACTCTCTCTCTGATCCGATAATCAGTCATGCTCCATGTGACAGAAAAAATGAATTTCACGTTTGTCTCACTCTTTTTGATCAATGACGAAAGATAATTTAAAATTTTCTGCTTCTTCAAGGGAAAACAAACTGTTCGTTTGTCATGAACAAAATTTTCTCCTTAAAAGCACAACAATTCAGTACATTGTCCTGTTTCGATCCTCCTCTACAACTGTATTTAGCCGTCGGGGAATAGAGGCCACAAGTTTCCGGATGAATCTGTTACTTTGTGACAACTTTTCCCATCCATCACCAACTGTTCCGGATAGTGCTGGTCTCCTACACGCAACAGCTTTCTCCATCTCTGCCCACACGTGCTCTGTGGGACTCAGGTCAGCACCTTTGGGATGCTAGAATCACCTCAGAATCACCGTTTATTTGAAACTAGTGTTTTCTGTAGTTCCCAATGTAGACAGGAGAATGATCATATTGCCTTCCGAAACGGTCTGATGAAGAGAAGGAAAAATACGTTCTCCACTATCCCGCAACAGTTATGAGTAGAAAACGGACCGTCCACTTGCCACATAACGCCACAACCACTTGCTGATATCTATCCCGAAACTGGGACCCCAATTCGGCCATACCTTTACCTCTTATGTGCTGTCGATTCTCGCTCTATTTTGTCTATATACACTCCTGGAAATTGAAATAAGAACACCGTGAATTCATTGTCCCAGGAAGGGGAAACTTTATTGACACATTCCTGGGGTCAGATACATCACATGATCACACTGACAGAACCACAGGCACATAGACACAGGCAACAGAGCATGCACAATGTCGGCACTAGTACAGTGTATATCCACATTTCGCAGCAATGCAGGCTGCTATTCTCCCATGGAGACGATCGAAGAGATGCTGGATGTAGTCCTGTGGAACGGCTCGCCATGCCATTTCCACCTGGCGCCTCAGTTGGACCAGCGTTCGTGCTGGACGTGCAGACCGCGTGAGACGACGCTTCATCCAGTCCCAAACATGCTCAATGGGGGACAGATCCGGAGATCGTGCTGGCCAGGGTAGTTGACTTACACCTTCTAGAGCACGTTGGGTGGCACGGGATACATGCGGACGTGCATTGTCCTGTTGGAACAGCAAGTCCCCTTGCCGGTCTAGGAATGGTAGAACGATGGGTTCGATGACGGTTTGGATGTACCGTGCACTATTCAGTGTCCCCTCGACGACCACCAGTGGTGTACGGCCAGTGTAGGAGATCGCTCCCCACACCATGATGCCGGGTGTTGGCCCTGTGTGCCTCGGTCGTATGCAGTCCTGATTGTGGCGCTCACCTGCACGGCGCCAAACACGCATACGACCATCACTGGCACCAAGGCAGAAGCGACTCTCATCGCTGAAGACGACACGTCTCCATTCGTCCCTCCATTCACGCCTGTCGCGACACCACTGGAGGCGGGCTGCACGATGTTGGGGCGTGAGCGGAAGACGGCCTAACGGTGTGCGGGACCGTAGCCCAGCTTCATGGAGATGGTTGCGAATGGTCCTCGCGGATACGCCAGGAGCAACAGTGTCCCTAATTTGCTGGGAAGTGGCGGTGCGGTCCCCTACGGCACTGCGTAGGATCCTACGGTCTTGGCGTGCATCCGTGCGTCGCTGCGGTCCGGTCCCAGGTCGACGGGCACGTGCACCTTCCGCCGACCACTGGCGACAACATCGATGTACTGTGGAGACCTCACGCCCCACGTGTTGAGCAATTCGGCGGTACGTCCACCCGGCCTCCCGCATGCCCACTATACGCCCTCGCTCAAAGTCCGTCAACTGCACATACGGTTCACGTCCACGCTGTCGCGGCATGCTACCAGTGTTAAAGACTGCGATGGAGCTCGGTATGCCACGGCAAACTGGCTGACACTGACGGCGGCGGTGCACAAATGCTGCGCAGCTAGCGTCATTCGACGGCCAACACCGCGGTTCCTGGTGTGTCCGCTGTGCCGTGCGTGTGATCATTGCTTGTACAGCCCTCTCGCAGTGTCCGGAGCAAGTATGGTGGGTCTGACACACCGGTGTCAATGTGTTCTTTTCTTCCATTTCCAGGAGTGTACATGACCTGAAGTGTTCTTTGAAGTAGAATGTCTGCTCCCAGTGCGAAAGCCATTTCCTTCTGTACCCCTGTTAAAGTTTTACTTGCAGCCTTATGTTGCTCTTCCAGCATTCCCTTAACCACCGATTTTAGTCCACACCTTCCTCTCTCGTTGAGCGGAAGATAAATGGTCGACTTGCTCACATTTAGCTCGAATATGTTTCTAATAGTCCTGAAAGAGTCTTCATCACTGCAATGGAGTATACTATTTTCTTTATCCTACGTGGTAATCTGTCCAGGCCGACATGGACGGTTTACGTGGCCTTCCTACGCCGCCCCCTTCACCCAGAGATATATCTCAGCTTTGCTGTATTCTAGTGATCAACATATGGCGCTGATACACTATCCATCTTCATAAAAGACCTTTAGCATATTCCTTGAGCTGTGACATTTCACAAGACAGGAGGAAACGATTTGCGATACTAGGTGGAGAGCACTTCCTTCACCTCAGAAGACAAATTCATTCCCGATTACAAGCTATGATAAAAGATTTAACAAATTAGTTTCTTGTGAGTGCTGTTTAGAGTATCATGTAACTGTTTTTTGTCTCTAAATACCATATGTAGCAATAATAAGGACACTGTTATCAGACAGCGAAGATAAAATTTAGATTCAAGTTGTGATTTAGATCATGTTGGTCCGTCTATCGTACCTTAGTTATAGAAACCAGTAACAACGCCCATTAAGTAATCAAATTGTTGCTAGTTATTGTTACTGTGTATTGGAAAAAGTGCTCAGTAGCTAATGTATGATTTTGTGATGATACAGAGAGGACGAATCACTCTTTCGCTGTTTTTCATATCCAAGGCTACACTTTAATGTTGGTTTTACACCCAAGACATCATTTTTGTGAGACGGCAGGAAGTAATTAACAAGAACAGGCATTGCTGGGGGCATATGCGTTGTTGTGGCTGTCCTTCGAACAGTATTTGCTGGAGCTGAGAATAAGCAGGCGATTTGGTCATTTAACAGTAAACCGTGTAGCAGGTGTTTGGCGCTTGGAAACCATGTGCAGCTATTAAGGAAAGGAACATCTCAAAGCACTTAATGGGAACAGAACGCAGGTTCTAAGAATTTCTCGCATCGGTGTGCTTTCAACCAAAAAGAAGGAAAAACTGTCTCCCTGGATCTACCTGTTAAGCACCTCTAGCTACAGCAGGAACACGGACCAAGATGTTTCAACGGTATCGTAAATGCACTTGAGGGATGGTGAGTTTCAATCTTCGTCATGGAGCAAGCTGTCAGGTCGTGTAATCCCTCAGTCTGCCGAGTTTCAGGGAACCTCAGGCCTTAGAAAGACTTTTAAAATGGAAAGCAACATTTATAGTGGCTTCGAAATAACCTATGTTTTGACAAAAAAACACTTCGCCTTCTTCAGCTAAGGCCCCTGGTCGGACATGCTGTACCATTAGGCCCGTCCAGATAAGGCTCTCTGAGAAAAATGTGTTATTCACTTTAGGCCTACATGGAAACTCAAAACATGCTGCATAAAGTGGTCGTGGGGAAGACAAGTCGGGAACGCAACGTCGTTTCTTCTCTATGCGGGAATTTACGGGTCAGGAACTGGCTGTTTCTCCGGAAAAGAGAAGAGTATTATTAACTTTGTTTAGGATTGGCTGATGGGTAGAGCAGATAAATTAGAGGGGTATTATGGAGCTCGTGGAGTCCTATGATTGACACGTAATCCCTGTGGGGGTGGTTACATGAGTGCTTTTGGAGAGTTTACCGAGGTTTTATCGAAAGAAAGGAGTGGAGAAACATGTTCTTCCGATTAAGACTCCGTTCTGGAGAGGATTCCGGTCTTGGCTCTTGTTCTGAGTGGGTTGCATTTGGGACCCTCATCCTGAGTATGACTTCGCACTGCCATTGGTCTTGACTCGACAGCCTATGGTGAGGGCTTAGCTGTACTGACAATTTAGTACTGACAGTTTAGCCATCAGTTGTCTCACACAATTTGCTCTGCTGAGGGCAGTCTTATTCTTGCCGAGTCTGCCACCTTGACATTTGATCTCCTTGTGTGTACTGCCGTATAGGCGATTCAAATTGGCCTGTGGTATGACCGGCAAATGGGAGTGTCACGTGCTGGAATCTGCCAAGAGTTCAGGAGTAATTGCGACCCCTCTAAAACATTTCCAGCCGCTACTTTGCGTGTTTCATGCCAGTGATAATGAATTGCAGGCGCCACACAACGCTACTCTGCAGATGCTTGCACCACGACCGTCAGCTAAGACAACGGAACACATAGTGAAAGGGATATAATATTGCTGTTCCAGCTTTTAAGAGCAAACAGATTCACTGTCCTGGTACTTGTTCGTAGCTGCACCAACTTCTGTGTGAAATAAGTCCATCAACGTATATTTAGCGTTAGACAGTTTCATACTGCGTTATTCATGTTTTCAGCCAGGGCGAATAGATTAATCATACCAACCTCAGTCTTTGCCAACCAAACCCAACCCAGTGGAATGAAGACTACTTGCGGCACCTATCTGTGTTGTTAACAGTACATAATTTATTTGTTCTCTCGTTGAACTTGAAATTTTTTATTCTATTTTGTGATCAACAAACTTCTGCGATAATTTTCTTTCTTGCAAAAGATCAATCCCGTGTTGATACATTAATCATTTATGAATAATTTACTACAAAAATGACAGGGACACTGTTTCATTAAATTATTTCAGCGTTCAAGTTTATTTGGATTCTGATAAACGTGGTAATCTCTAATGCTGGCTGTCAAGAAAAACCACTGTCGAAGGTCAAGATCAATTTAGCAAATGCATGGGCAAGGTAGGCAAGTGGAATGCTTACTAGTTAAGGTGATTGCTGTCAGGACGTAGACTCATAGTCGCCTGTAGCCTTTCAAATCATAACGCAAGACCATTGTAGTCTTGCAACATTAACAGATATAAGCTGCCGCGAAAACAAAAGTTACATTGTAATAGGTGAAGCGGTTCTAATCAAAAAGCCTCTGCAAATTTTAATTCGTTGTAGACAAAGAATTGTTACTTTAGGAGGACAACGTCGAGTGTATCGTTCAGAGAACTCGTAGTATTGTAAACATATGTGTATATAGCTTCCAATGAACCTTGTATGAAGCCAAAGACAAAGAATACCCCCTGATTTTTCCATTATAAATACACCTTAGTTTAAGGATTAGTTTTCGTTTGTTAATCGTTACTTTTAGCAATACCATACCCTTTGTTGTTAAACTCACTTTCAGTTAATGAATTCAACAGCTGCAGAAACACAACAAGTGATACATCTCTGGCAAACTATAACGCAGCGGTGTCAAACGAAAACATCAACCTGGCCCTGATATTTTTTAACGTTTTCCTACCTGGACAAGAAGCTTTTGTTATTCGAAATTCGTGAACATTTTTAGATTAAACTAAATTCCTTCACCTACTACGATGTTGAAAGATATCTTAAGGGAAGAAGCTTACTGACCATAAAACTAATCTCCCAGAAGGAAAGGAGGAACGAAAAGAAACCTCTCATTTTGGGGAGGACATATGAATTTTATTTCAGTGATTATAAGCTCAATGGAAGGAACAACTGAGATTGCAGTAAGGCACACTATTTGAGTCAGTAAGACCTTTCAATACCTTGGAACTGAAGTGATGCAGAGGCACTTTAGGTCAGGAATGGATGTCATGATAGTATTCAATTTCGGTCATTCGTATGCATTGCTTGCACGCGAAATTAATATTGCGGTATACTTATCGAGCCCAAAAAGTGAACTGTGTGCTTTACAGTGAGAAATGCCGCAACATCAGTTTACCGAATATGGTGTACCACAGCGTTAGACTTTCTGGTTGGTGACTAAGTGTAAGGCCTCTGAATCGGATGTGAGTTATGCGACGCTGAAATATCTTTCTACATTGTTGCAAAGGATATTATAGTCAGAGTAATTCCGCAAATATATGAACTGGGACCACGTAAAATGAGCTTACTGCAACGAAAAACAGTTGACCTTCTGCATCATTTTCTTCCTTGTACTACTTGAAAAATGTGAGGACGGCCAAGACATGTGGATGGAATGATCGTGACATTTAAAAGAAAATATAAACATGCACTAGCTCTGAAAGTTTACCACCCCCCAGTTTCAGCATCCTACAAGCGTAGTTGCTAAGCACAAGTAAATGAAGAAATCAACGCAATTTCGGTTATGAAGTAACGTCTTCATCAGTTAATGTAGTTTTAACGTAAACTACAACTAACTGGAGATATCCGATGTTAACTTGAAAAGAAACAGAGAGAAGTAAATAACTATTTGTTACGGTCCAGTTGCCACATAACGCCTCAACCATTTGATGCAATCGAAATATTTAAAAAAAAAAAAAATGGTTCAAATGGCTCTGAGCACTATGGGACTTAACATCTATGGTCATCAGTCCCCTAGAACTTAGAACTACTTAAACCTAACTAACCTAAGGACATCACACAACACCCAGCCATCACGAGGCAAAGAAAATCCCTGATCCGCCGGGAATCGAACCCGGGAACCCGGACGTGGGAAGCGAGAACGCTACCGCACGACCACGAGATGCGGGCCACGAAATTGTTCCCTGCTTATGAGCAACTGCTTGCAAAAATGACCAAAAGAATTGATGGTTCCTTCAACTCCAAGTGTAGCAGTAGCTAGATTGAAGAAGTTAATAGTGACCTTGGCAATAATAATCGAAGTATTTTTTATCTTCATACTCTCCAATCGTATTTCTCAAGCTAAGAAATATCTTGAAAAAGTGAAAATTTCAAAATGGCTTCAATTCGAGGCTAAAAGCGTGTTTACATGCCGCTGAAATCATACTAGCATAACTTCCGTGTCAGAATCCTCCCGATAATTAACCAGTAAATAGGAAACTGATTTCTGACAATGTCTCATTTGTACTTTAAGCCCAGCCACCGTTACGCCACAGTCACCTTATGTAGGATACGTGGGATTCCGTGGTTTGATGGCTCGATCCTATTTCCTTGTTGCGAGGAATGGGTATGATCCCAACTTCCAGGATGTATTTTGAACACACACGAACGAATCTGCTTCAAGTCTTGTAAAGACAAGTGAAGACCTCAGGTTGCACCGTAGTTCAGAATCCACATTATGAACATCATTTCGCTTCGCTACCAGATGGGACAGAGCCGGTTTAGGTTCGGCCAAAACAGAGGCGGAAGATGCGGTAAAGAGAAACTCTGTCACCAGGGAACTTGCTTACACTAGAATCTTTATTTCATTTAATGAGTTAATGGACGTTTAAGGTCACAGGCCTCTTGCTTTACTTGAAACTGAGACGTTGAAAAATTTGGTGGTGGACTGGAATTCTAATTCGGATCTCCACGAGTCCCCATGAGGTGGCTTTTGAAGTATAGTAGGTAGATGCAGATAAAATCTGAGATCTACCTCGAGGGCAAAAATGCTCAGTAAGTATATGAAATAACGATTTGAAATTACAATTAATGTCCTCTGTATCTGTAAAGTGATAAATAGCTTTACACCTCGTAATTCAAATTAGTAGTGTTCTATGTGCAGCTTTTGTCATCCTCGCTCAGAAATGATAAATATTTTAGAAACTTTCTTGTGAATCGATACATCGTGTTCTTTTGGCCATTCTACCTCGTGGAATTACACGAAAATTTAGCATGTACACCTCAAAAAGCAATGGCATGGCGAAATCTTTCTTTCATAGAGATGGGAGAGACTCGCCTGCGATAACACAATTTAGATAATATGACTTTTAGGCCGTGTAAACTAACATATTTTAAGTTTCATTTACCTTTGCAAAGAAGAGTGTACAGCATATTTTGCTATTATTTTGCTTAATAATCAATTATGCTTCTCACCGTTTAGAGGCAAGAGAAATTAATATTTACACTTAGTCAAGAAACATACTTGAGACTCTAATATCAATGTCTTTCTCAGTTCTATAACATTGCAGTACTGACAGCCCACAGCTAATGGTCCAGTGGTTAGCGTTGCTGCCCCTGGTTCACCGGGCGCCTGGTTGGATTCCTGGCACGGGGATTAGGCGTTTGTGTTGTCCTAATCATTTCATCATCATTCAGGAACAGGGCGAGACTGGAATGTGTAAAGTTTGGGAGTTTGTTCGGTCTCACATAACCACGCAAACCAAAATCATTATTATCATCAGTACTGAATCTCAACAGTTACATTCTCAGTAGTAAGTTACAGCGAATAATACAGTTATGTGTACTGACTATCGAAGTAGGCAATATAAATTGTTTTAAAGGTCAGAAAATAAAGATAATACTAGATCTTAAATGATTTCGTAGCGATGTAACATGAAGTTCCTCTGCCACATTTTTCATCAGCTCCTCCTCCTCCTTTCTCTTCCTTAGTTTCCTACAGTCATTCAATTCATTCATAGAAGTAATCGTGAAATGAGAGAAATTGCTTGTTAGGGTGTATCACTGTGGCAACTGCGAATGGTACAGCGTTCCCAAATAGTGCCTCAGCTCTTCGAGCTCGCAGATTTTGCCGTAATCAGACCAGCTACCCATCTTTCCACAGCAACATCTCCCAAAGAACCATTAGAACAAAACTCTGACTAGCCCAAATTTCGCACGCCTCTCACGTATTTCAAGGAGCTCGAACTTCGGATGTGAAATGAAATTCCGCTTAAGACTTCAGCGGGTAACTTACCAACACTGGTCTGCAGCGGCCGTCCAAGAAACGTATGGTTCACAAGCAACATGAAAATTTCTCTACACTTAGTCCTTCTTTTACCTTATCAAACAATCCAGGTAAGATGGCTCACCACCAACGCCCCTGATGCGCATGCCGCGCGCGAATGTGTGTGTGTGTGTGTGTGTGTGTGTGTTTGTTAGTGTGGGAGGGTGGAGTTGACATGTATACCTGTGTGTGCGGAAAAAGTTTCGTAACAGAAACTGGTGAACAGCTGGTGAAGGGCAGAAGCAATTCGGATTTTGTTCGATGGTATATAGCTGCTTTATCATTACATACGCATAGCTTCGAATAGCCCATTTCTCGAGAATCTCGGAATTTTAAATGTAACATTTCTATTACTTCATGAGATTAGCGATTAATGTTTGTTAAATAGTCTTCATGTATTGGCATTCATTGTGAACCACATTAAAGAGTTTTAAAATTTTTTTTTTTCTTTTGCATCGTGGCGCCTCTGTGGTTACTTCATGAATGATATTTGCTAGTCTAATTGAGTGCTTAACAAATGGAAGCGGACAGATGGCCTACCTGTAAAAAGTACGTCTATGATACTGCTCTCGCCCTGTTAGGAAGTTTGACAATGCCTTCGTAAAATTACTGGTAATTTCTTGGCCATCAGAAATGGCAGGCATAGTTCTCTGTCCGAAGCTAGTTATATTTCATAACTTTAATGTAACTTTCGATATCAAGCGTACATATACAGGAAGTTCATCCTTTACTATCGCATTCGTCCATAGATAGCCAGTAAGGACAACATCTGTGTTGTAGGAAATCGGTATGTTTTGTGTGATATTGTACTGTACTACGTTCAGGACAGTGAGATTCAAGGCGTACAGATTTATCAATATTTTCAGTGGCACATATAAATAATTTAATATCATAAAGAAATGATCATTAAAAATTTCTGTCTACCTGATACAAAGTACACCATATTTTTCCTTCCTGGATCCACAAATGAAGAAGACATCGCAGTGCTTCAAATCTCGAGTCTGGATATTTTTCTGCACAGTGTCTTCTGATAAAAATAATAGAAAGAAAAAATGCTCGGATCATTTCCAGTTGACAGTTGTGTCCTGGTGGTGAATCATCAAATATGCGGATACGTAGATAATTTTTTTTGCCTTTGGAGTCAAAATTGCCACTAAAAAGTGCTAATTTCCTAATCGTTTAACTACCACAGATTGTTTGATTCGTATGTGCTATTAAATACATCTGTGGTTAAAGCGTAATGCTTTAATGTCACACACGCAGACGTAAAGGGTTTATGACTTGCTTTAAGTTGGCTCACCAGCTCTAGTCATTTATCCGCGAGGCATATTCGATCTGGAGAAGGCTAGCCTCGTCATATCCCGGAAGCTGAGCTTTAATGTGCTCAGCTATCAAGGCGGCGTGAAAAGCTACTGACATACGGGGCGGAAAATCCGACGTTGACTTGTCAGGATGACGCACATACCAGAGTGTTTGCGCCATTGTGCTCGTCATAAGTTTGCAGCTGAAGACAGAGAGTCGAGTTAACTCGTCAAAAGCAGTCATATGGTTTAGAAACAAATATTAAAGCATTTCCCCCAAAAGACAAGTACTCCAGTCACCCTTCTTTCCAAATTACTTTATTGATGCCACGTTAAAAGTTTTCGATTTTAAGCATTTCCTGGAAGACGCTGTATCACTTGGATATAATTTTCGCTCTCTGAAACGTAACTCCACAATAATTAAACGACTTTTTACTATTATTTCGTATCTAGTAAGCCTCTGCATCAGATGGTCATTCAAATGAGAGTAGTTTGCATTCCATCACTCTTATCCACATTATGTCCAGTTTTTCATCACTGATTCATAATCCAATTCTGTTCGTCTGTTATTTAATGTTAAACACAGCTCTCTCGTTCCATTGTTGCTGATCAATGATTTGGTACGATTTCTCTGTTCCTCAATGTGACGACTTAAACGTCTTATGCCACATAACTAGAAAATAACTGGTAACGTTGACTGCTTGTATTAGCTGTTTGCAGTGATCTGTCAGGGCGAAAACGATTTTTGGTCACTAAACGTCTACTTTCTAAAGATATTTAGCTTGTGGCCTCTACTACCAAATGGTTTCTAGGTCCTGCAGACTCCATGTGTACAGGTGATAGCAAACGGGCAAACCAACTTCTCATATGATATCGTTGGCCAAGGGGCGCCAGCACGGTAGCTGAGCGTGGTCGGTCAGAGGCCTGGCCGTCCTCCGTGATAAAAAAGAAAGAAATGAGTGAAATGCTCAAAGATGAACTTGAAGGGGTATCGTGTGGTGTCTGCTCATCCCAAATGTCAGGAACAGTGACGGACGTAAGTGTTGTTCGAACGTGCCGGTAACAGATCTAGCAGCCCGCCACTGAAGTGCGTCGATGTCTTCCTTCAATCCGACCTGGTACGGATACCTAACATTCGAGCAATACTCAAGAATAGGTGGCACCAGCGTCCTATATGCGGTCTCCTTTATAGGTGAACCACTCTTCCCTAAAATTCTGTCAATAAACCAAAGTCGGCCATCTGCTTTCCGTACCACAGTTCTCACATACCTGTTCCATCTCATACCGCTTTGCAACGTTACACCCAGATATTTAAACGAATTGACTGTGTCAAGCAGGACACTAGTAATATTGAATTCGAATATTATAGGTTTGATCTTCCTACTCATCCGCATTAATTTACATTTTTCCACGTTTATGGTTAGCTGCCATTCATTATGGTTAGCTGCCATTCATCACACCCACTGCAAATTTTGTCTAAATCATCTTGTATCTTCTTACAGTATTTCAACTTCGACACCTTACCATACACCACAGCATCATCAGCAAACAACCACAGATTGCGGCCCACCCTGTCCGTGAAATCATTTTGTATTCATGGAACAACAGCGCTCCTATCACACCTGCCTCAGTCTCTCCTGACAGTACCCCTGCCTCTGATGTACAATCGCCGTCGAGGACCACATACTGGGTTTTATGATTTAAGAAGTCTTAGAGCCACTCTCATATCCGTGAACGTATTCCACACGATCATATCTTCATTAACAGCCTGCAATGTGACACCATGTCAAATGCTTTCCGGAAGTCTATAAATATGGAATCTCAGTCCAGATTTAGTGAGTGTCAGTGAAATGAAATGGAAAGAACATGACTTCTTGTCAGATGAATACAGGGTAATATCAACAGCAGCATAAAATGGTATAACTGGGAAGGGATTCGTTATGAATGGGGGAAATGATAATATTCGCCAAGTTTTCGTATCGTCCACTCTGGAAGTATACGTAACCATCTCGAACGCCACAGTTAAAACTTTTAAAACTAGCGTTTTATAAGGCTGTCGTTTATGTGTGGGCAATAATGTCATTATTGACGCACGGCCAACGCCAGTTTCATGCTATAGACGGAGACTACTACGCCTTAGACTCTTACTGGGCTACGCCGGATCAGCGATTGGTGTTGTTTCATTCCAAGCTGTTTCCCACAGCTTCACGCAACTACACAACAAGTTTCACCACCGAACTGGTCTATCTAGGTGGCGGTGGCTGACGTCCTCTGCGATCAGGCTAGCGCTACTCTCTGACGATATCAGGACGACCTCACTGTATTGCACTTTAGTTAATGGCATCTTTCGCATCGTCTGTAATGAAGAAACAGCAGTCATAACCCGAAAATGAATAAAGCTACGCTCAAACGAAAGGCAACATTATTTTTCTCGTGTAATCCTCTACCCGTCTGACATGCCACCTAACACCTTTTCCATTTGAAAATTGGAAGTTCACCCTAGATGGCAGCTCCCAAACAGACTGCCATGTTGGTAACATAGTCCAAAAGATTATTACCGTTCCAAACTACATCTACATCTACATCAATACCCCGCAAGCTACCTAAAAGTGTGCGGCGGAAGGTACTTCTGGTACTAATAACTGATCCCCCTTCCCTGTTCCACTTGCCTGTGGCGCGTCGTGAGTATGATCTTTGTTATGCTTCTATATTAGCTTTAATTTCTTAATTTTCTCATTGTGGTGATTTAGCGAGCCGTATGTAGGAGGAGGTAATATGTCTCACAATTTCTCGGAAAGCAATTTCTCGAAATTTCAACAGTAAACCTCTCCGTAAAGCACAGCGTCTCTTGCAGCGTCTGTGACTGTAATGATCTCGTTCTTCCCTATCTCTTCTTTCGGTTCTACATGGTAATTGTCCCACACTGATGACGAGTACTCAAGAATCGGTCAAACAAGCGCCATATCAGTCACTTCTTTAGTGGAAATTTCCTTCAGACTCTTTCTATGAATCTCAGTCTGGTATCTGCTTTTCCCATGTGGTCGCTCCTAATTTTGCTATAGTCACTGTTTTCAGCAACTTATCATCACCAGTGTAGTTTTACATTAGGGTATTTCTTTTCGTACGTATGCGTGGTGTGCTATATTTATTTACGTTCTGGGTCAACTGCCAGTCTGTGCACCACTCAGCAATCCTCAGTAAGCCCTGCAGGTCGTAGCTGTCTTCTGACGTTGTTACCTTCTTATAGACAAGCGCACCATCAGCGAAGAGTATTTAAGAGTTTCGACGCATTCTGCTAGATCTCTTATTTATATACACTGACAGAAAACATTCCTAACACCAAGAAGAAGGGATGCGGGAGAAACGACATCTTTCACCTAGGGTTCCATATCTCAAAAGTGACGTCTGTTTAAATTTCATGACAGTCGCATAAGAGTGGCGATAGTAGCACCCACTATGGCGATGCACATCCCATTTACTTTAAATACGAGCTGTAACGGTCGTAAGCGTTTGTTACCTTTGAGACTGGACATAATGAGCTACTATTAGTAGAGAATGTTCTTAAACTGAGTTTAAACGGAGTCATATAATAGAGCTACGATAATCTAGATGTTCGTTGCACAATACCACAGAAAAATTTCGGAGGAATTTAGCCACTGTTCATGAGTGCTGGTAGCAGCTGTCAGGGGTAGGTATGGTCGCAAGAAGAACGCGCTCCGGAAGGCCATATGGCGCTACTGACAGGGGAACCTCCCCATCGCACCCCCCTCAAATTTAGTTATAAGTTGGCACAGTGGATAGGCCTTGAAAAACCGAACACAGATCAATCGAGAAAAGAGGAAGAAGTTGTGTGGAACTATGAAAAAAATTAGTAAAATATACAAACTGAGTAGTCCAAGCGAAGACAGGCAACATCAAGGACGCTGGGAGTCAAGGAGCGCCGTGGTCCCGTGGTTTGTCCCAATCAAGCATGTATGAGACATCGTCGGACGACAACTGAAGCGTCATCCCAAACGCATTAATCGTACTGTATTGAGCGACCAAGTGCAACAGGTATGGAATTCCATCCCACAAACTGACATTCGGCACCTGTACGAAACACTACATTTGTGCAGCATGCTTGCATTCAACGTTACGACAGTTACACCAGTTATTAATAAACCGGTACTCCATATTTGCGATGGATTTTCTCATGCTTGCATTAACTTGGGAACTTGCAACGTTAATCAGTTGACATATTACCTAGACAAACGGATTCCCAAAATTTCATTATTCTACATTATTTATCTCTGGCGCTGAGATTTGTTTTCCTTCGGTGCATATAAATCGTAAACAGTAACGGTCGTATCATACTAATTACTAAATGATTTTAAAATTCCGTTCATCCACCTTCTTTACGTTACAAGTGGAGTTCCACGCCTGCGGACCAACCTGTATTAATTAAATTCACTCAGAATCATTATCATGGAATTTACTACTCGTTACAGTGAGATTAACACTATACTCACGGTAGTGTCGTCGTGCGAGTCGTTAGCGGGTGACGGTCGGATTATCGGCATCGACGCCGAGTTCATTCAGCAGGTAGCTGGCACTAGTCTGTGTTGCAGTATGAGGCATTAGCCGGTGGGCGTCTTGCGGTCCGGGCACTCATGGACCTCAGGCGCTAGTGACAACATCTCTCAGTGAGAATCGCTGCTGTCAAAAACAATGTCGCCTATAGATTTATCAGTTTATCAGTAAGGTAGTTACATAAAAATATACGTTTTACCGTTAAACATAAACTGTACGTCATTGAAGAGGACTTACCAAAGTATACTAATGCGTCCCTAATTTTTTTCTACGTCTTAGACATTCGACACTTGTAGGTGCCAAAAGATACTGTTATCTTTTCTACACCAGAAGCCCAATTCTTGGTCCAGAAGTAACTACAACAAAATCTTGACTACTGTGAAATTAATATCAGGTGACCTTTTCCCGTGTCTCCGTGGGTCCGAGAAAGTCATTTCCGAACTGGAAATATCAGTGATAGTCGGTGGTCGGTCGTCCGTGCTGAGGGCGTCACTTCCCCCTAGTATGGAATTCGTGTACGCCATCAACTAGCCTGAGGTCTACACCTCCATCACAGGTTCAAGTGTGACAACGTTTCCCATATGTTTGCATATCATGTGTCTTAGGTGAGACATAGATACCAGCCCGTATTTGCCTACGTGGATGGCAGAAACCACCTAAAAACCACATCCGGACTCGTCAGTCCGCCGGAGCGCCTCTCCGCACGTCGGAAGAGGGCGATGCAACGAGCGTGGCCGTTCTGGATGGCCAATGTAAGTTACAGTCATGTTCGGTAATTTAAATTTTTGCCGTTACTTCAAATATCCGCAATAATCGTAAATTTAGACAACATAGTCTATGAAGAATAGCGACCTGATGCAATTTTTAACTTAGAAAAACAGCCAAGATAGCCATAATATTTAACCCGTGGCTCCACAGCCATAATTCAGGGTACGCTGATGATGTATGGTTTATGGGGCACTCAAATGCGCGGTCATTAGCGCCCTTGTAAATTCCCAATTTTTTCGTGATACCACGATCGTTCACTGACTGCCGACCTCTGGATCACGGGGCTCCGGTTTCGATTCCCGGCAGGGTTGGGGATTTTCTCTGCCCGGGGAGTGGGAGTTTGTGCTGTCCTCATAATTTCATCATCATCATCATTCGTGACATTGACTAGATAGGACTGGGTTGTCTTCACAGTCGAATTTTTATTGGACTGTGAAGTCAACCGAGGAGCCACCAGCACCAGCCATAAGGGGTCAAAAGTTCTGACGATGGTTTTTACATAAGCCTAAACCGGTTAATAAACGAATATTTTTGAGATCTTGACTATTCAAAAAATGGTTCAAATGGCTCTGAGCACTATGGGACTTAACTTCTGAGGTCATCAGTTCCCTAGAACTTAAAACTACTTAAACCTAACCAACCTAAGGACATAACACACATCCATGCCCGAGGCAGGAATCGAACCTGCGACCGTTGCGGTCACGCGGTTCCAGACTGTAGCGCCTAGAACCGCTCGGCCACTCCGGCCGGCTTGACTATTCATTCTAACTCAAATATCATATCCATTTGAATTTTAGTTTCATTCTTCATTCTTTGTATGATTCATCCTCTCTGTAAGCTAGTGATCCTAACTCTTAACACGTTCAGTATCAGCAGGTACGGGTTGGGGTTGATTTGGTGGAAGAGACCAAACAGCGAGGTCATCGGTCTCATTGGATTAGGGAAGGAAGTCGCCCGTGCCCTTTCAAAGGAACCATCCCAGCATTTGCCTGAAGCGATTTAGGGAAATCACGGAAAACCTAAATCTGGATGGCCGGACGCGGGATTGAACCGTCGACCTCTCGAATGCGAGTCCAGTCTGAGGTACGTCTTACAGAATAGTGTGGACTTGTTCACTATTGGATAAGAAAGGGATAGAATTCGTAACAGCTGTAGAAAAATACCCTGTGAAGCTAGGGTAATCATACTTTCTTACCTGTCTCTCACTTTTGTATCTTCGTTAGTAACAAAATTTTGTAAGCACTCACCGCTTCCAAAGTACACACACCGCTTCCAAAGTAATGGAAACTTATAAAATTGCGATGTAACATTACTTAATAAAATTTATAAAAGGGTTATAGCAACTTGAAACATATAATAATAATAATGACTTACCAAATACTTTGTCAAAATTTTATGAAATCCTAATAAAAATATTTTTAAAACTCCAAGCTCCTATCTCCCACCGTGGAAGCTAGAAAGCCAAATTGTGACGGGAAGGACAAGGTTTACTACCACTGCTGTAAAGATTCATTGGTCCTACTTAATGCCGTCTATGCAGACTACTCAGACTGTCTGCCACATGTATGGCACAAAGCCAAAAAACAAACCTTCCATCCAACCCTAAATACAGCAACGACATGTGGAGTCAAACAAACAGGAAAAATCTAAAATTTAAGGACGGAACTTTGATGTGGAATGGAGAGATATCAGCAGAAACAACTAAAACTCGATCTGCAGTAGCTTATATTAAAATTTAAACATTATTATTTTCATTGGTTTAGTTGCCTGACTGCTAAAGGTATTCACTGCCCTTCTTATGTATAAGCTCACAATATATTTTTCCCCCGTTTTCATCCGAAAGAATCACTCAAAATGTTCACATTTGTCTCATATGTGAAAGTAAAATTTTGGATCTCAGTTTATGTCAAACAGCCAAAATTTATTCACGAGTTCGTACGTTAGTTGAGATGCAACATACACTCATTTGCATAACTAAGTCAATCATTGTTCGTTATACAGCACACTTCACTGGGGCGTAATTATACTGAATGTTGATAAAGTAAAGTACTAAGTGAAAGAAGGTAACAGAGAGACTTAAAATGGAGCAATTTTGCACTGTGGTGATAAGTCTATAACGAAAGCAAAATTCGAAACTTCGGAAAGAAGTTCTAGGTTCTTTTGGGAGCTGCGGCTGAATTGCTTGGATGGTCATACTTGTTTGAATGCGGGAGAGGATTTCATGGCTTTTCAGAGACTCCAAGGAGAGCAGACACGTGTGTTCACATTACAGCGACACGTGTGGCCAATCAATATGTAGGGTCTCCGAGGCTGGGCGGACGTGGCCTATTTCACTTCCCTTCCCATCCCTTCGCTTCGGACTTCTCCCCAGCCGCTTCTGAGCTCAACTGCGCGCCCCTAATATTGTTAGAAACGCGAGATGCCATATTTCGTTCACGTCAGAGGGGAGAGTCCCACCATAATACCTGTCCCGCAGGGATAATAATATACATAGGAAGTAACCTGAGCAGCGGCGACAGACGGAACGCTCGCTGAAGGAGGGCCACGAGGAACAACGCAGTTCCATACTGCTTCACAGATATACTACCGAAAGCGTAATAAAACCACTGCAGGCGTCTACACTCAACGATAAAAAGTTGCTTCGTTATTCTCCTATGGCTATTCCGACGTGTTTTTTATTATTAGTGGTATTCTCCTTCCGATTTATATTTTTTTTTAAAGATTTTCTTAACTAATTCATTATTTTAGTAAGACTTCTGGTACCCACTTCCAGACTGCGTATCAGTTTGGTGAGACAACAGTGGATGTTTTAGTTAACTCATACTGGTTGGAATGGAAGATATTCATGCTTTTTAACAGATGTTTGTTAATTCGGCACAGTCTCTAATCTGTAGGAATGCTCAGCTCTTGTAAGATGCACTACCTTCATTGTGTCACTGGTATAGAAAAGCTATAACACACACTCGAGTTTTTCGTTTGTCATTACGAACATTCTAGTGAAAGAAAGCCATTTTACACTCTTCAACCTGCGGTATTTAACTGTTGTCTCTCTACACTCCTCCATCTGTCCTCCATTGCTAAGCTTAGGCTTCTATTCTCCTGGTTTAAATCTGATATCATTTCATTTTTAATGTATTCCACCAAACAGTCTCACTTTAGATTACTGCCTTCGATACCACATCCTTGCAGATCTTCCTCAAAAGTTTGAAGTTGTTCATAATGACGTCTCTTAGGGATCTTTAGTTAGTATGTTAGGATACACTTTCAGAACGTTGGAGACTGTAGTAAAAATTTTTTTGCATAATGTTTTTTCCAAATGGTATAATATACTGAACATAAAATGCAGTACTAAAAATCAGTTAACAATAATTTTCTACGATACAGAGATTGTTTTAATAGTTAGTTAAAACAGTTTTTGATGAACACGATGTATTGATGTTATTCCTATGTGATATACGTTCTGTGTCTTGTCTGCTCAGCAGTAGATGTCTTTGTGTTCTCATCCGTACCTGTTAGCTGAATTCTTTGCATTTATTTACGCTTCTATATTTTGATAATAATTATTTATTAAAATTAATGGATTTAGGAGAAATTTATACGTTTTTAGAGTTACGCTTCTTCTGTGTCTGCAACAGAATAGTTCACATGTACCCATTTTGCTGCACACTCCAACAGACCTGCATATTTTACAACTGTAGAAGATTCAGAAAATTTGAGAAAAATAATCTGTCAAATTTTAGCTGCTTACTGCAGCATCTTTTGCAATCCTAATTCCTGGTTTTCCAAAATTCAATTCAATAACAGAGTGTACTTTGATATCCATCAAGAAAATATGTCGGATGTATTTTACTATAAACCATACTAGTATTTACTTATCATTTCTTGGTGCATTCAGATTTCAGTTAGATTTGACGGTGAGTATGGAAAATCGTGGTACTTACAATGATTATGCATATTGACTGTTTGGCCCTGTTTTTTATGTGCCTACATTATGAAATAAAATAAGAAAGAGAAGAACAGACAGTTAATTCTCAGACGGGAACATTCATCCAATGTAGATTAGAGAACAAATCAAAATACATATAGAAAAGATCTATCTCGATATAAATTGGTACAGATGCTACAGTGGGAATTATTTCCTCTCTTTTTCACATTAAAGATACTATTTTCGCAATCGTTATCTATTGCCAGTCTGTACTCCATACAGTGTGAACACATAACACACTTCGCAACATCTAAGAGGACGACTAAGTCGTTCTTCAAAAATTGTGTATAAAAATGGAATCAATAACTCGGTTCACCATGAACAACTGTATTTCTCTCTCTCCAATTGTACTAGATAAGTATTATTTTGGGAAGGTAATATGGTTACTCCATATTTTTAGTTTTTATTACTTGGAACAGTGTTTTGCACTGGATGCACATCTCGGAGATCTCCATTCCATGAGTGGCTTTCGCCTTGTGCCGCTTTGATATCCGTTATGATTGTATAGGCTTTAATATGTAACCCTCACCATAACAAGGGGAGGGGGGGAGGGGAACTTTATGACAACCTTTTGTAAATATTATAACCTAGACAGTTACTCTATGTTTTAAAATTTCAGAATAAATATCTATTGTTTTAAAGAATTCTTCTACCATATGTGCTGAGATTTTTCGTTGTACTTAACACAAAACTTATGTCTTAGTAGCCTGAATGTAGTATTCAATAATATATTCAGGATTAGTTGCTTACTTACTCTATTGGAGAAAGGGTGCTGTCAGTAAAAGTCAACAGTGATGAATGAAATTTACATTTTTAATTGTTTTGTGGTGATAGTAAGGTACCCTCCCCCCTGCCTCCCCTCGACCCCCACGGTAGTGCACGATGTTGAAAGTGCAGTGATATTGCTAAGAGTCTGCTAAAACGTATTCTCAGGTGCTGGACCTTACTTACACACCAGCACTACTTCTTTAAAAAAAGTATGTTTTTAATATGTCAAGAACAACTGACGAATTTATTTTGTAGTTTATTTATTTGTTTCTTTGGTGAGTATGAATAATCGTCGCCTCTCCCCTGTCCCCATCTGCTGGTAACGCGCGTTATGGAAAATACGTTGGTATCGCAAGGTTTAACGAACGCACGAATATCATGTGTCCCATGACAGATTGAATTTAAATAGAACTTATGTTGCTGATCTCTACATTAAAGGTATTTTTATTTTTATTTATTCGAATTTTACTGAACTACACGCAAATATGAACTAAAGAATTTACTTGCTCAACCACTTTTTTAATATTCGTTACCTTCTAGGGTCCTGAAATGGTATAACACGAAGAAAACATATCGTAAATACTGAAAATTATGGTCGCATATAATATGTCAGCGACTGCATCTAATTTCGAAAACATCCTTTTTCGTGCAGATTATATTTTGATCTATTACATGAGGCTCCCGATCAGTTAATGTGAGTCGACTACACAAGAAAAAAAAATCTTTTAGCTCGATTAACGTTGGAAATAACTGATCTTTAGAATGTACTCTTCACAAAGATTCTAACAATTTAGCAAGCGAATTATTTCGCAACAGCTCTATGCGAACTATAGAATGTATCCTCGGAATTTCATTAGCTATCAGCTATATGGTGATATCTGAGAAGGGATTAATCCGTTTTTAATGGTGCAAATATCATATAATAATAAAGTAGTACACGGAAGTGTTAAAGCTTTGTCCAGACGTGTGTGGACACAAATTTTAAAGTCTTATTTAACAACATGCATGAACTTCCAGTTTACAGTACTTTCAGAAGATCAGTTAAAATCCATTAAACCACAGTTTTGGAGTGGCAAACAGAAACAATTATCTATTAAGAGACCAAGGCCTGCCAGTCAAGGCAGAATGCAGAAGTGATTATAAGAATAAAATCGAAGGGGATAGAAGAAGCCCCAAAAGATAAAAATGATAGTAACCATAATATTAAAAGTGGGACTGTTAACTTGCATTGGGCCGGCTGCTGTGGCCGAGCGGTTCTAGGCGCTTCAGGCCGGAACCGCACTGCTGCTGCGGTCGTACGTTGGAGTCATGCCTCGGGCATGGATATGGGTGATGTCGTTAGGTTAGTTAGGTTTAAGTAGTTTTAAGTCTAGGGGACTGATGAACTCAGATGTTAAGTGCCATAGTGCTTAGGGCCATTTTTTTAACTTGCATTGGGCAGAGTCATGGAGTAAAAACAATTCAGAAATAATATACAGGCTTCGTAATACGCCCGAAGCAAAAGGAGCCAGAGGACTGAATAAAATCGCACCATACGAACGACACAAATTACACAAGAAAATTTCTCTAGTAAATACTGCACACTGCCTCTATCAAACTGAACAATGGCAAGAAATCAGAGTTATAATTAAGTGTAATTTACCCCAGAACTAGTTTATTATCCAGATGCACTGGTATCAGTAATCATATATAGACTCTGGTTCACTGAATACTAATGTATGAACAGTCCGAAATAACCTTAGCTTCTATAGTCAGAAACAGGCGTGACCATTCGCCCGTAAACCAATTAACAACACAGTAATAACTATGTAGAGTAACAGAGTAACAGAGTAACTGCCTGCATACCCCTCACAATACGAATGCCTGCTGTTTCCCGTCAATACATTACCGCTCGTATAGCTGGCGTATTCAACAATTTACTCTGCATCTAAGGAAGTGCACACAAACGTAGCTCAAGACGCTACCGCTGTTCGCGCTCTCCAGGAACAGCAAGAAACTGACTGCTGGACACCGAAACAGCACCGGACGTAGCGTACCACCACCCACCGGGACCGTACACACGTGCTGTCCGTCACCGACGTGCCAACGGCTACCCAGGCGCCTCTTCAGACGCCGTCCTCTTCGGCTGCTCCATAACGTACCGTCTTGCAGTCACAGCGGACCTTCCTCGTTGCCCCCGATAGCTGCGCCCTCCGATACGGGCGTGACAGAACTGCAGCAGACTTGGAGTCACGGAAAACGTAGGGTAAAGAAAAGAAAACCATTTAAGGGAAATATCGTTTCACTAGCCTTTCTTCTGTTAGTCCGATGACGAATTTTTCAAAGTCACTGGTACACCTTGGGAACGCATGAGAGCGCAGGGCTACCATAGAGTAAATATCCCTGGAGTGAGCATTCAGATGAGTAGAACAGAATTTGTGTTGTCAACATACATTTCCGGCCTGGTTACGTGTCGTCTGGACGTCGTGTATTTGACCGTATAGCGCCCTGTTATTTCAAATGTCACTACATCCCTAGTACAGGCAGATTCTTTTCGTACGTGTCGTGGAGTATTTATATATGTTGCACAGACATTTTAACAGTATCCATTTGATACCGGGAATAAACCAATTACTTAAGGGCAAGTGATATTGCATTCTGCTTCTTTGCAATAGGTCTCACAGCTCAGATGAACTCGATTTTTGGAAGTTTTCGGTATGATACGGCACTTTATAGTACTATTACAGAGCCTGACGTACATTTTTGCAGTGATAGTCTTGCAAAACGACTTGACAGTACGCTAGTACTTTTGAAAGTGTCCGAAAAACACTGAATTGGCCACACATTAGCGATTATATCCCTGCTCATTCGTCCTTTTTCTCTGCTATTTCTGCGTATTTATTTTCTCGTTTTTGCGACCTAAAGCACATATTTTTCTTACTGGTGACACTTTGAAGTGTTTATTTAACGCAATTTACCTACTTGCTTCCAGTTTATTAAATAAATAGTAGTCTGAGTAAGAAGGGGGAAAAAGGTGATCGGAGAATAAATGTGCTGTAAAGCAAATACAGTTGGTCATGTAACAGTCAACCCATATAACACCATTAAGGGAAGTGGAAAGTGACACAAATGAAAGAGTTTGGAGACATGTTTATTAATATTTTATGCTTCTTAATCAAATGATGAAGAAAATAAATTCAAGGCAAAATAAACCAAAGAAGATGAATGTGTACTTTGATTAACTACACTATTGTGTTTTTTATTTGATTTGTGCAGAAAATTTATTTAAGCTGAATGCAGAAATTGGTAGTAGGTGCTGTGGAAAATTAAAAATAGTTGGTATAGCATCTACCTTCAGCCACACACGTCCAAATTTTTCTCTGTCTAAACATTCCTGTTCAAAGTGTTTTAAACATACTTCGGAATATTTTACGGGGACAAAATTACTCCCCCTTATTTTCTGGAGCCACATCTCTATTCGTTGTTCATCCTTCGGGAAACTCACATATATATCACACATAATCATTCTCCATGTCCTAGACACAATTAACATGGCCTCCTATTGTAACTTTATAGTAACCAAAAGGTTTTGACACACATATTATGTGAAGACAATTACACCACCTCTCTATTGAATTTATCTGTCTCCCGTCTTTCAAATCTATATACATAATCGACAAGTCACAGACAGATGCATGGAGGATAGTATTTGCTGAAACAACTAACCATTCCCTTTCCTGTTCCACTAGCAAATTTATGAGAGGAAGCGATTGTTTGTAAGCTGTTGTACGAGCCGTAATATCTATTATATAGTCATAAAATCGTATAAAAATAGGTCTACAGAATCAAGCCTTAATTATAATGAGTCTCGAAATTTTTAAGCATAGTACCCATGAAAAGTTACTATCCCTCCTTTCACATATTTTTCTTTGCATCCGTATCAACAACAGTAATTCACTATAGCTATTACACTATCAACGAACGGTGAAAACACAACAAAGGCTCTTGATATTATAAACATCAAACTCTGCGGAAAGCACACACGCACAGCGAAGTCCGGAAAACACGTGACAATCCTGGTTAAATGTTTACAACATTCACAGAACGCAATACTCACTCCAGTGATATTTACTCTATGAAGGCTGCCAACGATCCTGTAATCTTAATTAGCATGAATACTTGGGAGGTATCTTGAAAGACGTATACGTGCTGCTCCTCCTAATTGTTACCCAGCGTCGTGGCGCAGTTGCTCGCATACTGGACCTATATTTTGGGCGAGTGGGTCCACCTCCTAAGACCTCGTTCTCTATGACGATAACTCCTGATCTTCCTTCCTTCCGCGAAACATTGCACACATTACCGTCCTGCTGTCTGTATTTGGATTTTCCGTTGCGTCTCAATGATTACTTAACGCGAAATACTAAAATGTTCCATTAGCGATTACCTTATGCGCCCCAAGGAGGTTACAATTTAGGGAGACGCCCTTATGCCGGAAAAGTGAAGCGTTTCTCCACCTTACTGGTGAGCCTTGGTGAAGTGTTCGTATTGCAGTGCTGCTCTTCGATGTCAAATCAGGAATAAAACGTTCAGTTGTCTTGCTGCGATCTACACCATGATTGAAGAATGAGAATTTTCATTAAAATTTATGTTTTCATCTGTCTGATGATAAGCATTCATTCATCCACGAACGTATACTGTTTCAGAGAAACACTCAGAACTGACTTAATTCGATGAATTAAAAGAATAGGTTTAACGCAGGGCTCTACCGGAAAAATAGTCGTCTAAGACTCTCAAGGTCGACGGTAAGCTTAAAGTGACGCCTGTGCTCGGCATAGATACCGCCTTATACTTTTTATTTTAGCCTCCTCGACTGAGCCTTACCCATACAAATGACATCGTTGACGACGTTAAACATCGACGATCCTCCTCTCCTCCGTTGTCTCATGACACAGGTGCTATGGTATCCCGTGTACACACTGGATGTCGATGTCGAGGAAAAGTAGAGGAAGAGAACATTCCTGGAAAAATTTTTCACTTCTACTTACACGACGGGCGCGGGTGGGTTGACATGTTGCCGCCTACACGTTTCATAGTGAAGCTTGGGAACTACCAGTATTTAAAATTTTCTTACATCGATCCCTAATAACTACATCCCTCCTCTTCGCTGCTGGGAATCACATCTACTGACCAGATGCTCACAGCTCCTAAGGTATGTATTTTAGTGCCCATATCTACTGGACTTTCTTGCTTTGGACCATACTGCCTCTTCCCAGAATACGAAAAGCAATGAGCCTGCAGTAGAACAGACGTGTTTCGTATTAGCAAAGATGAAGCAGTGTCCTTAGCTCTGAAGGTGTGGGTTTTAGAACCCATGTTTACTACATATCTTTTCTTATTTTCATGTAATAAACCTGCCCCTAAAATTTGTAAAAGTAGTTTTGAAGCACCTTGCATGTGTACTCGTCACTTTACACTTGCAGATTCCTATCTACGGGATGCGCATCATCTGGTTGGTAGCGTTTTATTTAATACGGTATCACGCAGATTATGGTCTTGATCCTAGTATTCGTTTGCGATTTGCCATTCATAATATGGGGAGCTTGTATTGGACACCAATGACCCACAGCATCAAAAAGGTCTTTCGTGGATTGGTTTCGTCTTTCTGTTCTCTTTTACGCTGGCTTCAGGCTTTATGCTTAAACGTTACTCATTTTTAATTGTCTACCTTCCACTACAGTAACACCGGAGATTACTTACATTTTTCTCATGAGTTGGGCGGGGGAGGGGGAAGGCAGCAACGCCTTTATTTACTGTAGTATACCCTATCAAATTTTGTCAAATTTTGGGATTGTGGTGTTTTATTTTTATTTTGCGATTAAGATCTCTCCTTTTATTCGCAATTTACTCGTAATAGACACAGTGGGTGGGACTGCGTAGACAGGCAGCGTACATGTGAATTAACATGTGATTGTCACTCCGTTTGGATGTGTCTACCGTGAGACACTGTTTGTATAACTGTAAGTAGGCTGTTTATGTTTTCTTTATGTAAGTAGGCTGTTTATATTTTCTTACTGGCAACGTTACGTAGCGCTCTGTATGAAAATCACTGGCTGTGCTGTGTGCAGTATGTGGCTAGTTTGCATTGTTGTCTGCCATTGTAGTGTTGGGCAGCGGCAGCTGGATGTGAACAGCGCGTAGCGTTGCGCAGTTGGAGGTGAGCCGCCAGCAGTGGTGGATGTGGGGAGAGAGATGGCGGAGTTTTGTAATTTGTCATGAACTGCTATATATATTACGACTATTAAGGTAAATACATTGTTTGTTCTCTATTAAAATCTTTCATTTGATAACTATCCCTATCAGTAGTTAGTGCCTTCAGTAGTTTGAATCTTCTATTTAGCTGGCAGTAGTGGCGCTCGCTGTATTGCAGTAGTTCCAGTAACGAAGATTTTTGTGAGGTAAGTGATCTGTGAAAGGTATAGGTTAAAGTTAGTCAGGGCCATTGTTATGTAGGGATTATTGAAAGTCAGATTGCGTTGCGCTAAAAACATTGTGTGTCAGGTTAAGCACAGTCTTGTACAATTGTTCTAAGGGGAAGTTTCATAACTTATTACACAAATTGCGCTATATGTTTGTGACTTCGTTAGTTTACACGATTGGCCGCTCTTGATGATGAACGCACCGATTGTTCTAGTCGTTTGGGGTGTCACAGTAAATATGTTATTTAAGAACAAAATTATTGTGTTGACTTCATGGTATAATGATCTCGCTGTTAACATAGAGTCATATAAGTGGTATGTTTTGCTACTTTTTTCAGTTGCGTTGGTTACAGTTACGTATGCATCATGATCTTGTATTTGTTGAATAACTTGTGGTATTGTCAAATTTTCTGTTCATAGGGGACTGGTGACGGTAAAATGGACCACCGTGCACGGTCGCATTTAAATAAGTAGATGCTAACACACGGTTGACGGTGTTGTGATTACTCCTCGCGCAAGTGTCACCTGTTCTTCGTAGCGTCGTGTGTAGCACAGTGCACAATGGGACACCTCTGCGGGAATATTGGCCCGTCCATCAGGACTCAGTCAGCCGTAACCGTCCTGGCAAGTATGTCACCTTGTGCTAGACTGTGTCTACTCCCTCACCGATGCTCTTCTTGGTAGCAAACAAGTGTGTGGATAATTTTGTCAAATTTTCTATATAAGACACACGGCTGTCACTCATTTAACAACACTTTGGTGATAAGAACACTCTCGCCGTAGAAGACTTAAGATATAGGCATGTAACTGTATAAACATAAACTATCATGATGAACTAATGTGTTGCTCTCTTCCCAGCCTCCAAATCTTTAATTTTACCCTTCCTGCAATTAGTTTATAAACCGTATTGATAATCAAATATCTCTTTATATAACTGTCTGTACTTATATGTCTAATTTATAGTATGCACTCAGTTGCCTTTATTGTATTTCCACTGACACTAACAAAAGAAAAAACAAAAAGATTCTCCTGTTGTCTTTTAATAATAAATTTACTCTTGGAATGCTAACATTTTTCTGCTATTAACGTGTTACATTTTGCACAACATGCCTGCTCTGTATACATCTTTAGCAATAGAAAGTGAGTCATACCTTTACGTATTTACTTAATGATACTCTCTGCATACTAACAAACACATCAGTTGCATAGGATACGCTTCATACTCAACACTGTCATTAAGAATATTATGAAGTGTGCAACAGTACATTATTTACGGTGTGTGGAATTCTACAATATATATACATTGATCTGAAGTGCCAAATGGTCCACGAACAAAATAAAATGCTATCCACTGCTACTTACGTAAGTGAACGCAACTACTTTGTATCATAAATAAATTAATGCGAGTATTGTATCGTATTTTTGTTAATGAAACAATTCACAAAGTAACACTAAATACTCAAATATTTTTGCGTAGTGTGAGAGCGGGCGACATGCTGTTGTTCAAAACAGCTCTGTAACAAAAAAATTAAGCATCGGAAGATGGTCATGGTAGCCCGAAACCGGATATATCACTAAAACAAATCATTTAAAAAGTATTAGCGGCCGGTTGCCATTCAAAGATTACTCTTATATGTTGATATTTGTATAACATTTGTTACAGCAGATGTATTCTAAAGGTCACAGACATTTTAAAAGTCTGCTATCTCTGCCATAGTGTAGTCGGCAATTCTGTATTCCGCTGGTCTAGGTGTTTTTGTGTAAGGGCAACTAGCAACCACATGCGTGCAACAAAACGGTCTTTTCGCATTAACTGTACACGAATCTGCAGTACTAAAAGTTCCCTACCAATTATGAAATACCCACGATCAGCGCAACAGAAAACAAAGTTGTACAGGAGAAAACTTTTGGGAAGCGTACGCCACAGGGTGTGTCCCAAATTATAATATTCATGTCTAATTAAATTCCAGGTGCGCAGTGACATTAATGTCTCTTCTCCTTCTAATACTTCTACTGTATAAAATTTTATTCGTGTCTGTCATTCAGCAAATGGTAGGGTTTTATTACATTAATTTTTTGACTAGTTTCGGCAAATTAATTTGCCTTCTCAGAATCTCGTTTAATTTAATTAAAGTTACATCGGAACGCAATCGTCAAGCAAACACTGGACGATAGAGTCATACAATAAAAGGTATAGAATAAGAATTTAGTGGTTATTCGGGTTGGATCACAGTTAACAGCAGATTAGTAACAATAAGTGTGCAGTAATAAACAGATTATAGGCCTACGTTCGTTAAAACTTTTTACGTAATACTGTGAAGCAGTGCAACGTAAAAGTGCCAAGATGTGGTTCCCACAGAAAACTTCGCATCTTAAGAAAAGCATTAAAACACACGAGACATATGGTGATTAGCATCAACAGACTGATAGTTTAACTATCAAAGATTTAACTTACAGACCGCTACGATCACAGGTTTGAATCCTGCCTCGGGCATGGCTGTGTGTGATGTCTTTAGGTTAGTTAGGTTTAATTAGTTCTAAGTTCTAGGCGACTCATGACCTCAGAAGTTACGTCGCATAGTGCTCAGAGCCATTTGAGCCATTTAACTTACATAAGAAACAACGTGCGGCCAACGTGTCTACAACTTAACGAAGACTAAACAAAGCGAGAGCGCTCGTGTCTATAACATTAAGTCGGACGAAACTGAGAAGCAATCTTAAAGAGATGAAACACCTGTAAGACCTTATGTCAAGGGCTATATAATGTCTAAATTATACACAAAAATGACATAGCCTGTAGAAAGGGCTGGCGGTGGCGCCATGGACAGATGGAGAAGAGGCGCAACACTGATCTTTCCAGTATGTTGGTATAGAGGCCGGCCGCTGGATACAAGTTTTCACCGACGCAAGTAAGTACGCGTGCTCCGGCTGAGACATCCGACTCGATGGCGAGCGCGACGTCCCAAAGGGTATTTACAAGTTGTCTTTCCGTTTAGCACATCTACCTATAACCCTTATAAATACTAGCTACAGGTCCGCCCCTGGTAGCTGAGAGGTCAGCGCGACGGAATGTCATATCTAATGGACTAAGTTCGATTCCCGGCTGGGTCGGAGAATTTCTCCGCTCAGGGACTGGGTGTTGTGTTGTCCTTATCATCATCATTTCATCCCCATCGACACGCAAGTCGCCGAACTAGCGTCAACTCGAAAGACTATCACCAGGTGAACGGTCTACCCGACGGGAGGCCCTAGTCACACGCCATTTCCATTTCCACTGGCTACACCATAGCACGATCTCGTAACTAAAGAGATGAAGAATAGCAGCCAGGTTTAGAATAAATCCCTTGCAACAGTTACGCTTATTAATAAAACAGCGATGAAAATGCACTCATCACCATGGCAGATGAAAGGAGCTCCTCTGTCACCTTGTACAGATACGATTACGTTAACAAACCGTTAGATTTCTTCTCTGAGAATAATATCCATTCCATCAGCAGGAACTCCAAGACTAGTTTCCAGGCAGAACTCAAAGATGCCTTTGATTCTTGTGATTCTCTTTTTCCGCCTAAAGGCTGTACGAGATTGTATCGTATGAACCCCAGGACTTCAATCATGCGATCACAAGTTAAAATACGTAAAGGAAAAAATAGCTGATTCGTCCTACTGTTAATGGAATTGGCAGACCTGACCACTTCCTATCTAAGAAAATGCTATTTCTTCTAAAACTTTTTACACATTTAAACCTTTATTTTCTGTTAAAAATAGGGAAGAAAGAACTAATTGCATTCCCATCTGGCATCCCTTAACATTACCGATCACAATACTAACATTCCAATATAGAAGACAATCACCCTTATCGGAAACAAATATAAGAAAATACTGACTGTAGAAACTGAAGAAATGACCACACTTTAGAAAATTATTCTTAAGTAGAATTAGTCCAGTTTCAGTGGCCAACTATTCCAGCAAAATGAAGGCCTCGCTACGCGGAACTGCCTATCCGGGATTTTAGCTGACGTATTCATTTATCACTCCGAGATCAGGTTCTCTGAATCTCATCCCGCCGTGTCTGGTAAAATTTCTTGCTACAGGCGGTACTTGGATGGTACAATCATATTCTTCGGGTGATGTCCTTGAGTTTATATCTCTAAGCTACACAATGAATCGTTTCCACCCGCAAATTAAATTAACGTATGAAATCGAGAGTCATTGTCATGAAATTCGTTTCCTTGACCAGAAATTGCGGTTACCAGATGTAAAATTAGCGTTCATATCTACATAAAACCAACTACGACTGAAAATATCGTCACAGCGTCTTTCTGTCATCCCTATAGACATTAAACTGCATTCTGTCGTGTTATGATTGACCGAATGTTTGACTGTTTAACACAGTCCACTGGTGTCACGGAACTTAATGATCTCAAGCCTATTGCTGTCAGTAACGGCTATCAAGCCATTCTCGCGCAGGCCGGAACCGCGGGACTGCTACGGTCGCAGGTTCGAATCCTGCCTCGGGCGTGGGTGTGTGTGATGTCCTTAGGTTGGTTAGGTTTAAGTAGTTCTAAGTTCTAGGGGACTTATGACCTAAGATGTTGAGTCCCATAGTGCTCAGAGCCATTTGAACCATTCTCGCGCAAATGCTTGACACGGCAAATTCTAGTAAGACCTCTGGTACATCTTTACTGTATAAAGATGGCCCTACTGCAAAGATATACACAGGAGGCCCAAATTAAAGCAGAAACCGCTGTTTCCCCGTGCTTTGTCTGATTCATGATATAATCACGCAGACTGCCAACAGATGTCCACACGATGGTGTTCTACAAGGAAGATGGCATTCTGGTCAAGGGACAACCACGGCAACGATGATATCAAGGATCTATCAAATTAGAGGATGTTTGCCGGGTAGTCCTACAGTCAAAGTCGCCGTGTACACAGTTACAGACGGAGCAGTACAGCACAGAGGACACCTACCAGGCTCTCTGCGGTGGAGGTCTATGGGAAGAATGGAAGTGCGACATTCGTAAAGTGAGTTCCCTGATGACTCAATGTGAATCGGTCTGTTATTTTTCGCATGTAGTGACAGTTTATAGATACCGAAACTGTATCCCAAAGAATGAAGGCTTTCACGACCGGATGACATAGCTGCTTGTAAACCTTTCGGGATGAGAGGTCGTGGTCCAAGAAACTCTTCCGTTCCTAAAGTTTCGTCCAGGACTGCGCTGGACATCTTCAGAGGCGCTCCTCAGTCTGTTTATTACCAGCAGCTATGTATCCCGAAGACCAGGGCGGAGCCGACCACATGTAAAGTCAGAAAGAGATAACCGATATATGGCTGTAGGGGTGCGACGGTACCGCCTTAGTACCACACAGCAACTGACATCTAACCACGCAGTTTCCACTGGACGTGTTGTGTGTACGTCTAACGCGTCTTCACAGAAAGGAACGTCTAGTGTGGAGCCGTCAACATGTTATCGGAGCTTTCTAACAGTAAGTCAATTTCCTCCTCACGGATGAGTGTCGATTTGGTCTGGACAGTGTGGTCTTCGACAGGTCCGCATCTGGAGGGAACGTGGAATACGACTTCTGGAAAGAGATTGATATTGAGGGTGATCCATAATGGTGTGGGCAGGGATTATGTTCACCACTCTAACACCTCTTCATGAAATTGTACAGTTTAATCTCCAAGGTTTAACTGCTGTCAGGTATCGTGACAAGATCTTGGGACCTCGTTTGCAGTTGCTACGAGGTGCTGTGGGCCCAGACTTTGTATTTCTTGATGATAATGCTCTGCCTCATAGAGCACGGATGATCGATGATTCTTGGAAACGGAAGATATTGCACACACGGCACGGCCTGATCGCTCTCCCGATATGAATCCCATAGAGCACGTCAGATGCATTAGGGACACGTATTGAATCACATGAGCACCCACCAACCACTCGCTAAGCCTTGCGACCAAGAAAGGGCGTTATTGCCTCAACATGAGGTCGATAACACCATCCACAACATGCCCCGTCGTTTGTCAGGCCTGTATTGCTGCCAGAGGTGGTCACACCCCATACTGAGTGCATCAACCAATTGTTGGAATGTGTCCGTAAATCCGAAAAAAAATGTTGTCTATCGTTATGTAAGCCAACGGCCTTGCCGCAGTGGTAACACCGGTTCAAGGTGGCGCTCACCACAAATAACCGCACTGCGCTTCTTTTCGTACTTTAGGGAGAACTTCTATTCTTCTCAGCCGTAACAACAACGTTCCTCTTGATTGGAATATAAAAAATTTAGTGTAGCGTATGCCCAGGCTTTTATACCGGACAAACAAGAAAGGCATCTAAAACTCGATTTCGTGAACGTTTATTGAACAAAGAGTGCGAGAATGCTTGTAAGTCAATGTTCGCAGAACGTCTTAAAGCTGAGCAGTTCTTACACCCACCGCTTTCGTTACTTAATGTGGAAATCTTGCACATAGTGGATAAAGGGTACAAAATGAATCTTTTGGAAGAGATTGAAATTTATGAGCATTTACGTCCAGGCTCCAAAGTGCTGCTGAATGATCAGCTCTCGCCTAGACACAGTATTTTTTAATTTTTTTCTTGTCTTTTCAGATTATGTTTAACCTGCCTATTTGCATAACCAGTGGTATTCATCACATACTAAAAACGGCCATACATTTCACTTGTAGCCTCCGTATTTCCTTAAAGCTTTTTTCTGCTTATTGAGAACCACTATTTGGATCTGTTGTTTGCTCACTTTTTCCTTAACTTTGTTATCTAGTTAAGATGCCTTAGTGCTTTTTAACGTAATTTATTTTCACATATTTTTGAAATGTATGTTTCAGCTGTGATGGATAGTCAGAGCCGAAGGCCACATACTTGCGTAGTGATCAGTGTGCCTAATCGGTTTTCCTCCTTTACGTCGTTATCTGGCTAAGGTTCTAAGTTACTAATGTAGATGTGCTGCGCTGCAGCTAGTATTTACACGTGTTATAGGTAGAGATCGTAAACGGAAGGACAACTTATAAATGTGCACTGGGATCTCGCGCTCGCCATTGAGTCTCATGTCTCGCAGACTGCGAAACTGCGATGTGGCCACAGATACTTAGGCGCCAGTGACCTTGATCAACGGCAATGAAGTACCTATAAGCATGAATTAGAACTGCGGTTACGTGGTCGATCCACTCTGGAAAATCGCTGTATCAGTGTGAGCTGCACTATGACGTCATAGTTGCCACTCTATTAAAGAAGGCGCCGGATTTCATGACTTGTTCAAGCTGAAACCTCTGTCTCCGTTTGTTAAATTCGTCGCAAAACTGTTATCAACAGCTTCTTTCAGCACCGAGATCAAAAGAATGTGAAATCGATGCTACAAGATCGACATTTTCGTATAACATAGAAAGACTAGTATCTACACAGTTCTCTACAGCAGCCGATTTAATGGGCTGCAAAAGTCGGATGTACCTACAGTGATTCAAGTATATTTCTTCGACTGTACGAGCCATCTGTTCGATGTATGAAAGGCCACACTCGCAGCGGATCTTGTAAACGTCCATAGCATCAAACGTTCGTAGCATCCAATCATCTTTAAAGGAACTAAAGAGCGCTGCTCATCCTAGAACAGTGAAAATGTTCAGAGTCCTCCTCTTTATGGATCCTGATACACCAGTGTCACAGACCTCATCCTATCGACCTACCAGCCTTACGTCAGTTTCAGCAAATATTTGAAACCTTTCTTAAGCGAAAAATCCGTCAGTATGTTACAATCCGCCTAACGATTCTGAACACCCAGTGTGGCTCTTGTCCCAGCTACTCCATCGACGACCAGCTTCTTTAACTTACCCACCTAATCTCTCATCGACTAAATAGACGGAAGTCGGCCATATCTGTCTCCCTTGAAATCCAAAAGTACTTTCTCCTGGTGTGACATTCTTCACTGCTCTTAAAGCTTAAACCTTTGCACTCCCAGTTAACTATGTTCACTTTACAGCATCCTTCCCTCACCACTGTCATATATGTCACAATGAACCACGCCTGCCCCCGAATATTTCGTCTCGCTGCAGGTGCGCCACAAAACTGTCCTTTGGCTCCTCGTTTCGTCCTGTACATTGCAGAAATTCCCAAACCGCCTCCCTGAAACTATCTCCTGCATTACGCTGACGACACCACCTACCTATCCACTCACCACACCCTTCAACTTTCCCATGCTTCTCGCCAACGCCATAAAAGCCAACAAACCTTTTTGACGTTACGTAGTAAAGTATTTGAGTCTGACCGTTGACGGAGAAATAACATGGAATGCATATCTCCTTCTCTCTTAACACAAAGTCCAAAAGTAACTAAAATCGTGTTATCTACTAACGTACCCCTCCTCAGGTCTACAACCTTCTACCGATATCCTCACCTACATATCCTTCAAACGCCAGCGTTGCCTTTGTCTGTCTCTCCTAAATTCCACGGGCCTCTTCGAACCCTGGAAAGGCAGGCATTCCGCCTTTTGTACCAAATAGCCTACCCATTTTATGGAGTGTAGCCATGTATGAAAGTGAAACATGGACGAGAAATAGTTTAGACAAGAAGAGATTAGAAGCTTTCGAAATGTGGTTCTACAGAAGAATGATGAAGATTAGATGGGCAGATCACGTAACTATTGAGGAGGTATTGAACAGGATTGGGGTGAAGAGGAGTTTGTGGCACAACTTGACTAGAAGAAGGGATCGATTGGTAGGACATGTTCTGAGGCATCAAGGGATCACCAATTTAGTACTGGAGGGCAGCGTGGAGGGTAAAAATCGTAGAGGGAGACCAAGAGATGAATACACTAAGCAGATTCAGAAGGATGTAGGCTGCAGTAGATACTGGGAGATGAAGAAGCCTGCACAGGATAGAGTAGCGTGGAGAGCTGCATCAAACCAGTCTCAGGACTGAAGACCACAACAACAACAACAGCCTACCCACCCGAACCCAAACACTCACACACCCTCTCCTATTCGTAGAACATCATCGGATCCGATACATTAATCGAAAACCTCAGTCGCAGCACCCAGTTTCCTACCCACTGATCACCAATCCATGTTCCGCTTTCAGTCTGGAACCACGCGACCGCTACGGTCGCAGGTTCGACTCCTGCCTCGGGCATGGATGTGTGTGCTGTCCTTAGGTTAGTTAGGTTTAAGTAGTTCTAAGTTCTAGGGGACTGATGACCTCAGATGTTAAGTCCCATAGTGCTCAGAGCCATTTGAACCATTTTTTGAACCAATCCAGGTTCACTGCTGCGCCGCTACACTCATATCCATCACCCTTGGACCATCATGCCCTACCCATTCTGTCGCCCTGGGTTTCAACTCCCAATTCCCACCAACGAAATCCGTCCCTAGAAACATTCCTCTTTGACATCCAAATAGCAATGCTCCATCTCACAACGGACTCCGTTTTCAGTTTCTCCCTTCCTACACCTTGGTGACTTTTAGTCGGTACCTGCCACGTTACAGGAACCCATAGTCAAACTCATCCGAGTACCTTCATCATTACCATATAATTTTCACATGTCACCAGCATCACGCGTGAATGCACCCCACACCTTTATCTGTAACTGTAGTTTTACAAACATCAAGTGCTATTGGCATCGTTTTCTGTATTCTAGCAATATTTGAAATATACCTAACCTTTGGCTGAAGAGTGAATATGATCCTCTGCCAGCCCGTCCACCTTGCGGGGAATTGAAACAAAAATAAAGGAAAAAAAAAGATGGTACTGTCAGTCATTTGGTTCACTCACAAGCAGAATTATAAGAATAACAAGCGTAATTTATGCGGCTATACCCCCGCAGTTAAACTGAACAGCCATTGCGCCGATTAAACATGAAGATCTACATAAAATATTCCTGCAGACCAGTATCATACTTCAACGTCAGTCCTGCCGTTCAGAGGGCCAATAATTTGTAATAATTGCGTATTGGAAGCAGTCGATAGAAGCAGCTGAAGTCATTTACGTAACATCAAGCAACGCAAACGATTAATCTTAATTCCCTCACTGAAGTAATACCAAAATATCAGAACTGACATAACTGAAACTGTAGTAGGTAGGATTCAGAACACACTTAAATGTCAGCGTCGATCACAACTTCATACATTCCAGATAAACCGTTGAATTCACGTCGGTTTAAACGCGGTTCACAAAAATAGAATTCACAACAACAAAACCGACCTCACCTCCCACGTGTTAGTGCTTGCATATTTACTCGTCATTAACACTATCACACACACATATGAATAATAAATAATTATAATTTTCATAAATGTGATGCAGTAATAATAAGTAGTGGCGAGAGCAATGCTGCTGTCGTTTTTCTCTTCGAATGGCTGCTCATTAAAATGCAGCACAATATACACTGTCTGACAAAAATAATGAAGGAAGAAACATTGGAGTTTAACATCCCGTCGACAAGAATAGCGGTAGAATCCTGAAGGGGAAGAGGAAATGAAATTAAACTTCAAGTATCGAAATCAGATGTGTTACTATCTCAGCGATTACAAAAACGAGTCAAATTTACATGGAATTGCCAGCATTATCAGTGTGATGTTGCATCCCCTCTGGAATAGGTAAATGAACTGATTCGATTCACAAGGGTGTTATAAAGCCGTTCTTCGCTCTGTTTAGGCAAACTCCCCACAACTGTTGTAACTGATCTAGGATATTCGCATATTGGCAATGGGAACAAGTTGACGTCTTAGCTGGTCGCACACATCCTTTATCAGGGACATACTGCTGACCATGACACTGTGCTTTGTGTACAACTTAATGGTCCACCCTGGTGGTGGGCGACGAGAACCTTGGTGTCGAAAACGCCCGCTCTCACTCTCCAGTACTAGTCAACGTCGGGCCACTGTTATGCCAGAATAGACCATAAATTTTGATTTGTGCTTTTCATCATGTGGCCAAATTGAAACCCACAATGAGGTCACTTACAATCTCTGTCGCTGTATCATACGTTTATGCGAGGTCTCCGCGCCCTTTACTGTAATAAATCAATAGCTGATGCTGTTACACACCGTATCAGGCTTCATAACAACACCAAACTGGGACAACACTATTGCACTGTGATGGGCGTGGCGTCCTAGCAGTTACACAGTTACAACGATAATCAGTTACGTAACCGCCAATGGTGTGAATGTGCACGAATTCACATTGACATCTCACCTTTTCTTCCATCTGTTCCACTTTCTTACTGTCACGAACTACACGTATAACAACTTAATAAATTTTTCTAATGAGTTTAATGGTAAGATACAATTTTAGCAATTAGTAACGCAATTCTTCACGTCACAAGAATTTTTTTGTAAAAAAAGGTAAATCACCATACTCGACACTTCATATATTACCTTTGTCGTCGTAAATTTAATGAACAAGAAAGTCTGCAGTCCTAATACACTGCTGTAAAGAATAACTGTACACTAGGAAAGACTACGCCGACTTTGATCTTTGATGGCATAAGCCACCTGGGGGATAGCAGATTTACTGATAATGGTTTCAGCGTCGTCCGCCAACAGATAGCATAGTGGCTTAGATACCAGAGCGCCATCTGTGTCTACCTTTTCACAGGGAATGCTCATAGGCTCATCGTCATTCTACTGTGTGATGCAAGCAGGCAACTATCCCAAGAAGACGCAGACGTGATTCCTACAGCAAAATGAGTGAATGAACTAGTTTGAAAGGGATCAAACTGTGGCCTTCCGAGTGGTGGGTGATCCTTTATGAGAAATGTCACACAGTTTGAACGTGATGCGTCAGTAGTGCAACGACGGTCACGTGAACTTACTCACTATCGTAGACGAGATTTGGTTGACGGCGCAGCAAAGACGTACACATGATCGTCCTAAAGGCAGCAGTGGCATATCGCAAAGCTATCATAGCAGAGATAAGAGGAATTGTTCGCCCAGGCATTTCAAAACGAACCGTTGGGAACCGGCTATTAGCAGTGGGGAAAAAGGCGCGCACACCTCGAGCTCGTCTTCCACTCATGCCACAGCATCGACGTGCACGTCAGAAAATCACTTGGAAGATGGAATGGCACGCTGTGGTCTACAGCGACGAAAGCACATTATGGCAGCACGCGAGTGATGGTCGATTTCGCGACACAGACCTGATGAGTGCTGTCTCGTAGAGTGCGTCCAAGACACCCAGGCCCCACCCCAAGATATAAGCTACAACTCTCGTTTTTTGTTGTTGTTCTTGTTGTGGTCTTCAGTCCTGAGACTGGTTTGATGTATCTCTCCATGCTACTCTATCCTCTGCAAGCTTCTTCATCTCCCACTACCTACCGCAGCCTACATCCTTCTGAATCTGCTTAGTGTATTCATCTCTTGGTCTCCCTCTACGATTTTTACCCTCCACGCTCCCCTCCACTACTAAATTGGTGATTCCTTGATGCCTCAGAATGTGCCCTAACAACCGATCCCTTCTTCTAGTCAATTTGTGAAACAAACTTCTCTTCTCCCCAAACCTATTCAATACCTCCTCATTAGTTATGTGATCTTCCCATCTAATCTTCAGCATTCTTCTGTAGCACCACATTTCGAAAGCTTCTATTCTCTTCTTGTCCATACTATTTATCGCCCATGTTTCACTTCCATACATGACTACACTCCATACAAATACTTTCAGAAACGACTTCCTGACACTTAAATCTATACTCGATGTTAACAAATTTCTCTTCTTCAGAAACGCTTTCCTTCCCATTGCTAGTCTACATTTTATATCCTCTCTACTTCGACCATCATCAGTTATTTTGCTCCCCAAATAGCAAAACCCATTTACTACTTGTGTCTCATTTCCTAATCTAATTCCCTCAGCATCATCCGACTTAATTCGACTACATTCCATTATCCTCGTTTTGCTTTTGTTGATGTTCATCCTATATCCTCCTTTCAAGACACTATCCATTCCGTTCAAATGCTCCTCCAAGTCCTTTGCTGTCTCAGACAGGATTACAATGTCATCGATGAACGTCAAAGTTTTTATTCTTCTACATGGATTTTAATGCCTACTCCAAACTTTTCTTTTGTTTCTTTTACTGCTTGTTCAATATATAGATTGAATAGCATCTGGGAGAGGCTACAACCCTGTCTCACTCCCTTTCCAACCACTCCTTCCCTTTCATGTCCCTCAACTGCTACCTGCTTTCTGTGCAAATTGTAAATAGCCTTTCGCTCCTTGTATTTTACCCCTGCCACCTCAGAATTTGAAAGAGAGTATTCCAGTCAACATTGTCAAAAGCTTTCTCTAAGTCTACAAATGCTATCTTTCTTCTAAGATAAGTCATCGGGTCAATATTGCCTGACGTGTTCCGACATTTCTACGGAATCCAAACTGATCTTCCCCAAGGTCTGCTTCTACCAATTTTTCTATTCGTTAGTAAAGAATTCGCGTTAGTATTTTGTAGCTGTGACTTATTAAACTGATAGTTCGGTAATTTTCACATCTTTCAACACCTGCATTCCTTGGGATTCGAATTATTATATTCTTCTTGAAGTCTGAGGGAATTTCGCCTGTCTCATACATCTTGCTCACCAGATGGTAGAGTTTGGTCAGGACTGGCTCTCCCAAGGCTGTCAGTAGTTGTAATGGAATTTTGTCTACTCCCGGCGCCTTGTTTCCACTTAGGTCTTTCAGTGCTCTGTCAAACTCTTCACGCAGTATCATATCTCCCATTTCATCTTCATCTACATCCTCTTCGATCTCCATAATAATGTCCTCAAGAACATCGCCCCTGTATAGACCATCTAATACTCCTTCCATCTTCTGCTTTCCCTTCTTTGCTTAGAACTGGGTTTCCATCTCAGCTCTTGATATTCATGCAAGTGGTTCTCTTTTCTCCAAAGGTCTCTTTAATTTTCCTGTAGGCAGTAGCCATCGTACCCCTAGTGAGATAAACCTCAACATCCTTACATTTCACCTCTAGCCATCCCTGCTTAGCCATTTTGCACTTCCTGTCGTTCTCATTTTTGAGACGTTGGTATTCCATTTTGCCTGCTTCATTTACTGCATTTTGTATTTTCTCCTTTCGTTAATAAAATTTAGTATCTCTTCTGTTACCCAAGGATTTCTCCTAGCCCTCGTCTTTTTACCTTCTTGATCCTTCACTATTTCATCCCTCAAAGCTACCCATTCTTCTTCTACTGTATTTCTTTCCCCCATTTCTGTCAATTGTTCCCTTATGCTCGCCCTGAAACTCTGTACAACCTCTGGTTCTCTCTGTTTATCCAGGTCCCATTTCCTTAAATTCCCACCTTTTTGCAGTTTCTTCAGTTTTAATCTACAGTTCATAACCAATAGATTGTGGCCAGAGTCCACATCTGCCCCTGGAAATATCTTATAATTTAAAACCTGGTTCCTAAATACCGGTCTTACCTTTAAATAATCTATCTGAAACTTCCTAGTATCTCCAGATTTCTTCCATGTATACAACCTTCTCTCGTTTACCTTTGGTTTTTCTGAAGGAGCTTTCGGTACGTGTTGAATGTTGTTAGGCCCATTCTTCTTCCGTTCTCACAACAAAATGGTGATTTCCAACAGGATAATGCTTGCATACACATTTTCCTTGAAAGTCAACGTCCTCTGCCGGACTTGCAGCTCCCATGACTAGAACGATCTCCGGATTTGTCCTCAATCGAGCACATGTGGGATATGATGGGACGAGAAGTGACACGTGGGACTCGTCAACAAGCAACTGTTATAGAACTACGTGAACAGGTCGAGCAGGCGTGGTATAACGTAACCCGTGGCAGTACGATCTACAGAACGACTTGCATTGCCGCCCATGGAGGCTACACCACATACAAATACGGGTGTTTCAGCATGGATCAATATCTGGCACATCTGAACCGCCTATGCTGTTGATATGTAAGTGTAATCATTTCATGTGCTCCGTAAGCGTAGTTGGAACAATAATTCTTGAACGAATTGAAAACTCTTAAAAGAGTGTCCTATTTTTCGAGCAATTCTGGAAACGGTTAATGGAACTTTGCAGTGAGGAATCGGAAGTGAACAAGTAAAAAAAAAAAATTAATTCGCTTCCGTAGGTGCATTTCAGTCCACCACGGCAGCTGAATGGTCAGCGCGTCTGACTGCCATGTGGGGGACCGGAGGTCAATTCCCGATACTGCCAGGGATAGTTTCTTGACGGTAGGACACGAATGGACTCAGTTAAGGTTAGTGATCCCCATAGGTGATCTGCATGATGAGAAGTAACGATAACGACTGGGAAAGCGGTATGCGACCGCAGGCCTCTCCACCCCATACCGCTTCCGAATGTTGACACATGGCAAAGGATGGCATCGCATGATCTTCTGATACTGATTGGAGAGTTACGGTGTCTTTTTTGTGTTACGTATATACAATAAACCTTATTAAAATAGGCATGACTCATTCAATATCGATGTATTACTTAGTACTACAGCAAAAAATACTGAATAGATATACAGGGTTATTACAAATGATTGAAGCGATTTCACAGCTCTACAATAACATTATTATTTGAGATATTTTCGCAATACTTTGCACACACATACAAAAACTCAAAAAGTTTTTTTATGCATTCACAAATGTTCGATATGTGCCCCTTTAGTGATTCGGCAGACTTCAAGCCGATAATCAAGTTCGTCCCACACTCGGCGCAGCATGTCCCCATCAATGAGTTCGAAAGCATCGTTGATGCGAGCTCGCAGCTCTGGCACGTTTCTTGGTAGAGGTGGTTTAAACACTGAATCTTTCACATAACCCCACAGAAAGAAATCGCATGGGGTTAAGTCGGGAGAGCGTGGGCGCCATGACATGAATTGCTGATCATGATCTCCACCACGACCGATCCATCTGTTTTCCAATCTCCTGTTTAAGAAATGCCGAACTTCATCATGGAAGTGCGGTGGGGCACCATCCTGTAGAAAGATTAAGTCGGCACTGTCGGTCTCCAGTTGTGGCATGAGCCAATTTTCCAGCATGTCCAGATACACGTGTCCTGTAACGTTTCTTTCGCAGAAGAAAAAGGGGCCGTAAACTTTAAACCGTGAGATTGCACAAAACACGTTAGAAGCTTTAAACTGCGCATACCATCGCTGAATGGAGTTAGCAGTTGGTGGATCTTTGTTGAACTTCATCCTGAAGTGTCGTTGCACTGTTATGACTGACTGATGTGAGTGCATTTCAAGCACGACATATGCTTTCTCGGCTCCTGTCGCCATTTTGTCTCACTGCGTTCTCGAGCGCTCTGGCGGCAGAAACCTGAAGTGCGGCTTCAGCCGAACAAAACTTTATGAGTTTTTCTACGTATCTTTAGTGTGTCTTGACCATATGTCAATGAATGGAGCTACAGTGAATTTATGAAATCGCTTCAATCATTTGTAATAGCCCTTTACTGTCCCATCATTCGTTATGGAAGTGAGCGATACGCTTTAAAAGTAATGGAATGATATTTACACAATAAGATTTGAGCCCCTGTACATCGCCATGCCGATGGTGGTGTAACGCTCAGTAACATTGCCTTACTGGAAAATCTGATTGAGTCAGCCAAGCAAAACGGAATTTCACCTATGTTAAAGGCCTCATAGCGCCTCCATTCAGTACTAGTCCATATACCTTCGTGTATAGTGTCCATATGACTCCCCTGTGACCGATACATTTCAATCATCTTCAACCGTATGACATCTACATACATTTATGTGCATTTAGGTATGCCTTTACATGCATCCATGCATGTTCAGAATTTTTGTTAAGTCATCCACTCGAATTCATCTTCATTATTTTATATCGCTTGATAGGAATCCCTATATTTCCTTGGTCTATTTACTTTTCCAATCGCATTTCTATGTGTTTGGACGACATTTATTTCATCTGCAGTGCCCTTACGTGTTTTTCATCCTACTGTTGTTTCATTACTTTCTTTCTTTTCCCGTTTTTATAGTAGTTACCAATTAGGATCTCTGTTTTTCTCGCTGAGTGAGCCACAGTTTTCGAATGCTATTTGTATCTTAAGCTCATGTCTCAGCATTATACATCAAAACTAATAGTATGAACTGATCGTAAACATTTCGTCTGAGAGACGTAGGCAAAGAATAGTCTTCATGATACCTGGCTTCTTAATCGTCATACAGAGAGCACAGTGAGTCTTCTACAAAACATTTGCAGTTAAGTACCAGGAACACATAAATGGAAATACAAAAGTTTTCTTTAGTCAGTTTTTATTGAAAGATTTGGCATGTCGTGGACGCCAATTGTTTCGCACCACTGTATCTACTAGACTCCAGTTTTATTTTGCGTGTACTCTACCGCAATTGTCCCATCGATTAATACCACCTATTACTCTTGCCGCGTTCAGTTCCATTACACTTCGTTAGAGCCTTGCGTCATCAGGAAGGCTGCCAAAGTGCTTTGCAAATAATTTCTTTGTGACCATTGGGGCATAGTACACAGGGGACTTACCAAATGCAGAGTCGCGTCCACGACGTGCAAATGGTTTCTTTAAGAGCTGACCAATGAAAACGATTGCACTTCCATTTCTGTGTTCATAGTACGTAACTGGAAACGTTTAGTAGAAGACTCGCTGTAATTGCTGTAAGATGGTTGAGACGCCAGATGCCGTACTGGGCAGACTACTTTTAACAGATAAAATCAAATATCCCTCGACCCAGAATAGAATCTTCGAGCTTGTACACGCTAACCCGAAATGTTATCCACTGCACCAGTTGCGCAGCTTTGATGTTCTTGCTGACAGAGAGTTACCGTACACGTGATTACAGTGTTTCCGTATTGTCAATCATTAATGGCTATTTACTGTCCGAATTATGCACAGGACGAAAAATTGTGACAGATATATTTGTATTGGCAGTATGTGAGGAATCGCACTGCGAAGTCCGAGTGCGTGAATTTTTCTTCACCATCTATATGTAATCGTCTCGCAATTGTTCTCATTCGATTTGCTGTTTCATCGGCAGCCATATTTTGTGGTCTCAATTTAATTAAATTGTCTGTCTTTATAAAACTGTCTTCGAATGGCCTGGATGTAATGGTTGCCAAGGCGAGCGTAAATCACCGATAGTAGATCTATGATCTTCGCTCTCTTTTTTTTCCAGAATGCTCCTTTGTTTTTAATAACATCTCACATCTCTCTCTTACTCGCATACAACGATATGTTTCAACATTTAAGGAAATATTTAAGTACTTACTCACTCACTTATTCCTTACTGAGCCATTTATCATCTTAATTGAGCTTGCTACCCAGAGTACGTTGTTATTTTTAAGGCCTTAATGTCTTAATGCTTTCAACAGTTTCTCGCACATCACCTTGAAAAACGTAGGTATAGCTTATTTTCCATTCAGCTCTATCTGCCATATTCGTATTATTCCTTGCTTGCTTTCCTTTCACTTGCTACTTCATTCCTTTTGAGATTATCTCTCCTTTTGCTTTCTATTTGCTTAGCATATTCTTTGCTATCAGCTTGTTTACATTCGTTTAATAATTGCTCCTTTCGTCTTGTGTAATCTTCACTTTCTGGGAAACTACGTGTTGCTAAACGTAATCTGATAAACCTCCCTATCCCCGAATGCTCCAACTCAACATGTCTGACAGTTTAGGCTAAATGTCGTCTTTTGCTTTACAATTGCAAAAATGGTATTTTACCAATACCACTCGTGTATCTGCAACTGCAGAAGAAAGAGGCCGAAAGACAAAGAAGACAATATCTAAATATCTAAATTCCTGCCTGACAGGTACTTCTCTTTCCAGCTACCATTTTATTTTCACTATCGATCTTACTCATAAATTACTATTTAAATTGTTAAGTCCTTTTTCCCTGCATGTAATTTCCTTATTGTTAAATTAAATATTGTTTCAATGGTCGTTGTGTATTCGCCTTACTAATTGCTTTTTTCTGGAACGATGTGTCTGCTAAAGTAAGACAGCCACCATTTGTGGCAATATATCTAATGCATTTTATTTAAAAGATTTCGTTAGTTTTCATCTTACCTCAAAATTAATTCATCAGTATTAGCCAAAAGTATCGTAGTATGGTGCAGGAATTACGTTACCCGAAAAATTCTTCTACACATGTCAGAGTTGCGAGGTAACAGGATATCACACTTACCAACACGATATCCAAGAACCTTCCACGTGATATACTGTACCCTCACGATCCAGAACAATATCAGCAAAGCTATAGTCACTGCGGACTCAGCCTGGTTCTAGTGCACTGTAAATGGCAATGCCTGTGCTCGCCCTGGTCAGTTCCTATGCTGATCATGTGCCATCAGCAAGCGCACAGCTATATTTTCATTTAGTGGTCAGTCCATTTTCGTGACAGTCGTGACAAATATTTTATTCAAGAGGCTAGAAAACTAGACTCACCACAACCTCTGTAGTGCATGTTGTTAAGCAGCACCGCTACACTTGACCCTGCAACGTTTTTATTCTATAGGTACTAACTGCAGCACAACCTGAACATCTGGGCTGAACATTTGTATCAACTTTGGTCTATTGAATTACTCTCCACAGGCAACAGCACTTGACATTTAAACAGCGCGAATCAATGGTAGTGACTATCTATGAAGAAATTACGAGATCGGAAGAGCAGAAACGAAACTAACTCTCATAGTGGTGGATACAAAATGATATATCGTTTAATGATGGGGTCGTGATTCAAGGCAAAGTAAGAAAAGCTGTTGACTGTGAATTCAAGATAGTCTCATAAATATTTCTGATAGGAGGAAGTATTTAATTTCGATAAAACCATAACAGAAAAATGTTTTGAACTCTTGGACCTATGAACGAGGGCTTGCTGAAAAGAAATGCCTCCGAATTTTTGAAATAAAATCTCTTAAAGCCTTTTAAATAGAACAAATGCGATTAACTTTCTATGTCTGTATTCTTCATGTCTACATACTTGTTTGTCAACTTAGTCACCCTTGTAAGAAAACATTTCTCCTAATGGGAAACCAGTTTGTTGATACAGGCACGGAGGAAGATTTGTTCACGGAGCCACCTCAGGTAGGCTTGCACCGCTACCTCACTATCAAAATGGAGTCCTCTAAGGTGTTCTTTAATTTTTAGCAATACATGAGAATCGGATGGGGTCATGTCGGCACTGTATGGATGATGATCGGTGACAGTGGACCCAAGGCGTCGGAGTGTTGCAGATGTGTGTGCTCTCGTTTGTGGCCAGGGATTGTCATGCTGAATGACACGGTGCGACAGCATGTGATCAAAAGTATCAGGACGCAACCAAAAACATACGTTTGTCATATTAGGTTCATTGTGCTGCCACCTATTGCCAGGTTCTCCATATCAGCAACATGAGTAGTCATTAGACATCGTGAGAGAGCAGAATGGGGTGGTCCGGGGAACTCGCGGTCTTCGAACGTGGACAGGTAATTGAGTGTCACTTGCGTCATGAGTCTGTACGCGAGATTTCCACACTCGTAACATCCCTAGGTCCTCTGTTTCCGATGTGATAGTGAAGTGGAAACGTGATGGGAAACGTACAGCACAAAAACGTACAGGTCGACCTCGTTTTTTTACTGACAGGGACCGGCGACAGTTGAAGAGGGCTGTAATGTGTAACAGGCAGACATCCATCCAGACCATCACGCAGGAATTCCAGACTGCATCAGAAACAACTGCAAGCACTATGACAGTTAGATGTGAGGTGAGAAAACTTGGATTTCATGACCGAGCGGCTGCTCATAAGCCACACACCAGGCCGGTAAATGCCAAACGACACCTCTCTTGGTCTAAGGAGCGTAGACGTTGGACGATTGAACAGTGGAAAAATGTTGTGTGGAATGACGAATCACGGCACACACTGTGGCCATTTGAGGGCAGGGTGTGGGTATGGAGAATTCCCTGTGAAAGTCATCTGCCAGCGTGTGTAGTGTCAACAGTAAATTTCGGAGGCAGTGGTGTTATGGTCTGGTCGTGTTATTAATGGAGGGGGCTTGCACCCCTTGTTGTTTTCGTGGTACTATCACAGAACAGGCCTACATTGAGGTTTTATGCACTTTCTTGCTTCCCACTGTTAAAGAGCAATTCGGGGATGGCGGTTGCATCTTTCAAGACGATCGAGCACCTGTTCATAATGCACGTCCTGTGGCGGAGTAGTTACACGTTAATAACATTCCTGTAACGGACTAGCCTGCACAGAGTCCTGACCTGAATCCTGTAGAACACCTTTGGAATGTTTGGAACGCCGTCTTCTTGCCAGGCCTCATCGACCGACTTCGATACCGCTCCTCAGAGCAGCACTCCGTGAAGAATGGGCCGTCATTCCCCAAGAAACCTTCCAGCTCGTGATTGAACGTATGCCTGCAAGAGTGAAAGCTGTCATCAAGGGTAAGGGTGGGCCAAAACCATATTGAATTACAGCATTACCGATAGTGTGCGCCACGAAATTCTAACTCATTTTCAGCCTGATGTCCGGATACTTTTGATCACATAGTGTATGTGTGTGGACGAACTTCCGAATTCGAAACTCAATTACGGCACGTTGGTTCCCAAGCACCGTCTTAGTTACGTTAGACAACGCCACGTTACGCGCTACAGTTCGGTGCCCTCTAACGACAGACGGCTGCTAATACATGGACATGAAGAATAAAGGTGAAGAGTTTTAATAAAATGTTTTATTTAAAAATCTTTAAGAGTGAAGACTATGATTTACCTTTGTACTGGATGAGACAATAAAACATCACCTGCCACCTCTTCTCAGTTTATCCTTATGCTTATGCACAACATCGTATTCATCGTTTCCACCAACTCTTCGCAGCCTATTAGAAAAATATATACCTCTTCATCCACATGTCAGAGGACAACAGTCACTAAAATCGAGGACAGGCATGCTAATTATCCTCATTCAGTTATGCTTTCACTTAGTTTGCTATTTATTTTCTACACTTTTAATTAATCTGATAACCTTCAGGTGCAGATTTACATCCATTCAGACTTAGGGGTTAACATCCTGTCCACTACGACGTCACTAGAGACTGAGTACTATCTAAAATTAGAGGGAGGATACAGACGGAATTATTCCGCATCCTTGTCTGTCAAGCCATCCCGATCTCTAGTGTGTTAGGAAAACCACGGAGAGATCGATCTGGATAGCGACACTATCATCAGAGACACCGTTCTCCCAAATGCGAATCCACTTTGCCAACCACTGCGCAACTTTGCTTAGTCAGGAGACTAAGGTAAACACACTGCAATGTCGTAGTGCAGTTACAGACTACCGACAGATATTTGAAAAGATTGGAGGAGTAATGAAAAATTATTGAGTAACTGATGAAGGACGTATAGAGGATGGAACTAAGGTCGTATGTTCCATAACGTAACCCTGAGGACAAGAAGTAATAATAAGACCAAACAATCGAATCGTACGCTTGTAATGTGTGCATTGATATGTAACATTACTAGTCTGTTCCCTATTTCTAACAAGTTTACGTACATTACGTAGTAGAAATGTAGCATTACTAGTGACTGAAAGAGACAGTATTTTAGTTTTGTCGGTAATACTTTCCTAGTTTCTTTATTGGGTACAGCGATAGAGAGATTTCATGGGATTATTTAAGTTTAAATGTTTATCCACAGCTTCGCATAAATATTTCCGGTTTTGGATAGGACAAGGGCGTCACTTACGATGTGCAGGATAGAAATGGAAAGAAGGAAACGAGAAATAAAAAATATTCCTTAGAGGAATAATTGTTTCACAGATTTACAAACAGTACAACACATAGTACTGAATGAAGGTATCTTATATACCACACCCAATAGATGATAGCTAATTAACAGTCACTAACAACGGCACATTCAGAATATGGTGAATAGTGTCAGAGAAAATCTCGGCTACATGGTTTTTGTGCTTTCGGTTCCAGTAACACTGGTAAACATTTTACCTACATGTGTATTACTTAACAGCAGTAAAATGAACAAAGTGTGATGCACTTGCAGGTGATACGAATGTGGTTTTCAAATTATCACTGACCTGGAATTGATAACGTCAGGTACAAAAGGAAATAACAGGGCACGTATCAAATTTATCTTATTTAGTGCCGAATCAGTTTTAAATAATTGAGCATAACTTAGGAATAATGATATCTCAAGGAGAAGCGATAGCTAACCAAAGCGAATTACCTAATCCCTATAATCAAACCTTCACAGGTTGTAGCACCACGCATGAACGACATCCACGAATTAACAGTGCTGTAATTTATAGGGTATAGATTAATTACATCAGCTTGAGTACTCAGACAATAAACGCCTTTGTTTAACGCGCTCACAGCCAATTAACGGCCCAAACGAGATACGTTATTGGAAATGAACGGAAAGAATGAAAACTCTCAAAGAATAAAACTCTCATTATGATACTAAAAAACGGTAATTGCTTCTCGTTTTTAATGAAGACACGTCTTTCAGCAACAAACACGTTATTGTTCCATAGCTGCGACAGTTCTCATATCGCACGAAGCTTTGTCAGCCCTTTCGTGAATTGTTTATAACAAAGAAGAGCAGTGAGTTATATGTTTTTACGCTGGGGAAAGTGAATCGCAAATTCGGATGACGATATAGATTAATGAAAATTTTATGTCCTCTTAGTGTCTGTAAGTGTATTAAGATGGTTTTTACCGTGACATTTCGCTCAAAATAATTAAACCACACATATCCCATTCTCCGGAAAATTCAGTTGTAATCTAAGAGTGCTAAGAAAGCTACGTGTCCCAAATAATTGTTTCAGTCTGCAATAGTGCAGAGCGTGTCCACGGTTTCAAGGAACACAATATTAACCATTCAGCAGCTACTTTTGTTAGGAAAGTCGTAACTGTACAAATGAGGTAAGGGGAATGTTTCTTATGAAAGCGTAGCAGATATTTCGAAAGCATTATGAATCCGAATGTGTTTCCTCCACTTGCCGAAAAATCATCGATCTTGATGTCCCAAGCCTCTTGTGCAATTATTTTGTTCCAATGAACTTACACACATTGCAATAAATAAATTAAAAATTAAAATAACTATTTAAAAACTTTAGCTAAAGGAACTGATATTATTTTGCCCGTTGTTCATTTCTTCACAAATGTAGGTCACTAGTGGCCAGCTAATCTAATGTTTCGGTGATCAGGTCGTGGGCGTCTTGTAACGCACCTCTGAAGGACGTATCGCAGCAAATCATAGCCAGATGGGAGATTGTTTGCTGTTCAGCTCAAAGTTGATCACACGAGGGGCATTCTGAAATTCTCTCTTGAGTCATGCTCCTGTTGCAAAATACGGTTCTTTGTGCATCTTCTGAAAAAAGAAATCCTGGTATCATCGGAGTAGAATCTGTCACGAGGTGATAGTTCTTGACAGTCTGACCTGGCCAAAGTGATGCCAATTCATTACTGATGTTGAAGTCGTTGAGCTGCTTGTAGATTGGTACAGGTAGATGTCTCAACTTCAGTCTCAGTTTCTGCCATGTAAGGAAATCTACAAGCACATTAATGGGAAGAGATGGGCTGGCATTAAATTTTTCCAACTGGTTTGAGAGCTGCCAGTTGTCTAGTTTGTGGAGGTGCGATATTACTCAGAAATGGAAGCGACTTGAGCAGAGTTGTTCGGATAGTTTCAGTTATGGTCGTATTTTCTTGATTAGCTGCATGTCGACAAAATTGGTATGGCAGCTACTGACCCAGACAGGAGCGCAGTATTCCTCACTAGAGAACTTGAGGACTATTACGCTAATTCTAAAGGTATCGGTGGCAGCGCAAGTCAGTCCCCAGCTTCTGAATAAGGTTAGGTCTAGTTTTGACTTTTTTTGAAAATTTTTCCACACGATGTTTCGATGTGTGTACTGTCGAGAGTGACGCAAAGGTACATAGCGTGTAGATTATGTTTCTCTGTGACTCCTTTACAGTGAATGAAAAGAGCTGTTTGAGCTTCTCTGTTGTCAAGAAGAAAAGATGCGACTACAATTCTGTTTAATTCGCTCGAATCCCATTTTTTGAAATATTTACTAACTATGGCAAACTTTTCCGTCAGTACATCCTCAGTTTTGGCGAAGCTGCAATTTTGGGTATCGACTGCAGGTTCACAAGAAAAAAAAATTTCCAAGTTGCCGTTGGTGGTATATTGAACACTAGAGCTAGTTGTAGATCCTTGTGGTAGACCTTTTGTACGCTATATAGAATACTTCTCACTGTGAAAGGCTTTCCAGGGACTAAAATGGTACTCCTTGAGTAGTAGTCCTTCTTTCCAAACTGTGTTGTAGACTTAAACTGATGGACGCAAAAGATATTTTCACTTCTCGCTGGAATCCGCTATGTAGGTTGTGAGTGGGATGACCTGATCGTAACTACTTCTTCCCGGCGTAACACTAACGTGCTCTGTTGTCGTGTGGAAAATGGGAATTTGATTGAGGGGGCAGGCACGCTTATATAGTCCGTGCAGTTATACCTAACCAGTGTGCCGAGGTTGCGATGCTAAACGCATCTGCCCAGTAGGCGGGACACTCGGGCTTAAATCCTGGAGAAGGTACAAATTTTGGTTTGTCGCTACAGAATTTTTTCAATGACCGGAAGTGGTAGATATGGGAATTTCTCCTTTCTGGACACATTCCATGACCTCCCGAGAGATCAAACACGAAAATGACGTGTGTTCTTTCGGACGAGTCCGAAAGAATGTGCACCACTCACATAGATAATGCGCCGTGAAGGCTAATATTATCATTCAGTGCAGAGCACTCTGTGCCCGACCTCGCGCGTCGAGCACAAAGAGAAAAAAGGGTCACGATGTGCTATTTTGGTAGAGTGCGGCAATAGGGAATCTGGACTGAGTTGGCAGGTAAGCTTAGGTAGCACGTGGGTTGCTGCCTAGCAAGCAGTACACCCCGGTTTGAGTCCGTGCCTTGGTACAAATTTTCATTGAACACCAATGAGGTCTTTCATTGCCCAGATGCGGCAGAGATCAGAATTTCTAATTTCTGAACGTGTTTACAATTGGGTTTAGACGTACATGAAGTGTTCTGTCAAGGATACTGAAGCAAACGCTTAAGAGTGCAGTTGGCTAGTAGCTTTCTGGTAAAGCGGTGTTTTTCCTAGCTTAGGAATAGCAAAAGCCTTGCGTCTCTTGAAAGGTTTTGGTAACTAGCTTATTCGCAGAATATCATAATGTAAATTTAATGCTCGTCATGCAGAACTCATACTTCTTTGCAAATGACACAAGTGTTATAATTCCTTTAGTTAGAGAGAGACAGCATTAGATGACCAGTTTAATACAGTTTTTCAAAGTATTATTAACAAAGTTTCTTAGGAAGTTTTCAATTTTAAAACAAGAAAGCATACTGAGGTCACAAGTAGTTAATGTCGCGAGTGGTAAAGAGTCAAACAGGGTAGTGAGCTCCATGCCCTTATGTATATACTATGATGAAATTTAAACTGGAAAAAAGCAAAACTTCTTCTCTTTCTATAACAGGCAGTTTGGAAAAAACAATTTGGCATATCAACCTGTTAGCATATTATCATCCTTGAACGTTGTCTGATACAATTTCTTGATTCCCTGGGGTAATTCTTACCAAATGAAGATGATTTAATTGTAGAAAAGAGAGCAGTGAGTGTTAAGTGCTGTTCACTCTTAGTTATCTTGTTGATACCTATTCAAGCATTTGGAATTCCAAGTAGACACTCAGAATATCGATGCTATAACGTACGTATATAATATCCATCCGTATACTAAGTTTTGTAACACATGTACCTAATGTTCCGCAACTGCTGTAAACAAGCCAGCAATTTTGAAGAACAATGTTTAATTACAACAATGATCTAAAAATAAAATGATGATAGATTACCGATTCGCTGTAGATAGGAAGGTGCTACACCAAGGATAAGTGTAACGCATAGTGAGGAAGTAATAAATAGTGCGGAAACTTCAAAATCCTTAGGCGTCCACAGTAATGAGAATGAAAAACGGATAAAGCAGATTTCGGAACCCGTAAAACAACTTAGATGGCATGTTAAATCAACAGTCGAGATCGCTATAACATTTGTTTATTATGACACGTTTCGTCTTATGTTCATGTCATCCTCAGATTTTTGGGCCCCTGATGTTGGTGTTTGTGGCTCCTCGGTTTTTCACGCGATACCACGATCGTACACTGACACGACTGTTATGGCGATCTCGACTGTTGATTTAACCTAAGTATAGCGCCAGATCGCTGCGCGCAAAAGACAATGCTGTTTAAAGTATAAACTTCATTTTGCCACATTTGCACTTACTAGTATTACAAATAATGGTGACAAACAAACCCGTAACCTGACATAAGTTGCATACTTTCATTGAGTAATGTCATATGGAATATGTTTCTGAGGTAAGTCATCTTCAATAAAGAAAGACTGTGTTTCTCGACATCGTGTTGTAAGAATAGTATATGTGGCCCCCATTTAGACATCTGTTTAAGGAGTTGGGCAATCTGACTGCTGCATCACATTATATTTTCTGTCATGAAGCTTGTAGCAAACAATCAATCACAGTTTAAAGGAACGAAGATACATAATTACAATACCAGAAGGAAAAATGGCATTCATTACTCCACATTAAGATTGTCTTTAGCAGAAAAAAGGGTGCACAGTGCTGCAAAAAGAACTTTCAATCACTTACCCAGTGGTACAAAATGTCTGACAGAAAGCAAAGTAAAATTTTAAAACGAACTGAGAAACTTTCTTCTTATCAAATCTATTCTGCAGAAAAGTTCAATTATTGAATGTATAAAAGGTTGTGGGTAGAAATTACTAACCCGCATCTGCGTATGTTTTTTCCTTTTCTGTAAAAAAAGAGAGGTTAGAAACGTCCAGAAATTTCAAATTTATTTGCGATCTGAATGTAAAGTGACTGGTTACATATCATCACTATTTACTGCGCATATTGAACCATGGAACACGAAATTAAATAACTGACTAACCAGCAACAATTCTGAATAATTAAATGGGTGAGTAAATTTAAACTGCAGAATAATTACGGTCGCCAGCTCAAACACAAACAAACTTTAAATTTGATTTGTGGCTGACGTGACTTTGAAATCACGCAATGACTAAGGGTCACTAATAACGCAGCAGCTAAACAAAATGCTTATATGTTACAGACATGTGTAACATAAACAAAATGATGTCACTTTTGAATATATTGCTATTAACATATAATAGGTAACTCGGAGCTTGCTCCATACAAGGTTGACTACCTTTGAAAGTCAAACATGGAAGGAAATCTTTCAAGGAATAATCCACCGCTTGGCAATAACCAAGGAAGACTGCACTCGGATACGGTGGGCAGTCACCTGAAAGATAACTTGGATGAGTCGGAGCATCTGAAAATACCCAAAACGGACAGACGATCAAAACTCAAGACAGGACAAATAAACTACATTGCGACACACAATATAAATTCCCTCATACAACCAGGCAAACTCAAAATTCTGACGGATGAAATGAATCGCAAGGGGATTCTCATAACCGGACTTCAAGAAATGAGAAATACTGATCAGGAGCCGATAGAATCACAAGGATATAGGATTTATAAGGGAATACCAGGAAAAAGAGTCATGAAACAGTGTCCACAATTTGGAACAGGATTCGTGGTGAGTCTGAAAATAATAGAGTCCATAATAGAATTTAAAGCACAATCTCCCAGGATCTCAACATTAACTCTAAAAGCTGCAAATAAAATGTACACAATAATAAATGCCCATGCCCCGACAAATGATAAAAATAATAAAAAAGAACACAAAGAAGAGGTAGAAAAATTTTGGGAGCTCTTAGATCAAACGACGAATAACATTAATAAAAATCACATCAAAATTTTAATTGGAGACTTCAATGCCCAGTTAGGAAGGGAAAAGAGATATAGAGACTTAATAGGGAAATGGACAGCACAAAGAAGAACAAACAAAAATGGCATAAGACTAGTGGAATTTTGCAGAAACCATGACATGATCTCAAAGTCGACGTATTTTAAGAGAAGACCAAGTAAACTAAAAACTTGGAAACATCCAGACTGGAAAAAAGGAGAATGGCAACTGGACCATGTCTGCATGGACAAGAATTACCACAAGGAAATTTACAATGTGAAAGTACTGAGAGGGACAGATACCGGATCAGATCATTACATGATAAAAATTAAAATTAAATTAACCCCATTAGCAAAGAAAAAATCCCACCAGAAGAAGAAGAGAACCTATGACCCTCATAAACTGATACAAAATGAGGATTATGAAGCACAAACCAGGGATATAAAAATAACAGATGATCTGGAAGAAATAATTCCCAAATTGAAACAAATAGCTGAACAAGTTGCCCCTATAAATCCAAGGAAAAAACACCAGTGGTGGAACGATGAATGTGATGAAGCAGTGTTGGATCGACACCAAGCCTGGTTAAGGCATCAAAATGAAAAAACAGAAAAATCATATTTGGAACTCACAAAACAAAGGAAGACAACACAAAAAATAATAAGGAGAGTTAAACGTCAGTACCAAAAAGATATACTTCTAATGATAGAAACAAATAGTGAAAAAACAAACTCAAGAGACTATTACAAAATATTTGGCAGACAATTACAAAGATATGATCCTCCAACATTAATGTTAAAAGATAAAGATAATAACCTAGCCCATAGCAATAGTAAAAATACAGAAATTCTAGCAGAAACATTTAACAAGTTACTAAATTGTGAAGATCCCCCAGAACTTCTTCAGATAAACACAGAAACCCCAATTAAAACACCAGCAGAAAATATAAGTCCACCTACAATTAATGAGGTCTACAGAGCTTTGAAAGAACTCAAAAACTACAAAGCAAGTGGAGAAGATCAAACGTTTGCTGAACTCTGGAAATATGCAGCAGAACCAGTAAAGATAGCATTACACCAATGCATAGTAAAAATCTGGAATGAAGAGAAATTACCAGAAAATTGGACTACTGCTATAATACATCCATTACATAAGAAAGGAGAAAAATCAAATCCAGACAACTATAGAGGAATTTCCCTTTTGGACTGCACGTATAAGATCATGGCAAGAATACTATACAACCGCTGTAAAGATCAACTAGAACTGGAACTGGGAGAATATCAAGGAGGATTTAGATCCTGGAGAAGCTGCCCAGAACAGATAATCACCTTGAAGTTAGTTATGGATATCTACAAAAGAAGGCAAAAACAACTAGTCATAACCTTTGTAGATTTCAAAAAGGCGTATGATTGCATCCATAGATCTTCAATGATGAAAATGTTAAGGAATTTTGGACTTCATCCTAAATTAATAAAAATGATACAGTTAACCTTAACAAACACCAAATCCAAAGTAAAATTTAGAGGAGAAATATCTAAACCATTTACGATTAAAACAGGGTTGAGACAGGGAGATTGTTTATCACCATTGCTATTCAATTGTGCTCTTGAATATGTAATGAGAGAATGGTACAAGGAAAATCTTATGAATATTAAAATTGGAACTAAGAAAGATAAAATAAACCTAAATTGCTTGGGATTTGCTGATGACCTAGCATTACTAGCTAATAATATTCAGGAAGCCACGAAACAAATAACAAGCCTACAAAATATAGCACAAAAATTAGGACTCCAGATATCATTTGAAAAGACTGAAATAATGGTAACGGATCCACTTGTAATAGATCACATCACAGTGAACAATAGGGAAATTAAAATAGTGAAACAATTTAAATACCTGGGTGAAATTATAACACATAAATTGGACGAGAAACCTGCATGGCGAGCAAGAACTAATAAAATGATAAAAGCTCAAAAACTAACATGGTCTACGTACAATAAAAAATGTCTATCAATTAAAACAAAATTAAAACATTACAAGACGGTGGTTCAACCAGAGGTTACATACGGAAGTGAAACTCTTTTTAAAGTCACCCAGAAAAACAGAATTGACAAAATTTTAAAAGTAGAGAGAAGAATTGCTAGAACATGCATAAATAAGAAATATCAAAAAGCTGGGCAATGGCGGATAGTTCCAAATGAAGTGGTATACAGAGAACTGGAGCCCATCACCGATACTATACGAAAGAAAAGGATCTCTTTTTGTGGTCACATTCTGAGGACACCAGAAACCAGATTATCAAGGAAAATTATTGAGAAACTCTGGAATTTGAAACAACAAGGAGGATGGCTTAAGGAAATAAGAGCGGATATGGAAGAACTGGAAATAACTCTGGATGATTTGCAGAACAAAACGCCAAATTTAAAGAAGTTGAGGGACACAGAAATAAGATTTAAACCAAAAATTGACAAACGACATACAATGAAAAGGGTATTTACAGATGAGGAACGACGAAAAGCATCGGAACGAATGAAGAGATACTGGGCCACTCGGAAGGGGAAAATACCAAAGAAGAGGACCAGAAATGATTGACTGAAGTGGTCCAATGAGGCCGTAAAAGCAGAAGAAGAAGAAGAAGGTAATGACAGTAACATTTTATGGGAACTTTATTGAGTTACTTAACTTACGAGAATGTTGTCTGACAATTTGCAAAATCATAACCATAGCAAATTGTTGTTCCTTAATGACTACTTCTCCAATTATGGTTGTAAATGGTTTCATTTGTAGCAGCAGCTATTTGGCAATGCTAATGTAATGAAAACATAATCACATTAAATTATTAGTAAAACATTTCACAAAATCGGAAAATTACTTTGGCTGCAGTAGTGTCAACATATTTTGTTTCTGAAACAGAAAATACTTTTAAGTAACTTTTAGTTTGAGTGATGGTCTGCGATGGTAGTGCAACACTGTATGAAAACAATAACTACTTCAGCCTTTCATTCCAATGATTATTTGTAAGTGTAAATTTAATATTATTTATCATATTTTAACTATTTCTTTCGCTTGTGTCGTTCTCAGATATTTTCGTGAAAGGATGTGACTTTGCTGATAGTTAACGACTTGGGTCAATTAACTTCACTCAATAAATTATGATTTGACTAAACAACACTATAATATTAAAAAAATTAACTACTACGCTGGCAAGCATTGTACACAGCTACAAAATAACTGGCTTGACCTCACTTTGCGAAGAGTTTCTTGTGGTGCGACGTAATACTTCTTATGGTATCCACTTTTGATAACAGGTTCTTCTTGGTAAGCAAGCATCTTCAGTAACTTTAGGCCACACAGCAATCTTCCTTATCTATCGGATCTTCTTATAACCATGTACTGTACCCATACACATGCTCGCAGACTTATGTATTTTTTTTCAATATGTCAACAAAACCAACTCCAGAAAAGTCTCCATTTGTCATATGCACAAAAAATTTTGAAGTCCATATCCCACCATAGATGATTTGCAACTCTGGTCTTCGCCTTCACTACTACGACTGCACCTCCTAAAGCTAACGATGTTGGTATAGTAGGAGCTGCAGAAAGCGGTATGGTTCCGGCTAACATTATTCAGAAACGTTTTTGAAACAAAATTTACTAACAGGAAATTCCTACTGAACGTTTATAAAAACAGTTGTTACCCAGCCATATTTTAAAAGATTAATAATTAATCATTACAATACCCTTAATGAAATACTAACCCTGATTCAATATCGATAACAAATAGCGATAATACAATGATATCTGACTGAGCTACATCAAAAATTTCTTCTCAATCTAGGTAAGAAGTGTCATTAAAATTTAAATCCCCAAACAACTTGAAAATGAGTCCAGTAAAACCTCAAACAAGATTTATGATAATGAACTGACATCAATTCAAATTGCAAAACCATTTTCAGATAAAATCAATTTAGAAACCGAATTTAAAATACAAAATATTAATTTCAGTGGGCCCCGTACTCGAACGTCTTCCACCAGTTTTACTCGTGGCACGACTTAAGGTTTACTCAAGTACTGTATGGAAGTACCAGACAATTTCAAAACAAACTTAGGCGCAGAGAGCCTTCAAATGAACGCCAAATAACGAAATGCGAGTTGTTCCGTTACTAAAGGTGATTACTTAACTCAAATACGTATCTTCCACATTAGAATATATCCGCGGCTACCTGGATGGGTTTACAGTGCCGTAAGATTACAGTGATATCTTATTTCACACTTCAGTCCTGCGTACACTCCTGAGCGATACAATAAGCACATCATTAAACAGACACGGTAAAACCAGAAACATAAATCAGCTACCACCGGTGCCACACATACAGACAACACAAACGTCGCCCACATAGGCAGACTCAATGTCAACCCTTATAACATGAGCAGATAAAACAAAGAGATCAGTTATTAAGTAATAAAACTACTCAGATGAACTTGAAGTAAACAAGTTCTCGTCCACAAATGCAAACAGCATCCAGCGACAGTACAGTGAAGTCTGTACAGACCTTCCAGCTTTAATTTGACATACAGTCTCTCCTGGATCACGGATACAGTATCCGAAATCATGGACACTGTTGAATGTCTACACATGTACTAACTCCAGTACAGTGCGCCCAGTGTACACTTGAATCCCGAAGAGATTCTTTTTTTTTTTTAAACAAACGGCCCCCCTATCACTTCAGGTAGAGACATTTTCCGACACAAACATGGCTCTGTTTCCGTCATCGACCCGACTCGCTACCTTGCTCGTGCCGCTAGTAACCCAAACCATTACTCACTGACTTGCACGTGCCCACAGCCAACCACATTCAAACGATAAGTTACTCATTGGGAGGAGACTCTAGACCATCAGAGGGGCACAAAGTCGGCAAAATACAAAAACACTTTGAGCGGTTTCTGCGTACGGCACAGATATTATTGTTACATTAAACACATTCTTTAGGTTCTGCTCAGTATGAATTTCCCTGATACTGTCACCATGTTTACTAAAAGGCACTGACATAATTATTTCTAATTCTGCTTGAATCATATTATAGTTTCATGAACGCTAATTACTAGTGGTTTTAATATCATACTCTCAAGAGACTGTTGACAAGTGAGGCACTGTGTTGGAGTAGTATACTTTCTAATAATACTTCTAATATGCAAGTCATCACAAATTTAGGAAAGTAGTAATGTGAAAGGATGATAACTTGACAATACTTTGTCTCATAGAGCGTTTAAAATTAGTTGCGGCTTTCGTTAGTTCCGCACAGGGTGAATAGGGGGAAGCGTACTTGCCAGTGTGTGCCAGCGCGTCAACGGCCGGCAATAAAGTCACGCCTACCTTACGTTGTGGACGTTAGCGGCCGCCAGGCAAAAATTGTTTGGCGGTAAAGAAACGTCAGAAATAAACAGAACAGTTAAATCAATGATTTTTTTTACATACAGGTATGGTGTAAATGGAGCGACCCTAAGGGTAGATTCGTCACTGTCCTCTTCCTTGGAACTAGTGCTGGCACCGACTACAATCTCCAGCCCTCCAATCTGTTCTCTCAGCACTCCTTCACTAATCCACGCCTCCTCGACTACATTCTTCGTATGGCTCACAACACGAAACCAATCCTGAGGGGTAACACTTGCAACGGCTTCTTTTGTCAGCATTTCAACCTCACTGTGCTTAAACTTCCTGTTGCTTTTTGCCACACTACCTTTCACCTGCGCCCGTATTTTCTCAATGGGATTTAAATGTGCCTGATATGGAGGAAGCCTGGTAACATTATGCCCCTTATCAGTAGCCAGTTCGTCGATCTCATAGCATGGAGTTTTTGTCTTGTAAAGTGCTACAAGTTCCATTAACTCTGCCTTGTTCATGTCAGGTTGAACTTTATCCTATGGAACATTTCTTTGCACGCAGAGTAAAATATCTGCTTTCCTCCACTGCACTGTTGGGTCATTATCTATCCCAACGGAATGATATGGCGCATTGTCCATTGCTATTGTAGTATTTGGAGGAATATTCTGAAGCAGAACTTCAGATAACAACACCATGAAAACTTTGGCATTCATTTCCTTGTGGTAATCGCTTTGCTTCCTAGAACGGATCAGCCGGAAACAGTTTAGAATAAAACCACTTGCAGAGCCAGCAAGGAGGACGATTATCCTGCCACCCTTGCCTATTGGCTCTTTCGTCGTTCCTTGTGCTGTGCGAGCCGTCCACCCCTTTGCAACGCTTGACGCGCTTAACACACAATGTCTTCGAACGAAACATTTGTCACTGCACGAAAATATCTGCCTCACCACGCTACTGTGTCGCTTCTCTCGACGATTAATGTACGAGACAAAAACTTTTCCTGCCGGAATCCAAGCTCGTGTAAACAATTTCGAAATGACGACCTTTACTCACGTCTTGCTTTTTTTCCCTCTCCTTGCTAATTCTGAGCATTGTTGACCGATGAATGTTAAGTTCAGCATCTGTTCTGCCCGCCACTCGTGTAACATCTCAAATAGGACCACCGTATTGCACTCGAGTTCTAAATAACTGCGCATAGAGCCGGCCGGAGTGGCCGAGCAGTTCTAGGCGCTACAGTCTGGAACCGCGCAACCGCTACGGTCGCAGGTTCGAATCCTGCCTCGGGGATGGATGTGTGTGATGTCCTTAGGTTAGTTAGGTTTAAGTAGTTCTAAGTTCTAGGGGACTGATGACCACAGTAGTTAAGTCCCGTAGTGCTCAGAGCCAATTGCGCATAGAGCACACAAATTCGCGACGTTGGCCCCGTATCGGAATTCCGTTTCCACAGCCCGTTATCTTCGAAGCCGGTGAACGTGTTCCTGGACGACCTCTTCTACTGTGAGTCTTGCGTTCAGTCTTGCTGCACTGTTCAAATGGCTCTGAGCACTATGGGACTTAACTTCTAAGGTCATCAGTCCCCTAGAACTTAGAACTACTTAAACCTAAGTAACCTAAGGACATCACACACATCCATGCCCGAGGTAGGATTCGAACCTGCGACCGTAGCGGTCGCGCGGTTGCAGACTGTAGCGCCTTTAACCGCTTGGCCACCCCGGCCGGCGCTGCCTTGTTATTATCAACGCAAAGCCAACACAAAACACTCGTTCACAACACCTGAGCCCTGGAGAACACTTCAAGGACAAAAAATAACAATTCATAAAGAGAGCTTACGAACGCAGAAGCAACTGAAGCGCAACACCCCGTGGTATTGTTTACCCCCGGCGTGGCAAGAGGGGCGCTTTACCAAGTGAACCGTTGGTAGCGTGGTAGGGTAAGCGGGCTCGCTATTGGTGTTACCTGGGCAAAGGCGTCGCGTCCCCTCCGGCGAGCCAAATGTCAAACGTCGCAACTAGTTTTAAACGCACTGTAGTAACAGTTGAAGGTATATGAATTAGTTATAAAATGTCTCAAACATATAAAAGTTATAGAACTCAATAAGACAAAGGGTATCTGACAGCCAAATAATTCACAGACAGACTTCTTCACTTACACACAAACTGGCCAGAGGGGACCATGAATCTAGTTGTAAGACATGTACAGTATCTCTGCACTCGTGGTCTAGGAATATCGTCCATCATTAGTATACAAACTTCTTCGGTCCCGGGTTCGAAACCCAACCGCATTTAAAAATTGATTAATATTCAGTACAGGTGGCTGAATATATACAGCAGTAGTCTCTCTCACTCTGCCAATGGCCTTGTCAAACTGGGCGGAGCAGCGGACAGAGGTTCAGGGCACTCTCTTGTCCTTGGGGCGGCAAAGTGCCCCTAAAGGCGGAAGAATCAGCAGTGATCAGTGGAATGAGGAAGCAGAAATAGTGGAAAATACTGCTTTAATGACATATAACTTGTATTTACGGGACATTTGGTCTGTAATTAAAAATGTGACATGATGATCAAATGGTTCAAATGGCTCTGAGCACTATGGGACTCAACTGCTGTGGTCATAAGTCCCCTAGAACTTAGAACTGCTTAAACCTAACTAACCTAAGGACAGCACACAACACCCAGCCATCACGAGGCAGAGAAAATCCCTGACCCCGCCGGGAATCGAACCCGGGAACCCGGGCGTGGGAAGCGAGAACGCTACCGCACGACCACGAGATGCGGGCCATGATGATCATTCCGTAGGCAAGAGTTTCCACAATAGTCCAAATGGTTCAAATGGTTCAAATGGCTCTGAGCACTATGGGACTCAACATCTTAGGTCATAAGTCCCCTAGAACTTAGAACTATTTAAACCTAACTAACCTAAGGACATCACACACACCCATGCCCGAGGCAGGATTCGAACCTGCGACCGTAGCAGTCCCGCGGTTCCGGACTGCAGCGCCAGAACCGTACGGCCACCGCGGCCGGCCCACAATTGTCCCCCATTATGATCTCTGCGAGGGGACCCCAAGAGGGAGGTGACGATGAAAAGAGATTGAATAACCAACGAAAGGATAACATTCTACGAGTCAGGGCGTGGAGCGTCAGAACCTAGAACATGGTAGGAAAGCTAGAAAACTGCCAAGGGAAATGCAAAGGCTTAGCCTAGATGTAGTAAGGGCAAGGGAAGTGTAATGGAATAAGACTGGTCAGATGAGTATAGGGTAATATCAGCAGCAGGAGAAAATGGTTAAAAAATGGTTCAAATGGCTCTGAGCACTATGGGACTTAACTTCTGAGGTCATCAGTCCCCTAGAACTTAGAACTACTTAAACCTAACTAACCTAAGGACATCACACACATCCATGCCCAAGGCAGGATTCGAACCTGTGACCGTAGCGGTCGCTCGGTTCCAGACTGTAGCGCCTAGAACCGTTCGGCCACCTCGGCCGGCGAGAAAATGATATAACGAGAGTAGGATTCGTCATGAATAGTAAGATAGGGCAAAGATGTGTTACTGTGAATAGTTCAGTGATATCGTTGTTCTTACTACAATCGAAACCAAACCAACACTGACAACAATAGTGTAGGTATACATGCTGAAGTCGAAGCAGTAGATGAAGAGATAGAGAAAGTATAATATGAGGATATTAAAAGGGTAACACAGCAAGTGAAGCGAAATGAAAATCTAATAGTCATTGGGGACTGGATGCAGTTGTAGGGAAGGTGTAGAAGAAACGGTTACAGGAGAATATATGCTTGGGACAAGGAACGAGAGAAGACTAATTGAATTCTGTAATAAATTTCAGCTAGTAATCGAATAGTAGTGATGAATAGCAGGCTGAAGTTCAAGAGATTAGAGATTAAGGAATGACGAGTTATGTTTGAAGTTATCTAAGGCTATAGTTAAAGTAATAAGGAATAGCTTAGTAGGCAGTGAAGTTGGAGAGGAATTTTCCAAAAATGGCAATCATAAAAGCTGGAAAAGTACTGCAACTGTGAAGAAATCATGTGTAACAGAAGATATATTTCAGTTGATCTATGGAAGAAGGAAATGCAAAAATGTTCAGGTATATTCAGGAAAACAGAGATACAAGCCACAGGGGACTGATATAAATAGGAAGTGCAGGAAAGCTAAGACGAAATGACATCATGCAAAACGTGAATAAATTGAAAGAAATGATTGTCAGAAGGACTGACTCAGCATGCAGAAAACTCAAAAGAACCCGAGGTGAAATTAAAAGCGACGGTGGTAACTTTAAGAGTGCAACGGGTATTCCACTATTAAATGCAGAGGAGAGAGTGGATAGGCGGAAAGAGCACAATGAAGACCTCTTTGAGGGCGAACATTTTTCTGATGTGATGGGAGAAGGAACAGGAGTCGAATTTAAAAGAGATAGGGGATTCAGTGTTAGAAACAGAATTTAAGGGAACTTAGGTGCACTTAAGATTAAATGGGACGGAAGCAACAGATAACATTGCATTATTATTTCTAAAATCACTGGGGGAATTGGCAAGAAAACGACAGTTCACGCTGGTGTGTAGAAGATACAAGTATGGCGAAATACCACCTGACTTTGGGAAGAATTTCACCCACACAACTTCGAAGCCTCCAAGAGTCGACAAGTGTGAGGATTGTCGCACACTCAGCTTAAAGTTCATGCATCCAAGTTGCTGACAAGAATAGCATACAGAAGAATGGAAAATAAAGTTGAGGATGTGTTAGATGATGATCAGTTTACTTTATGAAATACAGAAGCACCAGAGAGGCAGTTCTGATGGGGCGGTAGAAAATAGAGCAAGACTGAAGAAAAGTCAAGACACGTTCATAGGATCTGTCGACCTGGAAAAATCTGAAACTCTTAGAAAAACAGGGGTTAGCCGTAGAGAGAGACGGTTAACATGCAATATGTACAAGAGCCAAGAGGGAATAATAACAGTGGAACACGAAGAACGAAGTCCTCGGATTAAAAAATGTAATACTAAAATGTAGCCTTTTGTTCCTACTGTTCAATCTCCGCATCGAAGAAGCAATGATGGAAGTAAAACAAACCTGCAAGAGCGAAATTAAAATTCAAGGTGAAAGAATATCATTTACACGATTCGCTGATGACATTGCGGTCCTGAGTGGCAGGGAAAAGGAATTACGTGATCTGCTGAATGAAGTGAACAGTTTTATGAGTACAAAATACAGGTTAAGAGTAGGTCGAAGGAAGACGATGGTGATGAGGAGTAGCAGAAATGAGAATTGCTAGGAACTTAACATCAGAACTGATAATCACGAAGGAAATAATGTTAAAGAATTCGGCTACCTAGGTAGCAAAATAGCCAATGACGAACGGATCAAGGAGGAGATCATAAGCAGTCTAGCACAGGTATAAAGGGCATTTCTGGACAAGAGAATTCTACTAGTATCAAACACAGACCTTAATTTGAGGAAGAAATTTCTGAGAATGTACGTTGGAGTTCAGAACTGTATTGTGCTGAAACATGGATTTTGGGAAAACCGCAATATGAGTGAATCGAAGCATTTGAGATGTCGTGCTACAGATTAATGTTGAAAATTAGGTGGACTGATAAGGTAGGGAATGAGGAGGTCACTAGACTGACGACTAAAAAAAAAAAAAAAAAAAAAAAGCACTAGCAGTGTGGTCTTGCTCACTCGTCTCGTATAGGGTGCCTACTAAAGTATGCGTCGTTTCGAAGTGCTATACAACAATTCAAACGAAGCACGTGAGTAGTTTTTATTACAAAGAAGGAGACTGATAAAACTCAACTTTAAATTTACAACGGTATCGCAAGCTATGGGCGACATGCGAACGATCAGAGTCCTTTGCTGTATACTAGGTCCATTTAAGCTCAAATGGTTCAAATGGCTCTGAGTACTATGGGACTTAACATCTGAGGTGTCATTAGTCCCCTAGAACTTAGAACTACTCAAACCTAACTAACCTAAGGATATGACACACATCCATGCCCGAGGCAGGATTCGAACCTGCGACCGTATCTGTCGCGCGGTTTGAGACTGAAGCGCCTAGAACCGCTCGGCCCCTGCAGCCGGCGGTCCATTTAAGCAATTGACATGGATCGCACTTCACTGCTCTCGTAGTACTGCGCTAACACTGTCCGGCCGAGGCTGGCAGGAGCGACACTTACATTCTCTTCGGCAATAAGGCGTCCCTGTCGTGGTTTGGTCCTAATCAGCGCACCATTGGCCGACGTCGTCTCACCCCCTTCTCTTCTCTTGCATTCTTCATCTGCGTTCCGGCGCTTATGGTAATACCAGAACGTTCCTCTCACACAAAAGCGACGGACCGTCGTCGTGTAGAGAGTGCGACCACGGCGGGGGAGGCAGGAGTGTGGGCGTATCGCTGGTCCGGAAGCTGTTGCTGCAGGGGATGTCAAGCTTCCGGCCCTATCCCTCCATCCGGCCTGCGCTCTGGCGGAAACGTACCCCGAAAAACGACCAGATAGGTAAGTGTCCATCTCCTGATGCCAGGAACTATATGAAGAAGGCAGGTGATGTGGGCAGGTCCAACTCCATTAGCAGGATGAGACGCGTAGGAGGATCGAAGGCTCCGTGTCCATGGGGTCGCCCGTGGTGACGTGATGACACCCTCTGGCGGCTGATGCGGCAGCGCTGTCCTTTTGACGCGTGAATCTTGGAGAAGAGAGACTGAAAGATCATCGTGTATATGAAAGAGGCGAAGTTTATTTTGATATCGACGCTGCAAGCCATCTGGACCTGAAATAATATACACGCAAGCACAAGCAACCACCAAATCTAGAGACGAAGTCGCCTAGCTAAAAACACTGCATCTAAAAACACTGTAAAGGACAATATGCGGCGCGAAGCGATACTTGCGGCCTTCCTTCAGTGCCGGATGCTGATGAGTGTGGAGCAGGTGGAGAACTGCTTGATGGCTGCGGCCGTAAATCAATTCCACCGGCGATGGTCCATCTTTCGGGTGCGAACGACACGAGGTGAAAAACAGTTGCAATGCTTGATCTCTGGTGTGTGTGTGGAGCAAAGTTTGGCCGTCTGCTGCTTGAATTTTGCTACGTGACGTTGTCGAGTTCATTGGCACAGCAAAATGAAACTTGCTGTATGAGTCCACCACAATCAACCAATGGGTGTTCCAAAAAGTTCCCGCAAAGTCTATGTGCACAAGATTGCCATGTGGCTTGCGGCTTAGGCCAAGCAGATAATTTTTGTGGCGGAGCGGACTGATTTTCCGCACATGCGTGACACTGTGACGATATCAGTTCTATTTGGGTGTCGACACACTGCCAAGTACAGTGTCGACGCTTTAACTGTTTCGTACGAAAAATCCCCCAGTTTCCTGGGTGAAGTAACTGGAATACTTCTTTTTGCAGAGTTTTAGGGATGAACACACGTGATTGGCCACTGTCATTCTGAACTAGAATCACACGCTTCTGTGCAGCAAGGCTATGGCGACGTGCGAAGTATCAGCGCACTACAGAGGTCTTTATCCTATGAAAAGAACCAGGCCAAGATGTTCGAAAGTAGCCGGCCGCGGTGGTCAAGCAGTTCTAGGCGCTTCAGTCCGGAACCGCACGACGGCTATGGCCGCAGGTTCGAATCCTGCCTCGTGCATGGATGTGTGTGATGTCTTTAGGTTAGCTAGGTTTAAGTAGTTTTAAGTTCTAGGGGACTGATTACCGCCAATGTTAAGTCCCGTAGTGCTCGGAGCCATTTGAACCATTTTTGTGTGAATGTATGTTAGCAAAATATTCAAATCTGAATCAGATTCCGTGGCTTCTGGAATTTACCTATAGTTCCGCGGAAAGATTGAAGACATTGAAAATCTTGAGCATCGATGTGACAACAAGATGCAGCAGAGGCGCCGAAGTCTGTACCAGAGTTAACCGGAAGACCTGAAAGTGCTTCCACATTACCACGTTGAGCTGTCGGACGATACACAATCTCGCACTGGTATTGAGACAACGACAAAGCCCATCTTTGCAATCATTGGGCAGTTCGTACAGGAACTGGTTTCGTCAGATGAAACAAGGATTGCAATTGTTTGTGATCCATTACTAAATAGAATTTTCGGCCATATATATACTGGCGAAATTTGGTGACACCATACACAACAGCCAAAGCCTCGTTCTCAATTTGTTAATAGTTACACTGAGCTTTGGACAACACTTTTGATGCGGAATCAGTAGGCCTGTCTTTATCACCAATTCTGTGTGAGAGCACTGCACCGATTCCGTAAGAAGATGTGTCAGCTTGCAATACAACTGGTTTGTCAAGATCAAAGTGAACTAAGCATCGATCACTGAGCAATGCGTCTTTATGTTTTTGAAAAGCTGCTTGGCACACATCTGTAAAAACAAAGGGGACATTCTTGCGACACAAGTGATGGAATGGCACCGCTATTAGCGCAGCATTCGGTATGAACCGAATATAACAGTTCATTTAACCTAAGACTGACTGCAATTCTGTGACATTGCAAGGAACTGGAAAATCTCGTATGGCTAACAAATGCCACTGAAGAGGATGGACGCCTTGACTGTTTATGAGATGACCAAGATACTGCAACTCAGATTTCAAAATGGTTCAAATGGCTCTGAGGACTATGGGACGTAACATCTGAGTCATCAGTCCCCTAGACTTAGAACTACATAAACCTAAGGACATCACACACTTCCGTGCCCGAGGCAGGGTTCGAATCGGCGAACGTAGCAGCAACGCGGTTTCACACTGAAGGCTCTAGAACCACTCGGCCACAGCGGTCGGCAACTCAGGCTTAAAAAAGTCATACTTGCCCAGTCTACACATTAGTCCTGCCTTAGATAACACTCAAAACAACACACGTAAATTTGCAATGTCTACGACCTGCTAGGAGAATATCGTCCAAATAAGAAACTTCCTGGCAGATTAAAACTGTGTGCCCGACCGAGACTCGAACCCGGGACCTTTGCCTTTCGCGGGCAAGTGCTCTACCAACTGAGCTACCGAAGCACGACTCGCGTCCGGTACTCACAGGTTTACTTCTGCCAGTACCTCGTCTCCTACCTTCCAAACTTTACAGAAGCTCTCCTGCGAACCTTGCAGAACCAGCACTCCTGAAAGAAAGGATATTGCGGAGACATGGCTTAGCCACAGCCTGGGGGATGTTTCCAGAATGAGATTTTCACTCTGCAGCGGAGTGTGCGCTGATATGAAACTTCATATCAGCGCACACTCCGCTGCAGAGTGAAAATCTCATTCTGGATCGTCCAAATAGTTTGAACCGCTGGGCACTTGCGCAGTCAGTTGTTCCAAACACCGTTGGAAAATTGTGGGTGTGGAAGTAATGCCAAAACGCAAATGCAAATATTTAAACAAGCCGAATTGAGTGTCTACTACAGACACTTTATGAGATTCATCAAGCGGCATGTGAAGATATGCATCGTGCAAATCAATTTTTGAAAAGAAGCGTCCTGCGCCTAATTTGTCCACGACATCCTCTGGTCGTGGCAATGAATAAGTATCAGTGACAGTTTTATCTGTAGACATAAAGTCAACACAGAGGCGAATGCGACCAGAAGGTTTGTGGAGCAAAACCAGCAAACTTGCCCAATGGCTCGCTGATATGGGCGCAATGATTCCAGTATCTTGCAATTCTTTAAGTTCAGCGGTGAGTTTGTCCCGTAATACAGTAGGAACATTAGCCCGGCTAAAATTCGTCTGAGCATTGTCTTTCAGCGTAGGAAGTTTTTATAGACCACCAGCATCCACGACAAACGTCGTAGAACATTTCAGGGAAAGTCTTGAGTACATAGGAAATAAATATCCAAATTATCCATTAGTTGTAGGTGGAGACTTTAATATGGCATCCACTGACAGGCAAAATTACACGTTTATCACAGGGGGCAGCAGCAAAGACTCGTGTGAAGTTATTCTAGGAGCGCTCTCAACATATAACCTTGAGCAATTGGTTAGAAAACCAACTCGAGGTCGGAACATATTAGATCTCTTGGCCACAAAGAGATCTGATCTTTTTGAGGAAGTTAAGCTAGAAGAATGTATTAGCGACCATAATGTCGTTGTGGCTTCCATGTCAGTGGAACTAGCAAAAAACCAAACAATCTGCGTAGAGTTTTCTTGTTTCGGAAAGCACATTGAAGGGTCATTAATGAATATCTTAATAGTCAGCTCCAAGCATTTTACCAGAAATTATGCGAAATGAAAGCAGTTGTCAAACGGTCAAAGAGAAATTCTTTTAACGAATTTAAAAGTAATATTTTATCGGTAGATACTAAAATTAAAAAAAATTTGGTCGTACGTAAAATCTATGAAGGCTACTAATAATTCATTACCTTCTCTTGCAGACAGTACGGGTAATGTAACGGATGATGATTAACAGAATGCCGAAATTCTAAATCTAGCTTTCAAAAACTCGTTTACGGTAGAGGACTGCAGCATCATTACCCTTCATTTATCGAACAAACGCAAGGATGCCTGACATAGTGTTTAGTGTATCTGGGATTGTAAAACAGTTAAGATCCCTAGACGCCAGGAAGGCATCTGGCCCAGAAGGTATCCCCGTAAGAGTATATGTTGACTATGCTTCAAATGTAGCACCATTTTTATCCATCATCTATCAGAGATCATCGAAACAGAGGAAAGTTCCACGGGACTGGAAGAAGGCCCAGGTCATAGAAGTCTATATAAAGGGGAGAAAATCGGATGCACATAATTACCGGCTAATTTCACGGACATCTATTTGTTATACAATCATGGAACATATTCTCAGTTGACATAATGACCTTTCTAGACTCTGAGAAACTCATCTGCAGAAACCAGCACGGTTATAGGTAACAGCGGTCATGCGGGACACAGCTGGCCTTCTTAGTGCGTGATATACAACAGGCTCTATATACCGGCTCCCTGGTTGATGCCATGTTTCTCGACTTTCGAAAGGTGTTCGACTCAGTTCCGCACTGTCGCATGCTCCAAAAAGTGCGCGCTTACGGTCTATCCGATGACATATACGGTAGGATAGAAAGTTTTCTAACAGACAGGCAGCAGTATGTCGTCCAGAATGGGGTGACTTCAACAGAAACAAGCAGAACTTCAAGTGTGCCCCAGGGCAGCGTAATAGGTCCGCTTGTTTTAACGATTTACATAAACGGTTTGGTTGTTGGTATTGACAGCGGCATTACACTGTTTGCTGATGATGATGTAGTCCATAGGAAAGTAATAAAAAAAGGAAGTTGTGAACAAATCAATGAGGATTCGCAGAAATTAAATCTCATTATTAGTAAGTGTAAAAATGGTTCAAATGGCCCTGAGCACTATGGGACTTAACTTCTGAGGTCATTAGTCCCCTAGAACTTAGAACTACTTAAACATAACTAACCTAATGACATCACACGCATCAATGCCCGAGGCAGGATTCGAACCTGCGACCGGAGTCGGCGCGCGGTTCCAGATTGAAGCGCCTAGAACCGCTCGGCCACATCGCCCGGCTTTAGTAAGTGTAACCTATTGCGTATAACATGGCGAAACTCCCCATTTATATACGAGTTCAAAAAGCGGTAACATCGGTCAAGTATCTGGTTGTAGTGACGCCAAACAAATGGTCTCAAATTGAACGGATTACACAAGTAACAAGCAAGGCGATCAGTAGATTGCGATATATTGGTAGAATCCTGCAGCGATGCGGTCCTTCAACAAAGGAATTTGCTTACAATACAATAGTTCGTCCAGTCTTAGATTATTGTTCGTTTATATGGGACCCTTACCAGTTGGGTCTGATTCAAGACATTGAGAGGGTTCAAATAAGAGCAGCAAGATTCGTGACTGGTACATTTAGCCATTGCGAGAGCAGTACAAATCTCGTAGAAAGTTTGAAATGGACACACTTGCAGATAGACGACGTGCTAAATGGAAGGGGCTGCTCACTAAATTCCAAAATCGCATCTTCGCCCACGCCCGGGTTCCCGGGTTCGATTCCCGGCGGGGTCAGGGATTTTCTCTGCCTCGTGATGGCTGGGTGTTGTGTGCTGTCCTTAGGTTAGTTAGGTTTAAGTAGTTCTAAGTTCTAGGGGACTTATGACCACAGCAGTTGAGTCCCATAGTGCTCAGAGCCATTTGAACCATTTGAACCATTTTCGCCGAGGATATAGAGCATATATTATTATCACCATTCAAAGATAAGGGAAATTAGAGCTCGTACTGAGGCGTTCAGGCAGTCGCTTTTCCCTTGCGCGATCCACGAGTGGAGCAGAGCGGGAGGAAATACACTCCTGGAAATGGAAAAAAGAACACATTGACACCGGTGTGTCAGACCCACCATACTTGCTCCGGACACTGCGAGAGGGCTGTACAAGCAATGATCACACGCACGGCACAGCGGACACACCAGGAACCGCGGTGTTGGCCGTCGAATGGCGCTAGCTGCGCAGCATTTGTGCACCGCCGCCGTCAGTGTCAGCCAGTTTGCCGTGGCATACGGAGCTCCATCGCAGTCTTTAACATTGGTAGCATGCCGCGACAGCGTGGACGTGAACCGTATGTGCAGTTGACGGACTTTGAGCGAGGGCGTATAGTGGGCATGCGGGAGACCGGGTGGACGTACCGCCTAATTGCTCAACACGTGGGGCGTGAGGTCTCCACAGTACATCGATGTTGTCGCCAGTGGTCGGCGGAAGGTGCACGTGCCCGTCGACCTGGGACCGGACCGCAGCGACGCACGGATGCACGCCAAGACCGTAGGATCCTACGCAGTGCCGTAGGGGACCGCACCGCCACTTCCCAGCAAATTAGGGACACTGTTGCTCCTGGGGTATCGGCGAGGACCATTCGCAACTGTCTCCATGAAGCTGGGCTACGGTCCCGCACACCGTTAGGCCGTCTTCCGCTCACGCCCCAACATCGTGCAGCCCGCCGCCAGTGGTGTCGCGACAGGCGTGAATGGAGGGACGAATGGAGACGTGTCGTCTTCAGCGATGAGAGTCGCTTCTGCCTTGGTGCCAATGATGGTCATATGCGTGTTTGGCACCGTGCAGGTGAGCGCCACAATCAGGACTGCATACGACCGAGGCACACAGGGCCAACACCCGGCATCATGGTGTGGGGAGCGATCTCCTACACTGGCCGTACACCACTGGTGATCGTCGAGGGGACACTGAATAGTGCACGGTACATCCAAACCGTCATCGAACCCATCGTTCTACCATTCCTAGACCGGCAAGGGAACTTGCTGTTCCAACAGGACAATGCACGTCCGCATGTATCCCGTGCCACCCAACGTGCTCTAGAAGGTGTAAGTCAACTACCCTGGCCAGCAAGATCTCCGGATCTGTCCCCCATTGAGCATGTTTGGGACTGGATGAAGCGTCGTCTCACGCGGTCTGCACGTCCAGCACGAACGCTGGTCCAACTGAGGCGCCAGGTGGAAATGGCATGGCAAGCCGTTCCACAGGACTACATCCAGCATCTCTACGATCGTCTCCATGGGAGAATAGCAGCCTGCATTGCTGCGAAAGGTGGATATACACTGTACTAGTGCCGACATTGTGCATGCTCTGTTGCCTGTGTCTATGTGCCTGTGGTTCTGTCAGTGTGATCATGTGATGTATCTGACCCCAGGAATGTGTCAATAAAGTTTCCCCTTCCTGGGACAATGAATTCACGGTGTTCTTATTTCAATTTCCAGGAGTGTATCACTTTGGTGCGAATTGTGCCCTCCGCCACGCACCGCTTGGTGGCTGTCGGGGTGTATATGTAGATGTAGATGTAGAAGTAGATGTAGTATGTTCAACAAAACTGTTAGCTTTGCCAAAACCTTCAGCAAAGAGTTCTGTGAATTCTTTTAGCAAGCTAGCTTCACCGTGTTTTGCATTGAATGCAGACACTGACGACACGTTTTCTTGAATGTTAAAGCGAAAAAAATCACAAAATTCAGTGATTGCAGCACTATAAAAGTAACTGTTCGCGTATGCCAGCAATATATGGCAGGCAAAGTACATGTCCAAGAATGGGAATGTCCTGTCCACTGTAAGCTGTCAGTTGCGTGCTAGTTTTAGACAGGCGTTGGGAGCTTAACAGTTTATATGTCTGACGACTGAGCAATGTGTCAGAGGCACCCATGTCCAACTGAAGTATCACACGTTTCCCAAAAATAAGTAAATAAATAAAAAGTTTGTTTGACTGGCGTATCACTCAAGAAACTGCACGCTTGCTAATTTTGCTAATACATGTTGCAGACTTAGAATATACGGCATTTATGACATCAGCCTTGTGACTAGAGCTTTGCGAGTGGGCCGCATTATTATGTTTGTTCCGTTGCAAACATACGGATTGTACATGTCCTTTCCTTCAAAAAGCATAATAGTGAGCTTCTCGGGAGGGGCAGTCTTGGTGTTTGTACCTCAAATACGATCGACGGCAAGACGTAATTCTGTTCGCTTTTTTAGCTGCCGGTGTAGCGAACAGCTTATGCGGTGTGGAAGGTTGCTTACTCGGCGTGTCGAGCTGCCGCCACCGCTGAATAGGCCGATCGGAAACAAGGGAGTCAACCCCACAAATAGCTGGTCACTCGAATTTATGAGCTGACAGGGCACCTGAATCGCACTGATCTAATATATCTGCACTACCTGCTGAAATGACGGATCAGATTGTTGCAAAATGTGTTCTCTGAGTTTGACATCGGGTACATTTTTCACGACATAATGTCTGAATATAAAGCACTGCAAGCATGTGTGAATTTTCATTTTCTTGTCATACCCTCTCGTGATAATTTGTTCTGACCGGTTTTTGCCACTAAAGAACTGATACGTAGCAGCTATCACATTCACTTGTCGGTCATAATGGTTAGTCAGCGAAGAGATGACTGGATCATACGCATATTCCCTCTGAGTGGCGTTTGAAAAGAATTTCTGAATGAGGCAGAACACTGCACTTCCTTCTGTGGATAACAGATGTGGAAGTTTTGCAGTACCTGGTACTTTGTGAATGATGACGTGTAACCATTCGAGCCAGTCCTATTCTTGGTCACGAAACTGTTGAAAAGAAGGTGTAGCAGCTGTAGTAGACGGTGCTTGTTCCACTGGGCCCGCAGTGTTTCCCAGTAACTACTGCACCATGTTGAGTAACGCGGAGATCTGTGCCATCTGGAACTGAAGCGTCTCCATTAGTTGTGTGGCACCTATCGCTTCCAGTTGTGGCATCTGAGTAGAAGGCGGGGCAGGAGGGGTGGGCGTGTTGGAAGACACAAATTTCTGCATCACCCACCTGAAAATATCGATTAGCAAAAACAACAAGAAACTGTACCATCAATTAAACGCCACTGTAAAGAAAAGACAAGAGAGAATTAATGCGCCAGAAATAAAACAGAAACCTCTGTGGCCGTTTGGCAGTGTGTCCGGCAGATACTCTCCGCCAAATGTGGGGTCCTGCTTACTCGTCTCGTATAGGGTGCCTGAAAGATGCAGCGTTCCCGGAATGCTACATAAGAATAAAAACAAATCGCATTAGATAGTGTTGGAAGTTCCATGCGCCTTTTCGCGGGTGATGCTGTAGTATACAGAGAAGTTGCAGCATTAGAAAACTGCAGCGAAATGCAGAAAGATCTGCAGCGGATAGGCACTTGGTGCAGGGAGTGGTAACTGATCCTTAACATAGTCAAATGGAATGTATTGCGATTACATAGAAAGAAGGATCCTTTATTGTATGATTATATGATAGAGGAACAAACACTGGTAGCAGTTACTTCTGTAAAATATCTGGGAGTATGCGTACGGAACGATTTGAAGTGCAATGATCGTATAAAAGTAATTGTTGGTAATGCGGGTGCCAGTTTGAGATTCATTGGGAGAGTCCTTAGAAAATGTACTCCAACAACAAAGGAGATGGCTTTCAAAACACTCGTTCGACCTATACTTGAGTATGGCTCATCAGTGTGGCATCCGTACTAGGTCGGGCTGACAGAGGAGACAGAAAAGATCCAAAGAAGAGCGGTGCGTTTCGTCACAGGGTTATCTGGTAAGCGTGATAGCGTTACGGAGGTGTTTAGCAAACTCAAGTGGCAGACTCTGCAAGCGCTCTGCATCACGGTGTAGCTTGCTGTCCAGGTTTCGAGAGGGTGCGTGTCTGGATGAGGTATCGAATATATTGCTTCCCCCTACTTATGCCTCTCGAGGAGATCACGAATGTAAAATTAGAGAGATTCGAGCGCGCATGGAGGCTTTCCGGTAGTCGTTCTTCCCGCGAACCATACGCGAGTGGAACAGGAAAGGAAGGTAATGACAGTGGCACGTAAAGTGCCCTCCGCCACACACCGTTGGGTGGCTTGCGGAGTATAAATGTAGATGTAGATTATTAGCTTTTATTACAAGTAAGATGATTGACAATACTTAACTTTAAATTTACAATGACGTCGCAAGTAATGGGCGACATGCAAACAATCAATGTCCTTTGCTGCATACAAAGTCCATGTAAGCAACTGATATGGATCACACGTCACTGCTGTCACGGTGCTCTCGTAGTACTGTGATAATACCGTCCGGCCAAGGGTGGCAGGAGCGGCGCTTATAATCCCTTCGGCTAGAGGGCGATCCTCTCATGATATGGTCTTATTCAGCGCACCATTGGCTGACGCCGTCTCACTGCCGTCTCTTCTCTTGCATTCTTCGTCTTCGTGATTACGCCAGAAAACTACCTGATAAAAATTATTTGGACAGCTATTAGTGGACATTAATGTTGGTTAGTCCAGCCTTCGTTGTTATAAGAGATTCAGTTCTGTTGGTGACACTTTCAAGGAGTTATCTGAACGTCTGAGGACCCATGGCGGCCGATTCTTCCTAAATAGCCCGTAGCCCAAAATAGAGAAAGTAATGTGTCGGACACTGAGATCTGGAGCGATGTCGACGTTCTGCCCTGTCCTTTAGGAGATACACTGTGTTCAGGTTGGTACTCCTGAACAGAACAGTCCATTTAAGTAACGTTATTGTCCACAAACTATTGACCCACAGTTGCTGCTTTATATAAGGTTAAATTATCATGCTGATGCAGTCAATGTCTCTTCAATAATCCTCTACTGTACGCCATAAACAATGTTTCAAAATACGCTCATAGATTTCCGTATTTGTTATTTACCTAAGCGCAATAAGGGGACCGTAACCTTATCACGAAAAATACCCCATAGTGTAACAAACCCTTCTCTATACTTCACTGCTGATACTATAGAGGGTGGCAGGTAACTTTATTCAGGCATTCGCCAAACCCAAATCATTCCATCAGATCCGTACAGTGTACGGTATCATTCATCACTGCATATCATTCTTTTCTAGTCATCCACTATCGAGTGACGTCGCTCTTTATACCTCGCGAAGCGTCGCTTAGCACTGACGGTGTAAAGAGATGTGACTTAATGAGGAACCGCCCTAGCACCAAACCCCATTCTTTTTAATTCACTATGCACAGGCGTTGTGCTAGCTGTACTGCCGTTTGCACATTGAATAATGATTCTTTCTGCTTATTGCTTGTAATGTTAAACGACTACAATACCTCTAACCTCATATTTCTAACGTGCCAACAAAAGCCAATACATAACGTGCAGCAGGACCTCTGATCGTGAGTTATTCTGACTTACAACTCTGCCAGGTGCAGAAATTTCTAGGGTACCATCTACAACAGAGTCTGTACATGAACACTTACATTTATCGTTTGCATTTTTAAAATTACTTTTATTGCTCAGTATGCATTGGGAACTGATCCAGGCCAGGAAACGACACTGGAAAAATAAAATTAATCACCTCCAGTAGAGCCGGCCGGTGTGGCCGAGGGGGTCAAGGCGCTTCAGTCTGGAACCGTGCGACCACTACGGACGCAGGTTCGAATCCTGCCTCGGGCGTGGATGTGTGTGATGACCTTAGATTAGTTAGGTTTAATTAGTTCTTAGTTCTAGGGGACTGATGACCTCAGACGTTAAGTCCCATAGTTCTCAGAGCCATTTGAACCATTTTCACCTCCAGCAGGCATCAGGCGACTACCATGTGACAATGCATTGGTTTGGAAAGGAAAAGAATCCACGTGCTTTTTCAAGCTAGAGTCACTCACTGAATACGCTGAGCTGACTAAAGTCGAGGGATAGCGGTATGCACATATACAGACGGCGGTAGTATCGCGTACGCAAGGTATAGATGGGCAGTGCATTGGCGGAGCTGTCGTTTATACTCAGATGATGATGTGAAAAAGGCTCCGACGCGGCTATGGTTGCACGACGGGAATTAGCAGACTTTGAACGCGGAATGGTAGTTGCAGCTATACACATGTGGCATGCCATTTCTGAAATCCTTTGGGAATTTAGTGTTCTAAAATCCACTGTATCATGACTGTGCCAAGAATACCAACATTCAGTCATTACTTATTACCACGGAAAAGCAGTGGCCGACGGCCTTCACTTAACGAACGAGAGCAGTGGCGTTTGCGTAGACTTACCAGTGCTAACAGACAAACAGCACTACGTGAAATAACAGCAGAAATCTATGTGAGAAGTACGACGAACGTACGCAATAGGACAGTGCGGCAAACTTTAGGTTTAGTGGGATATGGTAGAGGACGATCAAAGCGACTGTCCTTCCTAACAGCATGACGTCGGCTGCAGCGCCTCTCCTGGGCTCGTGACCATATCAGTTGGAGCCCTGACGACTGAAGAACTGCGGTCCCGTAAGATGAAACCCCACTCCAGATGATAATAGCTGATAGTAGGATTCGAGTGCGGCGCACACCCCCGAAGCAGCCCACCAAGGCACTGTGAAATCTGGCTGTGGCTCCATAATGGTGTAGACTGTGTTTACATGGAATGGACTGAGTCATCTTGTCCAGCTGAACCGATCAGTGTCTGGAAGTGAGTATGTTTGGCTGTGTTGTGACCATTTGTAGCATTTCATGGATTTCATGTCCCCAAACAATATTTCTGCAGAGTATTTCTAACGGCTTGTTGAACCCATGCCACTTCTTGTTGTTGCACTGTGCTGGGCAAAGGGAGATCCGACACGATATCAGCAGGTATCCCAGGCCTTCAGTCACCTCAGTGAATTAGGTGCCGCAGGGCTACCAAATTTTGAGAATTGCTTTCGCCTGCTATACTTCATAGTCCCAAACTTCCGCATGGAGTTATGACCTAGTAATTTAGTGAGTTTGTCGAAGTGCCAAAAGATGCCTGTGTGTTCCACGTATCAGGAACAAAAGAAGGAAGGAAGATTGTGTTTAATGTCCCATCGACATCGAGTTCGTTAGAGACGGAGAACAAGCTCGGATTGTGTCAAGGATGGTGGAAGGAAATCGGCCTTCCCCTTTCGAAGAAATCATCCCGGCATTTTCCTCAAGGGATTTAGGGAAATCACCAAAAATTTAAATCTCGAGGGCCGTCGTCCGGCGGAATGCGAGCCCAGTGTGTTCCCACTGCGCCAACCTGTTCGATCCACGTACCAGTAATGAGTGAATTAATGTTACACTATGAACATAGCGTTCATCGTTTTGGAAGACGGTGGTGTGTACAGTGTACTCACCATGAAGACGTAGAAAAATGGGCAACCTTTGATCATTAAGAATGCTGTAACACTTTGGTCAGCCTGAAATACACTCTCCATACAGTGCGGGGTAACTGCATCCACCGGTACTTGGAGCAATCGTCACCATATATTAACTGCAAAGCAGCAGAATCGTGGTAATGGGTAATGCTAATCACACTGTAAACTGAGCGTCATTGTCCTACCCTTTCAACTGACCATTAAGCCTCATCTTGTAAGCAGACAGTGATCGCCCACCCTGTAAACAGAAAATCAGTGCCACACCCTGTAAACTGATCACCATTATCCCACCCTGTAAAGTCAGCAAAATTAACCCAGCTTGTAAACTGAACGTTATTAATCCACACTCTAAACTGACCACCATTGCCCCAGCCTGGAAAATGACCGTTATTATCCCATCCTGTAAACTGATCCTCATGGCCACACTCTGTGTAGTGTCTTGCCTCGTCCTATAAACTAACGGTCATTGCTGCTGTAAACAGTCGACTACCTGTCCTGTTTCCACGTTGTTTGGCCCACTGGCCCACGTTGTTTGGCCCACTTTATGTGCTGTTAAGTCTGACGGCCTTTTACGAGCTACTTATCTCCAGACGTCTATAGCATAAAGTTCCCTTTTACAAAATGTGGTTTACATGGAACTCCATTCACCGACAAAAGCAACTAATGTAGGACTCGTCAGTGACGTCACGCTCTTCTCTGGCCCTTGTCAGTTAGGCTCTTTTAACGACCCTTGTCTTTCACCGTGTTACAAGGATGCGTAGACACGTTGAGCAGTTTATGCTGATACACCAGAGATCGAGATCCTTAACACAGTACCTCATTTCAGCCTTTCTGTTGCCCCACCCCTCCATTACGAACAACGAAGTATTAAATTACTTGAATGTTTCTGTCTTGTAATAGTTGGGAAGATGTTACTGATGGTACTGATTATACCACTTAATTTGTCCACTTATCAAATATTGTGGTTTAATAACAACTTACCACGTTGTCAACCAGAGCCACTCATCTCGTAGTGATAGCGGCGTAATTATTCGATCACCACACGTGTCTAATAATTCTCGCGTATGCGAGAGTTAACTCTTAGGGACGACTTAAAATTGTGTAAATTGTTGCCAGACCAGTTTCTACATCACGACACTTCGATTTCGTCGCACAAAGTTTTCATAGGCTTCAGAGCATCATTTAAACGACTTCACTTTCTGATTAGCATCATTTCCGTGACTTAACTTTCTGGTAAATGGCATCACTCAACTCAAAAAGAATTTTAAAACATTTTCATCATCAAAGCACGTTACAGGAATGATACAGCAGCACTGTTATTATTATTTAACAAAGAATTTGACATCAGTGTTTGCCGTCACACAGTGTGTGCACTAGGCATTTGTCCTCGGAGCTCGCTTAACTTCGATTCCATTCCTGCCGCGCTGCAAACAGTGGGCCTATATCATCCACACAAGCGCATTGGGAGAGAAGGTAGTGCAGTAAATCACTTGATAAAAACAAGGTCTCCGGTCCAGATTGTTTACTAGTCAGATTCCTTCTTAGTATGTTGATACAATGGCTCCATATGTAGCAATTGTGTACAACCGTTCGCTCATAGAAAGATCCTTACCTAAGGACTAGAAAATTGCTTTAGTCACACCAATACCGAAAGAGGGAGGGAGGAGTAATTGGCTGAATTACAGGTTTTGGGACTTATACTGCGTTCGAACATTACGAATTACCTCGAAGAAAACGATTTATTGACAAGGATTTAGAAAATATCGTTCTTGTGAAACACAACTAGCTCTTTATATTCATGAAGCAATGGGTGCTGTCGACAGGGGACGTCAAATCGATTCCACGTTTTTAGATTTACGGAAGGATTTGAACACCATTCCTCACAAGCGTCTTCTAACCAAATTGCATGTCTATGGAATATCACCTCAGTCGTGCGACTGGATTCGTGATTTCCTGTCAGAAAGGTCACAGTTCGTAGTAATAGACGGAAACTCATCGGGGAAAACCGAAGTAATATCCAGTGTTCCCCAAGGCCCTCTATTGTTCCTGATCTACATTAACGACATAGGAGACAATCTGAGTAGCCCTCTTAGATTGTTTGCAGATTATGCTGTCATTTACCGTATTGAAAAGTCATCAGATGACGAAAACCAACTGCAGAATGATTTAGATAAGTTCGTTCGAAAAGTGGCAATTGACCCTGAATAAAGAAAAATTTGAAGTTATTCACATGAACACTAGAAGAAATCGACTAAATTTCGATTACGCGAAAAACACACAAATATGAAGGCCGTAAATTCAACTACATACTTAAGCATTTCAATTACAAATAACCTAAATTGAAACGATCTCATAGCTAAAGTTGTGGGTAGAGCCAACCAAAGACTGTGATTCACTCGTAGAACACTTAGAAGATGCAACAGGTCAACTAAAGAGACTGCTTACACCATGCTTGCCTGCCCTATGCTGGAGTATTGCTGTGCGGTGTGGGATCCGCATCAGGTAGGACTGACGGATAACATTGAAACAGTTCAAAGAAGGGGAGCTCGTTTTGTATCATAGCGAAATAGGAGAGACAGTGTCACAGGTATGATACGTGAACTGTAGTGACAATCATAAAAACTAAGGCGTTTTTCATTACGACGGCACCTTCTCATGATATTTCAATCAGCACTATCCGCCTTGGACTGCTAAAACATTCTGTTGGCACCCATCTACATAGGGAGGAATGATCATCACGATAAAATAAGAGAAATCATGGTCTGAAAAGAAAAATTTAAGTGTTTGTTTTCCCGAGACGTCCGAGAGGGAACGGTAGAGAGACAGGTTGAAGGTGATTCTTTGAACCCTCTACCAGGCACTTTTCAACAGCAGAGTAATGACGTAGATGTAGATGTTGTTCATCAGCTTACTCTGTTTACTATTCGAAATGCTAATTCAATATCATAAAGGTCCTTAGGGCGGTACATAGTCATTTATTTACGATTACTAAATGAGTTTTACACTGTTAACTACTCTGAATTCATACATACTCATACAGATTTAAAATATTTAACAACAAAAAACCAACAGTCTCACTGGCTTTGTCTATCAGGCAGCTTCTCATACACTGCAAGACAGAAATAATCTCACCACGCACCACGAAGTGATAACCCGAATCGGACGGAAAGCGGTAAATGTGATGCAAATGTACAGACAAAAAAAAATCACAATTTCAGAATAATTGCATCATTTATTCAAGAGAAAGTGTTTTACGAATAGAACAAGTCAATAGCTCGCTGGTCCAGGTGTAGCCCTTGTGTAAGCTCTTATTCAGCTAGGCAATGAGTAGAGTTGTTGCTCATCATGCTCCAAACGTTCTCTAGCGGGAGAGATCCGGCTAACTCGCTTGGCAATACCAAGAAAAGCAGTAGAAGCTCTCGCTGTGTCCAAGCGGGCGTTATATTGCTGAAATGTAAGCCCAGGATGGCTTTCCGTGATCGGGAACGAAACAGAGCGTAGAACTTCGGTCAACGTACCATCATGTAGTGAAGATCGCCGATGATGACAACCTAAATCGTCCTGCTGTGAAATGGAATGGTACCCATGACAATCACTGCTGGATGTTGCGCCGTATGGCGGTCGACAGCGAGGTTGGTATCCCACCGTTGTCCAGGGCATCTCCACCCAAGTCTTTGCTGTCCATCGGGACTTAATCCGAAGCAGGACTCATGACTGAATACAACTGTATTCCAGTCAATAAGATTCCAGGCCGAATAACTGCTTGCTTAAAAGCCAGAGGCGGTACAGCGCATCACTGACTTTCTCAATTTGCGAAGCTCTTCTCTTGAATAAATCATTTAATTATTGTGAAATTGTACTCATTTGTTCCTAAATGTACATCAAATTATATTCAAGACAAATTTTAAGCTTTTATAGCGTAATTAGGTAGTTTGATACGTAGTCAGCTATCCTAGTAGTCGTATTCTGCTTGGCTCGAATATTAAGGGGGAGGGGGCGGTTTTATAGTTCTTCAGCCGATATCGGAGGTACAGAACGGAGATAGATTAATCCAAGATAGTCACAGAATCGCCTGATATTGAGCATTCGACCCAGCTCCATACCATAGGACTGTGGAGGTTTCTCGAAACGATGCTTCTTCTACCATGCGAGAGGAGTTTCCTGTCTCGACCAAAATTGCCAAACGCCTGTAGGAACTATGTACGGTCGGCTCCGTTCGCACCAATATGAGACTCCCAGACGGGTGCACCCTGTGTGCTCACTTGCTCGAGCGATTCTAGGCGCTTCAGTCTGCAACCACGCCTAACATTGGAGCTCCCAATGAAAATCAATCACATACCCTTGGTATGTGTGGACTTTTCAGGAAGATCAAAGCAGTTCCAACAGACGCAGGGTTCCATGCTGGCACTGTCGTACTTTTAGATCCTTCCTTCAGTCGTAGTGGGGTAGCCGTGAGGCCCGCACTTTTACCCCTTTATCCAAATCCTCGTAACGCTGTCAGGTAAGTGTCAACCAAACGGAACGAGCGAACCGGAAGACGCTGCGATGTCAGGGATCTCAGACAATACTGTAGGCACCAGAAGTGCCAGCGTATGCGTCTCTGGTACCCCAACACCACCACAGCCTGTAGTCGTCGGCCAAGTTAAGAAAAGCTTCCATGTCTCCACAAGCAAGAACAAATTTTCCAATATTCCATACATCTCTATACATAGTTATGCTGCAATTAATGCTTTCTACATAAGTTAGTACAGTACCAAGTAATTCTTCCACACTACAAATCAATGTAGGCTTAAAAGAGATCCAAAAATTACGGAAGCATGCTGAAAAGTAATGTGTCCGCATTTTTTTATAATAAAACTCTTTAAATGGAACAAATGTTATTAACAGTCTTTATGTTTATTCTTCGTGTCTAATTATCAGCCACTCTCAGGCGCTAGAAGTCTTCGAACTGTAACGTGTATCATAATGGTACGTAAAGTAACAATGTTGGTGCGCGAGAAAAAGCGTGCTATAATCGAGTTTCGAATTCGAAGAGTTCGTCCACGCGTGGAATGAACTTTTCTTCAGCATGACAAAGCCGGACCTCACACGAGCGCTGCGACATCTGCAGATATCCGACGCCTTGTGTTCACTGTCATCTGTCGTCCTCCACACAGTGCCGACTTGGCCACATACGATTTTCATCTGTTTCCAAAACATGAAGACCTCCTTCGAGGACTTCACACTGACAGCGATGTAGCAGTGCAGGTTAGGTCGTGGCCCCAGCAACAAAGATAAACATTCTACGTGACAAATAAAACTTTAAGATCTTTCCCGTAAGCCTTCAGCGTGGCCTCGTAATAACACTAACACCCCATATAGACTACGATCAGCTTGAATTATTGGAGCTTCTACGTACGTCCCAGTGTGTCTGACGAGCTTGGACTTTGATTCGACTTTTCTGATTTTCAGACGGGCAGAAAACATTTAACCGTGTGTTTTCTAGCTTCGCAAAGCATATTACTATTGCGAAAAGCATAAGATCGCTGATGGTGTATATTTAAACTAATATCAGAACATCAGAAGACCTGATTCCCAATATACATTTACTGCATTAATTCTTATGAAGTCTGTCAAAAAATATGTCCCAACCCATGGCGTAGGAGTGCTGACATAAGCTGCCTTGCAGCTAGTACTTTATCCTCCACTCTTTCAGCAACCTACCACTCATTCAGTCTCTGGTTTTAAATAACTAAAAGTTTATTGTCCGAAAATGTGATAATATTATCCGATAAATCTCGTTTTCAAAAAGAATATGACAATCTGAAATGTTATGTACAGGGTGTGCAGAGATTCCCGTTACAATCTTATACGATTTATAGAGGGGAGGAAATACGTAATATTTTGAGAAGTTACTCATGTCAGGATACGTTATCCAACGACACTACAGAGCGTCAAAGTTGTAGGCGCCGGCGCCTGTAAATTTATTAAAGTTATTTACTCAGTCCCCTCTACAAATCCTTTAAGTTTGTAACGGTAATTTCCGAACATCCTGCATATTAGAACACACAATATTGATTTCTGTTCATTGTCGTTTGCCGAATAACTGGCTGATGCGTTTCCTCAAAGACTGCCGCCGTAGCATTTTGAACATCCTCAGAGAGGGCACTACTGGGAACGCCGGGTTACACGTCAGTGTACAGGAATCATTGTCTCGCTGGAATTCCTGTGGTCTCATGCTTCTTGGAACGGCAGCAATCAGGAGCACAATGGCGGATATTCTGCTGTATTATTGAGTGAAATGTGTTGTAATTTCAGTGAGCAGTTTCATCCGCTGCTCCTGAAATCCTCCTGCGTTTGCTACAGTGTTCCTGCAAAAAGCGTTTGTGAACCTGTCACTTGACAGGGATGTAAGACGTGCGAGTAACTCTAATAATCTCGTTATCGACAGTACTGTCGGACATTTTACACATTTAGGTCTACAATACGTAGCTGTCCAAGGAAATCCGACAGTGGTTAAGACACCAGACACCTTTTTCAGGATAGTTAATCATCTGACTCATTTGATACTGCAACGCCACGGTTTCCTCTCTAGTGCCAGTCTCTTAATCCGAGAATACCTTTTACATGCGAAATTCTCAATTATTTGTTGGACTGCTCCAATTTCACTCTTTCCGTACGGTTTCTATCCTCTAGAAGTCCCTCTAAATATATCTCATGTCTAAACTCATGTCCTATCATCCTGTCCTCTCTTCTTTTCAATATTTTCCACATACGATGTACGTTCTGTGAGTAATGGAACAAATGTTTTTGTGTGAAAGCAGGTTGGGTTTATTCAGGATTCCTATAAATCATGTATTCCTCACTCTTTTGGCTACAAAATGTAAAAAAATCCTGTATTTGTGCATAACCTTCGTTCAATACGACGACATTTCGCCACATTATTGTGAGGGTTTGTATGCCCTCATGGTACCACTCTACTGGTCGATGTCGGAGCCAACGTCTTGCTCCATCAATAACCTCCACAGCATCCACCTACAGCCACCCACGAATTGCATCCTTCATCGGATGTCGAAAGTGGTAAGATTCGGGCTGTAGGGTGGATGAGGAAAAAAGGTCCAAAGGAGTTTTGTGGCGGCTAACACGCTACAAATTTTTCTTCTATTTTCTGAAGGTAGCACATTACCATTTAGAGTTGATCGTTATACCATGGTGGACAACATCAAATAGAATAATCCCTTCACAGTCTCGGAAGATGGTCGCTATGACTTTATCGGCTGAAAGTGCGCCTGTAAATTTCATTCTTGGGAGGAGAGGTGATGTGGTGCTACTGCATGGATTGATGTTCTGTTTCCGGTTCGAAGTGATGAACCTATGTTTCATTGCCTGTGACTGTTTTCCAAAGCTTGTTGCTATCAGCCTTGTAACGCGCACTTACCTCCGCACAGACGGTCCTTTTGTTGCTCTTTATGATCTCATCGCCTTCTGTTAGGTGGCGACGAAACCAGGAGATCCACACCTTTGAGTACCCCAACTGGTGGACAGGACTGCACTACCAGCAGAGGCGTCCAATTGACCATGCGAGGTGTTTGGTTGTGACCCTTCGATCACCTCGAATGAGATTGTCTGCACGTTTCAACGTTGGAAGAGTCGCAGCAGTGACCCGCCGGCATGCGGGAGATCGGACATGTTTGTGCGACCTTGTTGCTATGTTAACTAGACCTCGGACTTTTAGGTTCTAAAATATTTTAATTAGGTACCTAAAATAGGTTCTGTCACATAGAAATACAGGTTATAAAAATCAGAAAATAGGTGACCAAAATCTGATTTATTTTTTTTTGCCTAGAAAGATAAATAGACAAAAATCCACATTATATTATTGTCCGTCTCCATAATTACAGTCACAGCGAATAATTGACACTTTCTCCAGATTTTCCGTTGAGAAATTGCATCTATTGTTTGATAATAGCATATTGTATCCGGAGAATGAGCGTTCTACGTCAACAGGGTCACCGGATCATATTTAAATGACGGTGTTAGGAGCAATAGGACCGCAGACTCATGTTCTGTTGATTTACCTGATAAGATGTCAGCCACTGTGCAGGGGGTGGTCTGTCCTGGGTCCAATACAACCTGGGAAGAAGTTGAATTTTTTGTGTCACCTCTTGTATCAACCGCAGGCCACGGTGGCCAAGCTGTTCTAGGCGCTTCAGTCACGAACCACACTGCTGCTACGGTCCCAGGTTCGAATGCTGCCCCAGGCATGGATGTGTGCGATGTCCTTAGGTTAGTTAGGTTTAAGTAGTTCCAAGTCTAGGGGACTGATGACCTCAGATGTTAAGTCCCGTAGTTCTTAGAACCATCTGAACCATTTTTTGACAGTATTTCTCTAAAAAAACTTTTGAACTGGCTATTTTCAACTGCATTGAATGGTGTGCTTGCTGTAACATCAGCTCGACATAGGTCAGGATGATATTTGTTTTTGTTTGTGGCATTTGGTTTAGTTACCAACGTTTGTTTCGTATTCGATTTATCCCTGCAACAATGCGACCTCTGTTCAGAACGTACCTAAAAACAAAAAGAAATGAGAAATACTTTGTGGAAGAATTTACAGACGAGATCTACTTAGCAAAATTAACCTACATTATGGGTTTAGAAACCACATTTTCGCATTTGCGTGTATTTGGTCCAAGTTAACCCAGCAAAAACAATAGCTTCACTGTGGGTGTACCAGATAAAAGGTTAACATTTTACTTACGTCTTTGTTGAATGCATTGCAGTGTATTAACTCTTCCATCTGTAGAGAAATCAGAAAATTCTTGTAACCACCGACGAATCAGAGATGATTTGAATCTGGCTACTTTCGGCATCCTTGACTTTCCACAAAATACACTGTCGCTGTGAAACTTATAACCACATCCAAGCAGCACATTGAACGACTGAATAAAGACATTGCAGGTGTTTTAATCAGGCTGTTCCGATAGAGCAGGAAGGCGCCGCAGGCAGATCACATTGCTCCTCCGTGCCCTACCAACCCATTTGACGGTTCGCAGCGAGCGACATCGCTTTGCGAAGCAGGGCGGCCTGGAGCAGCCTGGCGTATGCTGTCGTAGTCTGACTCACGATTGGCGTCCCAGTATGCAAACAAACCAGTTTACAGATATTGTTTTGTAAGTAGCGGGGAAGACCAGAAGAGTACATTTAGTCATACAAATTTCATTTGACTGGAGTTTTAAAAATTAGATACAGTTGAGTTCTAACGTTAAATTAGGTACTTTTAGGATTTTAAAAAATGAGGTACAATCAGGTTCTAACATGAAATTGGGTATGTTAGGTACAATAAAGTTACAATTTTCGATAAAATATTTCCGTAATTCTTAACTGAGAAGACCACAAGAGAATGTTAGTCATAAAAAATTTTGTTTAATTGCATTTTTAAAATTTAGGTACAATCAGGTATTAAACTGAAATTAGATAATTTTAGGTGATATAAAATTTGCGTTTTCGATCACAAATTGGCGTAATTCCTGTAGGTACAACTTTTATTGCCTTTATTTAATGATGAATAAAATAGGTTTTTACCAAAAATCCGATGTATAATGATTACAGACGCCTAGCCCAACGAGTCACCGTGCCTTTGTTCACTGACAGGTGTCTATCGCCATTATGCAAGCGCCTGCGTATATGTGCAGTGCTTTGGTTTCCCGTCAAAAGAAACTCAATGACAGCTCTCAGCTTGGAACAAACCTCCATTTTGAAGGCTTCATACAGCGCCGCTACAAATTGGAACTTCATGAGACCATAACGGCTGAATTGGGAATGTTCCAAGATGTCCCTCAAAAAATTACGCATGTTTTCAGCAGAAACTGGCTGCGAGAAAAAGTGTTGAATTACTTATTGAACGCCCCTCGTACGAGGGTAATCCCAAAAGTATGGTCTCCTATTTGTTTATGAGTACATAGGCCTGTTTATTTCTACAATGGTTTACATCAGTTTACAGCTTGAACATTTCTGTCGACGCATTTTGTAGACGCTGTTGCCGTTTTTTGTGCCCATGTCATACCAGCTCGCCGCCATGCTGTTCAGAAAATTATAAACCTCTTCTTTCACCTCGTCGTTGGAGATAAATCGCTTTCCTGCCAAATATTCTTTTAACCTAGGCAACAGGTGATGGTCACTGGACGCCAAGTCAGTACTATAGGGTGGGTGGGTGACTATGTTCCACTGGAACTGTTGCTGGAGAGCAACGGTTTGCCGATCGTTGTGTGGGCGAGCGTTGTCATGGAGAATGTGTACGCCCTTCCTCAACATTCCTCTTTTCCTGTTCTGAATTGCCCGTTTGAGTTTATTCAGAGTCTCACAGTACCTGTCAGCGTTAATTGTGGTCCCACCGATTCAGCTTCGATGACGAGGTATAAGAAGAGGTTCATAACTTTCTGAACAGCATGGCGGCGAGCAGATATGACACGGGCATACAAAACCTGCCACAGCGTCTACAAAAATGCATCGACAGAAATTGTGATTATGTCGAAAAATAGCTAAATATTCAAGCTGTAAACTGATGGAAACCATTGTAGAAATAAACATGTCTATGTACTTATAAAAAAATAGGATAGCTTACTTTTGGGATTACCCTCGTATAAGCTCGCCAGTTCTGCGGAGAAACTCCCCATTTCTTATCAGTCCAGCTAATTTTCAGTCCGTCTACAGTATCATATATCAAAATGCTTTCATTCACTTCTCTCAGCTTTCTCTTAGAGACCATGAATCATTTCCATAAAATACTGTTATCCAGACATGGGGCAAAGAGGGGTTAGACCTGATAGAGTGGTAGAAACGAATACTGTCTTCGTAATGTCACTATTTATGCCCTCGGGTGGAATGATACATAACTACACTTCACTAGTCGAGAAGAAAAAGCAACCATATTGGTGTATTGTGGCTGTTCAGTTCACTATGTCTGTGAAAGTAAGTTTGTTTCACAGTACCAACTGACTAATGCCCTTTATTTAATTACTGTTATTTCAGATTCATTACACTTATAAAAAGAGCCAGGAAAGTTAGATGAATAGTAGGTTGGAATTGGGTCCAACAATAGCGTGCTTCTGTTTTGCTTTTATAACTTCTGCATTTGGGGTAACTGTGAGTATATTAGTGGGGACAACAGTGGGAAATTTCAGTAAAAAAAAATACAGCATAAAATTGTATCAGGGAACAGAGAGTTGTTTCTGGGAGACAGAAAAAAAACAGAAGAAGATATCATCAAAGAATAATCATCTAAAAAAGGACGCATGTTAAAAATCAACAGAGAAAGGAAGTGACATCAATACATTCAAAGTCCTTCAAAAATGATTCTACGAATGAAAATGAAAACAAAACAAACGTCACTTGTTTGTATTGTGACGACGTATTTTCAAAGTCAGAAGAAGGAGGAAGTGGAATTCAATGCAGGAAAGGCCTTTGCTGGCCCCACGATAGCTCCAGTGAATCGGATGGCGAGGGCTGTTATTTTACACAGGAATTTTGTGAATAATATTGTTATTCAAATAATGTTTGAATAAGATTTTTTTATTTTAGTTCTTCTATTAAGGAACCTCTCCTTAAAAGGAATTGAGACTATGATTTTTTAGGGATAATAAATTATACTCAATTAAACAATGATTACTTCTACTACATATGGAAATCTCTATGTTAAATAGTTTAGCTGCAAAGGGATTTCGAGAGTTAGCCACGTGATCCTACTTCACTTTCCCCTACAGTTTTCCTCAAATTAACGCTGTTTGATCCGAGTACTAGAGTGATTTTTAGGTCGTCGTTGTTTCATCCGTCATACGTTGTTTTGCTTCCAAGACAGTAGAATTCATTCACTTCACGATCCCAAAATTTCTCTCGCTAATCACATTTTTGCTACTAATAGTCACTTTTTCTTCCTCAACTCTCAGTCCATATTCTGTGTTCAGTAGATTGTTCATTTCGTGAGATAACCCTTTCTCACTTCTATTAAGGAAAGCAACGTCTTTAACGAATCTCACTGTTTCACGTTGAATTGTAACGCTTCCTCTGAACCTTGTTTTTACGTCCATTTGTGCTCCTTTGATGCATAAATTGAACAGCTGAGGAGAAAGGCTGTGTCCTCGTCTTACAGACATCTTAAACCAAGCACTCCGTTCGCCATTTAAATGCATGTTCTTCTCCTCTCATATACATTATATATTACACATCTTGCCTTTTCCTTACACCTATTTTTCTGACAATTTTAAACATCTTGAACTACTTTAAATTGCCGAGCTCTTTTACTAGGTGTACAGATCATTTCCTTTAGTCGTGCTTCCATTATCAAGTGCATCGTCAGGATAGCATGTATGTCGCCTTATTTTTTCTAAAGCATAACTGATCCACTAAGAGATGCTCAGTTTTACTTCAATGTTCTGTGTATTATTATTCTCAGCAGCTCTGAAGCATGAGCTGCTGAGCTGGTTGTCAGTTAGTTTTTGTACGTATCCGCCCTTACTACTTCTGAGATTGTGTGCATGTATTTTTTTCCAAGAACTCGTTGGTATTTTTCCACCCTATACACTGTGTGAAATTCTGTAGCTGCAAAGCAGTAATAGGACATCTCATGCTTGCATTACACAGAATCTGACAAGAGCGAAGCACAGTTTCGGAGTTATGAAACAAGAGCACAGTGTGATGATGATAAGGGCAGTAATAGCCAGAGTAACTGCTAAGACAAGACGCAAGAAATTAAAATGGCAGTTCCGAACTGTGGCTGGTATTGCTTTGTTCACTGAGCAGTGACGGATGATGACTTTATACTCAGGAAACTGCATATTTTGACGGCGCGGTTTTACTTGCATGCATAAACACAGAAGGAAAAAATAGAACGTGCTTGTATTTGCACATGTGTGGAGATGATACTCAACACACAATACACGCAATGCGCAGTACTTGTAATACACTACTGACAACACTCTAGGTTATGAAGTGAATAAGCCAAGTAGTCGTTCAGCTAGCGGTTCAACAATTTTATATTGTGCAGTTACAACATCTCAGAATCGAGACGTCAACATGACAGTGGCTAGGCAAGAAGTTGCATCAGACACCAATTCACTAGTCAGTGCAGCACAAAACACAAATGTATAGAAGATGTAAATGTATAACAACAGTACAACTGAAAGCGGTTAAATAATGTGTGTATGTACATCTACGTGATTACTCTGCCATTCAGAATAAAGTGCCTGGTAGAGAGTTCAGTGAACCATGTTCAAGCTGTTTCTCTACCGTTCAACTCTCGAACTGCGCGCGGGAAAAAAACGAGCCATGATTTCTCTTATTTTATAGTGATGATGATTTCTCGCTACGTAGGTGTGTGCCAACAGAATGCTTTCGCCCTCGGAGGAGAAAATTGGTGATTGAAATTTCATAAGAAGATCCCGTCGGAACGAAAGCACCTTTGTTTCAATGATTACCCCCAATTCACGTATCATGTTTGTGGCACGATCTCCCCTATTTAGCGATGTGTACAATGACTAAATTATTAATAAGAATAATGGAGTTACCAACTTTCAACAATAGGAAATTAGCAGGACTAGCAACGAACACAATATGTCGTAGCTCTTTGCTATCAGTTACTTAATGAACACATCCAAACTCAAGAAATGTGAATCTCGTACTACACTAGACCCTTGCACTAATATCACTTTGCGTACTTGTTGTGGAAACTTTGGGTGCAGAAACTCTGCATCAGTGAAAAGGCAACACTTTAGCCGAACAAGAAGTAGCAAGCAGGTTGGCTAAGTAAAGGATGGAAGGACTCACGTATCTGAAGATGCAGAGGGTGACTGGGATATTTTTCGTCTAAATGACGAGAAAGAGTTGTCGTATATATCGGCCTACTTAGAAGACACAGCTGTCCCACACTACAGCTTTTCGGAAAATATTTGAAGGGTAGAAATTAAATTGTTATAACAGCCATTTTTTCATAAACGCGTTGTAAGTGCTGCCTTGTTCTCAGTACACTTTTGCGTGGCCCTAAAATATTTCAAACAGGCATGAAAATTGCATGGTCTTCTTGCCCAGCAGTACTTCCATCAGAAGACCCGTAAGATAATGCTGCCAACCCGTTCCATGTAAATTTATTGCATACAACTGACTTCTTCTTTCTATTTAAGGGTACTGCTGAGACATTGTTGTCAGTTCTGGCTTGTAAGATCCCAAAATGCAGTATGATCAATGTATCTCATACTCATCCATCTCAAAAAGCTATTAAAAGTTCTTACACTGAAACAGAAGAATGCACAATTTTCAGCGTATTCAATAGAGGAAAAGTCATGCCGGGCGTACGTCATTACGTTCTTCGTCTGAAAGACCAGTCACGTTTATCACTCGCAAAACAGTAAGACTTATTGGCGCTGTGGTCGTTTCTTCCTCATAAGAACAAGGAGTTTTACAGTAAACTTTCCAACATCTGATTTTGAAGAATGAACTTGTGTATGAAACAGAAGTCAATACTTGATGGATTTTTAAATGACTTTAGTTTAGTTATTGTCTTGTAAATAAATGCAAAAGAAACCATTTTTTTTACTACTAATGTACCACATCAATACTAATGCTGTATTTCTGTGATTGTTTTATCACAAATAAAACGTAGTGCCTCTGTATTAACAACACTTGGTAAAAAACCTTCTTTATTGGCACCTAGAACCAGACCGCTCCCTGGTATGGCACTTAAAACGTTCTTAACAAATTATTTATATTCTGATTCGACTGAATATCTTCTCAATTTTGGTACAAGTAAATTATATACAAAAAAAATACATTTTCTCTGATTCTCTTGACGAAAATAAGATTCGGCTTTTCCACTCTACATTTCTTAATAGAGACGTCAGGTGCCTTCGGGATGGCGAACTTACTGCAGCAGACAACTTTTTCCTGAGATTAAACACTACCTTCATTACCAACGATTATTAAAATTAAACATTTCTATTAGTAATTGACATTTGTTACGGGAATAGTATTAACACTAATATCAGACTTCATACACTTCACTAGTTAACAGCAAAGTATTATTAATGATAATAATAATAATAATGATAACAGTAACTGTAGGTATCGAAATTTTACATATGTCGATGTCGAGCAATGGAAATTCTACGTATTTGGATGTGTATTGGATAGTACAGTATAACGTGCTTCTATTTCTGATATTTCTGCTGCTGACGGAGGGAAAACTGAAGAATGAATTTTTAATCCACTGAATTCACGACACTATTCTTTTTGCATTACTCAGTCAGCATGAAATGAATTGTTAATCACTGCAATTTCGGCGTAATTGGAAGTGAATTAATGTTAGCATATCAAACAAATTTGTATTTAATTTTATTGTACTCTTATTTTTGCAAATGTGAGAGCAGTTCGGAAAGAGGACGTCGAAGCCCAGAAATTGCAACACCAGTCGTCGTCAAATTGTGCCGAATGTTGGAACGATTCTGCTTTATGTTTGATTAACAATTCGTCTTGATTTCGATATAATATCTTTATATAGAAACAACCGTGGGGTGGTTGGACAGGGTCGTGGCCGAGGGGGTTAAGGGGTTCAAATGTGACAGATTTGTACAGTAAATATTGCACAACGATTCCATTAACTTGTGATCTTATCCACACAAATAACTCCGGTATTAATATGCAGCCTAGTCTTCGGGGAATGTGCAGACGTGTATCTGTAGAACTGCTTTATAAGCCTGTTTAAAGTACATAGCGGGGGCGTGGATGAGTTGCTTTTTTTGCGTATCCGTTCGTTACAGCTACCCTAGATTAGTCTCGTGCAATATTCGTTTTGTCGATATCTATCAACTTATTTTACTTTCAAAGGCTTCTCCAGTCTTCAGCAGTTGCCCTATATTTCCTTTCGGCAACTTTCACCATTATGATAGTCTTCCTCTTTCATACCGCTATCTATCGCTTAAACCTTGTGCCACAGTGACGCAGGATCAGCCATCGTTAATCGGATTTGACATGTTAATGTTTAAGGGGAGGCCAGATGCTCATCCTGCTGCCACCCCGTACCCCCAGGACGCAATTAGTGTACCCCAAATGTCTGCGTCGAGGGTAATCCATGGAATAGTGTGAAAGTGTTCAGATGTCTACGAGCCGTGTAATTGAGGTGGAACATGGGGACCAGCCCGGTATTCACCTAGCAGGATGTAGAAAACCGCCCAAAAACCACATCCCGGCTGGCCGGCACATCAGCCCTCGTCGTTAATCCGCCGGGATGATTCGATCCGAGGCCAGCACGCCTACTCGAGTCCAGGAAGCAGCGCGTTAGCGCTCTCGGCTAACCTGGCGGGTTTCCTCTTTCAGAACGCTCTTGCTCATCGATCCAATCATTGCTGCTCTCCGTGTTAATCTTGGCCATCTTCGCTTCCTCCTGCTTGGCGGCGACCATTCATGGATTGCTTCTGACCATCGTTCTTTCTGTACTCGGTGTGTATGGCCATGCCACTGAAGATCTTTAGCTTCAATTTTTTTTGCACGACTGATTGTTCCGTATCAATTATCTCCCTAGTTCCCTCATTTCTTCCCCACTCTGTCCTTGACGTCCAGACTGCCCTCCTTATTCTATCACCGAGTGAGGTGGGGCAGTGTTTAGCACACTGGACTCGCATTTGGGAGGACGACAGTCATAATTCGTGTCCGACCTTCCTAATTTAGGTTTCCTGTGAGTTTCCTAAATCGATTCAGACAAATGCCAGGATGGTTTCTTTCAAAGGGCACTGCCGATTTCCTTCGCCATTCTTCCCTAATCCGAGCTCGTGCTCCATCTTTAATGACCTCGTTGCCGATGGGACGTTAAACACTAATCTCCTCCTTCTCCTCCTCCTCCTAATTCTACCCATCACTACTGCCTGTGCTCTGCTTCTCTGCCGCTCCCTCAGGGCCCATTCTTTTGTCACCTTTTGTTAGTGTACTTTCCACTACTATTCGCAGAATCCTCTTCTTTGTTCCTTTTCATATTGCCTGGAAACGCAGAACTGCATAAGACACTTTAATTGCTCCTCTTGCCCGCTGGATCCTGCGTTACACATCTGCTTCGCAGCTTCCCCAAGAATGGATAATCGATTCTAAGTATTTAAAATGCTTTACAGTTTCATTAGTACCTTGCGACAGTATTATACCCCTACCATCACTTCCCACTACTAGATATTCTGCCTTCTGCATATTTATTCTGAGAACTACAAGTTCAAAAGCTGCCATTAGTTTCACTACCATAAATCTGACATCCTTTCTATTCTATGCTGTCAATATATGATCCCCGGCAATGCAGCGGGTCAGGGTTTAGTGATACTAGAGATTGACGATGATGATGATGTTTAGTTTGTGGGGTGCTCAAGTGTGTGGTAATCAACGCACGTATAAATTCCCAGCCTTAGATCAGTCCAATCGTGACACTTTCATGAATAATGATAATGAAATGAGGACAACACACACACAGTCATCTCAAAGCAGGTGAAAATCGAATCGAACCCGGGACCCCAAATAAGGTACTGAGCGTCAGTGACAGAGAGCAGAGAGGAGCATAGTTCAGGGACGGCGGGAGGGAAAGAGCACTTTCTGAACAGTGGAATGGGCTCTTTCCTTGGCTCAGTGGGTGAGGTGGTTCCACTAACAGACGTTTATTGAGACAAGAGACCCCTTAAACAAGAAGAGTAATACATTGTGTTTTAATATGATCAGTTCCTCGGGGCTGCAGAGCGTCGGAGTCGTAGTGTTCAGATTTCAGTGACCGCTGATACAGCGACAGCTAGTTTGCATCAGCCTGCCAGACAGCAAGTTCTTCCATTGAGTACCGTAACCATTACTCACAGCAGCAGCGGCGCGGTCCTCCCCTTGCCAATTCCTTCATTGCGTTATTAAGCGGTTACGGCATAGAACAGAGTACTCTGTCCAGAAATCGAATCAACAACCCGAAGGTTCGCCGTCTTCTGGCAGAATTCTAGGTTCACAGGTGACTCATTTGGTGAGGCCGCTGTCTCTTCGTCTTCACCAGCCACTTGGGTAAGTACTACACGAACTTCTCTCTGGTAACATCTGGGATGACATCTTGTGCGTTAACCTGTTGGCAATTTATCGACATCTTCTTCTGCCAAGCAGTGTAGCGACTAAGTCGTAGCGAAGTATGGCGTCTGCTGACTAACCATCAGTCCATAAGTAGGGGGACTAGGCAGTTTCTAGGGCATTTTGTTAGTGTGGACTGCCTACACCAGGGATAGGTATGTACTCAGGGGCAGAGCTATTGTTCTCCTCTAATTGACAGATACTTAACCTATTGTTCTGCTAAGTGGCTTTCCATGTTGCTGCACTTAACCTAATGTCCCCCTCCACACAATCCCCTCCCACTCCCCCGGAGGGGTCAGGGATTTTCTCTGCTTTGTGATGACTGGGTGTTGTGTGATGTCCTTAGGTTAGTTAGGTTTACTTAGTTCTAAGTTCTAGGGGACTGATGACCATAGCTGTTAAGTCCCATAGTGCTCAGAGCCATTTTGAACCCTCCCACTCCCCTCCCCCCTCAGGAAACTCACCACCCCTCTCTGATAAATGTGCACTTTCAGGACTGAGTTAACCTATTGTTTTTTAAGTGCTTTTACATGTCACTACCACTTCCTTTTGACCGACAATCACTTAACCTATTGTCCCCAAGCCCCCTCCCCCAACCCTCTCCCGCCCTCGCTGCTACAGATACACATTCAGGTCTGTGTTATTGGAATAGGCCCCGTCCTCTCACTCTTATCAATTTGATTGACTACTTAAATAAACTGATCAATTAATTAACCTCTCTGGTGGGGAAGTGCCATGCCTCCCTGGTGGGAACCGACCGTCATGTTGGCGGGCTAGCGTGTACTAAGATTTACTAATGTGCACTAATGGGCACTAACAAGTTCTAACGTGTACGAATGTGCACTGACATGTACTAATGTGCACAGTGCACGACCTCATCCGAGATGGCAGCCGTGACGTTGGTTGATGACACAAGTGCCACACACCCTGGATGTTAGTTTGAGTTTTGGCGGAAAAAACTTAAGTCATCGGACTGCCACCTCTTTTAAGGAATTGGCGGTAAAGTGACTCAGTTGATCCATCATTTATAGGGTATCAGATTGTTGTGTATGGAATACTGTTTAAACAATTTAGACATTGTGTGGAATATCTTTAGTTAAACAATTGAGGCGATTCAAGGCATTGTATGGAATATATGGAATCTGGAGGAGAGGAAGGGTCTCATAACTGGAAATTCATGGGTATATTGTTTATTTATAAAAATTCAATTTTTGGGGGTCCAATTTCCCTTGCTCATCATTCTCTGCTGTTTGGAAACATGTAGGTCTTGCAAAAAGCAGTTACATGGGGCAAACATCCTGCATCCTGCATAACCTAATATTCAGCACTGTACTGTGGGTGTCTTAACCTAATGTTTGGGGCCTTGTCCGCTCTTAGCCCATTGCTCCATTAACTGGTTTTGCATGTCATCTCTATTTCCTTATATTATTGTACTGCCTTTGATACCAAATTAAGTTATCAGTTACGTCCTCTCACCATTTCCTGGTACACTTTTCGAATTTCACATGCTTTTCAGTGCCATTTCTGACGCATTTTCCTTTGTCACCCACCACCTTAAACTATTGTACTGCATTTTACATAAAAATTATGCAAATTAACGTAGTGTTCAGCACATAACCTGCTGTTCTGCTGCATATCACCCACTCACACAATCTCTCCCATTAACTACTGTACCACTAACACCACATTGATATAAGAAATGAATGCAACTTAATTACTCGGTATTCTTCACATGGATGCTCAAGGTTTTCTTAATTCACAGCGTCCTATTTGTTGGTGAAATCGATGGAATATAGTGTACACAAAAGATTTCTAATAAAAACCATATCCCACCACTTCTCGCCCAACGCAGACTCCACCCCTGTTGCAGCTGCCACTGCGAGCCACTGCTGAAGGCAAGCCAGTGGGAACGATCGCTCTCACACCACAGCAGGTGAAAATTTTGACTACTTTCGTGTATACAGTTACAATACCTCGGGAGTTACACCGACATCACAGAACTCCAAGGTGCGATCACACTGGTCCCATAAGAAATGATGCATAGCTGTGAAATAGTCCAGCACCGAAAGAGATGTTCCAATGCTTCCCATAATAGCACAGAGTACATTGTTCCTATCAATTCTTTTGCTATTGTTTTCTGCAGATGAGACTTTCACGGTAAAATTATTTTGCACAGATCGCTAAATTGCACCGACAGTTAAACACCGCACAAGTTGTCCTCAGATCATCAAATACATACAAGACTCACAAGAAAATTGAAAGCCAGGAACATATTGACCAGTGTAACTACAATTAAATATTACAATTGCTGCTGCAGTCTGACACCGATTGATGTACAGGTAATGTCTCCTCTTGACGGCTGTGGGTCTGGAATTTTCGGTATCCTACAGCTATAAGTCTGGAGATGTCCTAATGTCACAGTGGCGGATGAGTGACGGCATCCCCGCCAGAGATGGATGGTCTCCTTCAACTGGTCTTTGAACACTTGCTTTCTTAGAACTTTCTGTACACACCTTGTCTCCATCTTGTTCGATTCAGTTTGTAGACACTCCTACATCCCAGCACAATGGATGTTTTTTTGTATGAATAGAGCATTATGACTGTATTTTGTACAGATCACCATATTGTATCAACAATTAAACCCTGCAATGTGCCCTACATATCATAAAATACGGAAAGATTATACTCAATTACACTGCTCTCACACTAAGGACAGGAGCTAGAATATTAGAGCGAAGAACAAATCTCCAACCAAGGAATATATCACCAAGTACTATGTCGATGTAGTAAACATACATTTCCTATCCTGCGCCATACAAAATCATCCCTTTTACGTTATCCATGCATATACCAGAAGACAGAGAGCAGCATATATACTTCTCGCAGCACTTGATATTTCCTTGCGAGGTCGGCAGTCATCTACCTCGGATGGGTAAACAGAGTGCTCTCAGCGGACCGAAATCACTCTCAGAACTGTTCTACAAACTCGGACTCGTTTGTCCTCAGCGTTACTGTTTCTGGTCCAGACCTGCTTCCTTGCTCGCTTTTCTACACATATCTCCTGACTCGGGGATTACAAGAACACACGTATTTTTGCATGGTTTGCCATAATATTACACCATTTTTGCGGTACTTCTCGATATCAATCACACAGTAATATCCTACCGATCGCTCACGTAACATAATTCCAAAGATATAGACTGGAAATTATTGGTCTACAAAACCCATAACTTTAGCTAGGTGGGGGCGTGCTGTAAGCTACTAACTAACTAGAAACTTGTCATGTCTACGAAGACATTTACGAGGAAACTCGAGAAAAATAGAAGGAACTGATTTCCACTCGCAAATAACGCATGCCGGTGATGTAGCAGATTCCAAATTATTCCTATAATTTACATGGTCAACTAAGGCGTTTCTCATGTCTAGACATCCGGTAAACATTTCTTCCATATGCTTGATGTGCACACCACAATCGACTTTCCCTCAACTAAATAAAGGCGCGAAATGTGCAGAAACAGTCAACTGATCAATTTACATGTGAGGCAATAATGGTCCAGCACAATCGCACCTCCATATTCAATCTCAAATTTCCCTGCTATCATGAAAGCTACGCAACACATACTAAGTATTAGTTCGCTATTCGGTAGTCTAGAGGACAACATGTTAATACATTTCTACACTCCAACAGAGCTCAAAATTCTGACAGCTCCTACCTTTAAAGGGAAACGTGAATCCCCCCCACCTCCTCCCACACGTCACCAGATCTGCAGGCCAAGCACGCAGAGGTAGAATCAATCATCCTAGGAAATCGGCCACATATATATTTTATCCCTGTACTTACAGCTAAATGTTACGATAATAGTCTCTGTTGAAGAACATTCTACAATGAGCGAAGTATCGGAAATCACCCTGTTGACGGCTATTACTCTGGAAATAGGAATATCAGTACCATTCTTATGACGACATACTCTTACCTTTGCTATCACAGTACTAGACGTCAAATCCATACCCTCCTTATGAATGGACATGGTCATTTTCTTTGTATATGTCGGAACCCAAACACATACTTTATAATCCTGATGCTCAAAGCGAACATATCACGCACCTCCTACTACTAAGTATAATACTTCATCAATAACTGATTACCTACGATACAGAATAATACTGAGAGAAAGTCAGTGATGGGAGGACATATCTCATAAGTTTTTCTTGTGAGTAGTACCACAGTATCTTAGAAAGAGAGCTTTAATCGTCTCATATGTTTAAAAAACCCGATCGCAACACCTACTGTATGTTACTGTCAGAAGCGGTCTTGGTTCTACAGGTGCACACAGATATCCATGTTAAATGCTATACTTGCATTATATATCCAAAATTTCGTGGGTTTTCCAGACACATACCAAGAGGGTGATCGTCTTACAGACCGCCAGATGTTAAAAAATCCGGTCCCAACAACTATTGAATGTTACTGTTACAAGCAGTCGTGGTTCTACAGATGTACACAAGTATCCATGTTAAAAACTATATATGCTTTATAAATCCTCATATGTCATTAGCTACGAGTGACGTTGTTTTTCAGTCCAGACAAATAACGAGTCGGTGATCACTGGAGTGTATATTATCACACCAGCAGCGCGCTTACACTTAGCCCACGATTCAACCTCGTGATAAAATCGCTGAATTTTGGAAGTGAGTCGGCTCAGGAGCGTGGTATGAAACAGATATGTACAACCCCCTCACACCACCGCCACTTGATATTTCTTCAGTGCTTGTAATGCATTCTGTCTCGATGCCATATCATACTTCTGGTAATCGCTTATCTCGAAAACGATCCAACTTTCTCGAACCTATCAGCTACAGTAAAATTCCAACGCGGTTTAAGGTAGCCCCTATGTATCTTGCAACTACGCACCACACACTGCACTACCACCCCTACAGCTTTGCGCATGTCATTGTTCCAATGTAAGTTGGAACTGAGTAGAAGTAAGAGAAAGCGACATCTACCACCTTAGGCAACCTGTGTAGAAACAGGCAAAGCTGAGTCACTGTGACAGAACTGCGTTTGGATCATTCAACGGAAACTAAGCCTGATTCTGCAACACGAGATGGTATACAAGATAATACAGGAGTTGAGCGAAGGACATGGATTTTGCTACTGCATTGTGGTGCTTCTCCAAAATACAAGCAGGTACTACAGATCCACGTCGATCAGGGTCCATTCACTTCTATCACCCCAACATTCTGTCTTCGTTATTCTATTCCATCAGGCAGAGAAACACTATGAACAATGAAAGCTCAACTAACTTCATCTGACAGAGAACAAGATGTTTAACACATCTCTCTACTCCCATATATCGAAACCAGATACCACATGCGTGCAAGCATCGAGCCCATGTGACGATCTTATTAAATTTAATGGTATTGATCAACTGCACAGACCAGTTATGTATCCCATAGAATAAGTCGCAAGAGACTCTCTCTCTGTGACCCTGTGTCATCGATTGAAACATTGTTTTCTAATACGTTTTCTAGACTGCCATATATTTTCTTTTTCTGGCACGAATTTGAGGTGTGTGTCAGGTACTAAAGCGACATTAAGACGCTCTGATCCACGGGACCTCGCAGAAAACTGGACATTGCATGGCGTAAATTATTTTGTTACTGGAACTACCATAACATACGACACATGGTAGATGATTTTAAATAAAAGACAGTTACAACATAAGGAAACTAGAAGAGTTTGGCTGCATTGTAGAAAGTTTTCCAACTGATTGACGACCTCTACATTTAAACTAATCTGCCACAGTGACGGAATAGTTGATGGCTTTTCATTCTCTTTCGACTGATTTCTCATACTGCACTCAAGTACGTGATCACTGTTTCAGTGCTAGCAACTCCCAGAAGGTGTCACCCATCCACAAAACTCATTCCCCAACTCAAACAAGCGCTGTCATTCAATCATTATGTGGTAACCAACAACGCCCCAATGCATAGATGGGATGGAAAAGACATCGCCGATGTACTGTAATAATAATCACCACAGTTGATAGCGCAAACAATTTTAGCAATTTTACAGTAATGTCAACACCAGCCAATGATGTGGCAGCATGTTTCCCCAATTTCAGTATCATAGCTAAATTGCCCCTTCTCCACTTCGCGAGTATCATTTCGAATGTAGATAGATGAATGTGCAGTACGTCCATTCAGTGTTAATTCTCCAACACATGAATCATCAAAGTGTACGAAACAGAGCTCTACATATTTCTAACACCTCGAGCACAGTGCTTAATTTATGATCTATCTCTCTGAGTATGAGAGTCACAGAGCATACTCTAAAGTATTGTTCTACAGTCTAGGATTGGTACCTGGAAGGTACTGAAAAGAGAGAACATAAACACACGCACACCTAGGGCTACAACGTTCCGCACTTAAGACAGGCTATAATGTTAGACCGCCTGCGTTTCCATCCTATCAGTCATATGGAATGTAGCGCCGTTAATATTCCAATGTAAGAAATATATTTCAAGTGCATGATATACATCCTTCTTCTCGGTTTTTCTATGATAAACTATGTTATCGAATCATAAAACGAAAAAATTACTTCCTTAAAACACTGGCTGTGTGTGGTACAGGTATAATATAGCTTTCCAGAGATGTACAGCACCCAGTATTCACATCTGATTACGGTTTGGAAATTATACTATGCCTGCATCAGCCCTATATAAAATCATCGTTAGTAACGGTGAATACCTCTTACAAGGAAACAGATAAATGAATAGCAGCAGCATCAGACATGTGAAAATTACCATTCATTCCGTCACTAACTCTGTAAACAACACACCTGTCAGGCAAATGTGTACACGGGGAATGCAGTGCATCGCTAGCACCTATCGCTTAGTTATGACGCTGAAGTCTAGATTTTACACCCAAGATGCCACAGGGGGGCTGGAGTACATAAAAAAAATGGTTCAAATATCTCTGAGAACAATGGGACTTAACATCTGAAGTCATCAGTCCCCTAGAACTTAGAACTACTTAAACCTAACTAACCTAAGGATCCAGAATGAGATTTTCACTCTGCAGCGGAGTGTGCGCTGATATGAAACTTCCTGGCAGATTTAAACTGTGTGCCCGACCGAGACTCGAACTCGGTACCTTTGCCTTTCGCGGGCAAGTGCTCTACCATCTGAGCTACCGAAGCACGACTCACGCCCGGTCTCACAGCTTTACTTCTGCCAGTATCACACACATCACACACATCACACACATCCATGCCCAAGGCAGGGTTCGAACCTCCGACTGTAGTGGTTGCGCGGTTCCAGACTGAAGTACCTACAACCGCTTGACCACACCGGCTGACGGAGTACATCACATAAATGAAAGTTACCTTAGAGAAACATGTTACGTCTCATCACACATGAGATGGAAGACCTCTGATGACCGATATGTACACCGTTAACGATTGCAAGCACACAGTGCTTTACACCACGTACAAAACACGTGGTTCTATACGAGTAGAAAGCTGGCTACATCACGTGACTGATGTTTCCTGACAGAACTGTGTAAAATTAACCTGCAGCAACTTCTACTTCTCTACAATGCGTCATCAGTCAGCCATTAAATCGTACTTCGTTACAGCTCCATCTCAATCGATCAATGTCAATTCCGTATTTTGCTATATGTAGGGCATGTTGCAGGGTTTAATTGTCGATGTAATATGGTGATATGTTCAAAATACAATCATAATGGCCTATTCATTCACAAGGCATCCATTGTCTCGGGACATGGGAGCGTCTTCAAACTGATCCGAACAAGATGGAGACAAGGTATGTACAGAAAGTCCTGAGAAACCAAGTGTTTAAAGACAAGTTGAAGCAGACCATGCATCTCTGGCGGGGATGCTGTCACTCATCCGCCACTGTGACATTAGGACATCTCCAGTCCTGTAGCTGCAAGATACCAAAAATTCCAGTAATTTTTTTCTGTTCTGTGAGACAGTGCCTCGAATTCTGAGTGTGTAATTGTTCTGATTTCCCCCGTCTGTGCTTAGAGAGTGCTCTCTTTCCAAACAACAAGAGTGCTTTTATTATTAACGGTTTTTTTGCGAGCGTGCACAGCCTTTTAGTTCAAAAAATGGTTCAAATGGCTCTGAGCATTATGGGACTTAACATCTATAGTCATCAGTCCCCTAGAACTACTTAAACCTAACTAACCTAAGGACATCACACAACACCCAGTCATCACGAGGCAGAGAAAATCCCGGACCGCGCCGGGAATCGAACCTGGGAACCCGGGCGTGGGAAGCGAGAACGCTACCGCACGACCACGAGCTGCGGACACAGCCTTTTAGCAGTGAGAACATCTATGTATGTTGAAAGCAGGAAGGGTAACATGTGATGGACGCGATGCCACATTATTCTGCGCTATTTTCGTAAATGTGTTCTGTTAGTGCAAGAATTTCTGTACATACAAGCCGAGACATGAGGAAAACTCCAACAAAAGTGCACATTAAGTATTTCTGGAACACTATGCAATTTGCGAGGGTTCGCTATAAATACTGAGATTCGTTCCAGAACCACAGCCGTCAAGAGGAGACATTGCCTGTACATCGATCGGTGTCAGACTGTAGCAGCAATCGTAATATTTCATTGTAGTTACACTGGTGAATATGTTCCTGGCTTTCAGTATTCTTGTGAGTCTTGTATGTATTTGATGATATGAAGACACCTTGTGCGGTGTTTAACTGTCGGTGCAATTTAGCGATCTGTGGAAAATAATTTTACCGTGAAAGTCTCGTCTGCAGAAAACAAAGGCAAAAGGATCGCTAGGAACAATGCACACTACGCTATTCTGGGAAGCATTGGAACATCTCTCTCGGTGCTGGACTATTTCACAGCTATGCGTCATTTCTTATGGGACCAGCGTGAGCGCCCCTTGGAGTTTTGTGGCGTCGGTATATTATCCAAAGAATTCTAGCTGTATACACGAAAATAGACCCAACTTTCACTTGCCGCAGTGTGAGATCAATGGCTCGTGTTGGCGTGCCTCCAGCAGTGGCTCATGGTGGTGGCTGCGGCTATTTCACTAACAAATAGGATGCTGCAGATTAAGAGAAACAAGCCTATACATTTGAAGAATACCCATTTAATTAATTTGTATAAATTTTTAATATGAATGTGGTGTTAGTGGTACAGTAGTTAATGGAGAGAGTGAGTGAGTGGGTGTCATGGTGCAGAATAGCAGGTTATGTGCAGAACACAACGTTAATTTGCATAATTTTTATGTAAAATGCAGTACAATAGTTTAAGGGGAGGGAGGTGACAAAGGGGAATGCGTCAGACACGGCATTTAAAAGCATGTGAAATCCGAAAAGTGTACCAGAAAATGGTCAGAGGACATAATTGATTACTTAATTTGGTATCAAAGGCAGTAAATAGTTAAGGAAATGGGGATGACATGGAAAACCAGTTAACGGAACAATAGGTTAAGTGCCAATAAGGGCCCAAACATTAGGTTAAGACACCTACAGTACAGTTCCGAACATTAGATTATGCAGTATGTCTGCCCCATGTAACTGCTTTTTGCAAGACCTACATGTTTTCAAACAGCAGAGAATGATGAGCAAGGGAAATCGGACCCCCCAAAAATGGAATTTTGATAAATAAACAATATACCCTTGAATTTCCAGTTATGAGACCCTCCCTCTCCACCAATTTCTATATATTCCATAAAGTGGCTTAATACCCTAAGTTGTTTAAATAAACAATATTCTAATCAATGTCTAATCTGTTTAAACAATATTCCATATACTACAATCGAATACCCTTCCAAGGATCAGTCAAATGAGTTTTTTCCCGCCAATTCCTATGAAGAGGAAGTGGTTGCATGAGTTAAGTTAGTGGACGTACCCTTTTTTTGCGTAATAATTTAAACTTCCAGCGAGGGAGGTGTGGCACTTGGGTCATCAACTAATGTCATGGCCACCATCTCGGATGTGGTCGTGTGCTCTGCACATTAGTGCATGTCATTGCACATTAGTACACATTAGTACATGTAAGTGCATGTCAATGCACGTTAGTACATGTTAGTACACGTTAGCCCACCAACATGATTGGTAAGGGAACATGGTAGGCGGTTGAGGATCGTGGTGGAGACTGTAAATATTTCATTCCAAGTCCAGGTGGGCGTAGCACTCACGGGAATCTGACAAAATTTGAATTTCTCGCCAGTGGGGGGTGTGGCAGTGGGAGCGTGTCACTTTCCCACCAGAGAGTTAAATTAATTCATTAATTTAATTAAATAGTGAATGCGACCTAGCTTCTCGCCATTATCTTAGGTTGGTAGAGATGGCATTGTCATGACGGAATTTGAACTTCCCACCAGGGAGGCATGGCACTTACCCACAAGAGAGGATAATTAATTGATCAGTTTAATTAAATAGTCGATCAGGATGGAAAGTGTGCCTGTAGTATCTAGATGGGGGATGGTGTTGGGGTGAGGGGGTGGGCGGCAATAGGTTAAGTGCCCGTCAATCGAAAGGAAATGGAGGTGACATGGAAAAGCACTTAACAGTACAATAGGTTAACTCAGGCCAGAAGGTTGTACCTGTAGCAGCGAGGAGTGGGGAGTTCCCTGAGGGAGAGGGGAGTGGGGACAGTGAGGGTGACAATAGATTAAGTGCAGCAACATGGAAAACCAATTAGTGGAACAATAGGTTAAGTACCTGTCAATTAAAGGAGAACAATAGCTCTGCTCGAGAGTGCATACCTGCCTCTGATGTAGGCAAGTTGTACTAACAAAATGCACCAGAAACAGCCTAGTCCCCATACTTCCGTCCATCCAGGCAACGTTTCTTCATATCTTCTATCTCCCCTCAAAGGATCGTTAAAGGACCACTTAAGGTCTGGTGTTTTTTTCTGAAGTCACGAAGTTTCTAGAGTGGCGACTAATACTTCGGTCGTTCATCTATGCTTCTCACGCTGGGCAGAAATGTGACCAATGTCATACAAGTGCCGACTTTCCTTGTTCGACTGCTGCCACATCCCAATATTGTGACATAACTTTTCAAATTCTCTAAAATATTCACTGAACCTGTAATAAGTCTTTATGTATTTTTCTGATTTGAACAAAATCAAATACCACACCCTAAAGCAAATAATAATGCGTAGACACTACTGTGCTTTAAGGGAAATGCTATATCTCTGCATAACTGGTTCCAACGATCCAGTATATACTGCATATTTATTTCAAACAGGGTCTGTAGTATACAACAGCCCTGTAAGTGCTTTCGATGTCTGGAATGTCTTACTCAACTATTTTCCTACTTTAACTGCTGTGTACGTTTCGCACTATGTTCTTTGAAGTAGGGATATCTGTTGTGCTTCTTCACCTACATACTCCATCGCTTCTAATAGTCCGCTGATGGGTACAGTAACATATGTCTGTTTTAAATCCACAAATGATATGTGTACTTCCTGGCCCTTAGATATGACCGTGCAGGGAGGCGGCAGACTGTACATACACCAGATATTGGGGACCTGGTTCTAGTGCTCTCTGCACGTTCGTCTGTCTGAAAGGACCCATGTCCACACAAACGTCCAAAAAGGGCTTCAAATGTTGTATAGATATGGTTGGTGTCTGTGAGGGTAACTGTTTTGGTATAACCATGTTGTCTCTCGATCGTTTGCATCCGCTGGGCTGTAGACAAACATAATCTCGGCCCATATCCGACATGAATACCGGACCATTCTGCTACTTGCAGTACGCTTCGTCAGACACACTGCCTGAAACATGCAAGGAACATACGACACATGGTCAGCGGAACTTTGGTTCTTCAGCAGCACTTATCGAGGCTACGATGCATTTCTGGACACATGTTCAAACGACCATTCTTCCCCCATTTCAAGTCTCCGTCACTGCAGATTGTCGGTTTTGTTGAAATTCACCTAATACATGCTGGCTGGAGTAGTACAGAATATAATAATACGAGGGTCAGTCAAATGAAAACCTTAAACACATTTTAAAATATTATTTATTGTGCAGAAGTGGTACTAAGCTGTATCACTTTTCAACACAATCCCCCCCACCCTCAATGTAATTCCTCCAGCGCTTACAAAGTGCATAAATTCCTTTAGAAAGAAATTCTTTTGGTAGTCCGCGCAACCACTCATGCACCACGTGGCGTACCTCTTTATCAGAACGGAACTTCTTCCCTGCCATTGAGTCTTTGAGTGGTCCAAACATACGGAAATCACTTAGGGCAAGGTCTGGTGACTACGGTGGATGATGGTTCAAATGGCTCTGAGCACTATGGGGCTAAACTTCTGGGGTCATCAGTCCCCTAGAACTTAGATCTACTTAAACCTAACCAACAGAAGGACATCACACACATCCATGTTCGAGGCAGTATTCGAACCTGCGACCGTAGCGGTCGCGCGGTTCCAGACTGTAGCGCCTAGAACCGATCGGCCACTCCGGTCGGCTATTGTGGATGAGGAAGACACTCAAAACGCAGTTCTGTGATTGTTGTACGGGCAGTGTGGGGCTTTGCATTGTCATGTTGCAAAAGGACACCTGCAGACAGCAATCCACGTCGCTTTGATTTGATTGCAGGCCGCAGATGATTTTTTAGGAGATTTGTGTATGATGCATTTGTGACAGTGGTCTCTCTAGGGATGTAATGCTCCAAAATTAGGCGTTTTTCGTCGCAAACGAGCGTAACCTTCCCTGCTGATGGCTCTGTTCGAAACGTCTTTGGTTTTGGTGATAAAGAATGGCGCCATTCCTTGCTCGCTCTCTTCGTTTCCTGTTGGTGGAAGTGAACTCAGGTTTCGTCCCCAGTAACGATTCTGGCGTGGACGTCATCACCTCGTTCAAATAGCCGAAGAAGTTCTTCACAAGCATAATCACGTCGTTCTCTCATTTCAGGAGTCAGCTGCCGTGGCACCCATCTTGCAGACACTTTGTGAAACTGGAGCACATCATGTACAATGTGTTTTGCTGACCCATGACTAATCTGTAAAAATGCTGTTATGTCATTCAGTGTCAATCGGGGGTTTTCCTTTACTGTGGCTTCAATTGCTGCAATGTTCCGTGGAGTCACAACTCGTTGTGCCTGACCTGGACGGGGAGCATCTTACACTGAAGTCACACCATTTGCGAACTTCCTACTCCATTCGTAGACTTGATGCTGTGACAACCATGCATCACAATACTGAACCTTCATTCGTCGATGAATTTCTGTAGGTTTCATATCTTGACTACGCAAAAACCGAATACCAGAACGCTGTTCTTCCCTGGTGCAAGACGCAAGTGGGGCGGCCATACTGATACTGTGACGTTATGTGTGCATCTGCGCCATGCTGCCGCCTACAGGCCATTCTGCACGCTGTTTGTAGCACGCTTACCAACTTACAGGATAACGGCGCGAAATTTCGATTCTTTATTACAAATTTAAGGTTATCATTTGACTCGCCCTCGTATGAGTAACAATAGAAATAAAATCTTCTAGAGAAAAAAATGTTTTCATCTGAAGTAATAACAAATCGAGACTGCAATAAAAATGAGCATTTAGTTTTGACAGAATTTCGTGCTGGTGAACGACATGAGTGAGAATATCCTTCGAAAATAAACAATTAAAAAATTTAAAAAATAAATAATTAAAACAACCGGGACATTTATGAGTATGTGGCTTTGTCGAAAGACTTGTGATAGAGTAGTATTGGAAGTATAAGTTTGAGCGATGTACAGATAACGGATTAAACGTTCCCTTATTGCTGGGTGTCTCCAAGTGAACGCAAGTAATAGCGACGGCGCTGACGAGTCCCGTCGGATGGCCCGAGATACGGCCGCTTGTTATGCGCGGCTATCTCCACCCTAATGAGTCTGATGATATCGCCTCTGATGCTCTGTCGGCCGCGCCGCCCGCATGCAACAATTACGGAGTCCGCCAGTCGATACCCGGCGCGGGCCCGGCTCACGTGCTGATCGCTGGCCAGATGCCGCCCACGTGGCTGAAGCGAAGTGAAGTGGACTGACGTAGCGTGTGGAGGCCGAAGTGCGCGGCCGGCCTCATTAGGCAGTGACTTTAAAAAGAGGTCGGCACGGAACGCTGAGTGCTGCCCAGTTTCCCACGCGGGTGACCCATGTAGGTCAACATAACATCGCACGGGGAAACTGTTGCCTGAACCCTTGTCGCTCTTGAAGAACACCCGTAAAATTATGGCTCCAACTCTGACCTGTGTCGTCTACCATACCACCCCTTCCTTCCGTGTGCTCAGAGGATTTCTGTTGGAATCGTAAGTCATAAGTTGTGAGTTTATTTGTTTTTTCTAATTTACTGTGATGAGATTACTTGGGAAACGTAAATGCTGTTTTCTTCTTTTTTTAACGTGTTAGTTTGACCGAACATTGCTGAGATGGGAAGTCCTACTCAGCAATAAGCGTCAGACCACATGCGATAATGTAATTAATATTGTCATGGAGACAGACATACACAACACTTTTTACCATACATATGGAGTGATTATTCTGATGCGCAGAACGAGAATTCTGTCCACAACATCCGATGCAGCTCAAATTTTGGGACGAGAATTAAAAGCAAAGTAGGAACCAATCTAGCCTCAAACAAAATTTAAAAAGAAAGAAGTCTTAATCCAGCAAATAAACAGTAACGCATAATTATTAACATAAAAACCGCATTTTAACCCCTACAGCGCTTAGCATATTTTGAGTGTCATTAATTCGCTACTAGAGGTAGATCGCACCCACGAGCACAGTGAAACTTTGTATACGCGTCCTACAGACATTTTAACACTCCGATACCAGGAACTGTTTGTTTAAGATGTGAAGAATAACATAGCTCAGATTCCGCTTTATTTACGTTTCCTTTTTTTTTGTGACGGGTTAAAGAGTGACAGCCAACAATATTTTTCCATGCTTTCTGCAGCACTTATTCGTACTGTCGAATCTCTGTTGTAGTTAATTGCTTTACAATGTCGCTGTAGACAGCGCAATGTGTCACGAAAATACAACGCATTTGCAACTACGAAATTGTTAGAGCAAACACGCTAAGCGATTTGCGCCATCTGCTTGTCCATTATTGTTTTAAATTTTTCCTGATTTACCTTTCCGCTTTTTACAGGCAAGTAAAATAACATTTGTTCGTCATCACGTGAGAATATTAAAACCATACACTATGCACAAGAAAAAAAAAAAAAACGATATCAGTGCTCGAATTTCGGAGTAATAAAAGAAGTGACAGCCAATAACAGTCTTTTTACGTTTTCCACTGCACTGATTCATGTTGTCGAATCTGTTGCAATGGTAGTGTGTAGGGAACTGCCTCATGCAGAAATACTTAGGTACACATAAGCGTTTGAGAAAGTGGATAAATTTTAGGCAAATTATCAGAGTGTCATGCACAAATTTTGTTTATGTACGAACATAGCATACACTGACAGGCAATTTACTCAGACACACTTGCAGATTTATCGAGCACTTACCATGTAAACACATCACCATAAAATCGCATAAGCTATGTCTACAATACTAGAATTTATAATACAGTGTCTCGATATTTTTACAGTGCATCACTTCCATATAAAATTTACAGTTATACATTTCTTGTACATACCTATGAAAAGTGAATGGTTCTCATTCCATATACTTATCTTTACATGTCGCGCGAGGTAGCCACGCGGTTTGCGGCGCCTTGCACGATTCGCTCGGCTCCCCCCCCCCCCCCCCCCGGAGGTTCGACTCCTCCCTCGGACATGGGTGTTTGTGTAGTCATTAGTGTTAGTTAGTTTAAGTTACATAAATTAGTGTGTAAGCCCTGGAACCAACGTCCTCAGCAGTTTGGTCCCGTAGAACCTTACCACACATTTTCCAAATTTCTCTTCAGATCAGTAGCAACAATACCGCACCACAGCTGTTACTAAATGTCAGACTTGCAGAAATGTATTTAAAACAAGGCGAGTGTGTGTAATGTTCAAGTTTCGCCATTAACAGAAGGTGTAAACAAGGAGCATCTGATTAATGTCGAGAATAAGCGCAGAGGGCTATGCTCACTCCATAGATGTACACTCCTGGAAATGGAAAAAAGAACACATTGACACCGGTGTGTCAGACCTACCATACTTGCTCCGGACACTGCGAGAGGGCTGTACAAGCAATAATCACACGCACGGCACAGCGGACACACCAGGAACCGCGGTGTTGAACGTCGAATGGCGCTAGCTGCGCAGCATTTGTGCACCGCCGCCGTCAGTGTCAGCCAGTTTGCCGTGGCACACGGAGCTCCATCGCAGTCTTTAACACTGGTAGCATGCCGCGACAGCGTGGACGTGAACCGTATGTGCAGTTGACGGACTTTGAGCGAGGGCGTATAGTGGGCATTCGGGAGGCCGGGTGGACGTACCGCCGAATTGCTCAACACGTGGGGCGTGAGGTCTCCACAGTACATCGATGTTGTCGCAAGTGGTCGGCGGAAGGTGCACGTGCCCGTCGACCTGGGACCGGACCGCAGCGACGCACGGATGCACGCCAAGACCGTAGGATCCTACGCAGTGCCGTAGGGGACCGCACCGCCACTTCCCAGCAAATTAGGGACACTGTTGCTCCTGGGGTATCGGCGAGGACCATTCGCAACCGTCTCCATAAAGCTGGGCTACGGTCCCGTACACCGTTAGGCCGTCTTCCGCTCACGCCCCAACATCGTGCAGCCCGCCTCCAGTGGTGTCGCGACAGGCGTGAATGGAGGGACGAATGGAGACGTGTCGTCTTCAGCGATGAGAGTCGCTTCTGCCTTGGTGCCAATGATGGTCGTATGCGTGTTTGGCGCCGTGCAGGTGAGCGCCACAATCAGGACTGCATACGACCGAGGCACACAGGGCCAACACCCGGCATCATGGTGTGGGGAGCGATCTCCTACACTGGCCGTACACCACTGGTGATCGTCGAGGGGACACTGAATAGTGCACGGTACATCCAAACCGTCATCGAACCCATCGTTCTACCATTCCTAGACCGGCAAGGGAACTTGCTGTTCCAACAGGACAATGCATGTTCGCATGTATCCCGTGCCATCCAACGTGCCCTAGAAGGTGTAAGTCAACTACCCTGGCCAGCAAGATCTCCGGATCTGTCCCCCATTGAGCATGTTTGGGACTGGATGAAGCGTCGTTTCACGCGGTCTGCACGTCCAGCACGAACGCTGGTCCAACTGAGGCGCCAGGTGGAAATGGCATGGCAAGCCGTTCCACAGGACTACATCCAGCATCTCTACGATCGTCTCCATGGGAGAATAGCAGCCTGCATTGCTGCGAAAGGTGGATATACACTGTACTAGTGCCGACATTGTGCATGCTCTGTTGCCTGTGTCTATGTGCCTGTGGTTCTGTCAGTGTGATCATGTGATGTATCTGACCCCAGGAATGTGTCAATAAAGTTTCCCCTTCCTGGGACAATGAATTCACGGTGTTCTTATTTCAATTTCCAGGAGTGTATATGTTAATGAAGGAATTCGTCAAACACAAAATGAAACTTGGGGTCATAATAACAATTTTGTTTATTACTATTAGACTTCTAGGAAAATGATTTACTCATTGAGTGAAGAATGTAGATATTTAATTAATGGACAAGAATTTTCAGTAATTAGCTATAGCCTTGGCACGGATGAGTGGACACATGAAAGCCTAATGTGAAATATCATGGATACATCCAGTGACTGGAGGAATGTTTAGTGATTTCAAGGAAGCTCCCTCAGCAAGCAAGAACAAGCTCGAATACTAACACCAAAGTGCACAATGAATTAGACTAGCACGCTGTGAATGTTAACTCTGCACAACAAAACTCTGTTTTGAATTGACTGCCTTCGCGTCCCTATAACTTTTGTAGCTGCATCACTGGCACATGCTTGCCACACGTAAACAGCGCTAGTGCAAGAGACAGCGGCGGTAGTGGCTGTAAATTCTGATTCCAGCTCAACATCTGTACTTTGCTGTAATTGTAAGTTGGAGACAGCTCTCTCTGCACTCCTCTGCGACAACCTGGATCTTTCTGAGTAGGTTTGTATTTGAAAAGTGCCCCTCAATCAAGTGTGTTCTGACTTTACGCGCCGAAACAGCTGATTTCGTCAATGTAGGAATCTCCCCACCCATATGCGACACACCTTGAAACTTCTGACCAATAACAATTTTGTAAACATTTTTAACAATGTCCTGCTATTGTAGCTATCTTCATGGTTAACCAGTAGCACAGGAAGGAAGACAGAATAGCTCTTCCACTACATAACAGGTTTACAACCACAAAGCCTTGCACGTAGGCATGCACAGAAAATAGCGACTTCTACCTAAATAATTTTTGTGACCCAATCACAGAACCCCTTACTCAGATTTGAAAGAAAATTCCTGTGTCGCATACCAACGTCCACTGTCTGGTCTCGCTGTCTTAAGCTTTCCATGTTTCACCTGGACTTCAGATATTATCTAACCTAAAGGATTCCTTTTAGTGTCTTACACAATGCAGTTTTCATGGAATGCATTCCGCCTTCCCCTACTGTATTGACACAGGAGAGAGGTATTTCCCCGTCCGAAATCTACATGGAGACAGCTTTCAGCGCCAAACAAGTTTATGACACTCCAGTCCTCCTAACTTAAATATCCTGTCACGAACCAGGTAAATAGGGCCCTCAAGAGTGCAGAAAATAACAGATGACAATTTGTACCAAGTCCACGATTCAAACCCAGTACAAATTTTAATTCATCGCTTCAGTCAGGATATACACATCATAGATATTTAAGACTTGAAAAAGTCTCTGGAACCATGTAGTTTCATTTGATTACAAAAAATTGCTGCTGTATGAAGAGGATGAGGTAAAAACTATTAAAGCGTGTTGTGAGTGTCACATTTAACATTGGTAGTCTCACACAATGTAATAACACTACTATAGCATACCTTCAGAACAGCCATAAGATTACAAATAGACAATAACTGTAACATCGCTCATGGAATATGTGAAGATGACTGTGTAACAAAATAGCACAAAGTTATAAATGCAGACAAACTGCTGCAACACCAGTGGCTGTGCACGTCAAATCATTTCAATAATGAGTCCTTCTTGGTATGCCCTACTGTTAGCAATTGAAATTAGTGAAAACAACAAAAGATCCCCGAAAGTTTACATATAAAATAACAAATGATACATAAATACACTTCACTGTTCTCGTGTAAGCACACTGAGAAATCTCATTCCTTGCCGTAGATAATGGAGTCGATATAGGGGTCTGGTCTTACACATCCGTAACGCCGCCTAGTAGGAGCTGCTGATCTAGTTCATATTTTAAGGCATGTGTGAGTGTGTGTTATGTAATAAATGTAATTATAACATCTGGTTTTTACAACTCCTAAATTAACAGTGACTGGTCTGATTGGATTTAGGAGAACGAAGAATAAACACCAGTCCAGTAATCCAGCAGCGCATGAGTTGCGCTGTTGCCTGCCAGTAGAGACAAGACATCTTGCAGCTTTCCGCCACACGAGACGGAACAAAGAGGATGCTACAACAGCTATTGTTCTTCTATTTTTGCTAACCGTGTTAATTAACATATCGGTAAAAAGCCAAGTAGGCTAATATGGGACCATGCTTTCTTGTGAAAAGTTGTACATACGAAATAATATGTAGCCGAATGAGTTAATCTTCTTGTAGTTCTTCTCATAGAAGTGCAGCACGATTCTTAGTTCAAATCATTAGCTCGATCGAGTAATCGGTGGTACACTTCGGTCTGGCTAGCAAAATGTTCCCATGTAAATAACATTCAAAAACGAATTTCATGAAGAGACTGACGGTGCCGCCATGGGTAGTCCTTTGTAGCCTTTGTGGCCAACTTTTTTATGGAGTACTTCGAGGAGAAGGCACTGGAATCTGCCGGCTTGAAGCCCACAGTATTTTGGAAGTATGTTAATGACACGTTTGTAGTGTGGCCCCATGGTGACGACAAGTTAAAAGAATTTTTAGATCATCTGAATTCCATCCACAGACAACTTCAGTTCACGATGGAAATCGAAAAAAAGGTGGATGCCGTCAATTTTTGGATGTGTTGGTACGGCGCTAAGATGATGGCGCTTTGGGACACGCAGTATATTAATATCTACGCGCAAATAGCTGCCACCATCCTTTACAGACAATGAGTGTACTCAGAACTCTAGTACACAGAGCATATGTCATTGCTGACGACAGCAGTATGGACGAAGAGGTTCTACACCTGAGAAGAGTTTTTGAAGCCAGTGGGTACTCTGCACAGTAGATAGGTAACGCGCTACAAATGAAACCAATTGTGGGGACAAGAAAAGCAGAAGAAGACAAGGAAAGTTTTAAATCGATGACTTTTCTGCCAGCCGGCCGCGGTGGCCATGCGGTTCTAGGCATTTTAGTCCGGAACCGCGTGACTGCTACGGTCGCAGGTTCGAATCCTGCCTCGGGCATAGATGTGTGTGATGTCCTTAGGTTAGTTAGGTTTAAGTAGTTCTAAGTTCTAGGGGACTGATGACCTCAGATGTTGAGTCCCATAGTGCTCAGAGCCATTTGAACCATTCGAACTTTTCTGCATTACTTGGGAAGCCTATCGTCAAAAATAGGACGGATCCTCAGTAAGCCCTCCACCAAAGACAGCAGCACTCCTGGGTGCCGTTAAAGATGGTTTGGTGCTTCGGAAGCCTGCGGCTTATAAGATCCCCTGTGAATGCGGCCGTTTATACATCGGACAGACGTCACGTTCTGTCCAGGAGAGATGCACAGAGCACAGCAGATACACTCGGCTCTTACAACCTAATAAATCTGCGATGGCAGAACACTGTATTGACATTGGGCACTCTATGGTGTACGATAAAGTCGAAATTTTTTCCTCGACTTCATCTTTCTGGGACTCAGTGGTGAAGAAAGAAATTGAAATTCGGTTGGAGACGCATTTAATTAAAGGGGATAGCGGCTTCAGCTTGGACAAATCATGGAATCTGACAATTTCCGTAATAAAATCACAAAGACGTCGCGACGGTGCAGCTCTCAGTGATACATCGATATCACCGTGTGGATCGAATGCGCACCCATAGATCTATTTCCTTGCATATGCCATATCTCTTTGCCGCCGATTAACGTCTCTGGCGCCTTGTGTATCGGTATCTGTGGCTAAATGCGCAGTGGTGCGGTCCACGGGTTTAAAAGGACAGAGCAAGTGCTAGAGCGTCCTTCATCTCGGTTCACTCTGAATATGGCTGGACGTTATTCATCCGAAATATTAGAAGAAGAAGTTGAATTTATGCAGCTGCACGCCACAAAATTTATGGATCAGTCTTTGCGCCGCGAAAATATGAAGATGCGAAGATGCACATCCTCGTGATAGCTTTTCATTTCTTCTCATACTGTTTAAAGATCCTATCATAGTATAGTTAATAAATTGTTGCTGTCGAGATTGGCGTAATAATATTCATTGTCACACACGAGTAACAAAGAAACACGACGGTTGCATCTGTATCACTTGCCTCAAGGTTTAAGTGCGTAATCCAATAAGAGTTCAAAGCAGGTCATCATCATCATCATCATCATCATCATCTCAGCCTTTTCCCACGTCATGTAGGGTCGCAATTGCTTTGCTGGATCCGTTTCTTCCATAAACGTCTATCCAGTGCTTCTTCTCTGAGCTATCCTATCTCCCGTAGGTCCGCTGCTACCTTGTCCTTCCATCTTAGTTTCGGTCTTCCTCTTCTCCTTGGGCCTTGGATTTTTAGGTCTTCAATTCTTCTCTCCGCGTAGTACTCCCCTCTTCTCTGCACATGTCCATACCATCTTAGCATACTTTCTTGGATTTTCTTCCCTAAGGGCCCCACTTTCACTGTTCCCCTGACGTACTCATTCCTTAGTCTATGCTTTCGTGTCATCCCACTCATCCACCTTAACATTCTCATTTCTGCCACATCCATCTTTTTCTCTTGAGCTTTTGTAATTGGCCAAGTTTTTGCGCTATACAGCATCGCAGGCCGCTCCACAGACTTGTAAAACTCTCCTATCATTCTGCCGCTAACCTTCTTATTACACAGTACTCCGCTCAGTTTCCTCCTGTTGATCCCCCTACTATTTATCCTGTGCTTTATTTCGGCCTACAGTCCTCCATCGCTTTGCATGTAAGAGCCTAGGTATTTAAATTTCTTGACCAGCGTCAGTTGTTCTCCTTGCAGTTTAGTATATAGGTCTTTGGCAATCTTTGTACATGTATACTCTGTTTTCATCCTGCTAATTCTCATTCCCCTTTCCTCTAGAGCTTTTCTCCACTGTTCAAGCTTGTCTTGAAGTCCCTCCTGGGTGGGTTCACAGATTACAAAATCATCGGCAAACATCATGCTCCAAGGGGCCTCGTTTTTCATATCTTTGACTAGTGCATCCATGACAAGGTCAAAGACATATGGGCTGAGAGCAGATCCCTGATGTAGTCCTACTCTCACTGGAAATGCCTTTGTTGCACCTGCACTGCTCCTGAATGGTGTCATTGCACCTTCATACAAGTCTTCTACCACCCTGATATATTTTTCTGGTAGGCATTTACTGTTTGCGGAATTCATATTGATTTTATAGAGGATATTTTCTTTGTTCAAAAAGCCGTAATACCATGAGCAAAAAAGATATTCCAAAATTCTACAACAGTTTGACGTCAACGATTTAGAATTACAATTATGAGCATCTGTGCTAGTTATCTTCTGGAAACATTTTATTACATTCACTAGGTACCCTTTGTTGCTTCAGCGAACTACGATAAACTGCTTCTAGAAGAGGAGCAATGTCTTTCGTACTATCTTTGTAGAAACTCACAGGTATCTCATCTTGTACTGATGCCTTTCCTTTATTAAGCGACAGTGGTTACTTTACCATTCCGCTATCGGCTATCTCAGTATCTGTCGTTTCTAACATCGTACGACGGCTAACAGGAGCTGGCCTTCTACGATCATCCGTGGCGACACAATTCCAGCCTTCTCTCTATCATACTCCGTTTCGATGCCAGTACGGTCAGTAAGTGAATAGGTGCTTTCGAACCGTTTACTGATTTTACACATGATGTAAACCTCTTAGAGTTTCTGTTCAGATCGGCTGGCAAGATTTTCTTTTCAAAGTCACCGAATGTTTTCTCGTTTCTCTTCATAAGCTGATTTTCACTTCGTTCAGCTTTTGTTTGTCAGCCAAGTTTTGATTTCCCTTGTATGTGTAACCCTAGGATGCATGGTGACGAAACCACACATGAATGCATATGCAATGCATCCAAGGGCCTGCCCTAATTTAAAATTTTCCTCTTTTCATATAATCATTCTTTGGAGTTAAATTTATTTCTGTCAAATTTATTGTCATATTGAAAGATTCCTAAGATGCAGTAACAGGATCTGGTGGGCCTGATTAAAATTTTATTAATTTTTTCAATAAATCTAAGAGTGAATTTTTATTAGTTACATCCATCTACATACAACATATTCAAATTATTTTATTAATTCACTTATAAGTTGCAGTTTACATTTTATAACATTTATTACAACCAATTTCTTCAATTAAAACATTCTCATTATACACAATATTATGTATATAGGCAATATTTTGGCAAAAAGTTATTATTCATTGTTCACATAAAATTGCATTTTTCTTAGTTTTCAACACGTGACAAACAAGAAGCACAAAGAACGCCACTATGTTCCTTACAAATGTTGGTTTACACTTAATGCATTTCATAGCACTTTTCCTGTGTCTATTATATGGACATTAATTGCATCTTCTTCTTTTACCTGAAACAGGTAGTTGGTTCGGCAGTATGACATCTTTTTCAACACCACATCTTTGCATGTCATCAACGATTTTCTTTGGAAGATTGGGGATCTGAATACGGAGTTCCATTAGTGGTCTTACCATTTCTTTTGCTAAATCTCTTAGGAACAAACGCCTTTTATAACTTCTTCCAGTATGGTATGCCAGATTTCGGGCGGAAAATAAATTTCCCCTGTTCATTGCTGCGATGTCCATCATATTCATCCATAATGCAAATGGCCATCTTCTTGTTTGTCTCATGCAAGTGTAATAACGATTTTTCTGGTCAATTTGATCTACTCCACCCTTCGTAGAGTTATAGAACTTAATTATATGTGGTTCCTTTTTGCATGAGTTTCATCAATGTTTCTGTCGTGATGCATTGTGCTATTGAGAACTACAGACTTTTTCTTTTTGGGAACATAACTCACCATTGTAATGTCACCTCTAGATGCAAACGAAGAGGAAAGAATGGCTCTTGAAACAGATGGCTTCATCTCATTAGGAATTTCTGGTTTATTTTTTTTTTTTTATTGTTCCCACCACTGTAATTTGCTTCTGAAGCATCTCGTCTGCCAGCTACGCACTAGTATAGAAGTTGTCAACAGTAACATTTTTTGATGATCCTTTAATGCTTTTAGCAAGATCTTTCACCACATTCAATCCAAGATTTTTCTGAATAGGTTCATGGGGCTTCCTACCCGTCTAAACAATTCCGTCTAAAGCATATGCAGATGTAGCATCACATAACGAAAATATTTTTATGCCATGCTTGGCTGGTTTAGAGGGCATATACTGGGTGAAGCTGCATCTTCCACGGCATGAGACTAGCTGTTCGTCAACTGTGAGCGAATCATTGGGAATCATTCTATTTTTACATTTGTCAAGAAGTAGTTCCCATACATAGCGAACAGCTGCAAGTGTGTCATTTGCAGATCGGGCTTCACGGGTACGCCTGTCATAAAATTTAATCATTGTCCTTATATACTCGAATATATTTACTGACATGGTGGCCTTATACGTAGGATTTGCCTTTTCATCCAAGAATAATTCTCTAATAGGAACATACCAACTCTTCTCAACACCAGAAACCAGTAAAAGACCAAGAACTGTTTTCCACGTTTTATCACGTAAAGCAGCCACTCTTCTGCCTTCAATATTTGTGCAGTTGATCATTTCCTCTAGTATTTCCTTGGAGATGAAATAGTCCCAGGCATCCTTAGGTTTACAGGTTTTCAAACCACGGGCTGGACCAGGTGCCTTCTTTACGATATTATGGACAGGCGTACGAAAAGTTGCAGGAGGATCTAATTTCCAAATCGTTCCATTCCGACTAATGTATGTGTGGTATTCTGTATCTTTTTGTGGTGGTTCTTCATTTTCAGACTCTGATGAAGTAATATTATCGGAAGGACTGTCATCTGCCTCAATATTCACATCTGCAGGTTCATTGGCTGATTCTTCACTACTTGCATCTCCAAAAATATTTCCGTCCTCGGAAGAATCATCTTCTTCAAACCACTGAGCCATAACACTTTCAAAATTAGCTGCATTTGCACTACTGACTCTCTTGCTTTGCGTGTCGAAGACATTGCAAAAGGCGTGTCTCTCGAATAGCAGCTTTTACAGCACTAAACGAGTCAGCGTAACAACATGGGCCTTGCAGCAACAAACAAACTACAGTAACATTGAGGCTGATAAGAGCAGCACAGCATAACAATACTATCCAATAATAAAACATTTGATAGCAAAAAGATAAATAATACACCGACATCGCCAATATGTGAAAGTAGTGTGTATTATTTTTTAGTTATACTATTACAACTACAGCTACTGCTGCTGTTGGCACTCCTGTTACTGGAAATACCACTACAGTTATTGTTGAATTAATAACTGCTCCCAAACAAATCTTGAAGACAATATAAACTAAAGAACATTTATAAATGTGTGAGGGCCTCTGAAACCCTCCTTACGCATTCACGGTGTGTGGGTAAACGTATTGAATTATACAAAAACTTAAAGAGGTATCTCGTTCAGAGTTGATAGAAGGAATGTCACAGTGTTAGTGAAAGATTACTGGAAAGCAGTTTGAAATCAAACAAAAAATTACAGAATTTTTTTAAATTTGAAGACATTCAAGGGCCTCGGAGGCCCTGTATATGCATTCTAGGGGTAAGGAAGCTCTATTTATCTAAGTAACAGTTTTCTAAAGTGGCTATTAAACCACTGAGAGTCTTTCCCACCGTTTAATACATTTGCTTGGAACACACATGTATAAGGCCCGCTGAAAGATACTTTTAAGTTTTTTTTCCATTTGTGTTGCACTTGTTCTGCCTCAGCACTATTTGATGTCGACTAGTCTGATACTCTGCAAGTTGCATCCTGCCACTATTGCTAAGCAAAAATATTTTTCTACCTTTCTTAACATTCCTTGCACAGCCTGTAGTCAAAGTTGCTGTCACAGCGTTAGGATCACTGACACATTTGTGACACGTTTGTCTGCATTAACTGATTCGAAATTTCAGTTATCTTTGTTTCTAGAAGATCTATGACCTTTCCTTCACAAGTTGGTTCTGTAATTATGTGCTCGAACTGATTTTCGGACAAGACATTCTAAATAATGCCACACGAATCATGTCTCTGGTATCAGTTTTTAATAGCATAAATCTGACTATATACAGAAATTGATATCACCCGTTATTATTATGGCTCAACAATCAGGAATGTTAGTAAAAATTGTTCAAATGGCTCTGAGCACTATAGGACTTAGCTTCTGAGGTCATCATTCCCCTAGAACTTAGAACTACTGAAACCTAACTAACCTAAGGACATCACACACATCCATGCCCGAGGCAGGATTCGAACCTGCGACAGTGGCGGACGCGCGGTTTCAGACTGTAGCGCCTAGAACCGCTCGGCCACTCCGGCCGGCAGGAAAGTTGGTAACGACTATCTGAAAGTGGTCTCTCTAAAGAGCATTATCACTATAATTCATGACACAGTCCGCCTGCTTAGCTGGGTGGTAACGTGCACGTCTCCAATGCAAGCGAGCACGGGTTCGATTTCCGACCGGGTTGGAGATTTTCATCCTCATCACCGGCGCAAAAGTCGCCCAACGTGGCACCGACTGCCGTCAGACTTGCACTTGGCGGCTGAACTTCCCCGAATGGGGCCTTCCGGCCAACGATGCCATACGCTCTTTTCCATTTCTGTGACACAGACGATCGATAAAAGTATTTTGTTACCATTTTGACCGACCGTCAACGCTTAGTGCCACTCTAATAGAAATTCTTGTTCCTGGTACAGCGTTAATTGTTAAAAAAATTACTAATAGAATTTAAGAGAGCAGGAATTTATTATGAGGAAGACGAAACTTTCTGTTGAAGTAGAGAAAATAATCGGTATAGATGGTTTTTCTGGTCAGTCACTGATAGTGTGATGCTAGATAATGATGACAGGTTCTATGGCTGATCATGCAAATTTGCATATAGGCTGCTAAAACCGCGGCTGATGAGTTGCATCACCTTGTCAAGACTTCCACGTGTCTCGTTCCTTTAGTGCTGAGACAGAGAAATACATGTTATCACAAGGTAGATATAGAGCCTGTGCTGTCTTTTAAACTGTTTTGTGAATACATTAATTTAGCAGCGTCCAACATAAATATTTAAACATGACTACAGTTCTAAATTGTCATTCAGTTACTGCATTACCCAGCTAGAATATGACATGAGTATGAATGTGGACTGAATTGAAAAACATAACCGTTTTCATATGTTGTCTGTAAAGAAAATTATTCAATTATCTTCATTGACAACTTTCATACAAACTTAGGTTACTCTTAAATATCACTTCACTTTTATAACACGTAGACACATAACACTGGAATCGGCTAGTTTTACGTTACGTGGATTCTTTTCACAATGACAAATATATATGTCTGAATTATTCGACAATTTAAATTCGCCGCATAATGCTTTCATGAAATGGCGGCAGATAATTTAACATCGGTGTATCACAGAATCTATCTGTTCCGATTACATGAAAATAACAGACTGAATTCGATTTGAAAAAAAAAGAAAACAACATTAATCAGCATTAAATATTTGTTCGCAGCATTTTCAATCTCAAATAAATCTATGGCTCTTGCCAATAAAGTCATATAAATATGTTACCGGTAATGGCAGCGTTGCCGTTCGTACGCAGCGACGAAAAGATGGAATGCAGAGGATCAAGATTAGTAATATTCTTATAGAAAATATGAGACAAAGTTGAGTAACATTATTCTCTATTTTTCTCCACTAATTTACAATAGATAGTTCACATAATAGTGATAACACCGGAGTTTATCATGCGCGGCAGATTAACGTGCGTCTTGCTAGTATCATGGCTGCCTGAACAAGAAGAAAGAATGCAACAAAAAATCAGTGATAGCGGTAATTGTACATATAATTAAAAGATATCATTGAACATCAACAAAAGCAAAACGAGGATAATAGAATGTAGTCGAATTAAGTCGGGTGATGCTGAGGGAATTAGATTAGGAAATGAGATACTTAAAGTAGTAAAGGAGTTTTGCTATTTGGGGAGCAAAATAACTGATGATGGTCGAAGTAGATAGGATATAAAATGTAGACTGGCAATGGCAAGGAAAGCGATTCTGAAGAAGAGAAATTTGTTAACATCGAGTATTGATTTGAGTGCCAGGAAGTCGTTTCTGAAAGTATTTGTATGGAGTGTAGCCATGTATGGAAGTGATACATGGACGATAAATAGTTTAGACTAGAAGAGAATAGAAGCTTTCGAAATGTGGTGCTACAGAAAAATAGTGAAGATTAGATGGGTAGATCACACAACTAATGAGGAGGTATTGAAAAGAATTGGGGAGAAGAGGAGCTTGTGGCACAACTTGACTAGAAGAAGGGATCGGTTGGTAGGACATGTTCTGAGGTATCAATGGATCACTAATTTAGTACTGGAGGGCAGGATGGAGGGTAAAAATCGTAGAGGGGGACTAAGAGATGAATACACTAAGCAGATTCAGAAGGATGTAGGTTGCAGTAGGTACTGGGAGATGAAGAAGCTTGCACAGGATACAGTAGCATGGAGAGCTGCATCAAACCGGTCTCAGGACTGAAGACCACAACAACAACACCATTGTTTTCAGTCTATTTTCTGTGGCTTCTGAAGGTGCTGTTATACCGTCTCTGCACTACCAAAACCAAACTGTTTCTCTGACAACACACTTACCTCTCAGGATATCACATATTAAAAAAAATTGTAAAAAAATTATCTATCAACTATAAAATAGGGGCGTGGTTGGTACAAGCCCTTTTCTAAAAAAAAGAATATTCTATACTTTAATTAATACATTATCATAAAAGACACAAACATGAAAAAACTACCTCACATCTTCTCAAAGCATTCGCCTGCACATGAGGCGATACAGAAGAAGTGTGTTCGAGACAGAATTCCTCGCTAAATCAGCTCTTTATCTTTCATAAATTGTTTTTAAATAAGTTTTTTATAACGTTTCGTCGTTATATCTGTGGCGTGGTCGACTGTCCAATTAATTTAGAAAAATGGGTATCACACTGCCGCTTTTCCATAGCTGATGGCCTACCTTGGCAACATTATTCAAGAAGTAGCAAGGTGGTTATTGTTGACTGTTTGTTACCCTCTTAATCATTTCTCATTAACACATATTCACAACTAACAATGCAATAACCTACTTCACAGTACATTTCGCAGAGTTTCACTTTGCATATATGTAAGGTCTTAATAATAAATGGTATATTTATTTACAAAGGTATTTTGTTTATTCACTTTGGAGCTGCGCTGACCTTCCCTTTCGCGTATAACGTTCTTAGCATGCTTATTCTTTGAAGCTAATAGATGCTACATAGTCGTTTCACTGTTAACGAGAAGGAAGGGTTTACATAATGAACAAAGATTGTAATTTTTGATTTTTCATTAATCATGTACCACAATACATTATGTTTCTAGACGTAGAAATATGCCGAGTGGTACCAGCTTAGGGTTTAGGACCCAAGTAAGGAGTTGTCTGACCATGAGCTGTGGTGCATGGCGTTGTAGGACGACCAGGATCTCATTCTGGTAGGCCTCAGGTTCAGGATTCATTGAACAATCACACCGCACGATGGTTTTGCTGAAAGGAAAAGATTAGACATATAAATACAAAGTTGTCGTTCTTCATATCAAGTGCAAGAATATGAAGTTAAATTCTTTTTGCGTTTATCTTCTTGATCGACTAAGTTTCCTGTCATTAGACATGACTTTTGTAAAAATTTATTTGTCTTATCTTGTTTCCTACTCTTCGTTGTATAAACACACGAGTTCTGCGATTGCGGTACAACACTACGTATTGCAGTTCACTGTAGATATTCATAATAGCAACTGTGTATTAGCGTCCATGTTAGTCCTTCTCTTTACGTTCATGTCACTTTACGTTATTTGAAATCCTGCAACAGCGATAATTTCTTAGCAGTCAGCTCAAGTATGTGGTACACAGTAAGGACTGTCGACAGAGAAGCACATGCGGCTTGTCACTAGAGTGCAGCAGCAGGGTGTGTAGCGTGTTCTCGTGTGAGAAACGTGAAGATGGCGCCGCTATGAAGAGTCCATGGGCACCCATCGCCCCACACCGTACACCACAACTAGATAACTCACATGTTATAGTTCAGGTAAGAAAAGTGCTTGTTCTTTCTCACAGTGTAGGCGTAATAGACGTTCACAGGTTGCAACTTACAAAAAACACTCAACCTGTCGCAGTTCATATCTTCACGTTCACCAACACTTCATGGTAGACACACACTAGCAAAATTGTCTCCCATAGATTTCACTCTAGTACCTATACTGCACTTTCACTTTGTGGCTTGTTAGAGCTTTTTACATGGCGCAACCACGGTTCAGATTTGTCCCTGCTGATCACAGAAAGAAATATATTTACTTATTCGGTACATTTTACTTTCAAATATTAACTATTTTCCTTTGTATATATCTGTCTAGACCTTTTTTTTTTAATTTGTCGTAAGGTGTTATGGGACCAAACTGCTGAGGCCATCGGTCCCTATGCTTGCACACTACTTAATCTAATTTAAACTAACTTACGCTAAAGGGCGACACATACACCCATTCCCGAGGGAGGACTCGAACGTCCGACGGAGGGAGCCAGGTGGACCGTGACAAGACGCCTCAGACCGCACGGCTACCCCACGCGGCTATGAGTCTAACCTAGTCCTTCAAAAAAAAAAAAAAAAAAAAAAAAAGTTTAATTTGTATCTCATTGTATCACGTAAAGGCAAGTAAATATAAATTAGGCAGATATGGTTTTATAATACTTATTACGGCGCTACACTACTATGCGGAGACATCTGCACTCGACGGAGCCACGAAAACCTAAAGTTTGCTAAAATGAACACATGCTGAGTCAAAGTAAGGACAAGCTCAAACACGGAGCATCACCGGACAGTGTACCTAAAATCAACTTCGCTAAAACGTTCGTTCACTAGGCCCTACTACTTTCTTATTCTACATACAACTATCACAATAATTCCTTAAATAGGCTTTGAAATTTCTTACATAATTTACCATAAGGACAAAGTAAATGCGTTTAGGATACTGCTTCACAGTAAAACTGTTACATAACAAAAATTTATCGCCGCTCATTATAAAGCACTTGTCATATGTAGTCATGGGGGTATAGCGGCTTAGTCACCATTGCAGTCCATAGCAAACCTTATAAACTAGTATATACTGTGGTATTCATATCACTCTTTAGCTTAAAGCCCTAGCAGGCACGAAAGACAGTATAGCTCATGCCACTTACTGTTTCAAAGAGCACAATAGTCATCGAATAAGATAAATTGTCTTGTTCGAAATATTCACATTGGTTATACATTAGTACAAATCCTGCTTCACACTATAGCTACTTTCCTTTCAACGTAAATAAGCAGTTAAATTGTGACTGCTGTCTTAGTACATAAATTCACGTCTTTTCATGTTAAACAAAAGCTTAGAGACACAGAAAAGATGTTTCGATATCAAATGGCTCTTCAGTCTTTCATACAAACAGCTGCGTATACTCAGTATACCAGCGTTAATGACTTTTCGAACAATGTAGTTACATGAACAAGAACTTGAATCTGTCATAACATTTCACAATTTGTCGGTAGTAAATAAAAAATTTTAATGATGTTTCGCAGTTTAAAGACCTTGCAGATGTTTATACCTCTTCAGACCTTGGTGGGCACATAAACGTTTAATTTCTTCTTACCTTACAAACGTTAGGTTTAGATATCTAATGATCATATATGTATCTGTGTAGATAACTTCCATTTACCGCTGTGTTCGTGCAGTGCAGAAGATTTCACATATCACCTTACCAAAACTATTTTTCCAAGAGTGTATATGTTCGTACTCGCCTTAACTTTTTATCGTGTGTTTTCTTCCGAATTCCGAAGTGTTCTGCAAGTGCTATTTGTTAGTGATTCCTTCTTTCGGCAGATTTAACAAGGGATTTATCCAATCATTTACCTCTTTGTTGTTGCCAAGTAATTCAGCAGACATGTATGGCGTCGAGTAAATTGGCAAGTTATTTACTATCTGTTCAAAAGGTTCTATAACCTCTATCAATCGTGGTTGTTACGTATTTGCAGATGTTCTTCTATGCTTTAACTTCATGTAATGTAAGAGGGCAGTTTCACAACAGCTTCCTTAAGATCATATGATGGCAGCAAAATACTGTTGAAACTAGTCAACTTGGAACAATAAAAGTGTCTCTATTGCGATCGTGGCGTAAAACGTGTGTCCATATCCGACCACTTCGATTGTCCCACAGCACACCATATGTACCTTACATCTTACAAACCGGTGAAATTCCTTAAAAATTTGTTCGATGAAAGAACATTGCGGATGCAAACGGGATATCAAAATATGCTTAATGTCAATCTCTTTCAGAAATCCCATTTCCTACATGTACCGGGTTATTACAAATGATTGAAGCGATTTCACAGCTCTACAATAACCTTATTATTTGAGATATTTTCACAATGCTTTGCACACACATACAAAAACTCAAAAATTTTTTTAGGCATTCACAAATGTTCGATATGTGCCCCTTTAGTGATTCGGCAGACATCAAGCCGATAATCAAGTTCCTCCCACACTCGGCGCAGCATGTCCCCATCAATGAGTTCGAAAGCATCGTTGATGCGAGCTCGCAGTTCAGGCACGTTTCTTGGTAGAGGAGGTTTAAACACTGAATCTTTCACATAACCCCACAGAAAGAAATCGCATGGGGTTAAGTCGGCAGAGCGTGGAGGCCATGACATGAATTGCTGATCATGATCTCCACCACGACCGATACATCGGTTTTCCAATCTCCTGTTTAAGAAATGCCGAACATCATGATGGAAGTGGGTTGGAGCACAATCCTGTTGAAAGATGAAGTCGTCGCTGTCGGTCTCCAGTTGTGGCATGAGCCAATTTTCCAGCATGTCCAGATACACGTGTCCTGTAACGTTTTTTTCGCAGTAGAAAAAGGGGCCGTAAACTTTAAACAGTGAGATTGCACAAAACACGTTAACTTTTGGTGAATTGCGAATTTGCTGCACGAATGCGTGAGGATTCTCTACCGCCCAGATTCGCACATTGTGTCTGTTCACTTCACCATTAAGAAAAAATGTTGCTTCATCACTGAAAACAAGTTTCGCACTGAATGCATTCTCTTCCAAGAGCTGTTGCAACCGCGCCGATAACTCAAAGCGTTTGACTTTGTCATCGAGTGTCAGGGCTTGTAGCAATTGTAAACGGTAAGGCTTCTGCTTTAGCCTTTTCCAAACCGTCGGCTGTGGTACGTTTACCTCTCTGCTTGCTTTATTCGTCGACTTCCGCGGGCAACGCGTGAAACTTGCCCGCACGCGTTCAACTGTTTCTTCGCTCACTGCAGGCCGACCAGTTGATTTCCCCTTACAGAGGCATCCAGAAGCTTTAAACTGCGCGTACCATCGCCGAATGGAGTTAGCAGTTGGTGGATCTTTGTTGAACTTCGCCCTGAAGTGTCGTTGCACTGTTATGACTGACTGATGTGAGTGCATTTCAAGCACGACATACGCTTTCTCGGCTCCTGTCGCTATTTTGTCTCACTGCGCTCTCGAACGCTCTGGCGGCAGAAACCTGAAGTGCGGCATCAGCCGAACAAAACTTTATGAGTTTTTCTACGTATCTGTAGTGTGACGTGACCATATGTCAATGAATGGAGCTACAATGAATTTATGAAATCGCTTCAATCATTATTAATAGCCCTGTAAATGGTTTCCTAAGTGCCGACGGAAACTACTTTGCTTAGAACTGAATCATTCTGGCTTAAAAACTACTTCCTTTAGATTTTTCTGATGAACTCTAGGCCAATATTTTGAGAAAAGGTCTCGCTCGAACTGTTCACATATTTGACCGTACTGCCCATAGGGCTCTATATTTCCTTTTATATGTATCCCATCGAGTAGCGTATCTTCTGCTGCTCCGACCAGGATGGCGGCAACAAAACTTCAACGACCTTAATGAATACAATCGGGTGGTGAGTATTCTGTTCTTTTACATAAGGCTGGAATTGTCTGTCTCTCAGTAGGATCTCTTCAAGCGTTACATCGTGCAGCGTAGATGTTGCTGGCATTTCGTATAGTACATCACTCGTTAACAAACCACTAAAAGTTATAGCGTTGCCGTACAGCACAGGGAGAACAGTGAGTGGGATTAACACTTTGATTATATATTTGGTTTTCAGTCGGTGCTGCATCTCCTACTAAACCTCTGACTGCAGATATTTTTTGTTGCATGGTAGAAATCTTCGTGGTCATTTTACACGCCATTCTGGTAAGCCTTTACTTCAAAACTGTTTAAACTGCTCTACCTCTGTTTTAACAGCTTCAGCAGAACTCACACAGTTCGAAACTGCGGCAGTGACTCTTTCGCTGACAACTCGTTTGAGATCGGAATTTAATTTGTCATTCATTTCTCTATCTTTCGTCACCCGCTACGAAAGATCGCCAACAGTGACTTTACACTGACCTGTAAACTGGTTTCCCACTTTCGCCCCCAGCTCATCGACGAAAGTATTTGCATTATTCTCTAACTGTTTTACGGAACCCCGCATTTGTTTTCGCTATTTTGTCAAAACTGATAAATCTTGAGTAATATCACGTTAATCTGTATTGGAAAGTGGCTCTTTAGTCGCTGAATTATCGTACTCCATAGACAATTTATTAACATTAGCTGTTAAAGTCAGTAATTCATTGTATAGTTTTCCCTGTTCTGTTTTAAAGCTCCTAAAATCTCTATGTAGCTCTTGTTGTTCAGCTGACAATTCATTAAATTTTTTCAACCGTAACGAAGTCAGATCAATTGGCTGGTTATCAGTAAAACCATAATTCTGAGAGACTACATTTAGTGATCGATTGTCTCCATGAAAATCGTCTTCACACAGAAGATTTTTGACTAAGATACGTTTCAAGCGTCAATTCTGATTCTAACTCGGAAACATGAGAATTCTCTACATCAGTAGTGGCAAGTTCACTTCATTCAGTGTTCATCTCTACAATATTCTTACTTTGTGAAGCCACTTCGTTAACTTTTCCTACATTCAGCATAACAAAGATATTGAACGAAAAAATTTTGAAGGAACCCAAAACTTGAAAAATTATCTACATAATTATGCTGACAATAAGCGGTGGCTAGTGTCAGAAATTTACTTCAAGGCACACGCTACGAAATTTGTCATTCGCAATTACACATAAGTTAGTAAAAGAGCTGCCATCTGAAAACACATAGCTCGTTGATGCTTTGTACTTACAATAAAATTCAATAAAGGAAAACTTAATACATCAGACAGTTATGAAAAAAAATGCTTTGGTGTTGTTGATTGTATACAACGGAGCAGGAAGCTTGCTAGGCCTAATATCTGTATCTGAAATAGTGACGATGTCGCGTTGTCGTCAACAATGGGTGGTTTCTTTAAACAATTGCATCCAGTTTTGGTCCGCAGATTTTCCTTCATGTATATTCCATGAACAACAATATTTTCGTGCAGCACGGTTCAGGACGAATTTCATAAAACAAGGCAGAAAACACAAAAATTTTGCATGTCCTGACTCGGTTTCCCCATTTATAGAAAAAATTCTTGCTCCTGGTAAAACGTTTCTCGCTAAAAATGTGTACTAATGGAACTGATGAGTACCGCAAATTATTATAAGGAAAAGGAGACGTTCTGCTGGGGAAAATGAAATGATTCGTGTAGCTGGTTTTCATGGTGTGTCATTAACAGGATGATGTTAAACATTGTGTCAGTAACTAGGGTTTGAATGGCGAATGCTGACGTTTATAAAAATGCATATAAGGAATTCCAATTGGATTGTGTAAATCATGAAAAGTTAAGGAAAGCAGAGTCTGTGATTGATCATGCCAAATTGCATATAGGCAGCTGCAATGGCGCTACGTCAGTTGCAGTATTGTATCAAGACTTCCACAGTGCCTAGTCTCATTAATGCTGAAATAGGGAAAAGCGCATTAGCGCAAGGTAGATATACTGCTATTTTCCAAAAAAAGAACGTTTAAAAGTTTAACGAATGTGCTGTCACAAAAGACAGAAGCATGAAAAGATACCACACCTCCCCTCAAAGTGTGCGTCCATACGGTTTGAGACAAAATACCTCGCTAAATAAGCTTCACAGATTTTTTTACGTAAGTTTTTTTGCAGCATTGCATCGTTCCACTTGTGAAGCAGTCGACTGTCTGTTTAATTTAGAAAAAGGGATATCACAACAGATTAATTCACCTTCGGAAACTTGGTAACCTTTCTAGATACTGCCGAATCCTTTACTGCAACAAATACGCCACCGCCGTTGGCGATTAACCTGTCCTTACGGTAGATATTTCACACTGAATTAGGATTTTGTTGCTGTTCACTTCCAGTTCCTACCCACTTTCTGTTGTTTGTAGTATCTGGACATTGCAATTTTCAATAACTGATATCTTGGAACCTTTCCTTAAATGCTCTTGCATTTTAATAATTAACCTTTTCTACACTCGATGTGCGACGACGAGCAGTGTCCAATTAAATTTTAGTTGATGTACCTTCGCTTTTGACAGGCAATTTGTCTCTGATCCATAAGGAAGTTTCCTCCAACCTTAGGAAATCTCAGGTGCACACCACATGTTCTAAACTGCCACAGTAGCACCCTGTAGTGGAGGAAGTGAAATCGCATCCGATGTCGCTGTAGACTCGTTCGAATCACTCTGTTCCAAAAACTGCAAACAACCCTGCGTACAATGCTATCAAATAGCGAGCTAAACCAGCACCACATGTGCAGTGCCAGTTGCCATCACCGTATCAGCCACCAATCGAAAGGAACCATGGATGGCCTCAGAATCCAGGCGACAGTTGTGATCATGCTGACACGTGCCACTATTTGCTGCCAGTTTTGCCAAGCGTGCTTGATGGTACCAGCAAGAGACTCCTCCACGTCTCAGATGAGACCCTCCAGGGAGCATACTGTGCACTCTGGCATTCATTCACAACCGACCTGCTATTTACCTGAGGGGCTCCTTTACCCATGTAACTTTGGAGCTCCAAAACACCAGCCTATTAAGTTCTGTTGAGAAGAGATCTCCACCCCCTCGTACTCTTACGGATTTATGGACAGCCCTGCAGGATTCATGGTGTCATTTCCCTCCTGCCCCCCCCCCCCCCAACACTACTTCAGACTTTAGTCGATTCCATGCCACGTCGTTTTGCGCCACTTCTGCGTGCTCGCGGGGGCCTGCGTGATATTAGCTACGTGTATCAGTTTCTTTGGCTCTTCAGTATATAAAATCTCTTGATTCACGTTTTATTTCGATAAGGACTACTATGGCGTCACGACCGATATCTATATGTAAGTCCATGAACATCGACGCTTCTGATTGGGACTGAATTCTGCTGTCTTATATAGTATCGTGCATTTTGTCTATTAGCTTACTAAATTGTGGTGCTGCCAGTGTATCTCCGGTCCCAGTTATAGTTTTCTTTCGTGACTCATCTTCATCTCCAACTTCTTCATCGTCATCATCATCATCATCATCATCATCATCTCCTCCTCCATTACGTGTATCATGTTACTTCGTAAATGCCTTGTTTTCTTTAGTTTCATTTTCTTTGCCTCGGTCTGTCTTCTTCTCCTTTTAGAATAGCTGTACTTCTTGAATCAATGTCTACTCTTTAACCTCATTTGGAGGGTGCTGAAGGGTATTTAAACTTTTCAGCCACTCTTCCAGACATTAGTCGACTCCATGTCACGTCGTGTAGCGCCACTTCCGTGTGCTCCCCGGGGCCTACGCAGTGTTAGCTACATGTATAAGTTTCTTTGGCTCTTCAATATCAATAAACCTTCAGCGAAGGCTCATTTCGCTTGTTTCAAATCATATGCGTTCCATTTCGCTTTATCGATCTTGCTTAGACCCTTTCTAACCATCTGAAACATAGAAAAATATATAAAAACGAGTACTGTTGGAACAGAGATTATCACGTTGCCGAGTGACTGTCAATATCACGGCACACATCGTTTTATTCAGTAATTAAACAAAATGTACGTTAAATCTGTAATAAAGACATACGTCATACGAAAATAGGGCTTAATTTGGTACTGCGTAATTTTTGGTGTATCTGCAGGACCAGTGAGACAGGACACTGATATTGTGGTCTGCACCATGGGTTTGATTGCAACACTCTATCTCAATCAATATCGAAACAAAAGCTCTCAAGATGGCCACATTGCACCTCTTAAATTTAGAAGATTAATTTTTTGCGCTCGCCATCGCGACGATTATGGAACTAGAAGGGAGAAGCAGACATAAGAACCAAATTCTATAGAATCATCCGTTTTTCCCTTGAACAGCAGTGCGTCTTCTCATCACCATGTACCAGTATGATATTGTTAATAGCATAATATGAAGTTGACAATGCAGGTAATTTAACTGGTCCACTGACTTATCGATGCTAAGTCAACACATGTAATACACATAAGCAAGACAAACCATTATTGAACGTATTTTAATGCATCTTTGCAACTACAAGAAAACACATGTTTTTGTCATCAAGCAAATTCCGTTGTACTGAAATAAAACGTCATCAGTGGTGCGTAATGATATGTTCTTGCAAGTTGATTTTCTTTCGAGATATGAATGAATTTCTTTAGAAAAATGTTGATTTTACTTACGATATTTTATGCTTGGTTTCAGACAAAAAGTATTTAGAAGGCAAAACCTTGATGCCGTTTTGATTATCAGTTGCGTTATTTTTATTCTAACCATCAAAAAACGATGAAGCCAACTATAGTTTTGTCGATCAACAGAGCTACTTGTTTCACCAATTTATGTTATTATTCGTGTCCAGTACAGATTTTTCCTTTGCAAAGTTATTGTACACCTTAAATCATTTTTCTCTTTCGGCTGTGATCTTTTTCTAGCATCACACGGCAAAAAAACGCTATTCTTCAAGGGCAATTCGCAACGTGTCCAAAATCATAAAAAGTTAATATCGTTCAGCACAACATGCGTGAGTGTGTGTCGACATCTAATGTTAGCGAAAGACGCATGACCCCTCCCTCCTCCCCCCTTCAGAGTCAACGCAAAACTGCAAGGAACGCTGATAGTCTCTGTGAATGCCGCCGTTTGAGACGTTTCGTGGAACTTTTCGAAGTTCTGATCCGTAGCGGTTCTGTTCCATTTTGACGATGTGTAAGTGAATAACAATTTAGAATTTTTTTGAAGTTGCGATATGCCACTTTGCATTCTGGCTTGACGACCTGCGTGAATTCCTCTTGAAATGCATTATGGAATCTCTTGACGCTCGGATTTATTCTGTTTCGTTCCATTAAAGGTCGCATACGATAGGTGGAGCAATGATCTCCACTGACTGCCATACTGTTCTGTTGGTACAATGATCGTTAATTTAGAGGGTGGCAACAATACCCTTAGGAAAATGCTGGTCAGTTCATAGTGTGGCCACTTCCGATTAAGTAATTCTAAAACTTTCTCTCATGTCACGCTTAGCGGAACATCTCAGATGAAGTGGTTTGAAGTGAAATGTCAACAAAAAGTATAAAAGTGTATAAATTTCGATAGTTGACGGGAAAATGCCTGTTTGCTTGCTGTTTATGAATTTTATTTGTGCGTTCTGACGTGTCTCGCAATTTGACAAGGCTTCTTCAGTTGGTGTCCTGGAATAACATCATATTTTTTGTTCTTAGATATAAAACAGTTCAGGGAATAGTTTAATGATAGTAAAACGGGTAAGTCCTTATTTGGAAACCATTTAGTTTCCCCTGATTTACAAATTGTTAGAAAGCAACCACTTTATCAGTTAGTCCCTCTGTATTCTCTATACCTAGAAAACGCGAATTGCAGACGATGGAATTTCGGGATATTTTGTATTTCGGCCCCTAGCTTCCAGTAGCTCATTGCAATTCATTTGCAATATTATTACACTGAAAATACTGCAGTTCTTGAGGGTATGTGCTGTGCGTCTTGTTTCATTCGTCCTTGATACCTGCTGAAAGTAACGGTAATGCCTCCTGTACCCTCCTTTACCTTTACATTCAGAAGTGATTGGGTTTGTCCTTCCAGCGCTGTGACCTGCACATTAATAGCGATAACGCAGAATCATTGATAAGTTTACTAATGGAGAGTTTATGGATAACTATCTCACGTCCGAATTCATTGAATGCAGAGGGCAGGGCGGTGTAACGACGCTTTATTGAGCTGCGTACGCAGCCTCGGCATCAGTTGTTGTTACGGTGTAAATGCTTTCAGAGACTTGCAGATTAAGCACATCAAAATCCTGAGTAACGGTCTCCCCAAAGGACCAATGCTTGCCTCTCTGCTGTCCAATCTCTATGTAGGCGACCTACCACCTACCAAAAATATTGTTCAAATGGTTCTGAGCACAATGGGACTTAACATCTATGGTCATCAGTCCCCTAGAACTTAGAACTACTTAAACCTAACTAACCTAAGGACAACACACAAAACCTAGTCATCACGAGGCAGAGGAAATCCCTGACCCCGCCGGGAATCGAACCCGGGAATCTGGGAGCGGGAAGCGAGAACACTATCGCATGATCACGAGATGCGGACTACCAACTACCGCATACAGAAAATTTTCCTACGCAGATTGAATCACTCTTGCACGCCAACGTACTAATATGACTGCTCTTGAACCGACTCTCTCCCAAGATCTGGAAATGAAGACTGAATACTTCAGGAAATGTCGACTAATCCCAAGCGCACTTAAAACGGAGACCTCATGCTTCCACCTAAATAATAGGCTGGCTGGAATACCTCTACAAGTATCTCTGAATGGTACTGCGCTTTCTTGCAATTACTATCCAAAACATCTGGGCGTAACATTGGATCGCACTCTCTGTTGTAAAAAACACCTATGAAACCTGTCCGCAAAACTGAAATCACGGAACAACATCCTCCACAAATCAGCGGCAACGACCTGGGGATGGTGCAGAGACACCCAGAACCATCTCTCTAAGCTTGGTCTACACGACAGCTGAATACTGCGCATCGGTGTGGCTAAACCGCCTGCACATGGGAAAAGTAGAAGTAGTGCTAAATCAGACGATGTGAATAGTTGCTGGAGCTATTAAAACCACTCCACTCTATTGGCTACCAGTTCTCAGTAACGTCGAACCGTCTTATGTACGACGATGCAACATATTCATAAGAGAGTTTAAAAAGATCTCCAGTAATACAACTCTGCCAATCCACCAGGGCCTTACTATATTTGGAAGACTCAAATCCAGAAATCCCTCTGTGAAGACAGCACTGCAATTTCTGAGCCAAAACTGTAGTAGTGTTTAAATTTGGCGAACGGACTTGAGAAACATTGCCAATCCAGTATGGCATACTTTGAGACTCCCAACCATCCAGCGGGCTTTCACCTCCCAAGGAAAACCTAGATAACACTGTATAGAATACGGGCAGGTCATGGCCGATGCGAATCCTCGCTGTACAGATGGAACTTGAGACCTGACCCTGGATGCGACTGTGGTGCCAAAGAACAAACCATTCACCACATCGTTAGCGAGTGTACACTGAGGGCGTTCACCGACACTGATGGCGACTTCCTGAGGGCAACACCACAAGCTGTGGAGTGGCTGCAGAATCTAAGTGTGGAATTGTGATCGCTGAAAATACTGTAATCTGAACTTAATTCAATCTTATTGATTTGTAATGTAGTTATACATTTATTGTTATGTGCCAGTGTTCAATTTACATTACGTTATTATGTTTGTACCCTATATTTTAACAATGTATTTTCTCTTTTAAGATGTTTCAAGCGCAGCGTGACATGCCATAAGCTAAATAAATGAATAACTGATTTTATCTAGGTTTTTTATTGTTTTCAAACAAGACGAACGTTAATTGAACCATATATTCGGCCATCATGTTAACCGTGATATGATTTCATTGCTTTTCTCGAAATGTACTAAACTCGATGTAATTCAAGTTGAAAGTATATTAGCATAAAAAGCTCAAAAACTGCGCTATACACATGACACTAACCACATGAATATAATGTATAATTAAATTGTCAAACCAAATTTAATGTTCCTAAGTCAGATCATATGTAAGATCTTTATTTTATTTTAAACATCAATGAATTGCTAATGACTCCTGAATTATTGGTTGGTTCGAGGAGTACCTTTACACCGTGAGCATGAATCCACAATGAAAGTTATGGCTTACATTAGAACTCATTTCTGCAGCACTATGCTGTCCTGCTTTCTGCAGGGGCGCGTCTGTATGTAGCAATATTTACGTGTTATCATGCATCACCTGCAGCTCGGCAATAATTGAAACACTTCATTGTCGACATGACAGGGTATTGTTAAGCAGCCAGGATGTCGCACAGAAACTTTCTCTCTGTCTCTCTCTCTCTCTCTCTCTCTCTCTCTCTCTCTCTCCCTCTCTCTCTCTCTCCTGCCTTCCAGCAGCCCTCAGGCCTGCAGGGGATGAAAGCATGGCATATTTCTCAGGTGAGTGTGTGTGTATGTGTGTGTGTGTGTGTGTGTGTGTGTGTGTGTGTGTGTGTGAGTGAGTGAGTGGACATGTGCGTGTGTTGGAAAGAGGGATGAATAGAACTGTCTTGCGCAATCAATTGAAGCATAATCATTTTTCGGACTGATGTATTCCCAATATTATCTTTTATCACGGTGCCATTTCGTGCATTTCGGGTGAAGGTCAGGCTACACATTTTTTAATAATTAAGAAAAATGCCAGTCGCTCAGACTGAACGTGGTGGGTATATTCTGTCTGTGTCGTGAGTATGTTTTTGAAATTCCTGCCAACATGTTGATGGTTATGACGTCACCACTTTTGAGTGCAAAGTGGCAGTGCACAATTTAAATCCGCATGTAAGTGCGAAGTGGGCCAACGTCGGCATAGACATACTACTGACACGTGTGGCTGAAGCCTGTAAAATGGTAAAAACTCGACATCAATAACAATGTGAATGCACATTACAAAGTAATGAGTGCATGTCCAGTCATACACACACACACTCACACACACATTATTATATAAAGTTGGCTGTTTAACGGGATGATTGTGGCTGGCTGATCACTGGGCTGAGAGGATGGAGCTAGCCCCCCTTCAACACAATAAGACCTCAATGTTAAAAGCTTATGCTGTAGTATAGTTTGTAAAAAAAATTACAGTATTCACCTCACTGGATGTTTCGAAGCTATAAAAATGCCAAGTCTCAACTTAGATATGCTACTGCCGCTTAATTAAAATAGAAACTGCTCAGTCGGCCTGTGAGGCACAGTGACGTTTATACACCACAGGCCTTTGGACTAGAGGGTTCACTCGACGGAGTATGAGGCCATGAATTATTGACTTCTGTTTCGTTGGAGAGTTTTGCATTTACAGTTTCACAGGGACTGATAAATATTTACATTGATGTTAATCAGTAGTGCGTTCTTTTTATAAAATCGTTTCCAGAACTGTTAGATTGTCACCAAAATATGTAATTTTTTTCAGTAGAGGATACATTGAAGTACTAATGCAGGTAAAAATTCCAACAACAACTAATTACGTTTTATGTATTTGTCGCTAGGTATGTACAGCAGTAAGTAGGTTTGTCAAGTAACGTGAAATAGACCAAATTATATGGCTCACGTATAGTGGGACAAAATAAGCGAAATTGTGTTGTACGTACTACGAGTCGATTGGGGCTTCGCAGTGTCTCTGTCCTGATCTTTAGACAACAAGCATACTGTTACTAAGACATCTCTTTTCGGAACGGTGTGTCCCTGATGCAGTAACGTCTAGGTTTCCCGCCTGAATTATTCGGATGGGAGTGAGGCGTGCCGCCGCCGGGTCACGTTTGGATGGGAACAGACTGCTGAGCTGCGATAAGCGCGCCGGCGAGGAAATGATGTCGTTACAGTAGGCGGCTAGCGACCACCGGTTCGCGAGCCATCCATCACCGCCGTCTGACACCAGCCAGCACTGGGAGAGGCGCGCTGCAAGGCTGCCTAACCCGCAGGCGCGACCAGCCGCGCGGCGGGCAGCCACGCGAGAACTGACACACCCCAGCACACGAGACGCAGTAAGTTCGTCCCACCCTGCCGGTGGACCCCGTCCAACACTACCGTGCTCACGACCTTCCACAATGTGTTACCTGCTAAAAATGAAAAGTCTAGGCTTGGCAGAGAGAGATTTTTACATTATTTTACTACCTTCTTGCGAACCGACTCTGACGTTTGGCCAGCGCAAGTGGTTAGGATTGTCAAAGATCCATCTTCAAGTTTGGTGGGGTCTTTCCCTGGTCATTATAGCTGTGCTCCTCGCCGGTTAAGTACAATGGTATCGTATGCTGCAATAACGGACCGTTGCACGTAATTGAAAGGACAGGTAAGAGGAAGTAAAAGAAGCTGGGAAAGGAGATGTGATACAGCGAGAGGAATTCGACAGAGACCTAAGTCGAAAAAACTCTCCTGGACGATTTTCCCTGAAAACTACCGAGATCCTTCCGAGCGCCAGTCAGGACAAATGTATTTTATCACGTGTGCAAGTAATATAAGACAGGCGAAACTCCTCTGACTTAACGGAGAATGTAATAATTTCATTTCCAATGAAGGCAGATAATGACTACTGTGAATGTAACCAAATCAACAGTTTGGGAGACAGTTTGCTTTCGATAGGAGTGTAGGAGCTTGTAAGGTAATACTAACGACATGCCTTATCTTATAACACAGGTTAAAGTAAGGCAGCCCTACATGTATCGAAATTTTAGATACAGAGATATCTATATACAAGGTTGATTGGAATACACTCTCCAAAATTGTATAAACCACAGGAAGCGAAAGTTTATCTTGTACAGATAACATACTTAGTTAAAAGAGACGTAGGACATGAAATAGAAGCAGTGGCTGAGACGTAAGTGAGTATGGTGGAAGTCTAACCCAGATGTTCCTCATATTCAAACTGTAGATTGAATGAGCAGTATAGGAAACAAAGGAGAAATTTGGAAATGCAACTAAAGTTCAGGAGGAAGAAAAATTTTGAAGTTTGCGGATGTAATTGTTGTTCTTTCAGAGACAGCAATGAACTGGAAAACCAGCTGAGCTGTACGAATAGTCCTTCAGTTTAAACTTGCAGATTGAGAGGCCGTGGTCGAAATATAAAACTATCCCACGACATTCTGTCGACTTATTGCAGGATTTTGAAACGTATGCTGTGTTTGAATATTATGAGTTATCACGAAGAAAACGATTTATTGACAAACAGCCAACACGGACTCACAAAATATCTTTCCCATGAGACACAACAACCTCTTTATTCTCACGAAGTAATGAGTACTATCAACAGGAGAAAGTCAAATTGATACCATATTTTTAGGTTTCCAGAAGGCTTTTGACGCCGTCCCTCACAAGCGACTCCTAATTAAATTGCGTTCCCTCTGAAGTATCGTCTCAGTTGTTTGACTGGGTTCAAGATTTCCTGTCAGAAAGGTCACAGTTCATAGTAACTGACGGAAAGCCTTCGAGTAAAAGAGAAGAAATATATGGCGTTCCCGAAGTGGGTGTTATAGGCGCTTTGCTTAATTAATGTCGTGTGACTAGGGCCTCCCGTCGGTTAGACCTTAAGCCGGGTACAAGTCTTTCGATTTGACACCACTTCGGAGACTTGCGCGTCGATGGGGATGAAATGATGATGATTAGGACAACACAACACCCGGTCCCTGAGCGGAGAAAATCTCCGACCCAGGCGGGAATCGAATCCGGGCCCTTAGGATTGACAGGCGCTCTGCTCTTCCTGATCTACATGATTGATTTAGGAGGTAATCTAAGTTGTACTCTTAGACTGTTGGCAGATGACGCTTTAATTACCGTCTTATAAGGCCATCAGATGATCTAAATAAATTGCAAAATGATTTAGAAAAGTATCTGTGGGGTTCGATATATGGGGACTGACGCAAATAATCAAAAGTGTGAAGTCAGCCACATAAGTACGAAGAAGAATCCGCTAAATTTCAGTTGCTGCAAACTCAACCAATCCACGAATAACTTAAGTTGGAACGATCACATTGATAATGCTGTGGGTAAAGCAAACCAAAGACTACGATGTATTGGCACATCATTGAGAAAATGCAACAGGTATATTAAAGAGACTGCCGACACTACGACTGTACACCCTCTTCCTGATTATTGCTGTGTAGTGTGGGATCCGCATCTTGAAGGAAGGATGGAGGACATCGAAGAAGTTCAACGAAGAGCAGCTCGTTCTGTACTGTCACGAGATAGGGGAGAGAGCGCCAGGATATGATATGTGAACAGAGGAGGCAATTATTAAAACAAAGGCGTTTTTTGTTACGGCAGGATCGTTTCATGAAATTAGAATCACCAACTTTTTCCTCAGAGTGTGAAAATGTTTTGTTGACGCCCAGCTACCTAACATCATAACACAATAGTGGAAACCGAGCTCGCACAGAAAGATTTAAGTGTACGTTTCTCCAACGCCGTGAGTGGAACGGTAAAGACACAGCATGAAGGCGGTTCGATGAACCCTCTGCCAGGCACTTAACTGTGAATTGCAGAGGACTCATATAAATGTAGATATCTCCCAGCAGTAGACGAGGCCATAGACGATACCTAAAACTATTCTCTGACTTTCTGTCTCCGATTGTAGGTGATAAAATCTCAGGGAAGGGTTTCTGTACCTACCACGACTTTCAACCCGGAAGTTCCAACTGAAACATACAAAGGCAATGCAAGTTTAAGTAGCAGCAATAGATAACGTCTGGAAAAGGAGTTGTAAGACGGTCATCAATAAAATTCAAGCAGGAGTAAAGGAATGTAGACGATTTAAATGAGGCAAAACTGAGAGAATTGAACTAATAGATGACACTCTAAAATTAGTAAATTACTTTTGCTATATGGGCAACAAAATAAGTGAGGTGGCGTAAGTGAGGAGGATATCAAATGCAGACTAGCAACAGCAAGAAAAGTATTTCTGCAAAAGAGGATTTTGTTAACATCTCACACAAATTTAAGTGTTAGGAAGTCTTTTCGGAAGGTATTTGCATGGAGTATAGCTATCCACGGCAGTGAAACGAAGGCTACAAGCAATTCAGACACGAAGAGAAAAATAATGGGGAGGCATTGAATCGAATATATTAATAATTAAGGCACAACATAGCTAAGAAAAGAGATCGGTTGATAGGAACCATCCTGAATCATCAAGATTTGAGGACTCGGATAGTGGGATAGTGTGTAGGGGATGGATAAAGTTGTTGTGAGACATCAAGAGGAAATTACAGTGTTCGGGTTCAAATAGATTTAGATTGCAGCAGTTATTCACATGACAAGGATATACTAGCGTGGGGAGCATCAGACTGAAGACCATAATAACAGAAACGTATCTGCTAAGCACAAGAATTCAAGAACCGTTGTAATTTTGTTTTTCCTCCACTTGTTGATTTCAAAGTTAAGAAAAAAATCATGTAATGGGACACAGAAGAGCCTGAAAGTTCGGAGATGTTATTCTCCCACGAAGATAGAGGAAACAACACATTACAATGTACAATACGAGTAGTCATATAAGAATCTATTAACCGTAAGTAACCGACAGTGACAGAATGCAGAGGTTCGTGCCATGTAGTTCTAAAGCTAAAAACGGAGATAGTCGGCTATCCGCAAGGAAGAATGTTGTTCACAGCAGCCCCCCCCCCCCCCCCCCGCCTCTCGCTCTAGGTGATACGCATCATATCAAGACCTCTAACCTCTAATGGATGTTTCGAAATGTTACCTCCATAGCAATGACCACGAACCAGTAATATGCCGCCGTGTTGAAGCGTCTGCTCGCGTACGATAAATAAATGTGTGATAATAATTTTATTTTAAATACAAAATTAAATTAATCACTGGAAATAAAAGTGTTGAAATTAACTGGAGCAGACGGCCATTTTTGATGCTGGATACATCTTTGTTAGTGGCCAGCATGACTTCTAGATAAATGCTATAAATTTAGAAGTACCACCATCTGTTTTGCGTGGCTGGTCTCTGTTATTTACGGGTGAAACGGAATCATTGTCTGGAGACTGTGGCCAGATCATTAGAGGTTTCGCGCTGAGGTTGCTCTGAGATGAAGAGGTTGACACAGAAAAGGACATTTGTCGCAGCCCGCTTCAAATCAGTCGGATGACTGATGACCGCAAAAAAATGCTACCATCTTTTGGGCTACTCCTAAAGGCATCCCTCATCAGAGCGACTACGTGTGGATGTGGTTATTGCTTTGTGCGTATTATCGGAAAGGACAGCGAATATTTAACAGGGGAAAGATGCACCGTATACATGTGACACGGGGACGCACTGTCAACATATTAACCGCAGGGTACGTGATACAGCTTCAGGGTTCTACTTGCGATGGAAGTCCGTCAGGCAGGTGAGTGCTGAATCTGGCGCTGTAATATTCCAGTGCTAAGCGAAGAACAGCCGTCGACCCTCTCCATACCTCCATGATGTATCCGTACATGAAACATAAGAACCAAACTAACAAAAATATTGTAGTTCTTCAATAAAGAAAACCTGCTACAGTGAAATCATTAAATTTATTTTATAACGTACCATATAGGCCGGCTCCATAGCCGAACGGAGGAGGTGGAGGAGATTACTGTTTAACGTCCCGTCGACAACGAGGTCATTAGAGACGGAGCCCAAGCTCGGATTAGGGAAAGATGGGGAAGGAAATCGGCCGTGCCCTTTCTAAGGAACCATCCCGGCATTTGCCTGAAGCGATTTAAGGAAAGCACGGAAAACCTAAATTAGGATGGCCGGACGCGGGATTGAACCGTCGTCCTCCCGAATGCGAGTCCAGTGTGCTAACCACTGCGCCACATCCATAGCCGAACGGTTAGCGTCGCTTCGTTCAGTGCGGGATGATTTGGGTTCGAGTGGGTTCGGATACCAGTATCTCCTCTGATTTTTCTGCTGTAGGGAGGTCTGCATAGAGATCCCCCAGCCCCGTGAGGCCAGCCGGTGCTGCTGACAGTAACGGGCGAGGGACTGGAGACATGCTGTTCAGATCACCTAAGTTCATAGATTGCTCCTCGTACTACCTTATAGGCAGCAGTCGGCAGTCGGAATATGCCTAGGACATAATACATGAGTGTGTTTACGAGACACAACGAACCATGTAGCGTACATTAATAGGCACCGTGTCTGTGGGAATGTTCTCAGTGTACAGTTAAAATTCTGTATCACCGTACTACGCATGTCGGAGGATTGACCAAGCTTGCATGCGGTCGACGGACAACACCATTTCGTCTGCCTACGACTCAGTTTTGTTAGCCAATGTTCCCGAAAACAGCTTGCTCTGACTTCATCTGCAAGTAACTAAATTATTTTACAAGTAACGAGATAACTGTTGAAGTCTATGTTTATTGCTACGAATATTTGCTATTAATTAAATGATCACTCAGTGTATGTCACATGCAAGTGCTAACGGTTAGTTTTAATTAACAGAGATGTGGTATGGTGACATTAAGATGGCGAACCGGGACTGCAGTTAATTGCTAGAAGACACTAGAGGTGCCTGACTCAATCTTATCATTAGACAATGCCTGTATAACCCTTAGCCAAAATTCATGCACCGTACAAGTCAGTAACGTAGGACATAGCAGGTGAGCAACGCAGATTTTTTCTTTTTATTTATTTATTTTTATTTTTTTTTTTTGTTAAACGCTGTAGTCGTATTACTACCTGAGGCCCGTTTTTACCGCCTTACGTAATTTAAAAATAGTTGGTTATATTGATATACCATTTTTATTGAATAACGGGATCACGGAGGAGGTATATGTTTATTGCTGGGAATATTTGATATTAATTTCCATTAGTTGTCACTGGCGAATGTAGTAGAAGATGTCGTAATGACTTGCTGATTACGCAGTGGCCGAAGGCGCCTGACAGCTGTCATGCTTCCTGTTGCCTGCAAGCCGTATTGATGGCGATCAGGGGGCAGATAAGATAGCACTGCCGACAGAGGCAGTTCATGTCTTTTTTCCCCCCTCAGGGCATGAAGTACTCAGCCAGATAGAATTCAGGTTGAACTACCACCTGCTATGTCGGCGACCTCAGTGAATTCTCTGTTAGAAATCGCTGCCCAATTAAAGTACGACCTTAACTGAACTGTATTATCATACTGCTGTCTCTAATTTACCAGTACAGACAAGTTCAGAATCGTAGAATTGTACCAAGTCTCTCACTGCATTGTTACTGTAGTATATGGGTTGAAATCAGCTTAGGTACAAAATCGTGCCCATATCACTAACGCCTGGTACGTGTGCTAGGATGGTGAATTGCCGTGACACTATTTCCTGATCTTCCACTAATCATCACAGCTTCGTGTACGGTACTCTCGGTATATAAAATTCGCCTAAAAGTCGTTGGTACCCTGCTAAATTCAGTATTGCACCAAGTTCTTCTGCGCTGGATGCTGATGTGACACTGCGTTCAGATATGTAAACGTGTTAGTTGGCTAGCTTAACAGTAAGTTTCCGGACGTGTGTACGCTTTCAGACATCACATCACTTCGAGTTCCACCGACAACGACATTTTATATGTGTTTTGTTGTTGATGGAAACAGTGAATTTGGTTTTCCCTTGTCGCAAAATGACGAAGTGTCGTCCACATACCGGAACAAACAATGTGAGCACACTGCAACAAAGAGCTGTACAGTTTGTTCGAAATCTCCCATGAACAATTCTGCGGCTATTGACTGAGGAGACCCAATTGTCATATTGTCTGTGTGTTCAAAACACCTGCTTTTTCATTTGAAGTAAATTGTAGTCAGGCAGTGCGTAACAACGTTACACAAATAGGATGCTCCCGTTAAATACTCAGAATCCTTTAAAAAAATAAGCATAAAGCAGTAATCACAAACCACAAATTTTCAGCCTGATGAATGATTACTGCACGAGTAGCCGAAATGTTTACTTTTTTTTATTTTTACACATGCCACCTTTATTTACCCATAGGAATTTTATTAAAATTAACACAAAATTTTCAGCATCGTGTTCTTCTCCTCTTAATCAACTACTACGCTGCCTTATTCGTACATATAATTTTTGGTATTATAAAACCAAGCCTTGGATCCAGTTACATTTTAAAAACTCGTATTACTGTCTTTTCTTTGTTTCTGGGTAAACTTCGAAAACAAGTGAACTGAACTCACTACATAAAATCACACATACCTTAAATGAGTAACCATCATACAGTAAGTTACCAAATACGTAAATATTTCAATTACTAGACGATTCGGTATATTTTTCATGGTAGGAGTTAATTGTTGCACAACGGTAGATCTTCACAGTAGGGGAGAACCAACTCCAATTTCAGCCCTAAATTTCTGAAATGAAATAATATTTTCGATATCATAGGGAAGATCTTCGTTTTCTGTAAGCTCCCTCAGTCACTGAAACACATCGCACTTTGGCAGATGTTCTTAAGTTATAATTTCGCAGTACTTCAATAATGCGGTGCTCTCACTGTGTGGTACACTGAGACTATTGCCTGACGCATGGAGTCGGCGTATTAGCACATCATAGCTATTAGGGAGCGGTGGCGGGCGAGTCGGGCCCAGCCTGCTATCGCGTGTCTGTGGGCCACCCCACGCACAGCGGGTACACATGTTTGCTGTAAATACCAGTTAATGAAGCACTGTCCTGTTTGACCAATGGCATTCAAACACGAATCTCTACCCTTTACCGTGCGGGCGAAACTCTGCGAGGGCTGAGCTGTCCGTAGGCCGGTCCAGCTGGCCGGTTATTAAACTTTGGGGCGACCGGTGTAACAAAATGGGTACTATATATACGAGTAACAGCCCTTTACTAGGAAGACTGGAATGCTTTATATTTTAGAACTGATTCAGACTGCGAATGCTTCATGGATACATTCCTCTTTGAATGAGTAATTCTGCACATTATAAATTAAGCAATTCAAGCAGTAGGTTGTCCTGAGTTCCAAATTATCTGAATGAAAATATCCTTTCGTAGATAGCAGATATTGGCAAAAACAAGAAACGGACACCTAGAAGAGATATTTCTTTTCAGAATACAAATTGCTGATTTCGTTTCTGTAGATGACATCTGCCTACTTCTAAAAGTGGGATTACCTTAATGAGAAAACTTGAAACTCTAGAACTCTTGGTGTAAAATGATGAGCTACTTAGAGAAAACGTAGTAGCTGCATTTTCGAAACCCGATACTAACATACATATTCCCTAATAAAATTCATCACAAATACTCTACTACAACTTGAGAAGAACAGTGATGTAAAAAAATTACCTTTACTATCCATTGCCAATGCTTTCAGTGGCCCAGAAGGGAATTCAATACGCAGGACCAAAATTTTTTGATCCTGTTCCGAATGACATAATACGTTTGACAGGTACTGAAACAAGTCTTAAATCTAATTTAAAACCATGTATCCTGGACTGCTCATTCTATTCCATTGACGAATTTGTACTTAAAAACTGGTAGCAAAATAAAATAAAAAAGAAAAGAAAACCAGAGTGTAATTTCATGAGTAGGACAGAAAATAATAATGTAATCACTAACGTTAATACTAATCAAGTATACGTAACACGTAAACCAACTCGTTCCGCATGATTTGGATAAAATAATCGTACAGATGATGTATGTAAAATGTAACTAACTACCTAACGGCCCCAAACGACAATTTGCCGGAAACGTCCACCTTCAGTACATACGTTAAGCTGTGTCAACAATAAATGAGGTGGTGTCCGTCGATTGGCATTATGAGGTACTATGGTTTGACTGGGATGGTTGTTTTTAACGAACAATGGATTTCGTAGCAACAAGGACTTTTTAAGACCAATTCTTGTACAGGATGTGTATATAGGTAATCTTGTGGTTAATATAACTCTTACTCTGTTCGCAGATAATACTACTGTATGAAATTGCAACGCTAGAAAACTAGCAAAACTTAGGGCACCCTACAAGAGTAATCGCTTCCTGTATGTACTGACAACTAATCCAGGAAAACTCAGGGCATCCACCAAGAGTAAACGCTTGCTGCAGGTACTGACAATTAATACTGAACTTAAATAAACGTTTTTCTCAGAAACTGGTGAAATCACGAGTTGGTGTTCGATTATACACTGAGAGATCTGGAAAATATGCTGACCAGGACAGCAGTCGAACATTTTCTGTATCCAGAAAGGCCTGAACATGACCCGCAACATCTGGTCGTGCATTATCCTGCTGAAATGTAGGGTTTCGCAGGAATAGAATGAAGGGTAGAGCCACGGATTGTAACACATCTGAAAAGTAACATCCACTGTTCAAATTGCCGTCAATGCGAAAAAGAGTTGACCGAGACGTGTAAACCAATGGCACCCCATACCATCACGCCGTGTGATACGCCAGTATGGAGATGACGAACAAGCTTACAATGTGCGTTCATCGCGCTGTCGCCAGACACGGATGTGGCCATCATGATGCTGTAAACAGAACCTGGATTCATCCGAAAAAACTACGTTTTGCCATTCGTGCACCCAGGTTCGTCGTTGAGTACACCATCGTAGGCGCTCCTGTCTGTGATGCAGCGTCAAGGGTAACCGCAGCCATGGTCTCCGAGCCGATAGTCCATGTTTCTACAGACGTCGTCCAACTGTTCGTGCAGATGGTTGTTGTCTTGCAAACGTCCCTATCTGTTGACTCAGGGATCGAGACGTGGCTGCACGATCCGTTACAGCCATGCAGATAAGATGCCTGTCATCTCGGCTGCTAGTGATACGAGGCCGTTGGTATCCAGCAAGGCGTTCCAGATTACCCTCCTGAACCCACCGATTCCATAGTCTGCTAACAGTCATTGGATTTCGACCAACGCGAGCAACAATTTCGCGATACGATAAACCGCAATCGCGATAGGCTACAATCCGCTACAACGTTTCACCAGGCTGTGACGGTCAGGCCGGCCGTGGTGGCCGAGCGGTTCTAGGCGCTTCATTCTGGAACTGCGCGACCGCCACGGTCGCAGCTTCGAATCCTGCCTCGGGCATGGATGTGTATGATGTCCTTAGGTTAGTTAGGTTTAAGCAGTTCTAAATTCTAGGGGACTGATGACCTGAGATTTTAAGTCCCATAGTGCTCAGAGCCATTTGAACCTTTTTTTGTGACGGTCAACTGGTATTTGTGTATGAGAAATCGGCTGGAAACTTTCCTCATGTCAGCACGTTGTAGTTGTCGCCACCGGGGCCAACCTTGTGTGAATGCTCTGAAAAGCTGATCACTTCCATATCACAGCATCTTCTTCCTGTCGGTTAAATTTCGCGTCTGTAGCACGTCATCTTCGTGGTGTAGCAATTTTAATGGCCAGTAGTGTATTATTGGTTTGGAAGGACGTCAAGTGCATTTTTACCTTTTTTTTGGGTAGGTGTTCTTTTCGTTTATTTTTGGAGGGTTTGGGGCTTACAATATTCAATCTCGCTACGACAACCCTGTGTTCACTAATCCCTGTATCCATTTTTATGCTCGTTATTAACTCAGGATTAATTTTTGCTAAGAGGTCAAGAGCGTTTTCACAACCGTCTAGTATTCGCGTGGGCTTATGAAATAACTGCTCGAAATAATTTTCACGGAATGCGTTTAGCACAATTTCAGATGATATTATATGCGTACCTCCGGGATTAAACCTTTATTTTTGCCAACATATCGAGGATAAATTGAAGTCACTACAAACTACATTCGTATGAGTCTTGTACGTGTGTGAAATCAAACTCAGGTTTTCTTTGTACCTTTCAGCAGCTGTATCATCTGAATTGGGAGGTCGGTAAAAAGATCCAATTATTATTTTATTTCGGTTGCCAACAAAAACCTCTGCCCATACTAACTCACAGGAACTGTGTATTTCAGTTTCGCGACAAACAAAACAACTTCTAACAGCACAAACACGCCACTGCCAAACTTTATACCACTAAACACCATTAGGTTCTTCGCAAAAATTTCGGCTCAGCTTACCTTAGGCTTTAGCCAGCTTTCAGTGCCTATAACGATTCGAGCATCAGTGCTTTCTATTAGCGCTTGGAGCTCTGGTACTTTGCCATCACAACTATGACCATTTACATCTGTTGTACCGACGATTCCTGTATCTACGTTCTTCCTCTGTTCGGCCTGCATCCTTTGTGACTGAAGCCATTCTTGTGTTTTCCCGAGAGCCTCTAAGCTAAAAAAAACCGCCCTTGCTACCCGTGTAGGCGCCTCCTGCGTTTAATGGACACCTGACCTCTTCAGCGGAACCCGAAACCCAACCACCCTTTGGCGCAAGTCAAGGGATCTGCAGCCTTCACGGTCACAGAACCGTCTGATCCTCTGATTCAGACCCTTCACTCGGCTCTGTACCAAGGGTCCGCAATCGGTCCTGTCGACTATGCTGCAAATGGTCAGCTATGCTTTCATCTTGCAAGCAAGACTGGCAGCGTTTACCACTTCTGGTAGCCTCTCGAAACCAGAGAGGAATTTCTTCTGATTCAAATTGACACACATCTTTGGTACCGACGTGAGTAACCAACTGCAGTTGGCAGCATCCTGTGTTCTTCATGGCATCCGGGAGAGCCAGTTCCACATCTGGAATGACTCCACCCGGTATGCACAGGGAGGGCACATTGATTTCTTTCCCTTTTTGGCAGCCATGTCCATAATGGGCCCCATAATGCGCCTAAAGTTGGAGCTCCCTACTATCAATAATGCCACGCTTTGTGGTCGTTCGGATCTTGCAGGCTGAGAGCTTTCCTCTCAAACAGGACAGGCGACAGCATCTGGCTCAGCGACAGTGTCAGCCGCATACACTATCTGGAACCTGTTCGTCAGAGTAACCAGAGAGGTCTTATGTGCGGCCGCCTGGGAAGTCTTTCGCCGCCTGCTATGCCCCGGGGTGACCTCCCGCTCGATCAAAGGTGAGGGGTTAACCTCAGTGCGAGCAGTAACTGTGCTGGCCACCGGTGAGGACCGATCGGAGGACTCGGACGTGCTGGACGTCCGTTGGATCCCCATGGCCAGCCCGCAACAGTCATACCCATCCACTGCAGCCTCAAGCTGTGTAACCGAAGACATCACAGCCTGAAGCTCAGAGCGAAGTGTCACCAACTCGGCTAACAACCCCACACATCAATCACAGTCCTTGTCCTCACTAAAGACCGCGGAAAACGGACTATAGGCACGTGCTGCTCAACTCTACTGACAAAAACGCAGGAACTGTGCCTAATAAATTAGATTAATACGCAGAGATTCAGAAACATAACTGCCGAAGCACTCAGGTGAAACTAAGCCCGCATCTCGTGGTCGTGTGGTAGCGTTCTCGCTTCCCACGCCCGGGTTCCCGGGTTCGATTCCCGGCGGGGTCAGGGATTTTCTCTGCCTCGTGATGGCTGGGTGTTGTGTGCTGTCCTTAGGTTAGTTAGGTTTAAGTAGTTCTAAGTTCTAGGGGACTGATGACCATAGATGTTAAGTCCCATAGTGCTCAGAGCCATTTGAACCATTTTGAAACTAAATAATTCACCCCTGATTAGGAACTTGTAATAAGTCATAAAATCGGTTTGCGACGCAAACGACGCAAACGAAAACGCTAGAACTGTGGGTATTACATATTAAATTAACGCAGAGAAACTCAAGAAACTAAACTATTAAAGCAGACAGATTATATTATAAAATTCTCTGAGGTCTAGGAACTCGTAAAAGTCACAATATCGGTTACTTCCCTGTTGCTTCTTGTGTCTCGGCCGGCTACTGCTGCCTGACTGACTAGCTGACTAATGCCAACAAGCGGTCGACCATAACTGCGGAAGTGTTGCCGATGCAGGATTTTGGGGAAGAACAGAACTCTCAAAATGTCACATAAATGATCGACAGGATTTATGTCGGGTGATCTGGGTGGCCAAATCTTTCACTCAAACTATCGAAAATGTTCTTCATACTAACTGCGAACAATTGTGGCCCGACGACATTGCACATTGTCATCCATAATAATTCCATCCTTGTTTGGGAGCACGAAGTCCATGAATGGCTGCAAATGGTCTCCAAGCAGTCACATACGGCCAGGACCCACCAGCCCACACCATTATGGAGGTACTACCAGCTTGCACAGTGCTCCGTTGTCACCTTGGGTCCATGGGTTTTTGGGGTCCGCACCATACTCGAAACGTGCTATCAGCTCTTACCACCTGAAATCGGTTGTTTCCCAGTCGTCTAGGGTGCAGCCGATATGGTCTAGAGCATAGCAGGGACGCTATAGGCGATTCTGTGCTGTTAGCAAAGGCACTCGATTCGGTCGGCTACTGCCAAAGCCCATTAACGCCCAATATCGCTGCACAGTCTTAACGTATAAGTTAATCGCACGACCCCATTGATTTCTGTGTTTATTTCACACAGTGTTGCTTGTCTGTCATCACTGACAAATCTACGAAAAAGCAGCAGCTATCGGTCGTTAAGTCACGTGGGAGGTAATGCCCGAAATTTGGTGTTCTTGCCGCACTCGTGACGCTGTGACTGTCGGAATACTGAATTCCTTAATGAATTCCGAAATGTAATGTGCTATGTGTCTATCTCCAACTATCATTCTGCGCCGAAAGTGTGTTAGTTCTCGTCGTGCGGACGTAATCACTTTGGAAACCTTTCCACATGAATCAACCGAGTACAAACGATAGCTCCGCCAGTTATCCCATGACTTTGGCACCTCATAGAGTACATCTGACGACAGAATACTGGAATAGTAATAACTTCATACTATCTGAAATTTACAGTCCACAGTGGCCGAAACTTGAATGACTCAATAAATCTAGCTGCAATGAAAGTATAGATCACACTGAAAATCACTGAAAGAATTCTGTTCAAATGCAACTCACCCACGAAAATATGTTGCCAAGAAAACTTCCATTTTGCCCATTTCTGGACATTTCCCCTCAGTCTGAGACTATTACCAGGTAGGAAATCCATCTAAGGTTGATTGCTAGACAAGCACAATGCTTCTGTCATGGAATCGTTTAGGAAGCGCGACACTGTTAAGATATTTTCAACGATCTCCGGTGGGAGGTGACCGAAGGCAGGTGTTATACCTCTCGAAGAGGGTTGTTTTTGAATTAGGATAGCGTATGGTCCGAGAAGAGGAAACGCAATACTTCCTCAAATGTACATCTCTCGAAATGACCAAGAGGAGAAATTCCTAGGAATTACACCTCAAACAAAGGTTAACCATCATCATTGCACCATCTCCCCTTTCACGATTGGTGACGGGGCAGTTACAGGCGGGTCGGTCCAAGCCGTACCAGAATACATACGTTCTAAGGCAGCTCGGGTGCTACAGATACATACATACAACAAAATAGGTTTTGCATCACCCCGGTTCCCACAACTCCTGAAGATAGACGTTGCTGTGGATATTGTATCACTGACTGTTCCGAGATGTCACTAAACCTGTCCAAAGATGTAAACAACCATGCATGAGCCGTGTATTAGACGGGTCCGACTGAGGAGGTAGGACAGCCGATCAGTTCCAGTCATTCCACCAGGAAAGAGGTACAAAAATGGTTCAAATGGCTCTGAGCACTATGGGACTCAACATCTTAGGTCATAAGTCCCCTAGAACTTAGAACTACTTAAACCTAACTAACCTAAGGACATCACACACACCCATGCCCGAGGCAGGATTCGAACCTGCGACCGTAGCAGTCCCGCGGTTCCGGATTGCAGAGCCAGAACCGCTAGACCACCGCGGCCGGCAAAGAGGTACATGTTCGAGGCATCATATAGTGCTCTCCACAATTATTTTAGTTGACGATAGCTTCATTGTGGTATTGACATTATCCCAAAACTGCTTCTTTCTGTTAAGAGCAGTTGATCCGTAGGGCCAGGAAATGGAGCTGAATTCACCGGAGTGTTCAGAAATCAATCAGCATGCAACCGAAGAGCTGTGACATGTCAGATTGTCCAGTTGAAACTCGCCCTTCCTTCTGGCTACTCCAACGACAGATGACTTTCCAGAATGGCCAAGTGATTCTAGTCGCACAGTTGAGGCTAATTACGACCATGTGAACAAACTCTAGACCATATGTAAGTCACGCCTTGCCCGACAACCGTTTAAACGTAAATGTCATAGCGTTATATATTATGCACCACGTTCTCACACGTCCTTCAGCCCAGAGTCTTGGTTCATGAAAGCATGCTACATTCCGCACTGTTCCACGAGTCAGAGACGTTGTTCGACGGCCGGCGTAATGTAGCTCGTGTTGTCAGTAGTTCAACCATGCCTAGACGGCCAATACCACGGTTCGATCGCGTCCGAATTGTTACTTTGTATCAGGAAGGGCTCTCAACAAGGGAAGCGTCCAGGAGTCGCGGAGTGAACCAAAGCGATATCGTCCGGACATTGAGGGGAATCAGAGAGACAAGAACTGTCGATGACTTCCTCGCTCAGGCCGCTAAAGGGCTACTAATGCAGTGAATGATCGCTACGTGGGGATCACGGCTCGGAGGAATCCCCTGTCTCTAGAACGATTCTGACACGTCTTGGAAATCATCCCTCCACAATTTACTGCGGTTGTTTATTTATTTTCTTTTATTTGTTTATTTAATCTGGTGTAAATTGGGCCACCAAACGCTGCTTTTCATCGGACAAGTGTTTCACACATTCAGTACCTTTTTTACATCATAGTTACCTCATGAAAAATAGTTTTACTGTGACATCTACCATTAAAATTAAATGAGTGTCTGGAGTGGTAGTGTGAATAAATTACACTGATTATGACCTAATAAAGTCAGTACTGACAGTTCTTGTCCTACGGTTGCTAATTGTGACAGTGGTAATAATATTAATACTAATGAAAACAATGATGACAATAACGATAGTGGCAGATATAAGAAAAATTTATAGGTGGAAGGAATAGATGCTTTCTGATACAGAGTTCTGGGGAAAGGAATTTAAGGAGACTACATCGGCTATGAATTGTGGGAAATGAGGAAGGGAAGGGGGATAATTTCATGTGGCCAGGGCCTCCCGTCGGGTAGACCGTTCGCCTGGTGCAAGTCTTCCTAGTTGACGCCACTTCGGCATCTTGCATGTCGATGAGGATGAGATGATGATAAGGACAAGACAACACTCAGTCCCTGAGCGGAGAAAATCTCCGACCGAGCCGGGAATCGAACCCGGGCCGTTAGGTATGACAATCCGTCGCGCTGACCACTCAGCTACCAGGGGCGGAAGAAGAGCGATGTACATGGGCAACGAATGTGTATGGCTGGATCATCGCTATGAAGAGGAAATAAGTTCGACATGGATAACTGCTCTTGACCGTCCTGACAATGCAGTTGTCGCTGATCACAGCTTATAGGGTACGACATTTTAGCTATGGATTATAGTGTGTGCCAATAATTGACATGTGCTTTAAGAATAATAAACATCATCCTAATTAACAATTGTGTCCACCTGGTAATTTATCCCGCTCATAAACCAAGCAGGATCCTAACCTGGTACATGAAAATTCCGAGTGACCTGTATCCAGCGAAGACTGTGAAATCTTTAATATATTGTTGGCAAATCAGTGATTAATCAGTGAAATAATTGATGGAAAGAATAACTGAGAATTTCATAATTAACATTGCTATTATTTTCTGTGTTAAAATGATTACGTAAGGTTATGCCAGATTCAGAGACCATATTAGATAAATTGTTTGCTGCTTTCACATTACATATTAATGAAAGGAACTACTAAGTTGATGATTAATGGTGATAAATAGTAACGTTAAACAGTTTATAGGGAATCAATGAGATATTGAGTACGAAATATGCCGGTGTAAGGAACCCCCCCTGTCCAAATTTACTTTTGTTTTCATGAACTCAGTCTGTTTGATTAAGCAATTGGGTGCTGTAGTTTTTTTTCGAGCGGCTAAACTTTTATCGTATTACTGAACCATCTTTTATCTAAATCTAAAGTGAAGTCTGTTAGGTAAGTAGGGAGTTGCAATCTTTTCTGCTGTCCTACTCAGCTTCATTACGTGTGCCTAATTAGATTGGCGCATAATAGTGCACCACCAACCACCTATATTGTTATCGATGCAGAATGGTAGTCTAACTACTGTTATTTGCCATACCTCTGAAGTAATGTCTTATGTGAAGAAACGAGTTAAAGTCTGATGCTTATTCCTTAGGTTAACACACACGGTTATTACACTTCTTTTTGTGGTTTTGCTGTCAGAATAGGTAACTGTATTTCTGTTTGTTACTTTGCTTATTATAAACAGTAAGGTATAAGAATTTTATAGTTGGCTTTGCATGACAGTATGTTTTGTAAACCAATTCAGAGAATACAAAATACACGCAGTTATTACATCCGGTTCTACATATCAGGACAGTAAATAAGACACACAACATAAGGAAGAATATTACTGTATAAGGAACAGTGTTCATTGATAAGACTGTAGAAAAGACAAAGTCTGCAACACAGCCAGGATAGCTAAGCATGTGGTAGCGAGAAGTGATCGCAGAATCGAACATCACTAATAAATGGAACACAGGCATTCACAACTAGTTCCAGGTGCCGTGAGCTTTCCTGACAAAGGCCTTGCAGGATAGCATCGCTGTTATCGTTAACTGGAAGTATAAGTGTTTGTACATGTTTATCTTTCCGCTGAAGAAGGAGGAGCTATTTATTAATGGTTCAAATGGCTCTAACCACTATGGGACTTAACTTCTAAGGCCATCAGTCCCCTGGAACTTAGAACTACTTAGACCTAACTAACCTAATGAACACACACACATCCATGCCAGAGGCAGGATGTGAACCTGCGACCGTAGCAGCAGCGCGGTTCTGGACTGAAGCGCCTAGAACCGCTCGGTTACTCCGGCCGGCAACTTTTTATTACTTTGCAGGACATGGGGAGAAGTTGACGCCTTCTTGCACACTGCAGTTACATCTCAGTCAAAATCTATTATTAGTCCTAGATTCTTTGCTGAAGGAGAGAAGTTGATATTTGTCCTGCTTATGGTTAAATTTAGTTGGTAGAGATTCGCGACATTTCTTGCTAATGGACCTAGAATGACTAACCAGTACCCTACATTCCCTACCAATATCGATAGCGCAATCGGGTCCTCTTGAGATTCTTGATATATGGCTTAAGGTTTATTGGTTTTGAACTTAGATACAACGGGAGATCATGAGAGTAGATGTGATATATACTGTAGGACTAAGCTAGTCCCACATCTTTTACGTACGATTAAAAGAATATAGGACACATACACTAATAGCCATTAAAATTGCTACACCAAGAAGAAATGCAGATGATAAACGGGTATTCACTGGATAAATATATTATACTAGAACAGACATGTGATTACATTTTCACGCAATTTGGGTGCATAGATCCTGACAAATCAGTACTCAGAACAACCACCTCTGACCGTAATAACGGCCTTGATACGCCTGGGCATTGAGTCAAACAGAGCTTGGATGCCGTTTACCGTTACAGCTGCATATGCAGCTTGAACACGATACCACAGTTCATTAAGAGTAGTGGCTGGCGTATAGTGACGAGCCAACTGCTCGGCCAACATTGACCAGACGTTATCAATTGGTGAGAGATCTGGAGAATGTGCTGGCCAGGGCAGCAGTCGAACATTTTCTGTATCCAGAAAGGCACGTACAGGATCTGCAACATGCAGTCGTGCATTATCCTGCTGATAAGTAGGGTTTCGCAGGGATCGAATTAAGGGTAGAGCCACGGGTCGTAACACATCTGAAATGTAACGTCCACTGTTCAAAGTGCCGTCAATGCGAACAAGAGGTGACCGAGACGTGTAAACCAATGGCACCCCATACCATCACGCCGGGTGATACGCCAGTAAGGACATGACGAATACACGCTTCCAACGTGCGTACACGGCGATGTCGCCAAACACGGATGCGACCATCATGATACTGTAAACAGAAGCTGGATTCGTCCGAAAAAATGACGTTTTGCCATTCGTGCACCCAGGTTCGTCGTTGAGTAGATCATCGCAGGCGCTCCTGCCTGTAATGCAGCGTCAAGGATAACCGCAGCCATGATCTCCGAGCTGATAGTCCATGCTGCTGCAAACGTCGTCGAACTGTTGGTGCAGATGGTTGTAGTCTTGCAAACGTCCCTATCTGTTGATTCAGGGATCGAGACGTGGCTGCACGATCCGTTACAGCCATGCAGATAAGATGCCTGTCATCTCGGCTGCTAGTGATACGAGGCCGTTGGAATCCGGCACGGCGTCCCGTATTACCCTCCTGAACCCACCTCTTCCATATTCTGCTAACAGTCATTGGAACTGGAATAACGCGAGCAGCAATGTCGCGAAACGATAAACCGCAATCGCGATATGCTACAATCCAACCTTTATCAAAGTCGGAGAGGTGATGGTACGCATTTCCCCTCCTTACACGAATCATCACAACAACGTTTCACCAGGCAACGCCGGTCAACTGCTGTTTGTGTATGAGCAATCGGTTGCATGCTACTGTCGCAGGTTCGAATCCTGCCTCGGGCATGGATGTGTGTGATGTCCTTAGGTTAGTTAGGTTTAAGTAGTTCTAAGTTCTAGGGAACTGATGACCACAGATGTTTAGTCCCATAGTGCTCAGAGCCATTTGAACCAAATTGGTTGCAAACTTTCCTCATGTCAGCACGTTGTAGGTGTCGCGACCAGCGCCAGCCTTGTGTGAATGCTCTGGAGAGCTAATCATTTGCATATCATAGCATCTTCTTCCTGTCGGTTAAATTTCGCATCTGTAGCACGTGATCTTCGTGGTATAGCAATTTTAATGGCTAGTAGTGTAATTTTGATAGAATGACTCGATAATAACAACACATCCAATTGCTTTCCCAGTCATCAGGTTTTGAAATATGCGTTTCTCTACGATTAGACGCCAGTGTCGCTTAGTGTCTCAAAGTCGACAAACTTCGGCGCTGCTCACTGCCGGTGGGTAGAGAGAGCGCAGTGCCAAATTATGCATGGCTGGCATTTGACTTCCGTCGCCGCGCCACTGTCGCCTAATGGAGGGGACAGAGGCCCTGCAGCCGGTATCTGAGGGATTAAGAGACCTCGTGGGCGGTCTTCCCCGCCACTCCCTCCCCCCCCCCCCCCCCCGCCTCCACACCTCTCGTTAATGATTCATAACGGAGATCGCCGGCCGGCGATCTTGCGGCGATGAATTATGTGCGCCCGGCCGGCGAAGTGCTGATGCATTATGCAGCGCCGCGCCAACCGGCGGGAGCCAGCCGGCTACACTGACGCCTCCGACGCCGCCGACGCTCTGATTCGGCGCCCGGCGTCCGTGGGGCCGCGGCGCGCCCGTGCGGATGTCCAGTCGCCGTCTCCGGGGAGTCGCTTATTCCCGGCCGAGCCGCCGCTACATCTAAGACGAGCGGCAACCACGTCGGGGCTTAGGCGCTCCGGCTGAAAATCTCATAATATTCTCCCGGCGGGAGGCGGAAATGGCTTGCTGAGTCCTCCCACGATACGGCTGGCAGTAACGTACGTCATCAGTTCCAACCTGGCCTTCCGTCGGGTGCTAAGGTAAACACGTATCCAAAGGCTGTACTACATATAGGACATTTGCATTTTCGTGAAGCTACAATACAACCAACAGCTCTCTCTCTCTCTCTCTCTCTCGCTTTGTTTTTGGCAATCCACGCCTAATTCCTCTCTTGCGTCAACTTATTCATCTCACTTGGGATCTACGTCCTCAATTGAGGACCGGTTTTGCAAAACTCGGGTCAAAACATCACAAAATACTTCTGATCCATAAAAATAAGTCTTACCATTGGTCGGTCTGTAAGTTATTGCTCGTGCATCCATCATTTTGAAAGGCAAGGTAGACTTCACTATTTCCTTATATATCCGTTAGAAGTCGTACGAAAGCCAGTTTCTCCGCACACAAGCAGCTTTCCTAACTTCGATAAAACAATTCTCTGGAATTATAATTACAAAATATTTTAGGTCAAAGTGCAGCTTATAGTAAAGAGGAGGTGGGTTACAATAGACTGTTTTTTATACAAAGGATTCGATGGTGAAATACTGTTGATGAAGGTGGATTTGATAGTAATTTGATTTATATAATTTAACTGATATTGGCTCTGAGTTGTGTACACATCGCCCATCGCTCTCATTATTGATTATTCTATTTGAATTATTTTAAGGTAGCTTCAATTTAGATAAGTCGTAACATAGTAGATGTACTGGAAAGTGTATTTAGGGAAAGTTTCAAGATATAACTTATTAGTAAGGTATTTCACTTGTAAGTAGGCAACGTTACGTAGCGCTCTGTATGAAAATCACTGGCTGTGCTGTGTGCAGTCTGTGGCTAGTTTGCATTGTTGTCTGCCATTGTAGCGTTGGGCAGCTGGATGTGAACAGGGCATAGCGTTGGACAGTTGGAGGTGAGCCGCCAGCAGTGGTGGATGTGGGGAGAGAGATGGCGGAGTTTTGAAGTTTGTAATACTGGATATCATATATTATGACTATTAAGGTAAATACATTGTTTGTTCTCTATTAAAATCTTTCATTTGCTAACTATCCCTATCAGTAGTTAGTGCCTTCAGTAGTTTGAATCTTTTATTTAGCTGGCAGTAGTGGAGCTCGCTGTATTGCAGTAGTTCGAGCAACGATGATTTTTGTGAGGTAAGTGATTTGTGAAGGGTATAGCTTAATGTTATTAGTCAGGGCCATTCTTTTGTAGGGATTTATGAACGTCAGATTGCGTTGCGCTAAAAATATTGTGTGTCAGTTTAAGCACGTCGTGTAAAATAGTTCTAAGGGGGATTGCGTTGCGCTAAAAATATTGTGTGTCAGTTTAAGAACAGTCGTGTAAAATAGTTCTAAGGGGACGTTTCACACTTACACTGAAAATTTTTCTGTGGAAGTCAGGAGTCTTCATTATTTATTTTATTATGTTGATTTCTTGTTTATTTAATTATTTAATGTAAATAATTTCTTTATTATTCTGAAACTATTCATGAGGTAGTGATAACCCTTCTCATCTCTACCGAATACACAATCCGGTGGCCCGAAACTATTGTTGCGAATAGGAATATAGTGGGTTAGTCAGAGAACACTTTAGTGTGTTCTATAAACTGTGCCATCATGTAGAGCATTATAGATTTCTTATTCTGGCTGGTGCACGAGTCGGGAGGAAGCTCAAGTTTTAGTTCTCTCTCTTACCAATACCAATAGTCCTCTCTTCCAAATAATATAGGAGAAAATGTTGCAGTGATGATGCTCTTTCACATGAGTCTCTCTCATCTTTTGTTTCGCTCCAAACGTACTAAAAAAATGTTATTTGTACCTTGGTTAGGTTGATATGTCACCAGATACAGGTTACAGAACCATACTTGTCACGTGTAAAAGACTTCCTCACTAGAGAGCTTTGGCAGAGGTTGATTTGCAGAGTACCTGTTCATGATGCTGAGGAACTTCTTTGCACTGGCTTTATGCAAGCACAGGTTCGTTTTACAGACTTCCTTCCAAGTTTCGGTTTTCTGCAACCTTTATTTTCAGTTCGAGCACCTTGCATGTTGTACAAATGCCACTGTGAAGATTACCAAAGCCACGATAACTCTTTTTATAGAACACTGTTTTGAATTCTGACATAGGACAGCTTTTGTTGCCTGTTTGTCTTTGTTCTTTTCAAAAGTTTTCCCACATTACATTTTATGTTGGCGGCAAAAATGACGTACACATTTTCCTTTTGCTATAATGATTCTGTCTACGGTTACACTTCAAAATATGCTCTTTCGCTTGCTGGGTCACAGCTATGTCGGCTTGAGTTGCATTTCAGCTACTCCTTCGTTCTTGTAGTGCTGTCTCATGTTCCTGATAGTGGCAAGCAATCCTGGCTAAGAAATCTCACGATACTCCTGTTATTTTTTAAATATAGCAGCGCTGACTGGTACTGTGGATCCGTCTCGAAGTTTTGTCTTATGCTTGATAGGAATGGATTCAGATGCCTTGGCTTCAGTGGGACATACAATATATCTACATGGCGCTAAGATACCCATTCACGACCAAAGGATTGCATATTGCTTACTTTTGCCTCCTGTAGACTGTACTAGATTACCGAAATATGGTGCCAGCATAAGAGTGACAGCCTGCATGACATCCTTTCCCTCCGTGGTTGCTTACGGCACTTCTTTTAGCATGCTAGCAGTCAACATCAGGTGCAGCATTTTGCTGTGAATATCGAGACGCTTTTGCTTTGGAGATGTTAGACTGCTTTTCCTTTTACGCCCGCTAGCGTTCCACTGACGAGAATATTATATTCACCATCATTTTCCATGTTCACTATTTAACACAAATCTAGTCCTCCATACTTAACTTCCACCAAACGGCAATAACGGGCAACCAACTCTCATAACAGCTATCGTAGTTTAAAACTGACCGAGCGAGCTAGACACCCGGCGCGGAGGCTAATGGGAGCTCCCATAAGCCACTTAGCCTACTGTCTGTCACCTTACTTGGCGTCCACTGCCATCTACCACCAAGGAATGCAGTTATTCCAGGAGTGCCATAACACAGCCAGAAAAAGTACTTTTCCTGACAGAACATTAAACAACTTACGAGAATACCCAGCAATACCTCCAACATCTTTCGCGAGCCAAGTAGAATTAAACGAGTTTCAGATGACCCTCCCACACACATGAGGCGAGTTTTGCGAAAACCGGCTGTATTATCTGTGTTACAAGTGCGGAATAAAGCAACTTTTGCTAAAGGCGGATTCATGGGTTTGCAGAGGAAACTGAACAGGATTTGTTACCAAAAAAGATATTTTTTGAAAAAATGTACAAAGCGAAATTTGCGAAAGCGGTCCTTAATTGTTTGTTGGATGCATTCCAGTCTGTGTCTTCCTCTACAGTTTTCAGTTTTTACCCTCTACAGCTACCTCTAAAGCCATGGAGGTTATTCTTTGATGCCTTAACTCGTGTCCTGTCATTCTGTCCCTTCTTCTTGTCAGTGTTTTGCGTATACTGATTTCCTCTCCGATTCTCCCCATATCTTCCTCATTCCTTACCACATCAGCCAACCTATTTTTCAACGTTGCTCTGTAAAACCACAACTCCAAAGCTTCTGTTCTCTTCTGTACCGGTTGTACCACAGTCCGTGTTTAGCTATTCTCCAATGCTTTGTTCCAGATCTACACTCCTTGAAATGGAAAAAAGAACACATTGACACCGGTGTGTCAGACCCACCATACTTGCTCCGGACACTGCGAGAGGGCTGTACAAGCAATGATCACACGCACGGCACAGCGGACACACCAGGAACCGCGATGTTGGCCGTCGAATGGCGCTAGCTGCGCAGCATTTGTGCACCGCCGCCGTCAGTGTCAGCCAGTTTGCCGTGGCATACGGAGCTCCATCGCAGTCTTTAACACTGGTGGCATGCCGCGACAGCGTGGACGTGAACCGTATGTGCAGTTGACGGACTTTGAGCGAGGGCGTATAGTGGGCATGCGGGAGGCCGGGTGGACGTACCGACGAATTGCTCAACACGTGGGGCGTGAGGTCTCCACAGTACATCGATGTTGTCGCCAGTGGTCGGCGGAAGGTGCACGTGCCCGTCGACCTGGGACCGGACCGCAGCGACGCACGGATGCACGCCAAGACCGTAGAATCCTACGCAGTGCCGTAGGGGACCGCACCGCCACTTCCCAGCAAATTAGGGACACTGTTGCTCCTGGGGTATCGGCGAGGACCATTTGCAACCGTCTCCATGAAGCTGGGCTACGGCCCCGCACACCGTTAGGCCGTCTTCCGCTCACGCCCCAACATCGTGCAGCCCGCCTCCAGTGGTGTCGCGACAGGCGTGAATGGAGGGACGAATGGAGACGTGTCGTCTTCAGCGATGAGAGTCGCTTCTGCCTTGGTGCCAATGATGGTCGTATGCGTGTTTGGCGCCGTGCAGGTGAGCGCCACAATCAGGACTGCATACGACCGAGGCACACAGGGCCAACACCCGGCATCATGGTGTGGGGAGCGATCTCCTACACTGGCCGTACACCACTGGTGATCGTCGAGGGGACACTGAATAGTGCACGGTACATCCAAACCGTCATCGAATCCATCGTTCTACCATTCCTAGACCGGCAAGGAAACTTGCTGTTCCAACAGGACAATGCACGTCCGCATGTATTCCGTGCCACCCAACGTGCTCTAGAAGGTGTAAGTCAACTACCTTGGCCAGCAAGATCTCCGGATCTGTCCCCCATTGAGAATGTTTGGGACTGGATGAAGCGTCGTCTCACGCGGTCTGCACGTCCAGCACGAACGCTGGTCCAACTGAGGCACCAGGTGGAAATGGCATTGCAAGCCGTTCCACAGGACTACATCCAGCATCTCTACGATCGTCTCCATGGGAGAATAGCAGCCTGCATTGCTGCGAAAGGTGGCTATACACTGTACTAGTGCCGACATTGTGCATGCTCTGTTGGCTGTGTCTATGTGCCTGTGGTTCTGTCAGTGTGATCATGTGATATATCTGACCCCAGGAATGTGTCAATAAAGTTTCCCCTTCCTGGGACAATGAATTCACGGTGTTCTTATTTCAATTTCCAGGAGTGTATATTACCAGAAATTTATTCCTCAAATTAAGGGCTAAATCCTCCTTGCTCCGTCCATCACGGATTATTTTGCTTCCTAGGTAGTAGAACTCCTTAAATTCAAATAATGTGTGCCAATAAATAGTGATATTAAGTTTCTCGCTCTTTTAATTTTTGCTGCATCTCAGTACTTTCTTCGTTCTTCGTTTTACCCTCGGTTCTGTATTCATTGCATTCAAAATACCCTGTATTTTTCTTCACTATCACTGAGGGTAGCTACGTCATAAGTGTTATTGATTTGTATTCCTTTTCTTCTTATTCTTCTTTTTATTCTTATTCTTCTTCTTCCTTTCTTCTGGGGCTAAAGCCTGTTTCCTTAAGTTCCCCTCAGTCTATCCACAGGGTGTCGCTCCATCTCATCCTTACAGGACCAGCAGTTCTTTTACCAGATGGCGATTTATCTCCTAAAATCTTCACAATCTTCTGTTCATCCATTCTCTCTACGTTATCATTCTATTCATATTTTCTCTTATATACCCACTCATTACTGAATGCCACTTGACGTCCTTATCTACTGCCTTCTCTCTGTCTCTGTGTCTTCCCTGTAATCCTTCGCAGAGTTTTCATTTCTGTTGCTTCCAAAAGTCTTTTTGTTTTTCATGTCTCCTGTCTGGTCTCAGCTATGTAAGTCATGACCGGTATCACTATTATTTTGTGCATTATTGCCTTTCCATCTTTTGCTGTATGTCACTTTTTCCAAATAGTGTCATTTAACTACTCGGCACTTTGGTTTGCTTTAGCTAGTTGTTCTCTAACTTTCCTTTTCACATTTCCACTGCTGGACAGTTCAGTACGAAGGTATTTAAATTACATTACTTGCTTTGCATCTAATTCGTTCCACAGACGTGGCCGCACATTTTTCTTTATCAGTGGATATGACCATAATTTGGTTTTTGGCTGTCACCTAATTCGTTCCACAGATGTGTCCACACATTTGATTTTTTGAGTGGATGTGACCATATTACGGTTTTTTTGGCTGTCACCTTAAATATATGTAAAAGTTTCTGCAGGTTATATTCACTGTTTGCCAAATGCACTGCATCGTCCACATAACAAATGATTTTAATTTCTTCGTCCCTTACTCTGTTACCACTATCAGCCAATACCTTCTTTATTACCCCGTCCACGACCATATTAAAATGTAGCGGACTCAAAGAGTCACCTTGTCCAGTACCACTATTAGCTGCTATGGAGATAATTAAGCTGGAACCAATTTGTGTCTAGATTTACTTGTTGGAAAAAAGTTGTTTTTATTAAACGGGAAGGAGTCCCCATATAGTAGAGTACGTCCAAAACATCTTTTAACTCAATGCTATCAAATCCTTCTGTAAATCAATAAAACGAAGATATTATCTGTCTAAGAATGAATACTGCATCTGTCATGACATACGGGATCTAAAACCATATTCATCCTCTGCGAAGGACGTACTGCTTTTCATTTTATTTCTTACTGAAGCCAGCAATTTCTTATGGCTACACTAAAAGTTAATGTGACGTTTGTTTATTATGTACAAGCAGTTGTGCTAAGGTGTAGCGTTAGTATTCAATACAAGATACCATGGAGTTGCAGAAATGTAGTTGCTTTTATTGCCGTAGTTAAATTGATTGCAGGTATCCTTCACTAAATTTCCTCTAAAACAATTAAAATCCAATTATATGCTCATTACGTTATACGTAGGTCATTTTTATAGACGACAGTCATTATTTTGCGAAAAAAAGGACCCTGGCCGTTGTATTTCTATTGGAAAGGTTCGGCTTCTACCACCACAACGCAGTGTTGGGCCGATATGCTGTTCTCTGATCGCTGAACAGGGCTCAGGCCTCGTCAAATACATGTTTGTGTCAGAGATTCAATGTTTCCAATAATGTTTCTTAGTGGCAGAAACAGCTTACACACGTGACCATATCTAGAGCGATGTCCCTACAGTATTTTAAGTGCCCATATCGAGACCAGCACAATAGATATGGAATGGAAATGAAGACCCACGCTTCTTGACAGATCGAAGGGGAACGATGCGGGAGACCCGCACCGCTGTACTAGACACGGTCTTAGTTGCCATCCGCCGACCGTAATGGGGATGAATAATGATGATAATGATGATGAAATTGACACAACCAAACGCAGTCGTCTCGGGACAGGTGAAAATCCCTGACCCCGCCGGGAATCAAAAAAAGGACCCCGTGTCCGGGAAGCGAGAACGCTGCCGCGAGACCAAGAGCTGCCGACATAAAACATTTCACTCTGTTTAATGGTGATGCTGATTTTGAGTAAACAGCCAGTATCAGTAGCCCTTAGACATGTCTTGGGTGAAGCCTGCACCAAAGCATGCTAGGGGTTTTGGCCGGGAAACTCCCATTGCTCTGCTAACACAGTCCAAACACATATTAAATTATTAAATGAGAAAAGACTGGGTCATAATTATGGAACTACAGTTGCTGGCTGCAGTACTACACCACAACTGCACTGGTAACACAGCGATATTTCCTGAAACAGGCCGCAGCTTGTACGTGAACTAGAACCAGCTGGTGAAGATCATTGCGTCATCGGTCTCAGGCAGGCCTCAGCAGCCAGTCAAGGGGCCTATGTAATTTTGTACTTGATCTGTGCAGTAACCCTAGTGCAGCATTCTGCGACAGAGCAGTTTGCTGTAGTGATGGACTGGACTGCAATATTGTGTACCACAAAACAAGGGTTCATAGCCTGCTACGTGATGGAAACCCATCTTCTGTCTCGATACACCCGGCCATGGTGTTCAGTAGTTCAGTCTGTAGCTTCATTCCATCAGCGCCGTGCATTCGTGTGGTGACATCTCTGTTCAAGTCATCAACTGAATGTGCTGCCAAGCAGCTACTGCCTGATAGAGCAACAATATCAACTCCGACAAACCGCTGGTCTAGAAGTCGCCAGCTATCCTTGATGATTCTGCTTTCGTAAATGGTCCTGTGGAGGTTAAGCCTCTGATCAGATTACATCGCGTGACTGTCCAGGTCACGTTCGAGAGTTCTGCCATGCGCCTTGGGCCGTGGGCTGGGAACGTCAGTCCAGCTGTAAGCTCAGTGTGCTGCGGAGCGGAAAGCCGTGATGTTGTCGAGGCATCTCAGCCTTCTGCAGCCTCAACACACTCACTCGCTGTTGCTAGCAACTGTCAGCACCTGCACCGCCGCTGTCGACCTGCTGTATGGGAAACTTCGAACAATAGAACTTATTTAATTGTGCAATCATTTCTGACTGCACGTTTGCCATGATACACAAAAATCACGTCATCACAGCCTTTCACACACATCATTCTGGGAGCAGAAGCAGCCGTTCAATGACTTCGATGTCAGGGCAATGGTCAGAACAAACATGACACAATTCATGTATCGTCGGCAGTGAGATCAGTAGAAGTGCTATCGTCATCCTTAAGGCTCTCGAGAAAAAGTCGCAGGATGTGTATCCTACAGCTTCTCGTGGATTCTTTGCGACCCTTATTGCTGGATTTACGTCTGTCCTCTTGCCATTGTCCTGTAGATACCTTCTTATTTTGTACACATGAAGTTGTGGTCCTTGGAAAGTCAACAAAGGACGAACCAGTGAATCTGGTAGCGTCCTCACAGTGTAACCGAATTAATCATGTTGCTGCATGTACGGGGTCGCATTATATATTACGTTGGACGTGTCGACAAAGGGGGCATTACGCCAGGCAAGGAGTAGATGCCTAAGATTTGAGAAACCGTAGGTACTGGGGAAGTCTAGGGTAACGTACATGTTAGGCGAGTGACTGCAGTGCAATTGTTAGCAACCTAATTAATACCATGGTAATGACAGTGATACTACCATTGAGCTTACTATGTGGATATGATGGTGAAAGTAGCTAAACTGTGTCTCATTTATGAGTTGAATTAATGTTGTTCATTACACAGCGCAAGTATTTAGCTAAATATGGTAAAAGTATTTGGAGCAAACTTTTTATCTTGTGATTGGGAATACAGTGAAATTGTTATTTTCTATTTATGAAGCAATAAGGTTTACAGTTTTCATGCAAAAAAGTATTATTTATCATTTCTTTCAAGTACAGGTATAGAGCCTCAGTGTGTTTTCTGCGTTGTTGAACTATTTTAACCATTGTCGGCTGTCAGTTTTAGTCTTCCAATGCACCATGCATATAAATTAGATTACTGGCGAGCTTCAGCCTTAATCCATTTTCAAATATATGTAACATAATACCAAAAGTACGTTAAATACTTAAGACACATTAGCAAACAACACTCTGCTTGCATATAACATATGTTTTTTAAATTACCTACATGATATTGGAGATGTGTGTGTTACATTTAAAAAACTTGTTTCGTGTTATGTGGGTAGCAACACGTTCCCACACACAGCCTTGCGACACATGTCGTTAATTCCTATTACATTTCTTACATAAAGGACGTTGACATTACCATTTGTAACGATTTTAGAAGTTGTGGTAATGCAATCGAGAGGTGTCGGCAACCATTTGATCATTATTGAACATTTCTTTATTTCATAAAACAAATTAAATGCAAGTTCTCTATCAAGAGCGGTGACCCCAATCTTTGCTTTGTACTTTATTATTAATTAAGGAAACAACAAGCCACAATCATTAAACTAGCATCAAGGAAGCCTCTTCAATGTTGGCCAACAACGACACAGAAATTTAAGAATATTCTAATAATAAACAAATAGTTTTACTCCAATAATCATATTAAAAATACATCACATTTAGCCAGGATTGTGCCCGCCGAATATGGAGTGAACACAGCCGAACAAGAAATGAACTCATGAAGCGATGTACGTTAGCATGTGGAAGAGCAGTTTATACTCTAAATCACCAAGAGAAGCTTTCAATTTCAAACAAAGCTTTCTTAAAAACATTCCAAAACATTCGTTGTTGCTGTACTGATACTATGAGGTCTTACTTAAATTTTTTAACAATTTTTTGTTACATGTCATAGCTAAAAATAGCCTCTATCCTTGTTTTCATTACACAACCCATAACATGACACATTGATTACTCTTGCCACTGGAGCAAAACGTTCCTTATATACGATTAAATTTCTATGTAACAGCGATCTGTGAACTGCTAAAATTATTTGAAATACTGTCAGAATTGTTCACAATACTGTCAGTTGCTAAACTCTTTTACGTTCTGTTTTACAGAATAAAAATAATTGCCATTATAGTAATATTTTTCTGTGATGTGGTCTCACGCGTCGTTTTCCAAAGGGGTGTACTGAAATTAAACGATTTTGTTATTAGTAAAATTACGAAATTATTGCTGTGCAGAGATACCATACTGCTCTGCCACTTCCGACTAGAGTACATGATGATAACATCAGTCCCTCTTGTTATCCAGTTGACAAGGAACATAAAATACGACTAAAATTGTATACAAGTCTTCTATTTCGGAAGTCTGTCGCCCATTTAACATATGTATCGGCTGCTTTATGAGGTGCTCATACATCTCAACCTCTTCAAAGATATCTCTGGCTTTTCCTTTATCTGCCTTGTGTAAAATGTTTAATGTTTTGTTTATGTAACTAATGTGAGTGGCTGATTTTTCCCATATTCAGTACAAATGTTGAAGGAGCAGACAGACTTGCGAAAGAAAAAAATTTAGTCAATTTTAACCGCATTTTTGTGTTCTACATCGATTAGGTAACAAGAGTGATTAATCTTATCGCCATGGAATCTGGTAATTTGGGCAGAGCAGTACCGTCTCTCTCTGCATAGAAGTAATTTCGTAAGTTTGTGAATATGGTGAATTAATAATTTTAATACACTGTTTTAATAAAATGAACGAGTGAGGCAACTTCAGAGAAAATTATTACGAAAATGACGGTTACTTTTTTACTGTAGTACGGAATATAAGTGATTTTAGTAACGGACACTATGTTAAACAACACTTAATATGATTATAAATAATTTCACAATTCACAGATCGGTTTGACATAGGGCTCTCACCAAATATATGGTACGTATTATTCAAGAGGCGAGTGACATAAATGTGCCATTTCATGGTTTGTGTGTTGACAACGAAGAGTACAGTGTATTTTCAGCAATGGCACACAAAACAGAAAACCATTTTTGCAAAGATGTGATAAGACCTCCTAGCTTCAGTGCAACAACGAGTCTTTAATTGTGCCTCTAATGGTTGTAGGTATAATCAAAGTCCATGAGGTAAGAAATTTAAGAAAACAAAAGACATGCACGGAATAATGTGATTAAGTGACTAGAGCTCCCGTCATACGCCTGCAGCTCCCTCTGGTGATGGCTTAGTCTCTGCAGAATGGCAGTTAAACGAATGTGCAAAGACCAGTAAGCAAGTTGTCAGTAGGCTTTTGCCTACACGAGATGTTCTTAAGGTTTGTAAGCTGACTGATATGCGCAAGACTACATTTGAAACATTCCACATCTGTAGTTATGAAAACGTGTCTGTCACCATATATCACGAAATCAGTTTTCTAAATGTGACACACACATCACCAACACCAAGTAAGTAATTTAAACAACAGTTGTCATATACAAGCATCATTTAATAATGTGTCTTATTTATTAGCTGTTCTTTTGCTATTATTTTGCAGACCTCTGAAAATGGCCTAAGGCCGAAACTGGCAAGTAATGTGATTTATAAGTTTGGTGCATTAAAGGGGTAATACTGACAGACTATAGTGGTAGAAAATGGTTCCATCATTGAGATGGTATCTGTCAGATTTGTGGAAGTGATTTGTTTAGTTTAGTCTCACCAGCTTTTTTATTATGTCTTGGAAGAACATTGATTTATTCTACCTTTCGTGTAACACATAAATATTCCTATTATAGCTTTAGTATGTAGGATATGTTTCTTGTTGGTTGAGGAAGAGTTAGGTTTTGCAGTGCATTTCATCAGGTTTTAGCAGGAAGATGTCTGTAGTGCAGGTCCGATTCGCGACAAATAGGCTTAACGGAAACTGACTGTATTTGGGAGAAAATTGGAGCGTAATTGTAGTTGGAAATTCAACATATTACGGTAGAAACTGTGGACTTACTGAAATTTCAGCCCCCCCCCCCCTCTACCGCCACGCCACTCAACCTATCCCCAGCGCACTTGAGTGACATAGGGGAAGACTAGACTTACAGCGGTAATAGAGGAGCAGTGTCCAAATAGTTAATGTGTGATAATTATGATGAAGAAGGCAAATATTATTCAGTTACTTTATTTTATGACTTTGGAAAACGTACGTAACCTAGTGTATCCCGTGTGTGATACAAGTTGTGAAGTGAGTTTAGATATTTTGAGCGAACGGTGAATGTGATGAGGCAATGTTTTTAAAGAACATTTTTCAGGAAACTCCTTGCTCTCTCATTTCTATTGTGATAATTATTCATTTTTCGCCTTTTTTGGCGTGTTATAATTTTCGGCTGTAACCTGGGTTTTGGTGATTGTAGACGATAATTAGGAGTTTGTGAGCTATATTCTTTGTTGATTTGGTTTGCGAGCGATTATTGGGGAATTTTGAGGGGAACTTTTCGTTTGTAATCTGATCTGGACTGACACGATCCTTTTAACTTAGTGCTTTTTTGAGATTTTTTTAGTTTGTAGCCTGTTCTTTGGTAGTATTAATATTCATTACATTATGAAAGAAACTAGTGTTAGTCAGAGAGAGACTGGAAGGTCACGTATCGAAAATATGGAAAAGGTGAGGTATCTCGAGTTATAGAACATTCTGATGTTTTATCTGTGTTGCTACTCAAGGCAGTGATACTGCACTGAGTAATGATTCATTTAGCATGTGTAGCAATCGAAGAGAATGTGGCCTAGCCAGTGATGTTGATATTGTGAGGGAGCTAACCAGTAAGGTCATCATGCATGAAAGTGAGGTTGGATCTTGTTTAGATGTGACACGTGGTTCTGGTATATCAACAGATCTGTCCAATATTTCTATAGCTTGCCCTTTACTGGTTGAACATTAGAACTTCAAACAATTCCTACGCTTTCCTGTCAATCAAAGGTTTCGTAATTCATTAGTATCAGCTTTATGTGAAACGTTGGAGGCTAGTAACGAAACACAATTTGATAATCTAGGGAGTAATACGAAAGAATTGGAACGTGATGTGAGGGGCTTGTTGAGGAAAACGGAAAGTAGTGAGAAGGAACGTGATGAGAAGGGAGAGGACAGAAGCAGGTGAAAAGGACTTAACTGACAAAATAGCGGCTAATGTTACCGTATGCTTTAGACCAAATATGTGAATCGGTTAGTGGGGCGACTACAGGGAGATTAACCAAATTGTTATGGTAGGATGCATGTACCTCGGGAGGAGGGAGATTCAGTTCATGAAGATGAGGTAGATCCTATGTCTCATCATCACAGGGGGAAAATCCATCGCTGTCATAAGGAGCTTCAGAGAGAGAATGATTGTTGTGAGCACATGTCTGACTCTGATTGCTGTAAAAATTTTTCGAGTATTTAGAAGTTCAATAAATGACAATCTTCCTTGGCCTTAGTTGGAATAATTTCATTTTTGATATTCTTGTCCTGTTGGTCACAGGACTCAGTTAATGTATGGTTACTTGGAAGATGAAGTTGCCATATGGATTCAGACATAGAAATTCTGAGACTTATAGGGAGTTTAGAATCTTTACATTTAAGTAATTGTTAAATGTAAATGTTTTGGCTATGACACGGCTCTGTGCAACCTTAGGAGTGGGATACCCAAGCACAAGCAGTATTTAGAAGCTTAGAGCTGGCCTTTCTGTGAGCACTTCTTCCATCACACTAAGAATTAACTAATGATTTTTATCTAAGTTCAGACCATTCTTATATGATTCTGAATATCAAGTGATGGAGTAATGAAGTGTCAGACCATTGGTTTTACGAGCCAGATGTTCACGATGTGTGACTGCAACAATTTAGTCTAAAATGCTAAGGCTCTAGCTGTTGTATTTAGTTTCATGAATTACTTGTTTGGAAGCATGAGGAAGGGTTATGGTAAGTGCAAAGCTGACACTCTTTCGATATCTCAAGCAATGAGGTTTGTGTCAAAGGTTTAAACGGAATACAAGAATTTTAAGGCCATGTTCTTAGATGAAGAAGCAGTTATATATATTGCTAAGGAGCCACAGAGGGATTCAGAATGCAGAGAGGTTAAGGTGAACTGGACCGACAGAGCAAACATTGCAATTACACAGTCTTTTTAAGGATGACATTTTGTTTAAGAAGAGAAGTGGCAGAACATTCAGTGGGTTGTTCATATTCCTGACGAATTGGTCAGTACAGCATATATATTTAACGTAAGCACATTTTTTTGGCAGTAAGTGTTTTCGTAAGTTTCATGATACACGCAGCTTTGTCAGTAAAGAGGAATATGTTTGTAAGATTTTGGATTCTTGTAATGTCTGTAAAATGGTGAATATGCAAACAGTAACACATCATATGCCTTTATTTTCGATTACTTCCTCAAGACTGAAAGAATGTGCAACCAGTGATGTATCTGTACTTCTCTCTAAAAGTACTAAAAGTTGCTTTCATGTTTTTGTTGATTTTGAGTTGATTTCGGAATTAGTTTAGTTTCGTTCATATTTCGAGTATTTTTCTGTACAAAAATGAACATATCTGCGAAGTAATTTCTGATAATGATCCACAACGCAGGTCAGTAGTTTGAGAACACATTTCGCACAGTAAAAAAAGGAAACGATTTAATTCTCATTTTGCCAACCTCTCAATGTGTCCTGAATGAGCTTGGCAGTTAGTGTAGGCCGCATTGTCAGTGATGCCATAGATCTTGGAATTCATGTTAGCTCGTATCTGATGAAGCTGTGCTATGAATTGTGGCTCATTTGTCTTTTTGATGCTGATTGGACTTGATCACACTGGCGGTCAAGCTTGAGACAGACCATACCAGACACAATAAGTGGTCTGTGCGCCAACATGGGACAGGTAGCTACTGTGAAGCAGGAGGAGGGGCGAATCATTCAGTGAATGGATCACTACTACGAGCTTGGATGGCGAGGACCGCCTCCTGAAGAGGTGAAACGCGAAACGTGTCGGGAGGACGCAAGGCAATATGGTAGACAGATATGTGTTAGCTGTCAACATGGGCATCAAACCAGCTGGGTCAGTAGGCGTTGCCGGGCTTCACGACTGCAAGGAATGCAGCACGGGCAGGAGTAAAGATCTGGTAGCTGTGGAGTGTTTTCTGGCATTATGGAAGAGTTTATCTTTCTTTTGTTAAGTGCTGGGTGTATTGCATACAAGTAATATGGGAGTGGTCTACTTGAGTTGATTATTAATTATGTGGTGACACACAGGAGGCCACTGATGGACCTAGTGTATTCAACTAAAGGACTACAAACTGAATGAGGTGTGCCTAGCGAAAATGAAATTGTCATTCCTTTTGAAAAATTCGTTGGTTAACTACTCCAATATTCTTTGTGCTGTGGATTATTTAGATCGTTGGCCCCAATGTGAATGTTGTCTTGCTTTTTTCTGTTTAGTGTCAAGTAGGATGTTGGGTTTGGTTGGGTCCTTTCGAAGTTGGTTTTGGGTTGAGATCTGTTACTGAGATTCTCGAATGCTATCAGGGTGTACTGTTATTTATCTGTCTTAACTCATGCCCTCATGTGCAGCCTGAATGAACTCAGAGTGTATGATTTATTGACATTCTGGCTAATTCATAATACCAGTACTGTGTTGCTAAATTGTATATTCCTTTGTGCCACTTATTGTCCCATTGACATATTCTATTGGGGCAAGTTATTTAAACCAGCTTTATTCGTATTAGCTTGTGAAATACAATTTTTATTAACGCGATTCCTTTGGTCACAGCTTATTTTGTGTGCACTCTGGTTTGTTGTACCAATCAATAAATTGATGACTATATTGAAGGGTACCGTAGAGAGTAGACGTTGAGCTGCAAACAGTCACAACAAATGACTAATATACATTTGAGCTTTTAACCAAAATGCCTGCATACAAAGTAAACCCACACACATTCACACATGGTAGTCACACACACGTGACCAATGTCTTAGGCTGTTGATACTGGACTGCATACAGCAACTGCACTTAAAGGGAGAAGCAATCTGTGGTCATCAGTCCAGCCTGAATTCTCAATAGTTTGGTCAATAAACTGGATTACATTTAATGAAGAAATTACGTCCAGAAACCACTCTCAACAATTCCTGAGTCACTTTGGTAGCAGAATGTGGTTGCGAATTGTGTTTCCATGACGTTAATCGTTATGATTACTCTTAAAATTCTGTGTCCTTGCGCTTTAATGTTGTTGTGTTAAATTACAGATGCAGCCTGGTTAGAAGGTATGAGTTGGCATATGAGAGGGCCAGTCACGGGAAGGTCCATGCAGGTATGGTGTCAAAGTTCACCAAACAGGTTTGCTATGTGATGCGAGAGTTGCTGTGGTTAACATTAAAGGACCAGCATGGCCTGAGAAACGAGTTTACTACCATTTAGTTAGGTCTGACTGAGGCAAAGAAAGTTGCTAATTTTTTGATGGTGAGATGACCTTCCATTCACAGTTAATGTGGTCTCAGTCTACAATGAGTCATTGCACAAACAGGCTCACTGCTTTGACATTATGTAAAGACAAAAATAAAGTATTAAAACGTTTAAATTTAAGAGCTGTCGAGATAAAATTAAGGGTGATATGATGACAGCTAAATCGCCGAGAGGTAGCGGGTTGAATCCAGTAGGGTGCTGGATGGAGACAGCAATTAGGTGAGGGCATTAGTGGCCTCAGGAACTGAGACAGGACAGTGGAGTAAACAATTCACAAGGTTACCGCATGCTCTGTTAGTTATGAGAAAGGAACGGGAGTTGTTCACTGATTCGATTGTGGAAATGGTACAGATTTTATTTTACTTGATATTATTGAATGAACATAAGGAGATGTTAATTAAGGCCCCAAAGAGTTTGTATGGGTATTACACATGCACACTAGGGAACGTTTAGTTTCAGAGGGTTGCTGAAGCTCTATCTGTTACCAAGTCAGCTGTCACAGTTGATGTGTAAGAAGCAGATTTCGGACATGGCCTTGAGAATGTTAATACACACAAGTCATGAATGTTGACAGGGAGTGAAGGAACTGTTCAGTGAATAACGTATGAACAGCCACCATGGCATTGTGCCTTTCAGATACGGAGGTAGAGGTTGTAGCAAATATCATCAAAGAAATTTAGCAGTTGACTGGTCGCGCATTATATTTGATGAAATCGCCAATAAAGTCCGGGATACGGAGGAATCAGCCGATAAAACCAAGAGCGTTACTTACGTTGATCAAGGTACGGCGTGGGAGGTGAAAGAGGGCAGAGAGTGACGAAGCTAGTGGATACTGTGGGAACAGTTCCATGGTCCTTGAACTGAGGTGATGTGGGTGTTTGGTTTGTCACAGGGCACCTCTAAAACATCCTGAGATATGGAAGAATAAGCATAGAAAATCCAAGACATTAGGAATGATAGGAGGTGGGCTGAGGGGTGGACAGAAAGTTAGAGAGCTAGTGGGTATAAAGGGAATGATTCGAGTGTTCGCAACCTGATCTACATCTACACCTACATGATTACTCTGCAATTCATATTTAAGTGCTTGGCAGAGGGTTCATCAAACCACAATCGTACTATCTCCCTACCATTCCACTTCCGAACAGCGCGTGGGAAAAACTAACACCTAAACATTTCTGTTCGAGCTCTGATTTCTCTTATTTTATTTTGATGATCATTCCTACCTATGTAGGTTGGGCTCAACAAAATATTTTCGCATTCGGAAGAGAAAGTTGGTGACTGAAATTTCGTAAATAGATTTCGCCGCTACGAAAAACGTCTTTGCTTTAATGACTTCCATCCCAACTCGCGTATCATATCTGCCACACTCTCTCCCCTATTACGCGATAATACAAAACGAGCTGCCCTTTTTTGCACCCTTTCGATGTCTTCGGTCAATCCCACCTGGTAAGGATCCCACACCGCGCAGCAATATTCTAACTGAGGACGAACGAGTGTAGTGTAAGCCGTCTCTTTAGTGGACTTGTTGCATCTTCTAAGTGTCCTGCCAATGAAACGCAACCTTTGGCTCGCCTTCCCCACAATATAATCTATGTGGTCTTTCCAACGGAAGTTGTTCGTAATTTTTACACCCAGGTACTTAGTTGAATTGACAGCCTTGAGAATTTTACTATTTACCGAGTAATCGAATTCCAACGGATATCTTTTGGAACTCATGTGGATCACCTCACACTTATCGTTATTTAGAGTCAACTGCTACCTGCCACACCATGCAGCGATCTTTTCTATATCGCTTTGCAACTGATACTGGTCTTCGGATTACCTTACTAGACGGTAAATTACAGCATCATCTGGGAACAACCTAAGAGAACTGCTCAGATTGTCACCCAGGTCATTTATATAAATCAGGAACAGCAGAAGTCCCAGGACGCTTCCCTGGGGAACACCTGATACCACTTCAGTTTTACTCGATGATTTGCCGTCTATTACTACGAACTGCGAACTTCCTGACAGGAAATCACGAATCCAGTCGCATAACTGAGACGATACCCCATAGGACCGCAGCTTGATTAGAAGTCGCTAGTGAGGAACGGTGTCAAAAGCTTTCCGGAAATCTAGAAATACGGAATCAACTTGAGATCCCCTGTCGACAGCGGCCATTACTTCGTGCGAATAAAGAGCTAGCTGCGTTGCACAAGAACGATGTTTCCTGAAACCATGCTGATTACGTATCAATAGATCGTTCCACTCGAGGTGATTCATTATGTCTGAATACAGTATATGCTCCAAAACCCTACTGCAAACCGACGTCAATGATATAGGTCTGTTGTTCGATGGATTACTCCTACAACCCTCCTTAAACACTGGTGCGACCTGCGCAATTTTCCAGTGTGTAGGTACAGATCTATGGGTGAGCGAGCGGTTGTATATGATTTCTAAGTAAGAAGCTGTTGTATCAGCGTAATCGCAAAGGAACCTAATCGGTATACAATCTGGAGCTGAAGACTTGCCCGTATCAAGCGATTCGAGTTGCTTCGCAACCCCTAAAGCTGTCGGCACACAGACCGTGCATCTGAACGTTGAGCGTTGAGCGTGCCGAGTTTCTGACGTCATAGCGTGGAATAGCACGTTCCGGAGTCTTTCCGAACGTGCACAGCAATATCTGGCATGTCAGATATCCTGAGCGTGCGTGTGAGCGTTGACCAATCAGATGGCACAACGCCACCTACGTAACACGCACGCCAGCTCCCTTCACCATTGGTCTGTGAGGCGCCATATTGGCATTCAGTTCAAGCTTACACGTATATATGTCGTTTCTGAGCAGCAGCAAATTGAGAATCATTCGAAAACCTGTTGTTAACTGCGTGATTCGTTGCAAGAAAATAATGGGAGACATCATATTCGTGGCAAAGAATTGTTGTAACTTGCATATTATGAGAGTGTATCATTTGAAGTTAGCGACACACTGAGGATCCACGAAAAACACATTGTTCTTGGTACAATTTGTTATAATTAAATTTCAATTAGTAACATAGATTCGCTTAAAGCCTTTAGCAAAGGGTACATCTTATAAGAGGGCCCTAATGAAGTTGTTGTCAATTTAGCGTAGTGAGTAGCATTTATGATTGTGAAACTAACTACAGATGTATGAATGGTTCGCATCTCGCTAACTGTAAATATTTTTTTCATAATATTCGCGTATATAATAGGTTCTGATGCTTTATTGTTAGTTTAATGTAAGTACATACTACAGTATTTGATGTTATGTAAAAATAAGTTCACCTTTTTTTCAGGAGTGAGTTTGTTCGATTGGCTTAATCTACAGGACAGCTTGCGCTGCTTGTATAAAAATATTTTGTTCCTTTTTCTTTTGAGTTTCGTGATTTACATGTTGTAAAGTTTCTGCTACTGGGTAGGAACAGTGATCAAGTAAGAATGACTTTAGGGTTTTACTAAAATGTGGGGAAGATAAAATAGTGTTATCTTATGTGAACTAATGCAAATTTGTGTCTCATTGTTTGTAATGGAACTTTTATAAGCCTGTGTCCTTATTGATTGGACACGGTACTTTCCTTTTTGTATTAAAACATACAACATTGATATTGAAGTTTTTATTTGTGTGTATTACATATAGAACAACGTGACTAGGATATGAACAATGGAGGAAATGTGCGTTTTAATAGAGCTAACGTGGGAATTTTACGCAGCGTGTTGAGTAAACAGTGTGATTTACGAGCTAGAAACATCCCACAACTGCCGCTGGAGTGCGATGCGATCGCGTATACCACGTTGGGGCCCACGTACCGTATGCACATGTCGCATCGTTCCTGAGCGTTCAGCAGCACGTTGAACTCGGCACGCTCAACGTTAACGTTCGACAGCACGGTCCGTGTGCCGACGGCTTCTAAGAAACTCATGCTAGCAGCAGTTCGTGTTTCAAATTCTGGAATATTCCATTCGTCTTCCCTGGTGAAGGAATTTCGGAAAACTGCTTTCAATAACTCCGCTTTAACGGCACAATCGTCGGTCACAGTACAATCGGCACTGCGCAGCGAAGGTATTGACTGCGTCTTGCCGCTTGTGTACTTTACATACGACCAGAGTTTCTTCGGATTTTCTACCAAATTTCGAGACAATGTTTCGTTGTGGAACCTATTAAAGGCATCTCGCATTGAAGTCCGTGGCAAATTTCGCTCGTCTGTAAATTTTAGCCAATCTTCGGGATTTCGCGTTCTTCTGAACTTCGCATGCTTTTTCCGTTGCCTCTGCAACAGCGTTCGGACCTGTTTTGCGTACCATGGGGGATCAGTTCCATCTCTTACCAATTTATGAGGTATGAATCTTTCAATTGCTGTTGTTACTATATCTTTGAATTTGAGCCAAATCTCGTCTACATTTTCATAGTCAGTTCGGAAGGAATGGATATTCTCTCTTAGGAAAGCTTCTAGTGACATTTTATCCGCTTTTTTAAAAAAAATTATTTTGCGTTTGTTTCTGGTGGATTTGGAAGAAACTTTATTGATGTTGATAGGTTGTTAGCTTTGTGAATTAAAATGACACATTAGGCATGACTGTCTGCAGGGGAAGTGAGATTCTGTGCTGACTTGAGGGTTGAAAGGTTGGATGATGCTCTAGTTCACACTCAGTTGTTGGAAACTATCAGTATGAGAAACCATTCATTTTGAAATGGATGCCTTACTGTTGATGTTGGCAGCTGTGCTCCTACAGGAATATCCAGGCTGTAGGTGGCCTCTGTCATATGCATCTAGGAAACTGCCACCATTAGAACAAAAAATTCCATTCATGAGATGGAAATCATGACGTATCACTTACGCTTGACGTTTTGAACTGGGTGTTACTAAGACCTAGACACAGGGGAAGAATAACTATAAGGACAACCCAGATATCAGCATTTCATTTTGTAAAGGTATCTTGCGTAGGGTAGAATCAGACTATTGTACTATTCTTAGTAGCTTTGGTCACTTAATACTACAAAAGCGTTACCTCTGCATTGGGTGTGTTGCGTGCCCTTCATATACCTTCATACAGTTTCTAGATGGTTTACCACTTCCATTTTCTAGGGGAATCTAGTAAGACGTCGACAGCCTTATTTTGATCGCTTTCTTTGCATATGACGAATATGAATTTTTTCAAGTGAATAGTCCTTTTTCCCGTTTTAAATCCTTATGTTACTTGGCGCTCCTGAATATAGATATAAAGCTGCGGAGGGAATAAGCCACTGATTCTTATCACTGGCATTGTTTTATACGAATGTATTACAGCATTCGCTGACTGCACAAATGGCTCCGTCTTTCTTAATTTCTTTTTTTCTCAAAATAATAAAGTGGGGTTTGCATGAAACTGACTGATTGGGTTTATACGCAGCATTTTTGGGGATAACAAGAAGCTTCGTCTTCAGATCAGATAAGACTTTCTCTATAGCACTGCCTATTAGTTACATCACCTGTACACATTTACTTGAGGTTAACATTTAGTTTTGTAACTTTCTTTTGCGTATAATTTCCTGAATCTGTGTAACCGGCTCGAAATCAGTATTTTTCACGTAAGCGTGCATTGACTCTCACGAGCATATCTAAATCATTCTAACAGTGTTCGCTTCACACTTACGCTCGTTACATTTTTGCGCATATTTTGTGGTGCATTTAGATATTTCTTCTATTTATACAATTCATGTTCAGATTTTTTACGGAACGAAGCCGGTTCTGCACACTGGTTATGCATATGTATGAGCGTTTCCTCCCTAATTCGTTCTGTTAAAAATTAATATCGTTTTCTTTCTCACTGAAAACTATTACTGTACATTTTTCTTTGGTTGTGGAAGATAAAGTATTTTTGTTCTGGACTTTAATTAGCACATTAATCATCGTTCGAATCACAGTTCACAGAATCGTCCAAGATAATTCCTGTGTCCAAAAATTAGCTAATAAATAACGCATAGATAGGTCTTCAGGAGAAGTAGGTAATGTCGATTACGTAACACATTCTTCATAATTGGTCTTTTCACGGTGAAAAACATTAACTGAATCCACTCTGAAGCCTGCAAAAAGACAGACGCTGTCAACAAGCGAATACGAAGATATCACAAACAAAATCAAATCATGAAACTTCCTGGCAGATTAAAACTGTGTGCCCGACCGAGACTCGAACTCGGGACCTTTGCCTTTCGCGGGCAAGTGCTCTACCAGTTTCGCAGGAGAGCTTCTGTAAAGTTTGGAAGGTAGGAGACGAGATACTGGCAGAAGTAAAGCTGTGAGTACCGGGCGTGAGTCGTGCTTCGGTAGCTCAGATGGTAGAGCACTTGCCCGCGAAAGGCAAAGGTCCCGAGTTCGAGTCTCGGTCGGGCACACAGTTTTAATCTGCCAGGAAGTTTCATATCAGCGCACACTCCGCTGCACAGTGAAAATCTCATTCTGAAAATCAAATCAGTTTTATCTCCATTGTTAACAGTTAGCGATACTGGAAAGCCTATCGCGAATTATTATGGATATTAAATTAGTTGCAAATTCGAGGGAATAATAAGTCAACAATTTTGTCATAGAAATATCAAAGGAAACCGAAATTTGATTCATAAATTACAAAAGGGTTGTGCCGTGTTAACTATTTACCTATGTTCCGTCAACTAAGGATATGTGATCGCTGTGTTGTACATGTGCCATCTGTTTCAACTACGGCAGAGATATACGTTTTTCCAGGCACCCGGCGAGGTACGAATTTCGCAAATTTCAACATTTTTGTTGCAGTATGTCTTCGAAACTAAAATTTTGACATTGTGTTTCTTTGGGTCTGATCTTCCTGAATAAAAAAAAACGTGTCGTATCTGACAACTACTATGTAAGGTTAGACAAATAGTGGCTACAAAGAAAGTCGTTCCCTTTGTGTTACGTATCACGAATCACAGCTGGTAACAAATTTTGACGCCTTATCTCCGCCTGGTAATTAGTGTTACCAACTATCATCTAAGGTAAGTCGACGTGGGTTGCTGTTGGTAAACATCTGGCTGTTGCATATGGTAACAGCGTTTCACAGAATCATATTTCATTGTACTTATGAGAAGTTTAGAAGTGTTATAATGTGTTTCTTATTCAGATGCTTAGCTTCTGCGTGGATGAGTACATACTTGGGGAAAAAACCTTGCGCTGGGGATCTCTTAAAATATATAGCCGACACAAATTAGTAGCACATGTTGTTTTTATTTGGTATATTATTGTTTACTGAGACATGTTGACCCCTTATTTCCCGTTCCACTCAAATATGTGTAAGTGTGTTCTGTGTACTATTTTTGAAACATTTATAATTCAGGACACATACACAAAAGTGCATATATATTGCCAAAAGACAAACTAAGTGTTTAAACATGATACTGGAAAGGAAGAAAGCGGTGTAGTATTTAAACTACATATTTTCGTGATACACTAACAGTAATTCTTCCAACATTACGACAAAAGATGGTCCTGGAACAAGACAGACATGGCACATATCCAAAGGCTACTGTGTAACAACACAGAAGGATGGTCGGTGTCTTGGCAGTAAATTCTTTACATAAAAGTAGAATTACTTTTCACAATAAGTAATTTAAGTTTCTCATCACAATACGCAAATATAGTTATAGATCCAGAATGAGATTTTCACTCTGCAGCGGAGTGTGCGCTGATATGAAACTTCCTGGCAGATTAAAACTGTGTGCCCGACCGAGACTCGAACTCGGGATCCTTTCTTTCAGGAGTGTTAGTTCTGCAAGGTTTGCAGGACAGCTTCTGTGAAGTTTGGAAGGTAGCAGACGAGGTACTGGCAGAAGTAAAGCTATCAGTACCGGGCGTGAGTCGTGCTTCGGTAGCTCAGTTGGTAGAGCACTTGCCCGCGAAAGGCAGAGGTCCCGAGTTCGAGTCTTGGTCGGGCACACAGTTTTAATCTGCTAGGAAGTTTCATAGTTATAGATCTCTCATCACAGATGTAAATCGAGCTGAAAATTAAAATTGTATTTTTTCTCAAGATGGGGAACATTTTGAGCACTAAAGGCAAGTTACACTGCTGTCATAATTTCATTATAGTACAAGGTTATTAAAAAAATTCAAATCACTTGCATACAAGTATTAACGTTGCTGATAACAATTGTTGGTTAAATGACACTTGTCAATGACCAGAGTTCAACTGTTTTACCATACGTTGCAAGCACAGTTGTCTTTCACGTTAAATATCTCAATATCTAAATTATCTGTATTACTATTATCTAAATTCAGGTCTCTTGCTTATTGGCTCTACTGAAATAAATTATGGATTAGTACTTGACCATAGCTCGATCCTTGTTCCGCGCACTTAACTCATACAATGTGAAAACAAACATATTCTCTAACGTTGCAAAACACACTTCAGTACTACTTCTGATCTAGCTTACAAGTTTCAAGTTAATTCGTCGATGAGAGTTATAAACGTATACAATGTTATTCTCTCAACTATATTCATCAAAAACTCGTCCGACATCGAAGTCAGTCAATGTTTTAAAGTCACAATTTATAGAACAATAACTTCATCTATCAGTTGGAACAGTTGTCATCTTCTGCTGTTACGCAGTTGAAACGTGCGGACTATGTATTTATTTAATTTAAGTATACATTACAGCGTTTCCCTCCCACTGTAGTACAATATTATTACCTCATTACCCACTGAGTCCCAACAACATAAACGAAATTAATTTTAAAATTTTCACAAAATTGCCCTTTATCACCATAGTAAACAACAGTTACAAGAATAAATTAGCAAAAAGTCAAAGATCAGTTATTTTACGTTGATGGCTTCACATTAGAGATACCCATTATTCACAAAATAGCCGTTTATTATCGTAGTGAGCAACGAATAAATGCAGGAATTGCAAAAAGTTAACAATCGATTGTTTTAAAGTTGGACGAACAGGTATCAACAATTCAACGTTTCATGAACTATATTTGAAAGCAATTTAGCAATCTTCTGAGACATAACCCCACGTTTCTAAGCTTCCATGAACTCATAATGCCTAAAACAAAACACATCCAAAATAACAAGCAAAATAGGACTAAAATTTAATAAAGTTATGTCAGAAGTAGATACTACTCAGTGGTTTGAATTCGGTACCACTCACAACAGCCGCAATACAAACAGAAATTTACGTTACAGTAACTTCAGATATATTTACTTTCACTGTCAATGACCCCTCAGTATTATAAAAACACTACACATCACAATATCTTACGACCACGTAGCACCATCTCTGTGCTGACTGTTCCTTTGAACGCTTTAAGTGACTATTAAAATGCACTACATTCGCATACGTACCTCAGTGTACCACTAGATGTCTTTGTCTTGCATTAGCATAGGTGCTTTTATGCCAAAAGCAATGGTACTACAATAAACATTAATATAATTGTGGTTTTGGGCAGAAACTACTGGTACAGAAAGGAAGCTGATGTCAGCTGCTGGACCCATGAGGTTGTCAGCTGCTGGGGAAAGCTGCATTTTAAGTCAACATAAAATACACTTTCGCACTCGTATTTTTAGTAGAAAACGAGCTTTGAAGTCTGTTGAGTATTTAAACCAGTAACACTGACGCCCCAAAACAAACGGCCTTGTCTGGAGTTGCGTCGTGACGGGGGAGCATGATCTGCCGATAAAAAGCATCACACTGTGTACTGCACAAACCTGAGTGAACATTGTCAAGTGAACATTTTGGTGGCGACCTAGGTTCAAAATGGTTCAAATGGCTCTGAGCACTATGGGACTTAACATCTGAGGTCATCAGTATTCTATAACTTAGAAATACTTAAACGTAACTACCCTAAGGACATCACACACATCCATGCCCGAGGAAGGATTCGAACCTGCGATCGTAGCGGTCGCGCGGTTCCAGACTGAAGCGCCTAGAACCGCTCGGCCACACCGGCCGTCTGCGACCTACGGAGAGATCACATACTTATAAAGTTTTCGAGAGACACAGTGGAGTCACTCACGGCGTACTGGTATGGAGAGTCGTGGTGTATGACTTTATGTGACGGTTAGTACAATGTTAGCACAATGTTAAGTCAGGGACAGCACGCGTCGTCACCTCACACGAGACTGCGGTGTGGTGCCGTATCTCAATACAACAGTACTCGTCCTCACATACGGTATGTATTTCTAAGAACTATCTGCGTGATGTTGAGATAATCCTGTGGCCAGCATGGTGCCTAGATGTGTCTCCGTCAACACAGTCGCAGCGCCAATAAGCAGCATACTTAGAACCAGTTACAACAGTTGCAGGCCAACAGGCCTCAGGAGAGAAAACAAAAGCTTTACGACGCCCTTCCCAACAGTCAGTGCATTGAGGCCGCTTGGAGTACGTCGTCAAACTAATAAGTGGGCCCATATAGCCAAGTTCTTTGTAGATTTCACCTGATACTGTACTCACTGACATAATTTCAGATAGTATCTCCTCCAGAGAAGTTTCACTTCATTTCCTTCTCCACTCCTCGCTGCTTTACTTTTCTTTGTCCTATCTTCTCATCTACTTAGTCGAGATAGCTTGCTCACTATTCGCCAGAAATAGTTTTTACCTGTAAGGGTAATATATAAAAATACTTCTCTTACAACCTAAAACAATCAGGTCACAGGTGTTGCAGCAAATGTAGTGAGTTTTGCGGTTCACTGCGCGTCTTGTAACATGAATGGTCTGACCCAACTTTTTCTTTGGAGTACAGTGAACCTACGTGTAACTGACAGCTTCATCGGTGTATAAAATCAGTTAAATTATTTGTCAATGGCCTTCTAATGACGAAAGCTGTATTTCGCGGCCAGATACCAGTTTAATGAAATTCACCTTGGTGTGTAACTGCGACATCCGTGACGAAACTACGGTGACTCGACTATAGTACTAGCAACCACAATTAGTGAGACCTGAAGATGGCTGCCTGTAATCGTATCCGGAACATCATTTTATGACATATGATGGCGCTCAAACATTGCTGAGGAATTCGGTTTCTCGTTTGACTGTTGTCAGTATTCAAGTAACTCAGTGCCAATAACACACAACGCCTGGTTCTTAGTTAACTCCTCGCGTTGAATTGTTTGCACTATTTCTTCTGTTGTTGTAAGGTCTGCTAATTCATGAACCATTAACAACCGTTAACAAACTCTAGTTCTTTATGTAGGGCTAGGTCCGTTGTTGCAGCTCTTAACGCGATCGCGGTAATTAGCTCTTCAGGAATAAGTGACCACGTTCTGGCAGTTCCAACTGTATACTGTTAAAATGCTGGAGCAAACTTGTTATGAAACTACATTGAGGGTTGTGGATTTCCGTTGGTAATAAAGTTTCCAGTGCGAAAAGTTTTAATTCGGCACGTTATCCATTTAAAAGAGACTCACATATGACTACTATTAAAAGCTGTCTAAACAAAACTATTTTCTAGATCATACGGTCTGTTAATCGACGTCATTGCGCAACGGCTATCAACATAACAATAAATGAAATTGCATCGATGACAACGCCATCTTTGTGTCGGTCCGAGCAATTTTCTCGTCGAGCCAACATCGCCAGTTTCGATTTTATCCCAGATATTACAAGCACTGTACAGAATTTCAGGGGATCTATTTGTAAGCTGAAATCCAACTGCGCTAAATGTTTTGGGGGACATTCAATATACCGTTATTCGCAGGTCCGACAAAATGCGAGTTTTACCTGTTTGAAAGGCGACACAGCGGAACAGGATATGGGATACGATTACGCACGTTCGCCGCACCGTATATGATTGAGGTCTGGCCACAGCGGTCGGCTGATTGTCCCGGCACCAATTGCTTTGCACGGGACTCGTTAATACTCGTACTGGGCGACCTCGCTGTATTTCCACACCAAAGCCATAAGCATTCGCCCAACGCGCAGAGCATGCAAAGCGCGTAGGAAAACACAATCGTAAAAAATATTTTAATGCAGCTGTCGCTCCACGCACAAAGCCGCAAACGCAAGCGGCTCAAGCGGCGGAAACGGCCTGCCGTTCAAATTTGCCATTTCCATTAAAATAATTTTTCGAAGCGTTATACCTGCGACGCCCGCTGAGAAATCCCCCTCTTCCTCTTTGTCTCCCATCCTCTCTGTTTCTCTCTCTCTCTGTCTCTCTCTCTCTGTGCTCGTACTCCTCCGCTTCTCCTCCTTTTGAGTTTGTGTTTATGTGCACTCGCGTCGCCCGGCGTCATGTTAAAAGTTACCTCCATAATGGGGGCCATCTCATTTCCAGAGGAAATCCGCGACGGCCCGCACCGCCGGGCGCGGCCTCGCCGGCGACCCAGGGGAAATAACAGACGGTCCGCAGATAATTACGAGCAAGCGCCGGAACGAGATCAAAAGAATAACTGAAGCTTCCGGCCGCGGCACCGGACCGCCCGCCCTGTGGACGCTTTTCCTATTGCGAGCGGCGCTGTCTGAGATTAAAGTAAAGGGAACGACTGGGGTCCCCTCCTTCCCAGCAGTCTCGCTTACCTGCCTCTTACCTGCCTCGTGGCCAAGGAGATGTCAATAGCCTCCCGCACGTAGAGACAACGGCTCTTTATCTTTAAAGGAAGGTTTGTAGGCGCCTGATCGTCTTCCACCGCTCACGTAGAAGCAACCGCCGTTCGCATTACGGAACACTACAAATCTCGTGCCAGATATAGATAAAGACTTAGAAAACAGTATCTCCAACGTGAATGAAGACAGAAATTTGGGGAAGATCTTCGCTTAAACACCAAAATACAACACATTACTACAACTACACTACTGGTCATTACAATTGATACACCACGAAGATGGCGTGCTACAGACGCGAAAGAAGATGCTGCGATATGCAAATGATATGCTTTTCAGAGCATTCACATAAGGTTGGCGCCGGTGGCGACACTTACACCGTGCTGACATGAGTAAAGTTTCCAACCGATTTCTCATACACAAACAGCAGTTGACCGGCGTTGCCTGGTGAAAAGTTGTTGTCATGCCTCGTGTAAGGAGGAGAAATGCGTACCATCACGTTTCCGACTTTGATGAAGGTCGGATTGTAGCCTAGCGCGATTGCGATTTATCGTATCGCGACATTGCTGCTAACGTTGGTCGAGATCCAATCACTGTTAGCACAATATGGAATCGGTGGGTTCACGAGGGTAATACGGAACGTCGTGCAGGATCCCAACGGCCTCGTATCACTAGCAGTTGAGATGACAGGCATCTTATGCACATGGCTGTAACGTATCAGTTCTGTTTACAGCATCATGATGGTCGCATCCGTGTTTGATGACTTCGCGATGAGCGCACTTTGGAATCGTGTATTCGTCATCGCCATACTGGCGTATCACCCGGCGTGATGGTATGGGGTGCCATTGGTTACACGTCTCGGTCACCTCTTGTTCGCACTGACGGCACTTTGAACAGTGAACGTTACATTTCAGATGTGTTACAACCCGTGGCTCTACCCTTCATTCAATCCCTGCGAAACCCTTCATTTCAGCAGGATAATGCACGACCAGATGTTGCAGGTCATGTTCAGGCCTTTCTGGATGCAGATAATGCTCGACTGCTGCCCTGGCCAGCACATTCTCCAGATCTCTCTCACCAACTGAAAACGCCTGGTCAATGGTGGCCGAGCAACTGCCTGGCCACAATACCCCAGTCACTACTCTTGATGAACTGTGGTATCGTGTTGAAGCTGCATGGGCAGCTGTACCTGTACACGCTCTGACTCAATGCCCAGGCGTATCAAGGCCGTTATTACGGCCTGTGGTGGTTGTTCTGGGTACTCATTTGTCAGGATCTATGCACCCAAACTGCTTGAAAAGTTAATCAGATGTCAGTTCTAGCATAATATATTTGTCCAATGAAAAGCCGTTTATCATCTGCATTTCCTCTTGGTGTAGCAATTTTAATGTTCAGTAGTGTAATACGGTGTAGAAAAACCGTTGGCATCAATAACAGTTTTCAGTGTTCTTGGGATAGATAGACATATTCTGTATGATCTTCACGGTACACGTGTACCGTTATTCCTCAAAAATATTGGAAAGTTCAGGTAACTATGATGGGGGCAGACAGCAATCGCGCACACTGGTTTCCAAATTAGATAACAAAGGCTGAATAATACTGATATTTGGTGGCTGTGGTGGTCAATGCCTGTGCAACGCAACGCTGTGTCATGTCGGCCTTGGCCAGCCCGCTGAGTTCCGATGACGTCAGAATGGCTGTACCAGCAGCCAACTCAGAGGCCACCATCCCCGTTGACTCCGCGCTGCTCTGCCAGGAGCCATAGGCCGGCTGTGCTGCTGCTTCTTCCTCGCTGGCATGGCTGAGAACGCGGCGGCAACGACCGCCCGCAATCCAGCATCCGAATCTGCAGCCCTCCCCTCAGAACACTCCAGCGTGTGTCGGGAACCAAGACGACTGCCCGCAGTAACAAGCCAAAGAGTGGCCTGCTACTGACTGGCTGCGGATCCTGTGTCGGCCTCAGAGGGTCGAACCAACAACCCGCTGTGGACTGGAATGCTGGTGCCCCATCTGTTGCTGCCTATTTATACTCGGCTGCACGCCTCTGTTTAGTTAATGCACCGCTTCGCATCACGTATGCATAACTCTTAGGTTGTCCAGTCGACCTCATCTGCCTGTGACTTGCACCATGGAAACTGCTGTGTGCACCCCCTCCCGCAGTTATACACCCCGTGGCCTCTATTTGCCTTCGCAATTGCTGGTATGTGTAACTTACTGCAATCCACGCCGGACTTGGCTGTAACTCGTGCTCCGAATGTTACCAAAAACTAACTTTCACTATCCCAAACGGTGGTGCCGCTACAATACCGACAAGGTGCTCTCCTCATAGCCAACATTCTTATGATGAAATTTGAAGGGAATTCCCGGAAATCAAAGGAATTTTAACCGACTGTACACACATAAAATAAGTTTTGCATCATTACCGTTTCCAGAAGACTGGAAGACAGAAATTCACTATGGATGTTGTATCACAGACACAGTCCCTTTGACTGGGCAGGGATGTCACTAAGACCGCCCAAAGAGCAATTAGATAGAGGGGGTCCGACGGCCGATCAGTTCCAGTTATTCCACCAGGAAGGAGGTATACGCATCGTTCTGTCTGTAGTTCAACCATGCCTAGATGGCCAATACCGCGGTTAGATCGTGTCCGTATTGTTACTTTGTGCCAGGAAGGGCTCTCAACAAGGGAAGTGTCCAGGTGTCTCAATGTGAACCAAAGTGATGTTGTTCGGACATCGAGGAGATACAGAGAGACAGGAACTGTCGATGACATGCCTCGCTCAGGCCGCCCAAGGGCTACTACTGCAGTGAATGGCCGATACCTGCGGATTACGGCACGGAGGAACCCTTACATCAACATCACCATGTTGAATAATGCTATTCGTGCCACCACAGGACTCAAACTGTGCGCAATAGGCTGCATGACACGCAATTGCGCTCCTGACGTCCATGACAACGTTCATCTTTGCAATCATGACACCATGCAGCGCGGTGCAGTTGGATCCAACAGCAAGCCGAATGGACCGCTCAGGATTGGCATCACATTCTCTTCACCGATGAGTGTCGCATAAGCCTTCAACCATATTGGCAGCGTATTGGCGAGGCATTCATCTTCATGGACGACAATTCGCGCCCCCAACGTGCACACCTTGTGAATCGCTTCCTTCAGAATAACGAAATCGCTCGACTAGACTGGCCAGCATGCTCTCCAGACATGAACCCTACCGAACATACCCGCAATAGATTGGAAAAGGCTGTTTATGGACGACGTGACCCACCAACCACTCTGACTGATCTATGCCGAATCGCCGTAGAGGAGTGGGAGAATCGGGACGAACAGCGCCTTGATGAACTTGTGGATAGTATGCCACGACGAATACAGGCATGCATCAATGCAAGAGGACGTGCTTCTGGGTATTATAGATGCCAGTATGTACAGCAATGTGGATCATCGCCGCTTTATAGTGGTGCAACATGCAATGTGTGGTTTTCATGAGCAATAAAAAGGGCGGAAATAATGTTTATGTTGATCTCTATTCCATTTATCTGTACAGGTTCCAGACCTCTCGCAAACGAGGTGATGTAAAACTTTTTTTGAGGCGTGTATTTTGAACGCATGTAGACTACACTTTCGTAATGCGACCTCGCTTGATATTGTACTTGAGTTCTTACATCACCTCAACTCCGTTCACAAGAGCACTCATGTCACTATATGGAGAAAAAATGGTTGTTTGCCTTTGTTGGATCTTACGATTAGACGTACGAACGGCGGCTCTCTCGGGCATTCAGTTTATCGAATGCCCACTTACACAGATTTATGTTGACAGTCTCCTACTTCACATAACGCAGTCTACGAGTCTTCACCTAATGAGCTCGTCCATCCAAGGAAAATATCTAGCGATATGACCATTCTAGTCAGCAGATTAAGAGGACACTCTCATTTAAATGCAAAAACCAGGAAATGAATTGCCTATCTCGGCAATACTTCATTCAAGGTTAACGGAATCCTCCAGGAGTCTTATGTTAATAACATTTTTCGTCCTCCATCTAAAATTCCATTTCTCCTAGGGCCATTCGTTCTGTGGAGTGCCAGAAACTACACAATACCTTGGAGTGTGGTATGGCCTTCATAGACCAGATCACTTTCACCGTGGAATAACGCTGCACCGAACCCAAACGTTGTACTAGCCTTACGCAAGAAAAGCAAACTTTTCGAGTGTCCCACCTACAGAGAAGTTGTTAGAAATGGGGCATTAACTCGAATTATTTCAGAAATATTTCACAAACCCAGATCGCTTGAATACGGTTTACTGAATGACTGGTTTCAGCACACTAAGGGAGCCACCATCGGATCTGAATGTAGCTTATCATTTATAAAGCATTTGGTTATAACGATACGTGAGGCAGACCAACTGATATAAAATCATTTTCACAAAAATAAAAAATTAATTTTTTTGTGACAATGATTTTATATCAGCTGGTCTGACTCATTTATCGTTAAATCCAGATAGCGAAATAGAAACAGCGAACGCTCCAAGTACAAGAAGTGCTATGAAGAGCAGCTTCGAAGAGCAGCAGCGTAGGCACGATATCGAGGTTCTGGACGGCCTTGTGGGCGAGCCGTTTTCGTAACTCACTGGTGCCATTTTTTTTTTCACAGCATTATGCACTGTCTCTCGGCTCATGGAAATGTATTTTTCTTTTTCTGTAACCTTGGCAGCTGTCATACTATATATTGGTTATGGAATATGAGTCATGGATTAAGAATAAGTTATCGTCGCAAGTAAATGTGACGAATAGTGAGATCAGACGAGATAACAGATAGACGTCTCACATATAGAAAACAACAAATAAATGAGTTTGAACTAGATTACAACAAAGGAATTCAAGAGTCAAGACTTCCAAAGCGAAATACAAACTTCAAAACCGTTAAAAACATATGTTTTGACAGAGCGAAGAGAAACAGTGTGATTAAGAAACTATAGCGTTCATATATTATAGCTTATATGTTTTCATCATTTCCTTTGGAGTGATCACATTCACATTCATACGAACACCTATATGGGGGAAGAGGGCATATCTCACTCATTTACAAGTCGCACAAATTAGGTGCTTCAAGAAGAGTTTCCTATTATATAACACTCGTACTGTCACTAATACCGTTTATGGAACACAAGACGTGTTTTCTGGTGGAAGATTCGGTTGACTTGTCGCCTTTTCATCAAACTTTTACGGTTGCCATTCGAAAGCCATTTTCTTTTGGTTGCTTATGGAGTAGTTGTGAAAAACCAGCTGTCATTATAGGTCCCCACCTAAATTGGCACGAGGACGATCGAACATGGTTCGGCTTCCGAGCGGTTCGCCCCGCCAGTAGTCCATCACCTTAACCATTTTTTTCTTTCTTCGTTTTTTTACAGCACTTTTTTATTTTTCTTAATTAATTACCCTTGGGAGTATAAGAGTGATTCAAAGACAAGGAAGGAAAATTGCTACCGTCACCTTTGCCCTACTTAAAAAAACAAACCTCCACTTCAGGTGTTGGTCCCTGTCTAACACTACTCCCAGGAAGGCTAACCTAGGGCTTTACCGGGGCGAGAACGGATGTCGTTGTTGTTGTAGTCTTCAGTCCTGAGACTGGTTTGATGCAGCTCTCCATGCTACTCTATCCTGTGCAAGCTTCTTCATCTCCCAGTACCTACTGCAACCTATATCCTTCTAAATCTCCTTAGTGTACTCATCTCTTGGTCTCCCCCTACGTTTTTTACCCTCCACGCTGCCCTCCAATACTAAATTGGTGATCCCTTGATGCCTCAGAACATGTCCTATCAACTGATCCCTTCTTCTGGTCAAGTTGTGCCACAAACTTCTTTTCTCCCCAATCCTATTCAATACTTCCTCATTAGTTATGTGATCTACCCGTCTAATCTTCAGCATTCTTCTGTAGCACCACATTTCGAAAGCTTCTAGTCTCTTCTTGTCCAAACTATTTACCGTCCATGTTTCACTTCCATACATGGCTACACTCCATACAAAAACTTTCAGAAATGACTTCCTGACACTCAACTCTATACTCGATGTTAACAAATTTCTCTTCTTCAGAAACGCTTTCCTTGCCATTGCCAGGCTACATTTTATATCCTCTCTACTTAGACCATCATCAGTTACTTTGCTCCCCAAATAGCAAAACTCCTTTACTACTTTGTCTCTTTTCCTAATCTAATATCCTCAACATTACCCGACTTAATTCGACTACATTCCATTATCCTCGTTTTGCTTTTGTTGAAGTTCATCTCATATCCTCCCTTCAAGACACCATCCATTCCGTTCAACTGCTCGTCAAAGTCCTTTGATGTCTCTGACAGATTTACAATGTCATCGGCGAACCTCAAAATTGTTATTTCTTCTCCATGGATTTTAATACCTACTCCGAATTTTTCTTTTGTTTCCTTTACTGCTTGCTCTATATACAGGTTGAATAACGTCGGGGAGTGGCTACAACCCTGTCTCACTCCCTTCCCAACCACTGCTTCCCTTTCGTGCCCCTCGATTCTTATAACTGCCATCTGCTTTCTGTACAAATTGTAAATAGCCTTTCACTCCCTGTATTTTACCCCTGCCACCTTTAGAATTTGAAAGAGAGTATTCCAGTCAACATTGTCAAAAGCTTTCTCTAAGTCTAATGCTAGAAATGTAGGTTTGCCTTTCCTTAATCTTTCTTCTAAGATAAGTCGTAAGGTCAGTATTGCCTCACGTGTTCCAGTATTTCTACGGAATCCAAACTGATCTTCCCCGAGGTCGGCTTCTACTAGTTTTTCCATTCGTGTGTAAAGAATTTGTGTTAGTATTTTGCAGCTGTGGCTTATTAAACTGATTGTTCGATAATTTTCACATCTGTCAACACCTGCTTTATTTGGGATTGGAATTATTATATTCTTCTTGAAGTCTGAGGATATTTCGCCTGTTTCATACATATTGCTCACCAGATAGTAGAGTTTTGTCAGGACTGGCTCTCCGAAGGCCGTCAGTAGTTCCAATGGAATGTTGTCTACTCCGGGGGCCTTGCTTCGACTCAGGTCATTCAGTGCTCTGTCAAACTCTTCACGCAGTATCGTATCTCCCATTTCATCTTCTTCTACATCCTCTTCCATTTCCATAATATTGTCCTCAAGTACATCGCCCTTGTATAGACCCTCTATGTACTCCTTCCAACTTTCTGCTTTCCCTTCTTTGCTTAGAACTGGGTTTCCATCTGAGCTCTTGATGTTCATACAAGTGGTTCTCTTATCTCCAAAGGTCTCTTTAATTTTCCTGTAGGCAGTATCTATCTTATCCCTAGTGAGATAAGCCTCTACATCCTTACATTTGTCCTCTAGCCATCCCTGATTAGCCATTTTGCACTTCCTGTCGATCTCATTTTTGAGACGTTTGTATTCCTTTTTGCCTGTTTCATTTACTGCATTTCTATATTTTCTCCTTTCATCAATTAAATTCAATATTTCTTCTGTTACCCAAGGATTTCTACTAGCCCTCGTCTTTTTACCTACTTGATCCTCTGCTGCCTTCACTACTTCATCCCTCAAAGCTACCCATTCTTTCTCTACTGTACTTATTTTTTCCACTCCTGTCAATTGTTCCCATATGCTCTCCCTGAAACTCTGTACAACCTCTGGTTCTTTCAGTTTATCCAGGTCCCATCTCCTTAAATTCCCACCTTTTTGCAGTTTCTTCAGTTTTAATCTACAGGTCATAACCAATAGATTGTGGTCAGAGGCCACATCTGCCGCTGGAAATAACTTACAATTTAAAACCTGGTTGCTAAATCTCTGTCTTATCATTATATAATCTGACTGATACCTTTTAGTATCTCCAGGGTACTTCCATGTATACAACATTCTATCATGATTCTTAAACCAAGTGTTAGCTATGATTAAGTTGTGCTCTGTGCAAAATTCTACCAGGCGGCATCCTCTTTCATTTCTTAGCCCCAATCCATATTCACCTACTACGTTTCCTTCTCTCCCTATTCCTAGACTCGAATTCCAGTCACCCATGACTGTTAAATTTTCGTCTCTCTTCACTATCTAAATAATTTCTTTTATTTCATCTTACATTTCTTCAATTTCTTCGTCATCTGCAGAGCTAGTTGGCATATAAACTTGTACTACTGTAGTAGGTGTGGGCTTCGTATCTATCTTGGCCACAATAATGCGTTCATTATGCTGTTTGTAGTAGCTTACCCGAATTCCTATTTTCCTATTCATTATTAAACCTACTCCTGCATTACCCCTATTTGACTTTGTGTTTATAACCCTGTAGTCACTTCTCCAGAAGTCTTGTTCTTCCTGCCACCTAACTTCACTAATTCCCACTGTTTCTAACTTTATCCTATCGATTTCCCTTTTTAAATTTTCTAACCTACCTGCCCGATTAAGGGATCGGACATTGCACGCTCCGATCCGTAGAACGCCAGTTTCCTTTCTCCTGATAACGACATCCTCTTGAGTAGTCCCCGCCAGGAGATCCCAGTGGGGGACTATTTTACCTCCGGAATATTTTACCCAAGAGGACGCCATCATCATTTAATCATACAGTAAAGCAGCATGCCCTCGGGAAAAATTAAGGCCGTAGTTTCCCCTTGCTTTCAGCCGTTCGCAGTACCAGCACAGCAAGGCCGTTTTGGTTATTGTTACAAGGCCAGATCAGTGAATCATCCAGACTGCTGGCCTTGCAACTACTGAAAAGGCTGCTGCCCCTCTTCAGGAACCACACGTTTGTCTGGCCTCTCAACAAATACCCCTCCGTTGTGGTTGTATCTACGGTACTGCTATCTGTATCGCTGAGGCACGCAAGCCTCCCCACCAACGGCAAGGTCCATGGTTCATGGGGGAGACGAGAAAGGATAAAGGAAAGAAAATCACAGTGGAGCCATGAAAATTTAACACAATTAGAGTTTTGTTTTCTTAATGTTTATTTAACTAATTTTTTTATTTTAATTTTAATTAAATCATTTATTTATTTATTTTTGTTTTGTTTTATATACGAGCGCCTTGAGTAGCGAGTCCTGCGTCTGCCAGCACTTCCAAACGTGTCTTGTCGTTGAAAGGGAGTAGATTCCGCTATCGGTTCTGTTCGGTTCAGATTAGTTCAGGTCACTTTCCGGCTGCACGTGGCCACGACGCTCCAGCTGTGAGGCGGATCGTTAAAGAAACTGGCGAAGTATTGTAACTTGGGTTGCGTATTAGGACGCAGTGTCATTTGTTGAGATAATTCCAGTACTCTAGCATTGACTTATGGCCAGAACTAAAAAGATAACTGGTCGTGTGGCCACAGATCCATTTCATAGAGGGAGTTTTCGTGGTAGGGTAAAAATTCCCCTCCGGAAATAAAAGTGTGTGTGCGTCGATCTGAGTGGGTGTCTGGCCAAAATACGCCGCTCAAGTGTCAAGACATCGGACACTGTGCCAAAGTGGAACCGGTGGTCGTCTTTGTCGTCCATTCCACAGCGGTTGCAGAGGGGCGAGTTAGCTAAATGGATGCCATGTAGTCAATATCAGTTAACTTGTTGGCCATTCACTGTGATATACCACGCTGATTGGACGTTGGATTGTAGAAAGCGCACATGGACCGCTTTCCATATGTGCCACCACTCATTCTGATGATAATTTCGATGGGGCTGAGCAGGTGGCATTGTCGTAACATTTGGTAAACTAATTTTGTCTGTATCAACCGCGTGAGGGTAAACCAGTTGACATAACTAACGTACATGAAAAATCGCCGGATATGATAAAACGGGGATGGGATGGGTGAGACGAAAAGTGGAGCGGACAAAGAGACCGGTGCAAAGTCTTGGAATAGGAGTTCATTGAGGTGTTACAGGCAACGATGCTTGAGTTTGAGTTGGGGGCTAACGTGCAGTGCCGTGACTCTTGTCGTCTTATTACCCCACCACGGTCCTGTGGGAGTGCAACGTAATCATACTGCACTTTGAATAACATCCCTGAGATGACGAAGGAGCCCAAAGCCATAAATAGACGCCGGCCAGGAGAGTTGTGACAGGTGGTAACTGAGCCATGTCTCGTATATAGGAGGCATGATAGATGTTCACATGTAGGCCGTGTTGGATAATTTCAAAGGCTCGTATCCGGTGATCTGCAAGGCTAGCTCTGATGGTCTGTAGGAAACGCCTAGCGTTAATAGCCGCTTATTGACGGAGATAGGTGGTGAATTCAGTGCCAAGACATCGACGTTTAGGGGGGGGGGGGCGGCACTTCTCTCTCGTAGGCCCTTACCGATGTGAGAGGCCTTGGATTTCTACATGTCGAGGGAGCTGTCCGATGCTTCGCCGTAAGTCACCACCCATGTCAGGGCTGCTCGAACTCCATCCTCACCGAACAGATAAAGGACTAGGTCGTCTGCATAGTCCATCCAACAGAAACGTTGCCCGTGCAACGTCATGCCTTTTAAACGTTGGCACAGGCCCTGGAGCAGGAGTTCCAAAGCGAAAGCGTATAAAGTCCTGGAAATGGGACAGCTTCACCGGAGAGATCATGCTGTGTGAAAAGGGAGGCGACGCTGTACAGGATTCTGGAGGTTGCGTCGCTCAAAAGGCGCCGCTAGGGAAGTCCATATGTTGAAGGACTGCCCGCAAATAGGAGTTGTATACATGGTCGAAGGCCTGACCTCCTAGCGAAGTTTGGTCGCTGGAGGTGACGTAATGTGTGGCCTTCTTGAGTCGTGATGCCAGTAGCCGTGTAAACATTTTCATATCGCTGTTCAGCAACGTGGCTGGTCGATAATAGTGGGAGCTCTATCGCCCGAGCAGTTTGTGAACGGGTATAATGATGCCCTCAAGAAAGGTATTAGGGACTACTGGCATAAGAAACATCAGGTCTTACACTATGATCGTCCATGTGTAAGCAAACAAAAAAACTTTTGTAAAATTCGATGGAAATACCATCAGGCCCTGGGGATCTGTTATCAGATCCCACCTCAACAGCGTCGAGTACTTCATCTGTGGTCATGTCTTCTTGGAGTTCATGCACTACCTTTACTGGGAGAGAGCTCGTATTAAGTCGATCGACCTCTATGATTAGCTCCTCACGGAATGCTGTACAGCTGCATACAATCCAGCGAAATGTTTGCAGAGAGCATGGCTGATGGTTTGTCGGGTCTCATGCCCGTGGCCATCTGCATCAGTGCGGACGTGTATCGGAGCAATGCGTCTGCGGACGTGTATCAGAGCAATGCGTCTTGGTTGTCTTTCCTGGAGGAGGTGGTACATCCATGAATGTTCTTGACGTATACGATTAGAGGTCCGAGATCGGACTACAGTGCCTTCCAGGTGACGGTGCATGATCCTGGAGGTCAGCGCCTTTCTGCTGTGTACCCCCGTCTTCCGGGCTGGCGAAAAAGGCAACGTGGCAAAGTAACGAAAAATTGTATAATAAAAGTGCAAGGTACTAGTACACCATGCTTTGGTTTCCTTGTGATATCAATGTTTTACGGAGGGATGCCTTTGCGCAGGAGAGCGGCCAAGGTAAGGTTGAGTCACAGGCGTCACGACGACGTTCTTCCTCAATCATATGGCGACAGTCTGGGCAGGTCAGATGGGCGACGTTGAATTTCCACTGCCCATGACTATAACATTCACGCTGTCACCCGAGAGCGACGTTGCAAATGAAATCTAATGGTCAGGACAATGAGTAGCAGGCAATCGATGACCATCGAGAGAGGCGCATAAGTTGAATGCCGTGGGAGATGATTAGTGGGCCCTTGCGTCGAGTTGAAGCCTCCACCAAATAGTCTTCTGGGCCTGTGAAGAGTGGTGTGAATTCCTCGGCGAATAATGTATGTCGGTCATGACGGCGGGTAGAGCCAAACGGTGTGGAGATGTTAATGATACGCACGCCGAATAAGGTGAGGGCCATACCCTGTGCAGTGGGGTGGTATGCGACACCCTCTGCAGGAAGCCCATATCGTAGGAGGATGGTGACATCACTACCAGCGTTGGAGGTGTGAGAAACGTAGGCGGTGTACCCGGTGGGCACTTGGAAGTCGGTGATGAATACTTCCTGTAGGAGTGCCATATCAGCATCTGCAGAGTAGACAGTTTCTCGGAACATGGCCACTTTGTGAGGGACTCGGATGGTGGCAAGATTCGTTGTGGCGACACGATATTGCTGTGTACAGTCCCTTGCAGTGGATGCAGAATGCATGAAGGAAGCATACTGCAAGTGTAGACCCGCCGGGTCTGCCAGAGTGGTCATGGTTACTGGCGGGGGGCCGGCTCAGGCGCCCCTGTGGGATTCTCTCGATCTGGTACTGGTGGTCTGACCCCCCCTTCCTCAACATCATCGGCCAAGGATTCTCACGCCAAAGACATGTGACAGTCGTTTACTGTCGGAGTGGGGGAGCAGACGCTGTGACAATAGCTATTCGGGATCTGTCGTCCTTACGTGCTGGCAACACTGAGTTAGTGTTCTGGGTTGAGAGAGGATTCGTCACAGGAGGGGCGTCAGGACTGCTCGCACCATGCGACTGGACGCAATATGGAAGGTCACCATTAGACATCCGCTCGTCATCTCGCGAGGTCATCTGAAGGAGAGCGTCATTGGAGGGTGTTCCTCGGCGTTTCTTGCGCTTCCTGGGCGACCACGTTTTCTGTTGTGTTGTTCGGAATCAGAACGTGGTCGCCCATCATCCGATGCCATACCCGTCTGGATAAAAGCAGCAGTCGGCACCACATCTAGCTCGACGTCCATGGTTCAAGCAGCGTCGTTTGCTACGGTCCTGAAAGTGGATGTTCCCGGTGCGAGCACTGAGGCTGACGCCATGCTGGTCACGTCGGAATGTTGTGTGACGAGGCTTCAGTCGTATCCTGAAGTGGCGTGGCAGTTTTCCGTGCTACCGTCGTGTAGGTGACTGGTAGGGACGTAAAGGTCGATGTCAGGGTCGCGTCACCAAGTGTTGTCTTAATAGACGGCAGAGTATACATTCTGACCGGACATGTCCTTCCTGGCCTCATCCGGAGCACGTTTGAGGCTGACCACTGTACATTACGATGGCCCGCACACCGCCGGTCATCAGGTACCATGGATCGAGTTTCTTCATCTCAGTTTTGTGTTGCCAGACGCTATGTAACACTGGGTAGGTCTAAATGTTTGCCACTTCTGCTCGAGGTGACCCAAGACGTCTCCATGCGGCTGGAAAGTGGCAATGACCACTTCTTGAGGCACCTCGAAAGAGAGTTCAAACACCAGCAAAGTTCGGAGGCCTAAGCCCGCATGGTCTACTATCAGTGCTCCTACGTGTCCATCAGAGTATTTAAATTTTAGTGTGGCAGCATATCGTTGGACAACTTCAGCGCTTAGCGCCTCCGGCGACATCTTGATGTGTGAAACACTTCCTGTGAATGCAAAATGAATTCCGATCACGTGCAGGAGGTTCAGAAGTAGATCCTCTATTATGAACCGTTCATCTTCAAAAGCTATAAGAGTGCGCCTTTAGCTACGGTAGTAGTGGATTCTATAAACACGAGTACCGTGACGGGGAAGTAAACAACAAACGGAGTGCTGGCAGGGGCGCAAGGCGGTTCCGCACGCTACCACGGCTGAGACCCTACCAATGAGCCCATTTATTTATCCGGGTGCTTTATATTAAACGTTTTAATCTTGTACTGTTCACTGTTCCTTTTTTTCACAATGCAGTACACTTGATCTGTGTTCAGTTTTTGACGGGCTGTCCGACTGGACCGTCTTACCACTAAATCTAAGGAGAATGCGATGGAGAGTTTCTCCGGTACGAAAACTGATTCTGGTTCACTTTGTGAGTGCTTCCGCAGTGATATGTAGTTCCTAATTTGGGACATTATTTATTACCTGCCGCGAACTATGTGTAGGATCAGGGACCAACGGTTGGTTTATCTGGTGCCTTGTACTGCTATTTGTCTATTGGGATCTTGAAAAAAATAGGAAATTTGTGGTAAGGTCTTATGGGACTGTTGAGGTCATCTGTCCCTAAGCTTATACACAGCTTAATCTAACTTAAACTAACTTACGCTGAGGACGACACACACACACCCATCCCCGAGGAAGGACTCGAACCTGTGACGGAGGGAGCCGCGCCGCGCGGTATTAGCCGAGCGGTCTCAGGCGCTGCAGTCATGGACTGTGCAGTTCGTCCCGGCGGAGGTTCGAGTCCTCCCTCAGGCATGGGTGTGTGTGTTTGTCCTTAGGAGAATTAAGTAGCGTGTAAGCTTAGGGACTGATGACCTTAGCAGTTAAGTCCCATAAGATTTCACACACATTAGACCATTTTTGGGGGAGCCGCGCGGGCCGTGGCAAGGTGCCTAAGTCCGTGCGGCTACCCCGCGAGACTGTAATGGGATCTTGAGTTTTAGATATTATTTAATTCTTGTACCTATTTCCTACACCAGTGACTGGACCATTCGTGTAGTGTGTTTAGTAGTGCGCAATGAAACCTGCGTGTCATTCAGTGTCAGTTGTTGTACTATGTAGAGGATTTCGCAACTGTAAGTCAATGTGTTTGGCGTAATTGACACAGACTGTATCGTTTGTTTGAATAGTCACTCGCTTGCTGGTATGTTCGTGTTTAGATTGGCGGAGGCCGTGTGCTCCTTAAAGCACTGGATTTCTGGTTGGCTCACGGTTAATGAATTTGTCTTCCTGTTGTTAGATGTGTATGTTTGCACCCACATGTGCGTATCTATTTATGTGGTTGCCTTGTGCTGATCGCTGTCCTCTAGCGTGTTGACATGTTCATTGAGATGAGTTATCAGGAATGAAGTTCTGCACGTGATTTGGCAGGAAAAGATCAGCCAATCTCGGTCGTTGCGCGGTCTAGTATTTTAAACTACCGCAATGGATGTGCTTGTTATAATTGAGACAGGATGCCCCATTGTAGGTGAAATTGCCACGTACTCGCGTGTTTCCGTGTTTGGGTTGTTCAAGGTAGTCTGGTCGCGAGACCCTTTTTTGAATGAGCCTTTAGTTTTGACTGGCTGCATTTTATGAACTTTTCGCAATCTTGTTGATTTTGTCACTTAATGTATACGTGTGTCGATCAGTGTCTCCAGTGGCTACTTTGTTATGGCTTTACATGTCGAATATTGTCAAGCACTGACGTAGGCTGAAAGCAGCAACCGACGTGCACAGTTGCTTTTCATTCGCTTGCTCAGTGAGATAGCCAGCCGCATTGGCCGAGCGGTTCTAGGCGCTACAGTCTGGAACCGCGCGACCTCTACAGTCGGAGGTTCGAATCCTGCCTCGGGCATGGATGAGTATGATGTCCTTAGGTTCGATAGGTTTAAGTAGTTCTAAGTTCTAGGGCTCTGATGACCTCAGAAGTTAAGTCCCATAGTGCTCAGAGCAATTCATTGAGATATCTGGAGCTGTTAACCGAAGAAGCCTACACCGAGAATGGGCCTGCATACACCAGCTATAGACAAGCATCAGCGCGCTGTTTACTAGCAAGATCATCTGTGGTTACTTTGTTTAAAGCTATTGTTAGTATTCAACAGTCCTATGCCTTTGTAGTTATCAAGGGGCTATACACTGATAACAAAGAGAAGCTATGGATTATGCTGCCGTGCGCTAAGGGGTTATTGTTCGATAGCTCTCACATAATGTCAAGGCCTCGTAGCCGGTGATCTGCAAGGCTAGATCTGATGGTCTGTAGAAAACGCCTAGCGTTAACAGACGGCTACTGCCTTAGCAATATGTATACTACAATTATTAAGGTACTGAACATCAAATGAGTGCTTGTGGTTAAGATTTAACTTGAGTTTAGCAAAGTGAGTTATCGCTAGTGTCTAAATGATTAGCAACCCACACTATTAATCGAGTACATGTTAATATCCGACTTATATAGATAACTAAATCTGCTATGCATGTGATTTGGTAATGATAACCGATGATGACCATTTGACCTGTGTGTTCGTCAAAAATACTAGGTGATTTTGTGAAGCAGCATACAACGATTATGACCATTTTTAGGTAGTATCCATTGTACGATGACGAATGGAAGCGCATTGTTGTCTTGACATTTAATATTCATTCATGATAAGATTTTACTTTCCTCTGTTAAGTGTGAGCAGTGACACATTTCTGATTATTTATTGTAACTATTGTTTAGCTGTGCGTTGTTTTCATATTAAGTGGAGGTTTACTATCGTTGGCCCGAAAAAAGTATGTTTTTTTAGAATTGTTTTCTCGGAATTTGTTGTACATATCAATGTCAAATTTGGTCAAAATGTTTATTTATATTTTTTGACCGTAAATATCTATGAGCAAGGGGGTAAGTGCCGTCGGAACGAAACAAAATTTCGATGTAGACCTCCACGCGTGGTATGTCACAGGGCAGTCAGCTCGTCTGAAATCAAAACTGAGTTAATATATAAGATTCTTTAGGAGTTGTACCTCGCTTAAGTTATCTGGACCAAATGAAACAAAACGGCGGCTATTTGAAAATAAGAGGTTTTTTTAATCGATTGTTCGACTTCGTTGGCCAAGTAGATGTATTTATGGTTGATGGATCAGAATACAAGTGGCACATCTCTTAGACAATTTAGTTACCTTCGTCGGAAACAAAGAATCATGCCAGTCGGTTCAGTAAATTTGAAATTACCATACTGCGGGATAAAAAAAAGTCATTTCGAGAAAAACACGTTTGAAGTTTTGACTACATATAAATGCAATATTATGCAACTTACGTTCAATCCGCTATTTCGGTTTTCGGTCGCTTGAATCTAGTGGTCGTCCGAATGCTGGCGAAATGCGTCGAATAGAAACCCAGGATGACGTCCATCGTTGTCATGGTCTTTAGAATGGCTGAATACCCTTCGTTGAAGCTGCTCACTGCCAGGATAGTCGCAATCTCCACAGTCTTCGCACCAGAATGCAAATTCTTGCGGGCTAACTTCCAAACACACGAGTTCAAACTGTCATTTGAATTTTGTGTGTTTAATCCCAAGAACCGGTACAATAACTCGTCCTCAGAAAGAAAAAAAACTGGTGCGTGAAAAAGGCCGATTATCATGCAGGATCATTTTTTTGTTCAACGGTATTCTGAAAAACTGTTTCATGGGTGGATTCTAAACCATTTTATCGATCCAAAAACGAAATTTTAAAAAAATCGATTTTTTGAACCAAAAGATAGTAAACCTACCCTTAAGGATTGAAAATCGTCTTAAGCCAAGACCTCAAATAGTCTGTCATTACGGTTACTAGTTTCAGCTCCACGCGAACTAACTGCAAATGAAAATAACGTTCTAGACAAGTGTAATTGTCATAACGACTCAACATATCGCAAAAATATTTTTTTTAAATGACAGAATTCATACAAATCATTTACGTAAATTAATTTTGAATCGGTCGTAACAAACCAATTTGAACCATTGTCATAAAACTAAGGCGTTATGCCGTTAAAACGTATTAGTTGACATAATTTAATCGGTATTTGTGTTGTATCAGAGGTCATCGTGAATACGTTATTACAACGTGGTATATAAGAAGAGTGTAGCAGTTGATATCCATTACAACGATCAAAAAATATAACATCTGAAATACACATAGTGTAAACATGTGTGGCAATTACTGCAGTGAAGAGCAGACGCCTTAGTGTTATGGCCTTCGTTTTGCTTGACTGGTTATGATCGATGTTAAGCTATTTTACCTAAACATTATGTATGGAAGTTGTTAAGAAATATTTGAACGACGTGCTGATCAATTATGGCAATTGCACTAATCAAGAATCTTTTATGATTTGAGGATGGCTCGTGTGTACCTGAAATTTGTAGTTAACATAAAGGAACAATATTTGCGATCTTCGAGGATTTTCTATCTCCAATACAAAAGTAACGATAGATCGCTTGTTTTTGACGTTGGCGATGTCAAAAAACATTAAGTGCGTGCTATGTTTGGTGTGACATAAAAATAAAGTTTTCAGCCAGTCCTGCCATTGGTTGAAGCAAAACGGAATTGTCATCTTCAACGACCAAATTAGATATCCAAATCTGTTTGGAGAACAAAGCTGCTTGTGCCTTCCAAAAGTTTTCCTCATTCAGTATCTCTGTGGGTTGTACGGTTGCTGATACCGGATAAATCATGGAATACTTCTAGATAAGCTCAAGTACTGTGGTATGAATGGGACAGCGCTCAAATGGTTTAAATCATACCTAACTGGAAGAGTGCAGAAAGTTGAAATAAGCAGTTCACATAATATGCAAAAACCTGGTGATTTCTCAAACTGGGGAACAATCAAGAATGGTGTGCCGCAAGGTTCGCTCTTGGGTCCTTAATAGATATTAATGACTTGGCATTCTATATCCACGAAGATGCAAAGCTGGTACTTTTTGCCGATGATACACGTATAAACTACCACACCCAACAGACAAGAATTAACTGGTGAAATTGTAAATGATGTTTTTCAGAAAGTCATTAAGTGGTTCTCTGCAAATGAGCTCTCATCAAACTTTGACAAAACGCAGTACATACCGTTCCACACAGTAAATAGAATGACACTATTAATAAATATAGACTTCGATCAGAAATCGGTCGCTAAGGTAGAATATTCAAAATTTCTAGGTGTATGCACTTATGAGGGGTTGAACTGAAAAAACAAAAGAAAAAAAACACACACTGAAGATCTGCTGGAACGTTTGAGTTCAGCTACTTATGCTATTAGGGTCATTGCAAATTTTGGCGATATACATGTCAGTAAATTAGCTTACCACGCCTATTTTCATTCTCTGCTTTCGTATGACATCATAATCTGGGTTAACTCGTCATTGAGAGTGTTCATTGCACAAAAGCGTGTAATCAGAATTATTGCTGGAGCTCATCCAAGATCATCCGGCAGACACTTATTTAAAGAGCTAGAGATCTTCACTCTAGCCTGAAACACCCCCCCCCCCCCGATATCGAAGGCGCCAAACAGTTAATTATTATGATTATATGACCATGCGCTTAATGGATGAAAGACTATCGGTTTTTCTGCTATGGTTTCGGGGGTATTCCAACCGAGTGCGGCTGTTTTGCAACAGAATAGTGGAATGATTGAAAGTTTGTCTATTATTAAGGACCACAAAGGTGCCGATGTACAAACTGTATTGTATTTTCTACGGACACACAAATTCTGAGGCAGTTGCTACCTTCGCCTTACACATCTGATTACGATTATATCTCTTATTGGTTGCTGATTTTACGTATTTCGTCACACGCAATTATGATGGTTAACATCCACAACAATCCTCACTGCAATCCATGGTTCTTGCTGGCCGACGCGGTTGACGCGAAAAACACGAAATTCGGCACTTGTCACTTTTGTTTCATATCACTCGCGAATCGGTATTAGTGAGTGTCAACCCCACGACGATCAGGGGGACGTGCTCACTCGTCATACTCCGGTGAATTTACTCGACCACCATTTTTGCCTGTCTCTCCAGCACCACTTCTCGCTCGTCACTTACTCAACTACTACTGCCCACTCAACACTAGTCTCACTGCTTTCTGCAGCGTTTGACAATCGACTACTGTCTACTATCGACCTGGGCGTCGGATACTAGCATCTATGTTCGTGGGATCACGGATCCCTTACAAGCCTCACAATATATATATTTACTTATAAAATTTGTTATTAACAATCCGAACGCATTCAAAAGTAAAAGCAGTGTGCATGGCTACAACACTAGGAGAAAGGATCTTCACTACTCAAGGTTAAATCTAACTTTGCTCAGAAGGGGAAAAATTATGCTGCCACAAAAGTCTTTGGTCACTTACCTAATAGCATCACAAGTCTGACAGATAGCCATATAGCATTTAAAAGGAAATTAAAAGAATTTCTTAATGGCAACTCCCTCTACTCATTAGATTAATTTTTGGATATAGTAAGTGGGTAATTTTCCCAACCCCCCCCCCCCCAAAAAATGAATAAATAAATAAAATATAAAAATAAAAATATTAAGTGTCATGTAATATTTTGTGTAATGTAATATCTTGTATAGACATCATTTTTTAACCTGACACATTCCACACCATTACGAAGTGTCATATTCATGATCTACGGAACAAGTATTAATCTAATCTAATCTAATCTAATCGCCATCGTCACGCTGGTTCTAGTTCCAACGTTTGGACCCAGGTTCGCTCCCAAGATTTGGGAGGTCGATACTTTCTGCAGGTTCCGAAGACTGAAATTTGGGAGCTTTTCAGATTAAGAGATTAAATAAAAGAGACGTTTTTAATAAACTAACCCTCAGTCACGAAAACCTATATATGGCTCCACCATTCAGTCACGTTGTCATGTTGCAACGGTAAAAGTTATTTGTTAATGTTAGCAAAATTTTGGACTTGTGGCCATTATCAAGAAGTGTACTGGAAAAGCTTTGCTTTTTCATATGTTAGGTACGAAAATCATCTGACTGGTATACGTTCCTTTATTGTGTGCCACTTGATGATGGCCACTAGATCAAAACTGCAATAGAGCAAATAAACAACTTTTATAGTCAGTGGCGACTACAGTGTCTCTTTCAAAAATTACATGCCTGTGAACCTCGACCACAAGAAGAAGAGTACGCCGATGGTCGCGGCGTCCGACTACCCTAACGACAGTTGAGGTCCACAATTCCTCCATCGAAGGCGCTGCCGGCTTGGTATGTGGTCAGTCCCCTCTTAACTCGTGCTCGAAATATACATAGCGCGCTAATAAATTGCAGGATGCGGGAAGACCCCTACGGTCTTCGATGACTCGCCTGAAGATGGCTGAAATATCACAGACCGTGGATGACGACAGGCAACAAGCCTGAAACTTAAAAAAAAAATTATTTCCTTTAGACAACCGTGTTGACAAAGTGTATCAGCCACTATTTTATGTTAATAATGATATTATGTGTGGTACACACCTTCAGTTACAAAGTAAACAGAATCTCAGAAGACGACATAGGGGTCATTTTAACTGCTGTGTAATTTTCACAAAGTTAGTGAAGTAAGAAGTCCAAAATAGGTAAAGCGCCGAAGTTATGATTTATAATGTCAATTATGTAGTGAGCTCTAAGATTTTCGTGTAATACAGCTCTCTATTCTGTACTGAATTTCTAAATTAGTTAGGTGTACTATTTAGTCCTCGATCGCAAAACTCTTAATAAGGTCATATCCATTTTGTTTCGGAGAAATGGACAACGGAGTCTCTGAATCCTCACACGTCTCTTATGAGTGCTGATACTGAATATTTGTTTGACAGTGCCTCTGACCGCCCGACTCCAGCACTGCTGGATAACTCTTTGATCGAGTATGATTCAATGTTCTTTCGTTGCCTGAGAGCGTTTTCATTATTGCTTTTTTGTGTCATAGAGCACAAGGAAATTCCTTGAACACTCGATTTGCGGACACAATCAGAGGTTTTCTCTTACAACAGACAGAAAACTGACAATACAATAGAATTTACCTTTTTAGTTTTGTCCTTATTTTGCAGCTGTAGATGTGATTGTATTCACAACACAGGAAGTTCGAATTAAAACCGGCTTCAGACACAACTTTTTTTATATTTTATTAATTTACGCAATGCATTTCGGACCCTGTGGGTCCATCTTCAGATGTAAATCATCTAATAAATAATTTACATTTCGTCTTGAGTGAGGTGAAAATGTATTTTCCTGTGACGAGAAAGTTATAAATTAGGTTCCGGAATCACCGCACTCGATTCACGAAATACAAAACCTAACACTTTTCTTTCTATTAACAGGAAAATGCATTTCATCTCACAAATGTTAATTATGTACTGGACGATTTGATCCTGAAGATGGGCCCAAAGTCTCCAAAATGTTTCGTGTAATTTAATAAAACACGAAAAAATGGTGACTGATGGCGTTTTTACCCATTGTTTCCGTGGGTCTTGTACCAGTCCAGACCTTACACATCTCACTCACTCTTGGAAACCAGCTGATGATCAACATCTATACCCTGCGGAATCTCATTTAGATATGAGGAGCAGTTTATTTCGTGGACTGCATTCCCGTTCCATTAGCCAATGGTGTGAGGATATAAGAAACCTTTACTTATTACGTAACAATATAATATTGGAGAATTTCGTAAATTTAACAAAACTGACATCGTAACGAAATAAATACCATCGCAGAAAAATCACAGAGACTATATAATCAATTAATATTATATGTAAACGTAATTGTAATCTCTGTCCCGTTTGAAAAAGGATCGCACTTACTTCCCTTCTGTTTCTTTGTTATGTAAGAAGTCATTTTTTAATGAAGCACGAAAACTTGTAAGTTTCATGTAACATGTAGACTAAATATAATCAAATATTACTTAAAAGTATCGCTGAGACTTTACTGTAACAGATCCTATACTCATGAAGTGAATGACTTATGCAAATTTTGTAGGGGAACGTTGACACAGTGGTCAGTGCCATTGTTCTAAATGATAACGGCCCAGAGTGGTAATCAGTATCTTAATATTTGCTAATTTTGACAAATAGAAATAAATGTAGGATGTTCCTCTTGATTAGCGGTTCTTCCTTTCAGACAGAAAACGTAATCAGTCTTTCCAGTATTTCGAGTAAAATAGCTTCAGCAAATTTTTTTGATCCCTGCTTAACGAAGGGTCTGAGGATCTCCTTGGCACTGTAATTTCACAGATGTAAATCCAGTTATAAATAATGCAGCAGTATATGTGGAACTTCGTGTGATGGCGGTGTCTTTTAATATAGAAATAGCGTGCCGGGCAAAATAACTGCGAGTAGTGCCACAACGTAGTCTCTGACGTAAATAATTTTCCAGTTGTGAAGCAGGCGGAACAATATTAAGTCTTATTTGTCACAACATATAAAAATCAAAATACAATATGTAAAAAGAACCACCACACCTCCGCAGTAATGATTTTTCCTTTATGATCACTTCATTATATCTAAAGGGAGCGTAGGACTAAACTTTCCCTATTTGAGGGGCCCCTGGAAAAGGGGTGACCGTAGAACAATGAAACTTAGCCGAAACGTTTGTATGTACATGCAGAAGAGCACAAATAAACCACTTTAATTTCCGTATGAGAGGTTAGCTTATGATGATAGAGTACCATGTTTACATTCCAACTCGTGAACCTAGCTCAGTGTGACAACCATCTGCAGTCTGGTATTGTGCTAGAGACAAATGTTGACAGCGCTTTTCGAAAAGTGGACCATGGTTTGTACAGATATCGCGACACAGCTCGTGCACTGCTTGAAGATCACACATTGCGTCCAGCGTTCTCAGCCATGGCAACAGGAACTTCTTCAAAAATGTATGGCGCAATTGGCCATCGAAAGTTCCCAGAAGCGAATGCCAACGGAAAACTTTGGATTCAGTATATCCAGTGACGTATGTGGGCGCATACTCAATGTGTATGGATGGATAATGGAGTTTAGATCTGTGATTACTGCAAATAAACTTGCCCTTCAAACTTGTTATTAAATATGTTTCCTTCACGTTAAAGGTCGTCCAATCTGGACCCAAGAAAAAAAATTTGCGTGTTCGTATTGGTTTTCTAATAAATTATTTAAAATAAGAAGGATGTTTTTTAATTGTTTAATACCGCATAACTTTGAAGGACACATGTCATTGTACCATCCCAGGGTTTCTTCAATAATTTCATCCTTAACAGAAAAATGTTACTGTGTAAAAATCTTAGCTAGCCTATATTTGGACATTCTCCTCTATTACTAACATAGAAAATAGGGTAACCTCCGGTAGCTGCTAAAATACTACTGTACAGCATGCTGCTTTAGTTGTCGTAGCTTTTATCAGATGTCGTCAATTTTTACTTTTTGATCCAGACAAACAAATTCACCCGTTAGAGTTCCGGAATGATTTCGGGGATGTTTTAACAATGCGAGAGAAAATTTCTTTCATGAGACGTCATTTGTCAGAAGACGCTTTGCGATGATCAGCTGACATAATGGCTAGATGTAAAACTCTTTCTGAATTTAAAACTGCATTTGTTAGTGAGTACTAGTCAGAGAACAAACAAAACGATGTTCTGAGACAATTTTGGAGTGACCAAAAATTTACTCCACGTCGTGGATCAGTTAATGAGTTCTCTAGAAAATCGGTTTCACTGCTGTCACATCTGACAGAAAAGACGAAACCGAAAATGATGATCATTGGACTGGAAGGTAAGCTGCCTTGGCATTGGCAGAAAATAATTTCCGCTCCTATAGCTAATAATGATAGTTTCGTTGAGTATCTGGAGCTAGTGGAAAGAGTAGCCTGCTTTTGAGGGGCATATGTGGAATAGTAATAGGTCCTATTACAGTCATATAAACAACTAAAGTAAGACATTGGGAACGTGAACGTCAGAAGTATGGAAGTTCAGAATACACTATCTAAATATCGTGATCAAGGCCGAGGCAGAGAACGAGAAAGTAGACAGCCAACGCGCTTTCTCAGTGGTTATTATGACAAAGGCAGAAATACAAATAATGTACCGTAGAGACAGACGAAGAGCAGAATGCTACTCGATCTGATTGGGAGTCAAACGAACGCAATAGGCTGCGTTTGGTTAACCAAGTCCCGTCTATGAGGAAACTGACGCTCACCAGGCACAAACAGTAATACACCCAGTAAGGAAAACACAGGTCACAGTCAGTCAGCACACGCATATCGATAACAGGGATGATGAAATAGGAGCAGAGAGTACCATAATGTGCTAAACCACTCTCATTATCTAGGTGACAGCATTTCGGACACATTAGAAAAATGAGGCTACAGATAATAGGGATGAACATATTAAATGAGAATCAGATCAGAACTAAGATGAAGTAAAGGCTTACATCTTCCACAATAGTGGCAATTTGAAGGCTAAAGTTTCGGTAGACAAAGTAGAGTCAGTTTTGCAAGGTTTTGAGGGGGAGGACAAATTGTTGGATAAAGGGTGTAGCAAAACAATGAAGTCAGGGAACCCATTAGTCCTGTTGACTTACCACAAACTGTAGAATCATATGACAGTATTACCTGTAACAATGTTGCTCGGAGACAGAAAGTAGTTAAGTTCATGTGCAGCAAATGAAATAGAGGAGTCGTCAACTGCTTTGATTTAAAATTGGTGGTTAAGTTGGAAAAGGCAGCTGGGGATGTAGAGGGTGGTGACCCCATGAATCGAAGTTTAGATCTACTTGCAACTGAACAAAATTATTATAGATATAGAAGGACTGAAGGAGATCTATTAGAAGACTTCCAGGAGGAACCTGTTCGAATTAGAATAACTCACCTGCAACTAACATCGCAGGAATAACAGTGCTTTGTCTTCTTGATAGTGGCACCGAAGCAAATGGTATGTCCCAAGCCTTCTATGGTTCTGTTCCTCATAAGAATAACTGTCGTGAATGTGAATGATTAAGATTAATGGGTGCTACTAGAAACATTTATACACCAGAATAGCACGAAGCATTGATACTATTTGGCATAGATAACAAAATAATAGATCATTCCCATTTAATTGTGTTTGTGCTAACATCGCAATGTCAATTCGTGCAGACCTTTTAACTAAATATCAAGGAAAGATTGACCTCGATCAGAGCCACTTAGTTCTAACTTTCCCAGGTTCTCTAGTGACTTTGGAGCCTTTCACTGGAAGTTATTAGGGCAGTAATAATGAAGCATGAGAATTGCATATGATAGTAACGAGAAAAAAAATGATGAGTGCAGGAAGGCATTGAATTCGGGAATAATGTATAATATGCTAATGAGAAAGAGAACTATATCTTGGAAGAAACAGAGGGTAAGGTACAGTCAATAGATCAGATTTCTAATAAACAAAGGGCATAATTAAGGGAAATATTAAACACTCGTCACAATATATTGCCAAATGCTCCTGGTGAAGTTAGAGGGTGTGAACTCTGTTTGAGTGTAAAGCCTGAGCAGGTATTTAACTAGGAGAAAATTTCAGCGAAAACAAGATCATGCATGTTTACCAAGGACCATTCAGGATAACTGGTAAGTTTCACGCAAACGCATACTGTTTGGAGTACCCAAAAAGTAAGAGAGAACTAGGTCTATGAAACATAGCAGGTCTGAAGCCTTTCAGAACTGACAATAATTAGAACCTGCAGGAGTCAGGCACTCGTTGTCTGACAGACAGTTCAGCGTTTCATGCAGTCCCAGTTGGATGAGACCTTATTATCCTTTCAAATTTCACTCTCTTCTTCTGTGCCATGTATGATGAGGAAGGAATATATGAGTTCATGTTGTACATGCCTTAATGTTGAATATAGCATAGTCATATGCTGTTAGTTTGTATCATTTTCCTAATAAGTAAGAACGAAATAGAAATGAGAGTTTGGCATCATTGGACGGGAGGCCCCTTTCGGGGCAGGTCCGGCCACCTTGGTGCAGGTGTTCTTACATTCGACGCCACACTGGGCGATCTGTGCGCCGGGTGGGGATGAAATGTTGATGAAGACAACACCCAGTCCCTGAGCGGAGATAATCTCCGATTCAGCCGGAAATCGAACACAGGAAACGTAGGACGGCAATCCGTCACGCTGACCACTCAGCTATCAGGGCGGACATAAGTAAGAATGATTCCTAATAATAATATTGCTGAAATCATGACTTATAAGACATCATGAGACGTAGTTTGCAATAGTAAATTCTAAATCTTAAAAATCAAAGGGTACCTTTTTAACAGCAATGACAGAAGTGATAGCTAAAGTAAACAAATAATAAATAGGAACCACAGAAAGGAACAGTAGCTACAAAATACAGATACATTGCGTTAAAAGAAGTAAATGAAGCTGTAAATTACAAAAATCTGAAAGAATAAAGTCTACATAAAGTAATGATGTTCATGCTGGAAGCAAGGTTGTCTTTAGGAAATTAAGAGTAATAATATGGTGCCAATAAAGACAGTCCAAAGCGCTTTAATATTAATTGAAAAGGATATGTCGACCTATACTTGAGTATTGCGCATCAGTGTGGGATCCGTACCAGATCGGGTTGACGGAGGAGATAGAGAAGATCCAAAGAAGAGCGGCGCGTTTCGTCACAGGGTTATTTGGTAACCGTGATAGCGTTACGGAGATGTTTAACAAATTAAAGTGGCAGACTCTGCAAGAGAGGCGCTCTGCATCGCGGTGTAGCTTGCTCGCCAGGTTTCGAGAGGATGCGTTTCTGGATGAGGTATTGAATATATTGCTTCCCCCTACTTATACCTCCCGAGGAGATCACGAATGTAAAATTAGAGAGATTAGAGCGCGCATGGAGGCTTTCAGACAGTCGTTCTTCCCGCGAACCATACGCGACTGGAACAGGAAACAGAGGTAATGACAATGGCACGTAATGTGCCCTCCACCACACACCGTTGGGTGGCTTGCGGAGTATAAATGTAGATGTAGATGTAGAATGTCGCGTGAGAATCACACGAAAAAGTCTGTAAATAATGAGATATGTAGGCAGCAAAGGTAAAAGGAAGAAAAAAGCGTCAAAACATGTAGTAAAGAGAAATATATAGGTAAATGAAAATAAGAAGAGAAATAAAGTCTGTAGGCTGACACATAAGGTCAAATGGTGGAAAATTGATGTGTAGTTCCCTCACGTGTCGGAAAAAGAACTGAGAAACACATAATGTTGCTTATGGCAGATGGTTAATTAACAGATAAAAATTGTCCCTTTTCGGCAACAAATGTGTTAAGAAATGCAGATTGTATATTGGTATGTAATAGTAAAAACTGGTTTTTAATTATCTGTGTTAAAAAAAGTGTCGAACAAATAAATTCCTCAGCATACAGATCAGTACGACAGCTGAGCCATATGATGATAGAGCTTACAAAGTTAAATCGATTTTCTAAGTAAAGCCGCATCTAAGGTAATGAAATAAATTGCAAACTAGAGAAAAATGTATCCTAAAAAGTCAGTGTTAACTATCATACCCTAATAGCTATAGTTAATAAAAGAAATAAAAGAAAGATTATTTTGAAGTTGATGATTCGAGCTCACTAATAATGTAATTAGTAAAATAGAGCTAGAGTAATGTCAAGATTTTATGAAGCAGAGAACTGGCAACAATAATTTTCAAAACATTAATAGTAGTTTTCAAATTAATATTTTTCCTATAAATGATAAAATTTTAAAAACCTTTCTGATTACTTCTCTATTAATTACTTAAATTATGAAAGGAAATTCGAGTATAGAACGTGTTTTTTCCTCCCTTAGATATGAATTGAGAAGCTCAGGCTATGTTATCTGTTTCTCAGGGATATGGAGGCTTCATGAAAGGCAATCTACAAACTGTACTGGAGAAGGAAACGAGAGGGACTCCAACCACAATGATTCCTCTCCTTTTCCTTTTTGTAATAATGTGTCGAGAAGGACCCAACCGTAATGACTTACCACAAACTGCTTAAATGTTTTAGTGGAAGCAGTTTGTAAGGACACACACCAAAGTGCTTGCAGTGTGATTAAATGATTTAGTACTGAAAAACCATTCCAATGTTTCTCTCTTTCAGGTAAGTACTGATAACTCTAAAGCTAACAATTAACTTTGTATTAATCGAAAATATTATTTCATTTTTGCGTGTTATTTTAGGTACATGATTTGTAAGAGTCCACTATTATACGTTTTCTATATATATATACATACGGTTAATTTTGTGGGTGATGTATTAGGGAAAATTTAGCTAAAATCAATTTCATAAAGCAGAGGTCAAACGTAGTATTTCCACGTGTTTATAATATTTGATTCTGTGCAAAAATAATTTTTTTTTACAAAAATAAACGGTGGGTGATGATGAAACAACCGCGACTACTATATTTTATGTGTGTGTGCTTGTGTAAATTTTACTCGATGTATAAAAGAGTTAAATCACTAAACTTTTATTTATAGTCATAATTCTTTATCCCGCTGAGTCTGGAAGACTGCAAAAAAATAGTTTTCACGCTCTTGTAATGGGGGAAGGTAGAATGTAACATACACAGACAATTTACGTGACTTTTTATGAGGACATAACGACGTGTCGATAGTCTGAATATTACCCGTCACCCTTCCAGTTCAGACGGTACAGCGCTTGCCCTCGAAAGACAAAGTTCTCGAGTTCGAGTCTTGGTCAGGTAAACAGGTTTAATCTGCCAGGATATTAGATACCAGCACACACTCCGCTGCAAAGTGAAAATTTGATTCTGAACACGGATCCTGCTTCCAGACGACAGGAAACTGATTGTTTGGCTGTGGCATACGGAAACCATACAGCTTCTCCGAATGAGAAATTTTCTGAGTTCGGAAATGTGAAGTATGACGTAACTCCACTTTGTACTAACTGGTCAATCAACTTAACCTTCGGTTCTTGACTATACTGATACAGTAGACGTTAAGATAAACTTGTGCAAACCGCATAATACCAGTCTCAAGGATCAAGTTATACTTCATGTTGAGATACTGTAACATTCTTTTGAATAGGTGGTCAGTTCAAAGCCTGTGTATGTAATATTTTAATGCACATCTTCTACAGAAAAGGTGCTCGGAGGAAAACGAGTCTTGAAAGTTCTCCATGACAGGAATAATTACATCACAAATTTCGAATGTAATATAGCTGAATTGTATTCTCTAGGTTCTAAGTAAAACTCTTCTTTCTGGGAAGTATTTATAGTACTTAATCTACAACATTTACCCAAAAAGACAAATTGTTCATTTCGACCTAAATACTTGCCCAAGTGTTAAGAAACTCAACATCTGCTATCTTTATTATATCCTTAGTGAAATGGGGTAAGCAATATACAGGGAGTCCATAATTAAAGCTCTAGTTTCAAAACGCTGTAGAAAGAGAACCACTGCTCAGAATGAAGTCAAATTTGAATAGCATATTATTGATGTAGGGGGAAACGTCATGGAACGTATAAATTTAACGAAAAATTAGCGAGTAGATGGCGGTATGAGCATTCTGACGTAAATAGAGTCGACTACAGATGACAGACGAATCGCGATACGATGGCTGTGGTTTGAGTTGCACATTACATCATCCTTACTGTTAAGTGCTCATGACTACACAAGTTCGGCAGTCAACATTTGTGGCGCTGTTAGTTAGACAAGCCCATCCACCACGGCAAGGTCTTACCACATCGGATGGGGCCAAAAAGCATATAAAAAGCAAAATGAATTCCGTTTTTAACTGTCGTGAGACTGCACGACATGCTCAATATTCTGTCCACAGTTTTCTATTCCAAGTTGAAATCGAGAAGCGGCATGTTCCACAATGGATCGGAGTGTCTCGGTGGCCAAGTTGAGAATGAGTTGCACAGTGTGCGCCTTCAGTTCTCGTATGTTCGTAGTTGGAGCACTGAACACAACATCTTTCTAATAACCCCACTGACAGAAGTCATACAGATTAAGGTCAGATGATCTGTACGGCAGGATCTAGGTAAATTACAGCAGAATGAGATTTTCACTCTGCAGCGGAGTGTGCGCTGATATGAAACTTCCTGGCAGATTAAAACTGTGTGCCCGACCGAGACTCGAACTCGGGACCTTTGCCTTTCGCGGGCAAGTGCTCTACCAACTGAGCTACCGAAGCACGACTCACGCCCGCTACTCACAGCTTTACTTCTGCCAGTATCTCGTCTCCTACCTTCCAAGCTTTACAGAAGCTCTCCTGCGAACCTTGCAGAACTAGCACTCCTGAAAGAAAGGATATAGCGGAGACATGGCTTAGCCACAGCCTGGGGGATGTTTCCAGAATGAGATTTTCACTCTGCAGCGGAGTGTGCGCTGATATGAAACTTCCTGGCAGATTAAAACTGTGTGCCCGACCGAGACTCGAACTCGGGACCTTTGCCTTTCGCGGGCAAGTGCTCTACCAACTGAGCTACCGAAGCACGACTCACGCCCGCTACTCACAGCTTTACTTCTGCCAGTATCTCGTCTCCTACCTTCCAAACTTTACAGAAGCTCTCCTGCGAACCTTGCAGAACTAGCACTCCTGAAAGAAAGGATATAGCGGAGACATGGCTTAGCCACAGCCTGGGGGATGTTTCCAGAATGAGATTTTCACTCTGCAGCGGAGTGTGCGCTGATATGAAACTTCCTGGCAGATTAAAACTGTGTGCCCGACCGAGACTCGAACTCGGGACCTTTGCCTTTCGCGGGCAAGTGCTCTACCAACTGAGCTACCGAAGCACGACTCACGCCCGCTACTCACAGCTTTACTTCTGCCAGTATCTCGTCTCCTACCTTCCAAGCTTTACAGAAGCTCTCCTGCGAACCTTGCAGAACTAGCACTCCTGAAAGAAAGGATATAGCGGAGACATGGCTTAGCCACAGCCTGGGGGATGTTTCCAGAATGAGATTTTCACTCTGCAGCGGAGTGTGCGCTGATATGAAACTTCCTGGCAGATTAAAACTGTGTGCCCGACCGAGACTCGAACTCGGGACCTTTGCCTTTCGCGGGCAAGTGCTCTACCAACTGAGCTACCGAAGCACGACTCACGCCCGCTACTCACAGCTTTACTTCTGCCAGTATCTCGTCTCCTACCTTCCAAGCTTTACAGAAGCTCTCCTGCGAACCTTGCAGAACTAGCACTCCTGAAAGAAAGGATATAGCGGAGACATGGCTTAGCCACAGCCTGGGGGATGTTTCCAGAATGAGATTTTCACTCTGCAGCGGAGTGTGCGCTGATATGAAACTTCCTGGCAGATTAAAACTGTGTGCCCGACCGAGACTCGAACTCGGGACCTTTGCCTTTCGCGGGCAAGTGCTCTACCAACTGAGCTACCGAAGCACGACTCACGCCCGGTACTCACAGCTTTACTTCTGCCAGTATCTCGTCTCCTACCTTCCAAACTTTACAGAAGCTCTCCTGCGAACCTTGCAGAACTAGCACTCCTGAAAGAAAGGATATAGCGGAGACATGGCTTAGCCACAGCCTGGGGGATGTTTCCAGAATGAGATTTTCACTCTGCAGCGGAGTGTGCGCTGATATGAAACTTCCTGGCAGATTAAAACTGTGTGCCCGACCGAGACTCGAACTCGGGACCTTTGCCTTTCGCGGGCAAGTGCTCTACCAACTGAGCTACCGAAGCACGACTCACGCCCGCTACTCACAGCTTTACTTCTGCCAGTATCTCGTCTCCTACCTTCCAAGCTTTACAGAAGCTCTCCTGCGAACCTTGCAGAACTAGCACTCCTGAAAGAAAGGATATAGCGGAGACATGGCTTAGCCACAGCCTGGGGGATGTTTCCAGAATGAGATTTTCACTCTGCAGCGGAGTGTGCGCTGATATGAAACTTCCTGGCAGATTAAAACTGTGTGCCCGACCGAGACTCGAACTCGGGACCTTTGCCTTTCGCGGGCAAGTGCTCTACCAACTGAGCTACCGAAGCACGACTCACGCCCGGTACTCACAGCTTTACTTCTGCCAGTATCTCGTCTCCTACCTTCCAAGCTTTACAGAAGCTCTCCTGCGAACCTTGCAGAACTAGCACTCCTGAAAGAAAGGATATAGCGGAGACATGGCTTAGCCACAGCCTGGGGGATGTTTCCAGAATGAGATTTTCACTCTGCAGTGGAGTGTGCGCTGATATGAAACTTCCTGGCAGATTAAAACTGTGTGCCCGACCGAGACTCGAACTCGGGACCTTTGCCTTTCGCGGGCAAGTGCTCTACCAACTGAGCTACCGAAGCACGACTCACGCCCGCTACTCACAGCTTTACTTCTGCCAGTATCTCGTCTCCTACCTTCCAAACTTTACAGAAGCTCTCCTGCGAACCTTGCAGAACTAGAACTCCTGAAAGAAAGGATATAGCGGAGACATGACTTATCCACAGCCTGGGGGATGTTTCCAGAATGAGATTTTCACTCTGCAGCGGAGTGTGCGCTGATATGAAACTTCCAGGCAGGTACTTGGAAGGTAGGAGACGAGATACTGGCAGAAGTACAGCTGTGAGTACTGGGCGTGAGTCGTGCTTCGGTAGCTCAGTTGGTAGAGCACTTGCCCACGAAAGGCAAAGGTCCCGAGTTCGAGTCTCGGTCGGGCACACAGTTTTAATCTGCCAGGAAGTTTAAATTACAGCAGATAATTCCACCATTCCCGAAAAGCGTCTGCACCAGCCAATTCACTGTCTGTACAATGTGCAGAGAAGCCACCTCTCGGATAAAAATAATCCTACCCACACAACTTCGCTATTGAAGGCTTTGGATCACGCTGGTGCGTTTGCCAGTGATGGTTGAAGTAACAGAACCATCAGGACTTATCTCTTGCAAAATATATGGCCGTACAATATAAGCTCAAAATTGGAGCTGAAAATTCAAAAAATCAGAAAGAAGCGATGAGGAACATACTGATCATAACGCCTAGTCTACAAAACGACAATACTCTTCGTGCTCCCTGAAAGAAAATGTTCCTACTTACTGTTTAATCAGCAGGCAGCAAAAATAAAAGAAAGAACAAAGCGTCAAAACACGTAGGAAAGTGAAACATATGGATAAATGAAAACAGGGAGAGTAATGAAGTCAGTAGGCTGACATATAAGGTGAAATGGTGGAAAACTGGTGTGTAATTCCCTCCAGAGAGCGAGCCGAGTGCCTACGTATTTTGTTGTTTGAAAACTTACACGTTTGTATCTGGCTCGGCAATTCATTTCTGTCTAAGAACACTTCTGTTCCATAAACGGGATTGTTAACGACAAATAACTTTAAATTTGAAATCATTTTGGCAGATTATGAAACACTACTCTCAAACTGCAATAGATTGTTGACAATTTATTTCATCAGCAATTTTTTCTACACTGGAGTTGGGGGTAATATTCCTAACTACTTTACCACTGTCAGCAGGACGTAAATATTTTATCGTTCACATAATTCTGTTTAGTAAAATAGATCCTTTTCGCATAAGGGTGATTCCTCCGTAATATTATTGAGCTCTACATCAGTGAATGGGAATGTGCAGAATATGTTAATTCATTCATATCTAAGTAACCAAAGTCGACAATTATTATTATTGTGAAAGTAGCTAAAACTACACTTTCTGCTTATATTCCGATTTCAACTTATCATCAATAAGTACAACGGAGAATATAGAACCCCTTAGGATTGTAAGATACGTCAGTGATGTATCGTACAGCGTTTACGACACCCTGACATTGATTACTGATGATCTTATGGTCTACAGAAAAATATCACTGTTAAACAATCGTTAAAAACTTCTGATACACCGCATTGTTACTCGAAAGCCTATCCTTCCGAGCAGTGATTTCAGTTATAGGGAAAGTACTTTTTTATTTCTGTCATCAGAGCTCTGTCTTTCAGACTAGTTGGACGTGGCCAGCCACGAATTTCTCATTTCAGATTACGTTCTCAGTTATTGCGATCACTGTCTTCCTCTATACGTTTCACACTTTACAGCTCCCTCTGGAAACATAGAAGTTACTCTCTGACGTCGAAACACTTGTCCTGTCATCCTATCCCTTCTTCTTGTAGTGTTTTCAGTGCGTCAGGAGGGCGAATAGAAAACTTAAATTTCTAGGAAGGGTACTTTGAAAGTAATGTGCAACTGCAGAGGAAATTGTGTATTGCTCTGTTCGTATCAGTTCTTATCACGTGGGCATAGCAATAGATATCGATTGAATTAAGAGACGTAGATAGCAACAGATCAGTGGAGATTATTATACGAAGATGAACCAAAGATAATCAAGGAATTCCAGTGGAAATCTCTGTCAGAAGGCCTTTTGGATATTCACAGATAGCCTTAGAGGTGCTCTGAGCAACCAATCTGTTCCTCCATCGGCTATCACGCGTGTGGACAGTGATATCACTGTAAGAGGGATTAGGTAAAAAAGAGATTAGGTAACGTAGTCAGGTATATAAACTCTTACACCTTCCACGCTTATTACACGAATGGTATATGAGACAAAACCCTTTAAAATGAAGCGATTTACCCTCTGGCGTGTGTCATATGGTGGATAACGGAGTATGAACATCGACGCAGATGCGTAAGCGAAAATTACTTTATGCATCGTCCGCTCAAATTTCATTACAAACTTCGCTATGAAATGGATTATACTTGGAAGTAATTGTTTTCTTTAGGCGTTGAGTTGCAAAATGACTTGAATCATTGTACTAGGGAGAACTGAAAACCACTGCCATTTCGAAACTGCTCTCATTAAAATCAGCATTTTGATACACAATACGTCCTTACAAATTTCACAGACTATACTTTCTATTTCTTTATAACGCAAAGTACAAATATGAGGTAAAATCATGGGGGAACATGGTTTTTACGATACACAGGCATGCTGTGCAACTTTTCTGTGCCTTTGGCGAATAAAGCGATTCTTTGGCATATGAAGTGATTATCAGGGAAGGCCTGTAACGTCATACTTGCACCATGCGCGGTGAAAGTGCATCGACCGATAATATCAATTGTTTGCTTGGCATTAACATTTAATCTTCTTTTTCATCCTCAGTGTCTTATTTTCGTAGGGTGGCGGTGGAGGGGGGGGGGGGGACGTTCTCCCACTTATTTGTTACAGGCGGCCATCTATACAACCTAGAGTAACAGTTAAGCGAATGTTGATAATTTGTTGTGAAATAAATTCCTATCTCTGTTTTCCCCTATAGTTGTAGCCCTCTACCACTCACTCTATCACCATGGAAGTTATTATCTGATGCTTAACACATGTTCTTCCTCCAACCCTTCCTCTTGTCTGCATTCTCAATAAATACCTTTCTTCTCCAGTTACAGTAATCCTGTCGTATACTTCCTTCTCTAGCGCCACATCTAAAACGTGTCGATTTTCAGATTTTAAGGCTTCCGAGGAGACTATGAGTCATTTCCATGTTGTGATGTTCTCCAAACTCCCATTTTCAGAAAATTTTTGTCTCAAATTGTCGTCGATGTTTAAAACTAATTAACTTGTTTTGGACAAGAATGCCCTCTATGCCTGTGTTAGTCTGCTTTTTATGTCTTGTTTCTTACAGTCTCCTTCATGGTGGTATTGTACGGGACATGCTCATTTCTCATCTTAATATTCTACTTAATTTTCAACATCCCTCAGTAATACCACACTTAAGCGTTAGGATTCTTTTCTGATCATGTTTCCCTACAACTAATCGTAAATTTCCTGATAAACCAGTGCTCCAATCGTAAATTATGAGGAATGTTTTCTTCAAATTTCGGCCTATATTTGATATCAGTGCTCATAACGGCCTCTATGACTGTGAAAGCCTGTTTTGATATCCTTGCTTCGTCCATTATATTACTTTGCGTCTGAAGTAACATCAGTCCTCCACTTCGTTTACTATGTCTTCACCCCCTCCCCTGCCATGCAGTGGTTGTTATTTGGTTTATCAGGATTTCCAATTTTGCTACTTCTGATTACTTTCGTCTTTCTTTGGTTCACTCCGCTAGTGTTCTGACTAAATAAACTAACCATTCTATTCAGGAGAGCCTGCAATACTACCTCACCTCCACATAAGAAAGCAAATCATTAGTAAATCTCATTGTTGATACTATTTCACCCTGCATTTAATACGACTCCTAACATTCATTTTATTTCAATCATTGTGCCATCGTTGAACAAGCTGAAAAGGGGGAGAGAATGATTACATGTTTACCTTACGCCCCTCTTTAAATAGAGTACTTCTCTCTTGGTCTTACATCCTCACAGCCCTATTTAAGCACTTATATTGTGTATTAGCCGCCTTTACTACCCACAGTTTAGGTCCATTTCTCTGAGGCATTCAGGTGTCGTTTCCATTTTAGGTCATCTATCACTTTTCCTAGATCGTCCAATTTTATGAAAGATTTTTTGTCTCGGTTCTTGCCTCCATTAATATGTACATCGTCAGAAACACTTCTCTGGTTACCTTTCCTAAATACGAATCGCTCGTTTATAAATAGGTCCTCCGATTTGGTATCCATTCTTGTGTATACCGTTCTTGTCAGGAACTTCAATATTAAGTTCATCGCTGATCGCATTTTCATTCGACTTCGAAGTGGACAAAGTGACAATTGTGGTGACTTGCGATTTTCGCCACACTTAACTGCTTTGATATCTTATGAATTATGTGAATGAAACTTCGACTGTATAAGATGTCTCATCTCATACAGCCATCACACTACCTTCTATAACTATTGGTTGCCATTTCCTCTGATTGTTTTAAAAATTTGTTAGACATTCCGAAGGAATTTTATCTTTACCTATTTACTTCATTTTGCCTTAGGCGTTTCGCACATATGATAATACTGTTTGAATTATGTCTGCAAGGACGAGACACATTTCTTCTTCTGTCACGTCAGCAGTCACTTCCTCTCTGCCGTAGAAGTCCTCGAAGTACTCTTTCTGCCTACCCACACTACTCTGCGTTGAAAAGAGTAATTATCTTTTTTTCATTCTTAATTTTGAAGAATCTGGAGATCAGAACAGATATTATGACCTTGATATTGCAGTTCTTACAGGGTTTTTAGCTTGCATTACGATAACGATCACCAGTAATGTGACAGTGAACTATACTGGGAGAAATGCAAGGTACACACTGTGCTGTTTACAGTACATTTATTCAATACTGGGTTCGATCATGGACCATCTTCAAAATGGTAAAGTAATTATTGTGACAACTTCATATGGCGTACATGCTGTTTAATCGGGGAAGTATACGCCATTGCTGACTACAAACGTAAGGCAATTGATATTTCGCAATACAGGCATAACCAAGCATTTTAAATTATAAACATAACAATAGATATTTTTTTCTCAGTGAAGATGGTCCAATATCTGTACCAGAAGTGAATAAATGACTATAAGACAGCACAATGTGTATCATGCATTTCGGCAAGTACATCAATACTGCCGACAGTTGCCTGAAACTGTTGACAGTTGTCTGAAAATTTTTTAACACGAAACTATGGTAAGCCTCATTAAGGTCGATGATCCTGAAAGTTGGACGTTCACTGTTTTTTGGAAAGTAGCCTTCGTATTCTACTTCTGCGTGCATACACAAACTCTGAGATATTATTACGACGAGTGGTTGCGAGTGAACAGTTGTTGAGGGCATTCGAACCCATCCCGGCAAGGAGAGAAACCACGTATCCCGAGAAGTTGCAGCCTGCTGTGGCCATGCTAGTAGCGCCACGGGAGATTTTCCTATTTATCGAGGATTTTTTGATAATTGGCCTTTTGCTGTACGTAGCTGTTGCTTGTTTCCGCATTGGAGGGATTTCATCAGATTTCTGTTTCTATACACCGAGAATAATATTCGTACCTTTGTTATGACCAGATAGGTGATGACGTTGTGGAATAATTAAGGTTTTCAAACTGTTCAAGTGTCCGACCCCGGTACGTGAGTGGTCAGCGCGACAGACTGTCAGTCCGAATGGACCGCATTCGATTTTCGTCTGGGTTGGAAATTTTCTCCGCTCGGGGTTTGGGTGTTGTGTTATCCTAATCATTATCATTTCATTCCCATCGACGCGCAAGTCGCCGAAGTAGGGTCAAACGGAAAGACTTACCCCCGGCGAACGGTTTACCCGACGGGAGGCCCCAGTCACACGACATTTACACTGTTCAAGGAATAGCTATAAAGGACAAGAAGTAGCTCCAGACGATGTTTAGAAAAATTTGAGATACTGTGTAGAAAATTCTTCTCAGAATGGTGAAGTCGAATTTTCGAACAATACGGTGAATAATCAGAGTGTGGGCATGAGGAAGTGCAGGGAACTACAGGCATTTTAGGAGGGCAAACTATCGTGAGACAGTCTGTACTGTTATGAGTCAGTCAGGTATTTCTTCTGATTCCACAGAGCAAAACAATTTTGTCTTCCTTCTTTCAGTAATAATACCACACAATCAATACTAGCTCAAAATGATGAGATTAAAAAATCTAATGACGAACTTCGTGAAGAGATTAAAGAATCTAGTAGCAAAAAGGTATAAAATTTGAAACTACAGGAAGAGAACTTCCTATTGTTTTGGGTCGACATAAATGACAATTTAAATCGTAAATTCGAGGAAATGTCAGAGCGGTTGAAAACTCAGGTACGTGAGGAACTAAAGTCTAATGATAATAATCGTAAGTCCACGCTTGACCAGGTACAGCTGACGATGTTGATGAGTTGAGACAACAGACATCACGACACGAATTGCAAATTGAGGAATTCGCACAAAAGTTCGAATCAGAACTGTTAGAAACTAGCACAGGAGTTTCAAAGAGGCAAACTCAGTTGATCGCAGTTGCCAATCGAATCGAACAATTATCCGAGAAAGTGATTCCCACGAACAGTGAGTGAGATAAGACATCAGATGACACTCAGCCAGTTCCTTTCGCTTATTTCAGTCTTTTTAACGTTTCAAAGAAGGGCATATGACGTTAAACAGCAAAATAAACGTGACATGTGGGAGATACAGGAACAACTTGCTAGATCGGTCGCAACAACTATACCAATAAGTTCAATAACTATCACATTAGAAATCACAAGGATCGGACTAATTTTGGAAACGCTGATCACTTCACCAGTGAACATGACATGTTCGCAAGACACAGTGACTAGAATGCGAGTTACCGTATGAGAAAATAACTTACCCACTCAGAAAAACGATGGTTTTGACTACAAAAAATTTGTCAAAGTTATGAAAAAGTTTTCGTAGTGCCAGCAATTAAATACAAACCAGGCAGTCGGTACAATAATTTGACTATTCTTTGCCACCAATACTGCCAATTGGCCAGAAACCTGCATTGGTTTGGCGTTATCTCGAAGCAGAACCTGCGACTAAAATTAGATCCTTAGCGCATAAATGTCCAATGTACGACGACAGTTGCATGAAAGACATAATAACATTTCATGTTGAAGCTTAAGAATCTGTTAGCTCAGAACAGTCAATTAAAAAGAAACTACAAAGAGGTCAAGTAGATTCTGATGCAGACACACATGAATTATTCAGAATTTTAAAATCACGTTCGGAAATTTTTTCTCACTGGACAGGAACTATACATAATTTTCTTTATGAATTCAAAGTTAAGGAACATAGTAAATTTTTTGTGTCACCATATGTTATTCCGTTGACATATAGGTCAAACAGAGACACAATCGAGGCTACATCAGGGGATAATGGAGCATGCTGTGCAACAGCCCGTTACATGTTTTAAAAAGGAGGATGGTTTTATTAAACTTGTTCTCGATTCCAGACAGATCAACGCTACAACACAACCAGGGAAAGATCGACCACAAACACTATACGAATTATTACAGAAATTTCATGACGTGCAGGTAATGTTTTCTCTAGATTCATGAGACATCTTTTGGCAAATCGAATACCATCCAAAATGTAGGCCATACACAGCCTTCCTCTGTTTTGGAAACTGCGAAAATTTCGAAAATTGTTCAGTATGTTTCGTCTTCTGCACTTATCCAAAGTCTGAATACTATCTTACCAAAGCATTTGAAAGACAGGGTCACCACTTATGTTGATGATATTTGACCGCTAAAAATTCGTGGAGAGAACACAACCAATACTGAGCGAACTATTACAGGCATTTCTTGAATATGGCATTACAGTCAATTTGGAAAAATCAGAATTCGGTGAAATACAAATTACATTTCCTTGCCACGTTGTCTCTATGAAAGGTGTCTCATCCGATCCAGAGAAACTGAAAGCAATTGAAGAAATACCTGTACCTACAAATAAACGATAAGTTACAGGATTCTTGGGCCTTATGAACTTTGGTAGATGTTCCATTAGGTTAAGAAACTTGTCTACATTTACACTATGTCAGCTCACAGTTATGAATACAGTTTGGGGCAGGGATGATGTCGCCCATACCAAATACGATGATCTGAAAACTGCACTGCTCTATGCACCTGTATTACCACATCCTGATTAAATTCTGATTTTTGCCTTTCGACTGCTGGCTCAAAATTTGGTCTTGGTGTACATTTGTTTCAAGAAGTTGTAGAAAATGTAATTCTTACACAGAAAAGTGTAGGTTGTGCCAACCAAGCCTTAATCAGAGCCAAACGTAACTATACTGTGATCGAGTTTGAAGCATTAGCCATAGTCTGGGAATTTGATGAATTTCGTTATTTTCTACAGAGTAAACACACTAAGGTATATACCAATCATCAGGGACTTCAGTTTCTTATGACAGCTAAACTAAATCATGATCGTTTCAGATATTGGGCATTGTTCCTTCAGGACTTCAGTTTCACTGTGATTTACATTCTGGGTTCAGAAGACATTATTGCTTATCCACTTTCACAGGCACCTATTGGTTTATTCCAGAGTCATGAGAAAGTTTCCAAAGAAAATAATTTTAGATTGTTATATATCCAAAAAGTAGCCTTTGAAAACTTTATTTTTATCTTCATTATGTGATATTGTTCATGATCAGGAGAAAGATCCAATCAGGGATGACACGAAAAAGAAATGGGAAAACAAATCAAATACTACTATAAGACAATTTTAACTTGTAAATAACAACATTTTATTTAGATTTAGATGTCACATTTCGGTACTGGGCATCCCAGAAGAACTCATCAACAGACTTATATGGGACACACATCTCAGTTACACTTCGGTGCTATCAAATGTTTTCAGAAATTACAGGGTACTTGTTACTTCAACTAACTCGTACAGCCTAAGCTAAAGTCAAACTGTGCCAAAAGGCAATCCCACCCACCGTTAGACACAGGACACCACTGTTTCCGATCATTCCCGTGAAACTAAGAGAATTGTTGACGTTTCCAGTCCAGTTATGAGATCTAAACATGTTCACTCACTTGTTTTTCTATCTGTTGAGCTTACCTCTAAATTTGTGTCATTCACACCTTTACGAAAAACAACTGCAAAATCTGTTTCTATAGCATTCATAAAGAATTTTCTGAAAGAAGCAGGGCAAGCTGACAAAGTAATTTCTGATAATGACCCGCAGTTTCAAATCAAATGGTTCAAATGACTCTGAGCACTATGGGACTCAACATCTGAGGTCATCAGTCCCCTAGAACTTAGAACTACTTAAATCTAACTAACCTAAGGACATCACACACATCCATGCCCGAGGCAGGTTCGAACATGCGACCGTAGCGGTCGCGAAGTTCCAGACTGCAGCGCCTAGAACCGCTCGGCCACTCCGGCCGGCCCCACAGTTTCGTTCAAATACACAGCTAAGAATATGTAAGCATAGAAAGGTTAAACCAATATTTATATCAAATTTTATGCTTTCTTCCAACCCTTCAGAACGCATTATGAAAGAATTAGATAAAATTTGCAGATTGTATTGCTACTGCCAACAGAGAAACTAGGATTTGCACTTTTCGGATTTTCAAAATATCATTAAAGAACTACAACTCTGAATTCGTTCTTTGTGTTAAAGAAAGAATTTCCCTCTACAACAACGTTTAAGACATCGTGAAGTAATCAATGTAGCTTTGGAAAACATCATAGTAGTCACAGAGAAACGGAAGAAGCTATAGTACCCACGATTGAACATCATGAACTTACAAGTAGGTCAGGAAGTGTTGCTTGAATCGCATCGCTTATCTCATAGAGGAAAATTAATCAGCAGCACATTTTTCCCGGGGGTATGGAGGTCCTTATCAAATGTGGCGAATCTCACATGCAAACACTGTGGAACTTGAAAGCATACCATATGGTCTTATAACCCTACCAGTACTATTGTAATTTAGAATGCTTTTATCTAAATAACACAAAACCTGTCACTATGTCCCCACGTATAACCCTCTTACTCAATTTAGTTTAGTTTCCAAATAATGTACACTATGGGAGGATAGTCATGTTAATAGGGAAATGTTAATCAATATAGTTACCCTTTTTTACGGCATTTGACCGTGTGTTGTGTCTAATGGATAAGTGAATCAGACTACTCAGTTCTTCTCCTAAGATCTTACCAGAGGTTAGATAGAAATGCCGTATGAATAGTATTATATTGAAGCTAGGACAACTCAGTTCCTCGTTCATTTAGTGGTTTAAAAAAACGTACTAACGTTCGCCAGCCTATCTAATCAATGAAACGATGAAGTATTGGAAAAGCATAAGTATGAATTTTTCCTACCTTCTTGCTGCTGTTTAAGTTGCTTCTTCAAATAAATATTACTCCACGTAAACATTATTGGTGCAAGCACTGGAATTATTTGACTACTACACCCTTATTCATTACGTTTTTAAAAGAGAAAAACCCCGACAGATATCTTCAAGGAAGGTAAAATAAATTTTGGCCAGGGTTTCTTTAGAAAAGCACTTTCCATAACCAATAAACTTAAATACTACAATGCTTACATACTAAAGTACACACTTTTTATACTGAACATTTCACGTCAAGAAAACCTCTTTCCTACTGGAATTTACTTTAAAAAGCTATTACTCTCATTATTTACACAAAACAGTTCAAATGATGCCACTTTGTATTAAACTGGCACTTCATAGGTCTGTAAAACAGGGTACTCGGATTAATCAAACACCGGGAAGGAACCCTATATAGTATGATTAGGATTAAATAAGAGGGTGAACCAGTATCTTTTAAAGTTCAAGAATAATTATTCACTAATAAAACGTACTTTAAATTAATACATCGCGGTGTACAAAAGTAAACTACAAAGAAAATCTTATCTGGTCGTTGTACGCTTGTGTGTGGCGAACAGTTACGGCGGCTACAATACCCACTGTACATCCTGCAAGTATCTTGCTGTATAGGCTTAATTTCTCTTCTTGGTGTCATTCAGTTTTACATATAGTAGCCCAACAACTCGCAGCTATGCTGTAAGCCGTTTGCGGTCTTCAAACGAGACATTTTTGTGCAAATTTGGAGGCTATGCTTCTCGTGCTCCACAAGGATGCTGCTTAAATCACTGCTGCCTACCGACTGTGTGACTTACTTCCCGTACTTGCTGTAGGCAGCTCACCAATTCACCCTTGCCACCTTCTCCACTCCCCAGAGCCACTTTCGTTCCAACGAAAGCACACTGGCTTTTACATAACACCTATTTCTTACATTGTGCCTTAGCGTGACCGTTTCTTACAATTGTCATATTTACGTGAACATGGACAATTGACACCCACAAATATTTTTAAATACAAAACATCATCAGAAAATTATTTAACGTAATGAACAATTCACATAGTGCTTTACATATATTACCCACATACATTGCATAGAACTTTAATCTCCAGTATAGTACACTTCACTTTACATCTACAGAAAATATAGCACCAAGCCTCAAAAATATTTAAGCAAAAAAAATTTATAAAAATAATCAGATGGACCGTAAATAAGTAGTGTTATAGTCTCCATCATGTATCTAACATCAAGGTATAGAAGGAGTATTGGACTAAGGAGTTTACTTTTCTTTGATAAACTTTTGCGTAAGTGCCGCAGCTGTTGCAGTGATTTTTCTTACTTTAGCTTTCAGCACTGTTTCTACTATTCAACTAATCTGCATATTTGTTAATGTATCTTTTACTGAAATCTCCGTAACAGGGAATTTTAACGAATAGTGCCGATCTATTATTTGTATTGTATGCAGGAAAGTACTTTGAATTTGCCAAGCATAATTGAAAAGCTGTTGGTACAGAGGAAGTAGAAACTTTTTTGCATCTATATTTGCACTACGACAACATGGATTGGTAAGCCATCTGCGAACAAAACGTATTCAGTGGGTATTATTACGATTTTACTGGTGAATATCTGATTGAAATGTAGTATTGTTATCTTATTTCACGAGTTTGGAACTTCTCTTTTGAGATCGTGGTATAGTAGAGTAGACTTTATATTGAGGTTCGAAGCTAATAGTTTGTTCTTCAGGAAAATAGACTGCACATATAACGAAGTTTCTTGTGTCTGTTGGTAATTTGCTATGCGCATTTTGCTTTACCTATACCAGAGGGAATATTGCGTTACTTTTTAGGAAAGTGCATGATCTATTTTCAGGACGTATATATTTTGTGAAGCTGGCCACGCATTTTAGAGGTACAGATAACTGCTGACTTTATGTTGGATAAGAGTTTGTGTATGGCTAGTTCTGCACTGATTTAGGTATTGCTGATGGGCAGTAGTTTAACTAGGAATTTTCTGACTGGTACGTGTTCTGCTGTTTACAAAGTATCTTAAAGAGTGATAACTTCAGAGCTGTATGCATACACATGAGGAATCTCTGGAAAACAGTGCGATATGGATTTGGAACATGATGAGGAATTTTGCTTAGGTTTTCCATGTAAGGCTTACGATATTATTATGGTTTATTATGGTCCAACTATGGTATATTATGGTGCAATTATGGTATATTATGTGAAGTCGATATAATTTGTAGGACACTATGCTGATGTTCATTGAATTATATTATTCTGAGGAAGATACACGAGGTATTATATATGAGTTTAGTGGGTAAACTTTTTTTGCAGCTATTTATGGAAGAAGAGAAAGTAAAAGTTTAAACGAAACTACCGACAGCTGTAAAAGATATATGGAGGTTCTGTTCCTCCATACTGTGTTCCAAGGGAGATTTATTTTTTCATGAAAGCATTTCTGAGAGGAGAGTGTTACTGAAGTTTTATTGCTGCTGGTGAGATGTACTAAGACATATAACAACCATCAGTTACAGAGAGAACACGAATTACAGTTTGAGATACCAATCATACCTGCTACATACAGTGTTAACTCCAAGAAAGACGAAACTTTTACGTGTATGAAACAACAGCGCTTGAAGGTAACACATTTTCTTTTCATCTGTCTGGAAATGTGAGTCCATGTGTGGATGTGTCTGTCAAGTAATGAGGATGAATGGTTATAAAAAAAATTTTTCTCTATTGCACAATTGTGTGAAGTATGTGTGAGATGAATTTTTTAACTTTGCGAAACTGTAGAATAAAATCGTCTTAGTAAAATATTTTGTTACTTTATTTATTACTGTCTACACTGACTCTATTTTCTTTTTTTAGTTGTGATGTGGTCGTAAATGAATTTTTCTCTGTTGCAGAAGTAATACAAAAACACAGAACTGTATGTATTCTATGGACTAAGGAATATTTTCAGATCAAAGTGTAACATACATAGCGACCAGGTTACGATCTAACAAAACGATTGTTGCAGTGGTCTCTTACGGAAAATTAGACATTCCAGAAGTACCCGGGCGTGTTAAAAACGTTGGTTCATGATTTGCATATAAATAAGTTATCCGTTTTGACTGCTTTATTCTTTTCAGCTTGTAGTATTTTTTACACGTAGATGCAGGATGATCAACATTTTTATGCATGTTGTAAATAGCTGGGTAAAATAAGTTACTTCAACACTTAAGAGCTTTTCTATTTGAAGAATTTTGTTGTAGAATTTCTCTTAGTTATGAATGAAGACGTAGCTTCTACTACCATAGTGATGCAGTGACGATTCCAGCACGTTAAGTTAATGATTGTAAGATGATGTTTTTTTCTTGTCATCAAGCAGTACTGAAGCCCAAGAGAAGTTATTTGCTTCATTTTCTGTTAATAAACCATTTCTTTGAGCTACTACCGAATAGTTCAAGGATAAATCTTTTTTGTGTTATTATTAGTTGCTTTATAAGATATATCTTTTGAATGTTGTATTTATTCTGCTGTTGTTATTATGACCATACAGTTCTGACTCTACGCAATATATGTTAACATTTGACATCTGGCGATATTGACCTTGCGATGCTGGTTGCTACTTTCTGTTCGATGAACATTGTGTAAACATTGGTATGACTTTTTAAAAACGCAATATTTGTACTGTAATAAAAAGGAAGTACTTGTGATAATCACTGACCCAACACTGTAACAAGTTGTGAAAACAGAATGCAGGGATTTCAAAAGACATTCTTTACGAAAATCCACTTATGTATACTGGAGCTCAAGTCCCTTATAATGTATGTGAAGGAATTGCATATATACCCAAATATATCATGATACACTGCATACTGTACCACAAGAAAATAAATTAGTATAGAATTGTACTTAATATTTACAACTGTACCTCAAGAACCCTACCACACTTATGTAATTATCTGTGGCCATACATATTTTGAGTCTTTCACTGAACTCAGAGCTTGTGTGCCTATTGACAGGATGTAGATTTTATACTCAGGTGTATATAACTTACTATTGTTCATTTAATCACTATAATTCGTTTCTGTTATTGTGTCACATATGAGACTTTTGATCTTCTGCGTCAGTTATGAGAACATGTTTTCTCAGAGAAACACAACTTCAATGCTTTCATGACCTTATCATGAACTTTTTGGTATTCGACAAGTCATACTTGAGCTTTATACAACCAGTACTGATTCTGTACAGTATCTTTGTATAAATATGAAAAGGAGGGACACACTAAAACTTTTTTGTGTGATTTTCTGTGGACATAGCGCATGCATCTAGTCGCTGAGTCTGCTTACACCTCAAACTCGTATGTCCTGATCTGAATGTATTATCATTTCGGTGTGCTTGTCAGTGCACATAGCGTAAGTTGTCCCTGGCTCTGCTGCATCTAAAACATGCGTTTCTTGACTTGGTTACCTATTGCAGATTATTTCTACCCTCTTGAAGAACTTTAAATAACATTTTGTTATCTTCTGAAATAAACTACCGCCAACGTCTTGCAGCTATTAGTGCCTACCTGCACAATGATACTTGTTTATTCATTTTCTTTCTCTTTACATTTCAGCCGTGTGTGGCTAGTGTTCCCGCCATCATCTATTTTACACCCTGTTTTAACGTATTTCCACCTCACTACGTTAATTTAAATTAGGGAGGACAGAAAGAAAGCAAATTTTAAGAGAGGTTAGAACTGAGACAAACCTTAAGTTTGAGAAAGAAATAAAAAAACATAATTCCAGCTTACTACATCAGCATAAACAGCTATTGGTTAAGAATTTTCAACAGTCAGCAGATATTATAACTCTACCAAATTTCAACTCAGTCAATGTGAAATGTCAGCTATCTTTAGTGCATCAAAATATTCAAGGACTGAGAAATAAAATTAATGAATTAACTATCTGCATAGATGAATTAGAGTCTCCTAACCGAGCTGACATAATCTGCCTCTCTGAAGATTATGTGACCACTGGTATAGAACTTTTAAGTGTTACAGGATTTAGGTTAGCATCTCACTTTTGTAGATCAGAAATGGAGAAAAGAGGAGTTACCACATTCATTAGGAACTGTCATAAATTTAAGAACATAGATATTCATAAATTTTGCCTAGAACAGCATACGGAAACATGTGCAACAGAATTAGAATTTCACAAAAAATCCTTCATAATATTAAGTGTATATCGAGCACCTACAGGTAACTTTAATCTGTTTGTAAACCACCTTGAAGCTGTACTGGCCCATTTAACAACCAAAAACAAAGAAATAGTGGTTGCTGGTGATTTCAATGTAGATTTCCCTACAGACTCTCCAAATAAGAACTTACTTGAGTTAGTAACACTATCATTCAACTTAATTACCACTGTGAAGTTTCCCACTTGCTCACAAACAGCCATTGATAATATCTTTATAGAAAGGTCCAATGAACAAAATTATATTACAAAACCAATAGTCAATGACCTCTCAGACCATGACATGCAGTTCTTTCTGTTAAATGTTAATAGTGAACAGGATATAAAATCTGTTAAATCTGAGCTCAAGAGGGTAATCAATAAGCCAAAAATTGATTATTTTAGGACACTCCTCAGAGACATTCACTGGACTGATGTTTACAGTGCTCATGGCATGAATGAAAAATATAATACTTTTGCTAATACAGTGATTACCTTATTCGAACACTGTTTTCTCTCAAAACGTACCAAGGTTAGAACAAAGTGTACAAAAAGCCATGGATTACTCAAGGAATAAGGGTATCTTGTAAAACAACAAGAAAACTGTATCTGTCAAACCAAAACAGTTCCGATGTTGATGCTATAGCACACTACAAGAAATACTGGAAAATATTAAAGACTGTAACATGGATGTCACAGCAAATATATTACAAGGAAAAGGTAGAAATATCAGATAACAAAATAAAGGCAATATGGGATTTAGTGAAGGAGGAGACCAGTAGAACCAGACATGAAGAGGAACAAATAGCATTAAGAGTAAATGATACATTGGTGACAGATGTGTATAGTGTTGCAGAAAATTTTAATAAACATTTTATAACTGTTACTGAAATGATGGGGTTGTCAGGTTCGGTAGTTGCTGCTATGGAATACCTCAGACCAAATATTTCAAGCAACTTCCATAATATGAATTTGACCCCCACTACCCCAACAGAAATAATGTCCATCATAAAATCTTTAAAATCAAAAACATCTGGTGGGTATGATGAAATATCAACAAAGTTAATTAAAGAATGTGATTCTGAGCTAAGTAACATATTAAGCTATCTGTGTAACCAGTCATTTACCAGTGGAATATTTCCTGATTGGCTGAAATATGCTGAAGTTAAGCCACTGTTTAAGAAGGGAGATAAAGAAATAGCATCAAATTTCCGTCCAGTTTCACTGTTGCCAGCATTCTCAAACAATTTCGAAAAAGTAATGTACAGTCGGCTTTATAACCATCTTGTTTCAAATAACATACTGTCAAAGTCACAGTTTGGATTTCTAAAAGGTTCTGATATTGAGAAGGCTATCTATACTTACAGTAAAAATGTGCTTAATTCATTAGACCAAATACTGCACGCAACTGGTATATTTTGTGATCTGTCAAAGACATTTGACTGTGTAAATCACAATATCCTTTTAAGTAAATTAGAGTATTATAGTGTAACAGGAAATGCTGCAAAATGGTTCAAATCTTGTATCTCTGGCAGGAAACAAAGGGTATTATTAGGAAAGAGACATGTATCAAGCTATCAGGCATCATCCAACTGGGAACTAATTACATGTGGGGTCCCACGAGGTTCCATTTTGGGGCCCTTACTTTTTCTCTTTTTCTTGTGTATATCAATGACCTTTCATCAGTAACATTACCAGATGCCAAGTTCGTTTTGTTTCCCGATGATACAAACATTGCAATAAATAGCAAATCAAGTGTAGTCTTAGAAAAATCAGCTAATAAAATATTTGTGGACATTAATCACTGGTTTCTAGCTAATTCTTTGTCACTGAACTTTGAAAAAACACACTACATGCAGTTCAGAACTTGTAAGGGGTGTTCCACAAGTATATGTCTAACATACGATGACAAGAAGATTGAAGAAGTGGACAGTGTTAATTTCTTGGGATTACAGCTTGATAATAAATTCAACTGGGAGTAGCACACCACAGAACTGCTGAAGCATCTTAACAAATCTCTGTTTACAATGCGAATTGTGTCAGACATAGTGGATATAAAAATGAAAAAACTGCATACTATGCTTACTTTCATTCCCTAATGTCATATGGAATTATTTTTTGGGGTAATTCATCAAACCAAGCTGGAGTTTTCCGGGCACAAAAACGTGCAGTAAGAGTTATATGTGGTGTGAACTCAAGAACATCCTGCAGAAGCCTGTTTAGAGAACTATGGATACTAACTACTGCTTCCCAATATATTTATTCCTTAATGAAATTTGTCATTAAAAATATATCACTTTTTCAGACCAACAGCTTAATTCATGGAATCAATACTAGAAATAAGAATAATCTTCACAAGGATTTAAAGTCACTTAGTCTTGTACAAAAAGGTGTGCATTATTCAGGAACACACATTTTCAATAATGTACCAGCAGCCATAAAAAGTTTATCAACCAATGAAATTCAGTTTAAGAGAAGCCTAAAGGATTTATTGGTGGCCAACTCCTTCTACTCCATTGATGAATTTCTCAGTAAAACCAACTGATATATATATATATATATATATATATATATATATATATATATATATATATATATATATAACTTCTGCACAATTTCAGTGCAGTAATGTGATCATTGTAAATAAGTATTATAGTATTTGTATTACATGTTTATTATGTTATAAATAAACAAAACAATTTTTTTTAATTCAGTGCATTAGTATTTGTAAAATGACTTTCATATAGTGTTCATTAAAAAAATTACGATCATTCCACTTGGGACCTGTGGAATGGTACATTAGCTTATTTGTTTTAGTTGTAAATGTTTGTAATGTATTGTTGTTTTTCTGACATGTTCCACATCTTGGAGGACCTCCTAACTACGGATCAATTGGAATGAAAGTAAATCTAATCTAATCTAAGCTAACTACTGTCACTGAGCTGCCGCTTTGCCTGACCGCGAGAGGCGTTTGCAGCGCGTATCGATATGTCCCTTCTTGTAGTATCTTTGGTCGACTGCTACTACTTCCCTGTCATTGGCTGTCCTAAGCCAGTTCGGCTAGGCGAGTTCAGGTCGCGAGTTAGGGCTGCCAGGCAGTTGGAACATGTCTGGAGCGCAGTCTGGACCCGCCAGTTGGGCACTTGCAATGTGGCACTAGTGCAGTCGGGTTGGAGCAGTGAGGTCTGTATCGACATGGCTCGTCCGATCATTGCCGCCACGCATCACTTCAGGCGGCTACGGTCTAGGTGGATCATCGATCGGTCGTCCTACCGGACGACGCGTTTTGGTTCGCTGATCGTTCATGAGTCTACTGTGTGTGTGTGTGTATGTGTGTGTCTGCATCAACTCCCGATTGGTCTTCGTGCATATTTATATACTGTTGAGTATCGTTTAGGTCTTCATGCAAGTGTTTGTCAGCTTGTGTGTGTAGTGGCGTTATTTCCACTGACAACTGTTTTAGATGTTGTCGCCACTCTGAGGAGTCAGTCGGTTGCTGCGTACCAGCGAAGTTATCTCCGCCTGGTGCAGTCAGCGGGGTCTGCTGGCAATCCCTGCACAGTGTCGGAGCGTATGTGGAGCTGCCTGATCGCTAGGAGACCGACCCAGGACGTCAAAGTTGAGTAGTGGTTTCAAATACCCAAACCATGTCCATTCGTGTTGTGTGGTTCGTTTCGGCGGTTCGCTGTTGGGGAGGTTTTCCTGTGAGCAACATCCAGTGTTCAATGATTTAAAAAATTCTTGCATTGGATTTTATGTATTTTTGAATTTTGGAGAATCAATTGTGGGCCTTCAGCCACTTAAATCCCATTTTAACTGCATGTTTGTACCATTTGAGATTTATCTTGTTGCTTTAAGAGTTCTTGTTTGAAGGCCTTCAGCCGCGAAACGATTGCCTTTTTGAAGCTCATAGTTCTAAAGATTTGGCTATGTGCCGCTTTGGTTTAAAGGTGTTATTAAATTATAATAAATTACAATTTTGACTGAACCTGACCGACGCCTTATTAGGCCCTATCCACAATCCTAATCAGCTGTTCTGCACAGCGGGTTTAGCAATTGTGTGTAATATTTCTATCTATGCCACTCAAAGAAATTTTTATATTCTTGGACAACCATAAGTAACATTTTTTATTCTATTAAGTACTTTCAATGTCATTTGGATATGAATGCTCACATGGACAAGACGATGCTTGTATAATATTCTCCTTGACTACACTGTACAGCTTATCAACTTCCTATTACTTACAAAATCTTTCACTTACGTTTACGTGTTTTGCCACTTTTGTAAGACAGCGATGCAAGTTTACAAAGTTTTTTTTAATTTAAGAATTTTGCGTTTGCTTCTTGCCAATATGTTAGGCATGAATCACTCCACAGAATCCTTAAAAGGGAGGATGGGTGCTATGAAAGATGGATGTTGATATCTTTTAGAAAGTTCCCTTATGATTCTGTAGCAGCGTGCATACACAAACTCTGAGTCTGAGATATTAATGACGCCAGTGGTTACGAACGAACAGTTGTCGAGGGGAGTCGGACGTAGCCTCGCGTGTAAAGAAGCCACACATCACGAGATGTTGGAGTCTAGCATACCCGTGCTAGTATCGCCGGAGGAGATTTCGATATTATTCGAGGATTATTCTGGTAATATGCCTTGTTGCTGCATGCTTGCGCACTGGAGGGATTTTGTCAGATTTGTGTATACATACACTGAGAGTATTATTCGTATCTTTGTTGTGACCAGATATGACTATTGATTATAAGCATTGGGAAATAATTGAAGTTTTCCAAATTGTTTAAGGAAAAGAATGGGGTAAGTAAAGCTTGTCAATGTATGAATCTTCATTCTTAGAATATAGTAAATTAGAAGTTTTATTGGTTCCTTTCATTTTTTACACGGCCTAAGGCTTGTTGGCCTAGCCCCTCCCGATAATTCAATTTCTATATATATAAAGTCATAGGAATGGTTGCATCAGTAGTTGTAACCATACATTGCACTCCGCATGGATCGCAATATTTCTTTTGAATAATTTTAGTAAGCTGCTGGTCACGCAGTTGAGCGGCAAGTCGAGGTGAGTTGCTGTTGCGTGTAGGAGCATTGCAGTATAATTGTTAGGAGACATTACGGAATATTTGAAAATTCGCAATCAGGTACTAGAGAACTTATTTTTCATGATCTGTAGGAAGAGTAATTAACTTCTGTATTGGTTCTCTATCAGAATGCTGACATGTCCGGTAATAAGAGGTTCCACAAAATGTTTGAATACTGACTTGTCGGCATACGGGTTTTCATAATACAAGTTGTACGACTACATATCAGATTCTATGATAACGATATCACAGTTTCACTAGACTGCTTTGCAATTTTTAGAGAATAGTATAGATAACGATAAAATTGTCAGAGACGGAGCATCACCGATTTCCGTAAGTCTTTCACTAGCCTAATAATAATAATTTCATTTTTAACTAACAACTTTCAGTCCATTATACTGACCAGTAGCGTAATGACAACCGTGAGGCATTTTGCTAACACAGAGAATAGGCATAATCAGTCGAAAGTACTTCCGGACGTTCTCCGAGCTGAGCAAGTAATCTGAAAGGACTTCATCAGGAGGTGCAGCAAGTTACGGCCGGGATATTTCCCTGGGACACCGCGGCCCGCCCCCCCCCCCCCTCCCAGTAATCCCGGCCCATTCCTCTGCACTCCCATCGCCACAACACCGGAGTCTACTCTCGCGGCCGCTCCTTCCGCCTTCCCCAGCCGCACCGCTTCGTGGAAATGAAATTCGTTGTCGTAACCCATGTCGCAATCTCGCCGCCCGCGCCGCCAACTTTTATGCTGCTCTTGTCTAGCAGTGCGCTGCGGCCGTCCCCAGTTTTATGGGACATATTGCGGTATAAGGCGGTGGGGCGGACCCACCTAGTGCCGTATTGTCTGTGTGTACAGTGGTGCAGCTAGCCGGGGGAGCCCGTTATTGCTAGATGCCACCTAGCCTGGTTCCCTAGGCAGGCACTGCAGCGCACACGCGGGTTATTTATGTGTTGCGGAGATGGGGCGTAGTCGAGAGGGCCGCCACTGACCGCTACATTTGCGCTACACTGTGTGAGGAATGCGATAGTATGGCACTAAATTCATCACTAGAGACGGTACAGGTCAGTCTGTTGAGTGGTTGGGATGAGAATAACAAACCTTAGTTGGCTCATTCTGAACATTCTTAAAAGAACTTGTTGAATACCAAAATTATTTGTTGGCTCTCGGAACTAAAGTAACAACGAACTCTTGAATGTGTGTATACCATAAACAAGAAAATGAACTACCCTTATCAGCAAGTAGATTTATATGGTCTTAGTTGACCATCTAAAATGGGTGTCGCCAAGACGACTAAAAAGGGAGGTGAGATTTCCACTACGTTTCCCCGAGATATTGTGACGAATTTTCTGGCGCAAGCAAGCAGTTATCAACTCTTGTAAATGCTAAGTTACAGCGCCAGATTTTTAGCAGAATTGTACATTTTCAGTGGGAGTGAAAAAAGCATTCGAAGAGAACATCACATATTAATGGAACAATTCAAATAGTAATACGATAACAGCACCTTAAACAAATGTCGGGAGAAAAAGTCCTGTAACTATCCTCCCTACTGCCCCAAAAGTCATAATATTCCGTACTTCAGGTACGGTATAAGTGTTTGTTATTGTGTCATATCCATCTACATCTACATGGATACTAAGCAAATCACATTCAACTGCCTGGCAGAGGGTTCATCGAACCCCCTTCACAATTCTCTTTTATTCCAATCTCGTGTAGCGCACAGAAAGAACGAACAATTATATATCTCAGTACGAGCTCTGATTTCCCTTATTTTCTCACAGTGATCGTTTCTCCCTATGTAGGTCGGTGTCAACATAATATTTTCCCATTCGGAAGAGAAAGTTGGTGATTGGAATATCATGAGAAGATTCCGTCGCAACGAAAAACGCCTTTCTTTTAATGACGTCCCGCCCAAATACTGTATCATTTCTGTGACACTCTCTCCCATATTTCGCGATAATACAAAACGTGCTGCCCTTCTTTGAACTTTTTCGATGTACTCCGTCAGTCCCATCTGGTAAGGATCCCACAACGCGCAGTAGTATTCTAAAAGAGGACGGACAAGCGTACTGTAGGCAGTCTCCTTAGTAGATCTGTTACATTTTCTAAGTGTCCTGCCAATAAAACGCAGTCTTTGGTTAGCCTCCCCTACTTCATTTTCTGTGTGTTCCTTCCAATTTAAGTTGTTCGTAAATGTAATTCCTAGGTATTTAGTTGAATTTACGGCCTTTATATGTAACAGATTTATCGTGTAACCGAAGTTTAACGAATTCCTTTTAGCACTCAGGTGGATGACGTCACAATTTTCTTTATTTATTGTCAACTGACAATTTTCGCACCATTCAGATATCATTTACAAACCGTTTTGCAATTTGTTTTGATCTTCTGGCGACATTATTAGTCGATAAACGGTAGCGTCTTCTGCACGGATACTCAGATTGTCTGCCAAACCGTTCATATAGATAAGGAACGGCAAAGGGCCTATAACACGACCTTGGAGAACGCTAGAAATCACTTCCGTTCTACTCGACGACTTTCCGTCAGTTACTACCAACTGTGACATCTCTGACAGGAAATCACAAATCCAGTCAAATAATTGAGACGATATTCCATAAGTACGCAATTTCACAAGAAGCCCCTTGTCTGGTACAGTGTCAGAAGCCTTCCGGAAATCTAGGTGTACGGAATCGATCTGAAATCCCCTGTCAATAGCACTCAACACTTCATGCGAATAAAGAGCTCGTTGTGATTCACCAGAACGATGTTCTCTAAACACATGTTGACTGTGCGTCAATAGACCGTTTCCTTCGAGGTAATTCATAATGTTCTAACACAATATATGTTTCAAAATCCTGCTGTATATCGATGTTAATGGTATGGGCCTGTAATTAAGTGGATTACTCGTACTACCTTTCTTGAATATTGGTGGGACTTGTGCAACTTTCCAGACCTTGGGTACGGATCTTTCGTCGAACGAACGGTTGTACATGATTAAGTATGGATCTAATGCATCACCATACTCTGAAAGGAACCTAATCTGTATACGGATCAAGTCTGGACTAGAAGACTTGCTTCGGTTAAGTGATTTAAGTTTCCTCACTACTCCGAGGATAGTTACTTCTACGTTAGACATGCTGGCAGCTGTTCTCGATTCGTATTCCGGAATATTTACTTCGCCTTCTTTTGTGCAGACATTTCGGAAGGCTGTGATTAGTACTCTGCTTTGGAAGAAATGTCTTCGATACTATCTCCATTGCTATTGCGCAGAGAAGGCACTGTTTGTTTCTTGCCCCTAACATACTTCACATACGATTTTCTGCCATGTTTGGAGACAAACTTTCGTTGTGGACACTGTTATAAGCATCTCCAATAGAAGTCCGTGCTAAATTTAAGGCTTGTGTAAAAGCTCCATTGCTCAAAAGGTAGATCATGCTCTTTGATATACACACATCGAAAAAAGTTTTGGATCACCTCGGTTCCGAAAGTTCCGGTACCTGTACAGAAAATTGGAAAAGAGATCAACGTAAATATCATTTTCGCCCTTTTTATTGCTCATGAAAACTACACATTTCATGTTGTACCACCATAGAGCGAGACTTTCAGAGGTGGTGGTCCTGATTGCTGTACACACTGGTACCTCTAATCCCCGGGTAGCACGACCTCTTGCACTGATGCATGCCGGCAGTCGTCGTGGCATACTATCCACAAGTTCATCAAGGCACCGTTTTTCCCGATTTTCCCACTCCTCAACGGCGATTCGGCGTACATCCCTCAGAGTGGTTGGTGGGTCACATCGTCCATAAACAGCCCTTTTCAATCCATTTGAGTCAGGTTCGACAGGGGTCATGTCTGTAGAACATGCTGGCCACCCTAGTCGAGCGATGTCGTTATCCTGAAGGAAATCATTCACAAGGTGTGCATGATAGGGGCGCGAATTGTCGTTAATGAAGACGAATGCCTCGCCAATATGCTGCCGATATACTTACACTATCGGTCGGAGGATGACATTCACGTATCGTACAGCCGTTACGGTGCCTTTTATGACCACCAAGGCGTACGTCGTCCCCACATAATGCCAATACCAAAACATCAGGGAACCTCCACCTAGCTGCACTCGCTGCACAGTGTATCTACGGCGTTCAGCCTTACTGGGTTGCCTACAAACACGTCTCCGACGATTGGTTGAAGGCATATGAGAGACTCATCGGTGACGTGAACGTGTTGCCAATCCTCAGCGGTCCATTCGGCATGTTGTTGGGCCCATCTGTACCTCGCTGTATGGTGTCGTGTTTGCAAAGATGGACCTCGCCAGGGACGTCGCGAGTGAAGTTGCGCATCATACAGCCTATTGCGCACAGTTTGTGTCGTAACACGACGTGGTGTGGCTGCACGAAAAGCATTGGTGTCTGGGTTCCTCCGAGCCATAACCGCAGGTAGCGGTCATCGACTTAAGTAGTAGCCCTTGGGTGGCCTAAGTGAGGTATATCATCGACAGTTCATGTCTCTCTGTATCTCCTCCATGTCCGATAAACATCGCTTTGTTTCACTCCGAGTCGTTTGGACACTTCCCTTGTTGAGAGCCCTTTCTAGCACAAAGTAACAATGCGAACGCGATCGAACCGCGGTATTGAGCGTCTAGGCATGTTTCAACTGTAGACAACATGAGCCGTGTACCTCCTTCCTGGTGGAATGACTGGAACTGATCGGCTGTCGGACCCCCTCCATCTAATAGACGCTACTCATGTATCGTTGTTTACATCTTTGGGCGGGTTTAGTGACATCTCTGAACAGCCAAAGGGACTGTGTGACACAACACCCACAGTCAACGTCTATCTTCCAGAGTTCTGGGAAACGGGGTGATGCAAAGCTTTTTTTGATGTGTGTATTTTATTCGAATAAATTCTATGAAAGAGCTCTGTAAAGATATACTGCAGGTTAATTTCATTTGGAATTATCGCAGCAGTGTTATATGTCACACCCTAGAATACACTTTAACACAATGAATACCAATGTTCGCAGCGTTTTCAGATGTCTTCTTCGCAGGAAATCGAGAAGCAAAGTGCAATGAAACTATATTCAGTCCTTACCTAATACATTTCAAAGCTGATAAAGTACACTACATCTAGAGGCTTCCGAGAAACTGCAGAAAATTGAAAAGTATTTACGATAGTGGAAATTTTACATCACAGATCAAATTAGGTTCTCAACCTCATTGAAGACTAACAATAACACGCTGGTACCATATTCAGAGCAAATAATAATACTTATTGCTTATTTAACAGCTACTCTTCAGAATAAAGAAGCCCTTTTTAAGAATATGAACATAAGACAATCAATAACTAGTTGAAATTCCTAGACGCCAAATAACTTATTTATTTAACACGAAGATATTTCCTGCTACGTTGTACTTAACATATACAGCAGGAGGACTATATACTTACTATTGTTTTTATGCGTGGTCTGGATCCAGCCTGGCAAAATAATTTTCTGTGACAGTTTATAAATCTCATGTTCCCTCTGGGACGTTCGGCAGATCAGCTACCTAAGGCTTCATCGCCGATTCTTCCAATACCACCAGCTATCCCCCAAACCGAGCCTGTGCCTTGCACAGATAACCCAAGTAGATTAAATGTGGTAGTTTTGGGCAGTAATACAGTGATGGTGCAGCACTGGGACCAAATCTTGGTGTGACTAACGTTATCTTAGTTCCACATAAGTTCGTAGCGTTTTTTTTTTTTTTCATTCTGGTATTCCGGTTACTACGGTTCATTTAACGGTTGTCATTTTTATTTGTAATTTACTGTTGTGTTTATATATGGTCACACTATCATTTGGCGGTAGTGATTGGAGCTATGGACGCTAGAAAATAGATTGCCAAGTGGACAAATCTGAGCTTTTACGACATACTCTTCTAAGTTTGATAGAGGGTTGACAGCAGCGGAGTCAGCCAGAATATTTGTGTTGTGAATGGGGATAATGCCACTGGACAGAGCACGGTAAGAAAATGTTGTTCTCGTTTTAAGCCGATTTTGACGTTAGTGACTCTCCACGTTCAGTAAGACCTTCAGGTTTCGATGAAGATCGTTTAAACGAATTAATGATCCATGTCAATGTACTCAAGAAATTATGAGCATAAGTGTGGTGGTTCAAATGGCTCTGAGCACTGTGGGGAATCCCGAGGCAGGATTCGAACCAGCGACCGTAACGGTCGCGCGGCTTCAGACTGAAGCGCCTAGAACCGCTCGGCCACTGCGGCCAGCAACAGATGAGCATTTCAGAGACTTTAGGCATCAGTAATGTATTCTCCTTCCCTATTATGACAGTCTGCTAAAACTGGCCGTGTTCATCGAGAGACGCTCTTCTTTACTGACCTTAAATTTGCAATTACTGGCCCATTAACTTATCACAGCAACCGTTCATTAATTGTTTGTTATTGCTCGGCCATTACTAAAATATATTGCCTTTTTAAGTGAAATAACTCAATGAATCCTATCGGCGATGGAGGACGCTGTAGAACAAGCGCCGACCTCACAATGCTCCTCCATAGACGGCGACCTTGTGCGCTATAGACCCAGTTGTCACGGACTCCTAGTTGGCAGAGGTGTTTCTGTAGCTCATCCTTCTATCGCTTCCTGGGTCTTCCGGTTGGACGGGTACCGTCAGGTCTTTCATAAGTACGGCTTTTGCACGAGAGGTGTCTGGTCTTCCAGCAATGTGGTCTGTCAAGCTTATTCTCTGCGCTTTCAGTTTTTGAACAATGTACGGTTGCCTCATCAGCTCATACAGTTCTTGTTTTTTTCTACGTCTCCACGAACTCTCTTCCTGGACAGGTCCAAAGTTCCTTCTCATAATTTTTCTCTCGAAGATCAACAAGTTTTATTCATCCTTCTTTGCTGTGCTTAGGCTTTCTGTCCCCGTACAACAATACTGGCACTATCACGGCATTGTATGTTTTAAGTTTGGTCTTAATTGACAGATTCTTGGATTATATTGTCTGCTTTAGATTATTTCCTTTTCCGCATTAATCCGTAACCCGACCTTATTTGCATTTTGCGCTAGGTCCTCTACAGTATCTGCCATCTCTTCCTCTGATTCTGCTAGAACTGCGATGTCGTCTGCATAACCCAATAAATCTGTTCTACCATTTAGCGTCACCCCTTTATTATCTCTTTTCATTTCTCGGATTGCTTTCTCTAGGACCAGATTAAATAACAGTGGTGAAATAACATCACCTTGTCTCAGACCCGTTCTGATATGGAATTCCTCGGGCAGTGAAATAACTACTCAGTAAGGTTGTGGCGCTGTTAACAGACGGCGTGCATATTTGATTTAAAATTGGGTTTTAAAATTTTGTAATTTATGAAAATATTTTAACAATTTTACTTATTGCTATTGTGTTGTGCAACACCGAGATGTGGGCGGGTTTTCGGATTGTGAAATCATTGTGTTTGTTGTTACATGTATGCTCGTTACATTTTTCAAAAGTTTCCTTCTGTACCAGCCACTAATCAGTGTGTTCATGATATAGCAGTGGGTCACTGGATGCGTGTTATGTGTGTCTGTCACCGCCTTTGTAATTAACAATATTTTTTTTTATTTGGTTACTGCTATTAATTTGACGTAAAAGATTGTCATAAAGCCTTGCGAATTTAAGGATGTAGCTTCTGCGTTATGTTCCTGTGCACTCACGAATTCGGATGTATTTTGTCCTTTCTTTTGTGTTCCTGATTGTTTTCAAGCTGTATTTAACATCTCGAATATACAGCTTAGCTTCAAGGAAGCTCCACATTCTAATGTTATGTTTTGGTTATGAAAGAGAAGGATAGCTCAAGATTGCAGATTTTTCATTTGGCTCGGCAAGCTAAGGTCATAATTAGGTATCTCAATTAATAAGTCTGTGACTCAGGTTGCTTCTGTTTGTGGCTCCGATAGCGAACATTTTGGAAAAACTGTGTGTTTTTCGTTTCGTTACATAACATTTATGCGTTTCTCTTCTTGTCTCTCTTCAAATTACTTCGCGACCTTCCCTCGATATTCCATAACTACCTACTTCCTTTCCTTATCATTTTCTATAAACATTCATTTCATCCCTTTAATGAGCACCGTAATTACGTCCTCAGAATCGGAATCTTTGAACCCTCCAATACACGCGTTTGCTCTTTTACTAGCGACATCATTATACTTTAAAGTTCAAAGCACAAAAAACAAGCCTAACTACTTTCACGCAATATTCATCACCTATAGCAGCAATTTCAAACTACGCACAGTTGGCTTTTTTGCAACACTTAAGTTTACCATTTGCAAGTATTGACTGATGTATCGTGGGGTAAATGTGTGAACTGCATCCTTTGTGTGGCTGACATGGTCATCTTGAACCACTGCAATCCAAGATGCTGCAAATTTCAGCTTCGCACTCAGTTTTGTCGGTGATGACGCATAGTTATCACTTTCTCTGTGCGTAGACTCGTTACTCTAACGTTCAATACTCATTATTGCAACGTACTAAGTGCTGTTAAGCAGGATGATTTGGATATAGGATCTTCTGTTGACAAACCGCTGGGCATTTTCTTTAAGATTTTCACTTTGAATCATTTATTTCATGTCACAGAAAATACTTGCGTACAATTGTACTATAACAATATAAGTTGAGAGTTAATTTGACCAAATCCTTAAAACAAATACAGCAGCTGCAGTCATAAACCTTGATTTTAGAACCTAGTAAAATTCCTCAGAATCCTTTGGGCAGGTGATGCCAGTAAAGTTTTCGATTTAGATTGAACGAACTAACTCCTAAAGCTTTATCAGCAACGAATGTTTCAAAGCAAAAGAACAAATGAATATTAACACTGGTGATTGTAGACATTTAAATGAGTTGATCAAAACTTGGCCGGTCGCAGGTTCGCATCCTGCCTCGGGCATGGATGTGTGTGATGTCCTTAGGTTAGTTAGGTTTAAGTAGTTCTATGTGTAGGGGACTGCTGACCTCAGATGTTAAGTCCCATAGTGCTCAGAGCCATTTGAACCATTTTGAAAACTTGGCCACGCCGCTGACAATCACAGAAGAAAAAAAAATTATCAACAGTTGACTTGGTTAGAAACGTTTGTGAGCAGCTGACAGCAATATTTACAAGACCTTAATTTCAGTAACAGAGTCAATTCAATACTACTGTCAGTATAGCTAAGCCGCTGACCAAATACAGCATCGTAACCTTCATGGTCTGGTCAGATCTAAACGCATTCACTCAAATACAGGATTTGCTGTTACCGCGTTACTTTATCAAACGACGATGATGAAAACGGAGGGAGGCTCCTTGATCGTGGAGGCGGTATGCCAGACAGAAGACACACACAGAGGCAAATACACCGGTGAGCCATGCGCCTTACAATACAGAAACCCAGATGTTGACCACTATAAAACAGAAAACTACAGTAAACGACACAGCACTGATTCAGCAATCATATAACGAATGTGAGTTGTAAATCAATTCATTGGTATAAACTTCTAAAACAGTAACACACACTTTAATACCGCGGTAACTGACGGCTGCACAACTGTGAAACTGGAAAATCAGTCATTAAATTACTTTACCTAGATGCGAGATGAGTTCCTACTTTGTCCAGGCAGATTTAAACGTCCCAGGCCGTGAAAACATTGCCTTAATGGGAATCCCAAAACCTAATTGACGGTGCTCAGGTTGACGCGGCCATCTCACACCTTTCTTGTTCCGGGTGTCGGTTGCTGTGTACTGCGGTGCAGTTTCCCGGCTGTGACAGTAACAATTCCTTTCTTCTCGGCCGACGGTTCCAACTCTTGTTGCCCAACCCCAGGAAACTCGCGTGTTCGGCATACAAGCGTTCGGCGCACATCAGTCCCGCTCTCTCTTTCTCTTCTCTCTATCTCTCCCTCACTCACTCACTCTCTCTCTCTCTTCCCAGGCTTCTGCTGCAATCCAGACCCCGGCTCCGCGCTTGAGCACCGCTGAAGAAGACAATTTCATGCCGCGCGCGCCCTTTGACCACAGATAGCTGTTAAAAAGGCCCTTAGCGGCGTTGACAGCCTGTAAGTCGGCAACTTCATCGGTGATTGCTTACCACCTCCTCGTTCTTCACCCGAAAAGCACTATTTCCGTGACAGTCGCCAAGTGTAATGTAGCTGTAATTTTACAGTGATAAAATATGAAATGTGACTTGCGCGGAGACAAGGTAGTGTGATTGTCTGTGTGTTTTCAGTTTGGTACTTTTTTGCTGTAGGATGCCGTTTGAGTGGATTTTCTGAGGGAACGCACTTACTTACAAAATAAACACGAATATTAGCGTTTTCAACATGGCTGCTTAGTTCTGTGACCGTTTATAAATTAAGGTTAAACTAAATAAGCACTCGGTCACAAATTTTAGTCTTTGGACCAGGTTTCAACACTTCTCTGAGTGCGTTCATCAGTAATTAAACATTCAAATTGTCCTATAACGTAAGTACAAATGTATGGGAAATTTTTTTATATAAAAGCGTAAGTACTGACTAAAGATACAAGAGAGAAACAGTAATTTCGTATAAGTTAATTATCAAGCCAGAAAGGCTTTAGTCACAAAAATTTAAAAAGAATACATAAAAGGCGAGCCACTGTGGGCTGCTCATACATATATAGCCACAGGTAGCAACAGACTGAGGCGCCCTCGTGAGCAAGTGCGGGCAGGTCAACATCAAACCAAGATTACCATCTAGTAGCCGCAAACATAAGTAGGCTACTTAACATTTAAAATATAGAAAGTTAAATGTTAAAATGAACAGTTTTTAGTACATAAACTAACAGGCAGAGTTTTATTTGACAACAGCAGACATGGTAACTTTTGGCTTATGTAAAAGCACTGGAATACAGTATGTAGAATGAAAACCGAGTAACAGTACAAAAAGAAGCAGTACTTACACGTCACGAACGAAATAAATATTAAGCGAAAAATCTTTCGCCACAATTTTAAAGCAGAATGCGAGGAAAGCAAGCCGCTACAGACTGATCGCATATGCTCGGGCCACAGATAGCATCAGACTGAGGCGCCAGTGTTAACAACTGCTGGCAGGTTAACATTGCACCGAGATTGTCATCTAGCAGCCGCAAGTACAACTCGGCTGCTTAACATTCAGATAAAGACAGACGAATATTATGATGAACGTTATTCAGTACGTGATGTGAAGGACAATACTTTGTTTAACAGCAGCAGATAAAGTAACGTTTTGTCTACATCAGAGCTTAGAAGGACAATTTAAAGTATGAAAAGACCATTATAGAAAATACAAAATGAGCTGAATGGCCCAGCCTCTAGAAAATTATATAACATGAAATACGGCCTATATTAACATTTAGTAAACGAAAAATTATGAGTTGACTTAGATGGAAAAAACATTTCGGTAACTGCACAAGGAAACCCGAAATTAAATATCAAGTAAGGGCTTTATACCGTTGAGGAAGTTTTTATTACGCAAATTCAGCTGTTCATTGAGAATGAGGCTGTCATTTCGAGAAAGATGTTTAAAAACTTCTAATTATTAAAGAATATATAATCTATACCCTTTATTCTCGGTGTGCAAAATGTTGATATCGTGAATAACTTTAGGCGCGTGACCTGCAATGGTTCAAATGGCTCTGAGTAGTATGAGACTTAACTTCTGAGGTCATCAGTCCCCTAGAACTTAAAACTACTTAAACCTAACCAACCTAAGGACATCACACACAACCATGCCCGAGACAGGATTCGAACCTGGGACCGTAGCGGCTGCGATGTTCCAGACTATAGCGCCTAGAACCCCGGCCGAATGATCTGTAATCAGAAGGTGATCGGCAAAAGAAGAATTTTGGGTGCTAGTGCCATTTTTCTTAGAAGCTGTTGTTTATATCTGATTGTAAAGGTACGTCCTGTTTGTCCTCTGTACTAAGAAGAGCAGGTGTGACAGAAAATCTTACAGGCACCAGAACGTTCTAAAGGGGAACGAGTCGATTTTAAATTATGAATGAAATTTTTTTCAAATTATTATTGGCAGGAAAGGCAACGTTAAAGTTGTATTTATTACGAAAAAGGCGTTGTATCTGATACGAGACGGGCCCCAAGAAAGAAATAGAAAAATATTTTTTTTGGATTAGATTCAGTGTTAGAGATGTTGACCGTAATGACTCTTTTAACAGTTTTCTTATTACGGATGTCATCTACTATGCCAGTTTCACATTCGTTTTGAGTAAAGAAAACTGTTAAAAGAGCTACTACGCTCGGCAGGAAGACTGGTCACAGTCCGGCGCACTCATGCCCATCTGTCGTCATTCCCCACCGTGGCGACCCCGCAAGCAAGGTACATTTTGTTTAGGAATTATATCAATGTAGCGGCATCGCATTCTGTTCCGCAGGGGAGGATGATGACTGGCACCAGCCAATGCCCTGATTCCTCCTGGTGGGACCCAGAATGTCCGCGTCATATGGCGTGACGGAGGCTGGCTTCCAGTCGTTCTAAATGGCATACCACGTGGGAGATATATGTTGCTTATAAACGGATGGATGCTTCCACTGAGCACTTTCCGGGTCTCCCGGTTGCAGGTGCATCTTCCGATCTACGAAGCGGTTTAACCACGCCGTTTTCTCTCGCCAAACTCTAAGGGCCTTGATGTCCTTATCAAATACATAGCCCGTCTACGAGCAGACCCACTATTCCATGGTTCTTCATTTGACTGACGACGCAAAACGTGTTCTTGTGAACATCTTTAATGACATCTGGAGGGATGAGAACGATACTGACGACTGGAGGACTCACATACTGGTTCCCATACTGAACCGTGGGAAAGATCGTGGTCAACAGACATCGTATCACTTGACTGCGTTGTCGTTCTGTGTTTAAGACACTCCAACGGCTCCTCAAGCTCCGCTTAGAATGGTGGTTGGAACACGAGAACTTGCACCCACGGACGCAAAATGGTTTCCGTAACGGCAGAAGTACTTAGGATAACATTATCTTGCTTGCGATGGACACTGAAAACATATTCTTCACTAACTGGTACTTAACGACCTTATTTCTTGACTCTCTGAGGGCGTACGCCTATGTTCCGAGGTCTGCACGTACCAACAAACTGCCACTGCTGCACCTCCCGGTAATGATTTTACGGATTATATACAGTTTGCATGGTTGTCGTACCGTATACACACGCCATCAGGACAACGTTTTGTACGGACCTCGCATAGTGTCTCGTTGCCTATGTTGCTATATGCCTATACAATGCAGATCTAGAGAGTTTGTTTAGCCCAACCGTCGACGTTCTTAAATATGGGGACAACGCCTACATGTACGACCACTCGTCGTGCTATTGGGTGACACACCTACGGCTTACTGACACATGTGACATGTTGGCTGCATTAGCTCACTTTGACACCTGATAAGTCAGTTGATATTCACGAGGAAACGCCGCAACGACGTCTCATTCGAAATTCAGCTTGACCTGTACACATTTCCTGTTTGGTCACATGCTAACCTCCTTGGTATCTACTTCGAGAGCAAACTCACGTGGACGTGACATGTTTCTTACATCGTCGACAAGGTGGATAACATTGGGAATATGTTGCTTTTGCTTGCCCGAGTATGCTGGGGAGAGGAACAGATTTTGAACTTGATTCCGTATAGTTTTGACCCGTTGCGTCTTAGATTAAGGTAAAACTGTCTACGGCCTTGCCAAGTGACACGCCCTACTAAACCCATTCGATGGGACATGTAGTTTAAATTGTGGAAAGGGGCCAAAATAAGCTGCTGTCAGTTCCACTCGAACACACAACTTCATTTATTTGACCAAAAATTACAAGAGCAAAGAAAATTAAAAAAAAAAAAAAAAACAGCAAACCATCTGACACCTCAAGAGCAAAACAACTTTAATTTAAAAATCGGCTGAAAGCCCTTAAGACTCAAACCAAAATAAATTTTTAAAAGGCAAAAGGCCTTATCTTAAAACAGTTCATTCATTAGGCTGAAGACCCAAACAATGTGACACCTTAAGAGCAAAACCACTTTAATCCAAAATCGGCTGAAGGCCGGTCACTTAAGAGCCACCAAAATTAAATTTAGAAAAAGGCCTAAGGCCTTACTTAAAACAGTTCTCTAAATTAGGCGGAAGCGCCAAACAATCTTACGCCTTAAGGGCAAAAAAACCTTACATAAAAATCGGCTAGAAGCCATGCAAATACAAACAACAATAACAAATAAGAGAAGGCAGTACACCCAACGGCGCTCAGAAGTTTCTGAGGGTCGGCCTGGATTTGAAACACTAACGCTCGCTTAGGTAAGACAGGCAGTCGGCCCAACCATTCTCGATCCGACAACAACCCAACTGGCAGACAGTCAACGTCCCACCGACAAGATAACTTCCGCTCCACTCGATCAGCACACAACAGGGAGTTCAATGGAACAACGTAGAAAATATTGGCGCCCACAACCAATTATACAATAAGCTGTCAAACTACACACCGTACTGGACAGTCACAACATAATTAGGAAAATACCCTGCATGAATTTACGTCAACGGCCAGGGCAGGTAACCGGAACGTTAACGGCCACATGGCAGAAGATTCCGTTGGTGCACTTCAATTCAAATAACCAAGAACAGTTAAACGGCACCGGACGGTGGCTAAAATTTGCCAACTTGAAGACATTCATAGTTGCTCGCGGGGATCTCGCAACAGCCCACAACGAACTCCAAACGACACAGTGTGAACAGTCGTGACTTACTGGTAGATGACGTAAAAACTCAACTTTCTTGTCCAAGATTGGTGAGCCACGGACCTCGTAGCAACAAGAACAGCACCATACACTCCGACCGCACTTAGACGTCGCCAGCGGCCCAGCCGAACTACATGCCGTGGAGGGTTTTATCGGTGCTCCACGCCAACCGACCAAGGGGTCGCACACAGCGCAGCCAGAGACTATAAGCGCCAGGCCAAAGATAGTACAAGTTGCGAATATCGATACACACCGCTACTGCCACTCACGGAGAGAAATGATAACAGCATAATCGTGATAACCACGGGAGACTAAACATAAAATAGCAACCAAGGTTCAATCCAATGCATAACATGAGCCAGTCACGGCTCAACCTCCCCCACCCCCAACATACTTAATACAGGGAGGGGATGAGTCAGCCCCTGAGCTACCTGAACTGAACTTGCCTAAGATGAGCGCCATTCTGCATACCTGAACTTTTCCCCTTGAACAACAGATTTACCAGGCAAAAAATACGCACGATACTGCAAGGCCCCAGAAAACGCACCGGCCTCCCCGGAAAATTGCGGACATAAAATTGATCCCCTGGCCTGTCCTTAAAGGTTTCTCGATTAGGATTATAATGCCCAGTTTATTTATTATGTGCTCTGAGTATATTACGCGTGCCCGGTACCAGTTGGTAACACGAGGACTAATATCTGCTGGAATAATATCTTGAATTCCCCACAAGTTCGAAAGAGGGGAGTTAACTGGATAGGAAGGGATCAACGAGGTGGGCGTAGCTCCCTCGGCTTCATGTCTGGTGGTTTTAAAGGCAAAACTAAGCCAGGAACGACTGGGTCCCCATTTACTAGGGGTTTCCTGATGATAAATAATCAACGAGGGCTTAAGATATAGTTTAACTCTCTCCGCAAAGGACCGCTTGAGATAACACGGGGTGGTCGTGGTATGATTGAAACCGATCTGAAAACAGAATGCCTTGAAAGGAGTCGAAAGAAAAGCTGGAACATTATCGCTAACAAGCTGCTTGGGTGAGAAAAAAACGCTGAAGACATTAGTTAAATGATAAATAGTGGTGGCAGCGGTAATGTTACTGCTCGGGAGGACCAAGTAAATCTGGAGAACTCGCCTATAATAACTAGTACATATCGATGACCCCTGTCAGTAAGACGTAAAGGTCCTAAATAATCAATATACAGTTTGTGCATAGGATAGGACTCTCGTTCAGAACCCAACAAACCCTGTTGAAGAGCATTGTGGGGTTTGTCTACATTACACAAGCGGCATTGGGATATCATCTCTCTCACATCCTGGTCCATGGAGGGCCAAGTTAAATGCTCCTTGAGTTTTTGAAGAGTCTTACAAGTACCTAAATGGCTACCCACCAACGAATCATTAAAATAACTAAAAACCAGGCGCACAAAAGTTACAGGGATACAGATCTTGCATTGCTTAGCATCGCCCTCCCTCTTACAAAGAATACCACTCTTTACAACATGCGCATCCGACAGCTCTCCTGCCAATACACGTTACTTATTGGGGGCCCAAACAGGGTCCTTATCCTGATGCTGAGCCACATCTTCAAACAAGAGTGGAATTTCACATAACACAATACAATTAAGACTGTCTTCCTCTAGCCGGTCGGTGTGGCCGAGCGGTTCTAGGCGATTCAGTCTGGCACCGTGCTACCGCTACGGTTGCAGGTTCGAATCCTGCCTGGGGCATGGGTGTGTGTGATGTCCTTAGGTTAGTTAGGTTTCAGCAGTTCTAAGTTCTACAGGACTGATGACCTCAGATGTTAAGTTCCATAGTGCTCAGAGACATTATTTTTCTCCCTCTACCTACCGGTTTCTCACACTAGGTGTAGTTTCGGCAAACATCCGGCTGAGGACATCCGCAAGGATATTTTCAGAGCCCTTCACAGGTTTAACTTCAAATTTGAGAGGTGCCGGGGCCAGCAGTGTATTTAACACTAAACTCTTCTACAATCTTCATATGGAAATGATGCTTTAGCCCCCCCCCCTTTTCTAACTCCGACTTTTGCTGTTGCAGATGGATTAAGAAGAAATGCGAACTGACCCCAATCGACCCTGCAAGGGGAGTAGAAAAGAGTTTGGCACCTGCCATAATTTAATTTGATAGAAATTAATTTGATAAATAAGTTTCATTAATGTGGTGAGAAATGAAAGGGTTGATCTATCGATCTATAGAATGAAAGTTCTGTCCAAAGTAACAATTTGATTTATTATGACTAAACTCAAAATAATAAACACAACACATGAAACATTTACAATGCTTCAATTTCGATATTCAAATAAATGCTGTGAAGGTGGAGTTGTCCATAAACTAGCCTGTGATTCGTATGACCAAGTGGTATGTGGAGGCAATTCCTTGCAACTCAAATCCTAAGAGAACACCCAGCCAACCCAACATTAATTGCTGTTACAGTGGTGAGAACTCAGACAATGAACACCCAAGACAGAACCACGTAAGAAAAGACGGGAACAGGCGCGCTCTGCTGTGCTCTGATTATCACAGAGCAAAATTCCCTAATCTGCCGGTGCTGCGGACATACTTTACCAAGCTGTCTTCTTAACTGCAAGGACACGAACTGGCATACCCGAAGCGATGGCTTCATGGTGATGATAATGTCACAAGTATAGCCTGAAACAAATTATCCTGGTCTGGTTGTTCCAGACTAAAGACTACCTATCAATATAAATGCGCTTCTGAGGGAGACGAAGAAGGCTCGCCACAGTATCACCGACGGTACAGTGATTGATTTTAAAAAGCGAAGTCACACAGTAACTCCGATACAGTCAACTTTAGCCAAAACTGCTCAAGACGGACAACATAGGCTGCTTGTACGCAGAACGCTCAACTGCCAACTGTACTCGGAAAGTTACGTTGAAGTCGAAACCTCAGCAACCTCGTCAAACAGTTAAAATTAAATGAAAGTATATTAGACAGCCAACGGAAAGCAGGCTGGCCAGAGCAGTGAGAGCTCAAACCTACTCCAACCGAAAGGCGAGAGCTGACTTCCTCTAGAGCACCCGTACAATCCGAACACAGAACATTTCCGCCCCCACAACAGACCGGCGGAAAACTCCACTTTATTGCCGATGGTCTACTATTCCACCAATGGAGATGCTTGACGCCAATTTCTGCCCCGATTTTGCTATGTCACGGGGCTATCCCCTGAGCAAACCAATCACAGTTATAATTTTGCTGAAAACGCGGGAATTTGCACGCCGAGACTGCCTGGGAACACAAGTCATTCCCACGACTCGCTGGTAGCCCACCAGAAAGTGTTTTCACTAAGTTTCTGCGAAGTAACGGAATCTCTAGCCCAGCTGCTCCGTCAGGCCCCTGCGGCCGTGTCGCCCCTGCTCTTATGACAATGTCGGCGTCTGGAAAACATCCACTCAACTCCCTCACACCCGTCGGCTTAACCCCTTCAAGATCAGCAGAACCCGCCTGTCACCGGACCACCCTGGTGGGAAGTCTGCGTGTGAAGTCTGCGTGTGAAGGAGTAGCAACTTTTCACCGCATGCAATTAGAGAGGAAAATCGAATTAGAGTAAGATAGAAATATGAGGGGGGCTCATGCCACCTCTCAGACTGAAATACCGAAATACGTACTGCCCACCTGACAATACGGCCAGTTCTACAAGGCCTAGCCAACACCCACCTCAAAGCCTGATTGTCGGTTTCTAAATGGAAAACCCTATGTTCAACTTAGAAGCGGTACTTCTCTTTTGCAAATAAAATGGCAAAGCCTCACATTCATAGACGGAGTACTTGAGTTTGGCATCAGTTAACCGACGAGACGCATAGGCTAATGGCTGTCTCTGCCTCTCAAACGCCTGAAGGAGAACAGCTGAAATATCAGCATTAAAAGTGTGAGTGTGAACAACAACCAGTATTAAAATCGGGTACCCCAAGAACCGGAGGATTGTCTATTTCTGCCTTCATGTGCTTAAAGGTAACCTCCCATTCAAAACGCGCGCCCTTCCAGTGTAACCGATTTAAGGGTGCCACCAACTGAGCAAAATTGGGAACGATACGGCTAAAGGAATTTTCCATGCCTATAAATTTAGCAATTCCCCGTCTATGAGTAGGTGGAGGCAAAACCCGGAAGGCTTTAGTTCGCTCTTGGTAATGCGAATACTCTGACCTGATACTAATGACCTAAGAAAGATACCTGCTGCTTGGCTAGCGTCATCTTACTAGGCTTAACGGCCAGCCCGGCTCCCAAGTCGTCCAAGTAATTATACACACAGACTAACTTCAAGACGCCAAGGATATTATCCAACAAACGAGTAAGCACAGACGCTCTAGATGCTAGCCCAAAAGGAACTCTGTTAAATTCAAACAACTTCCAATCAGCACAAAATGCGGAAACATGTTTACATTCTCCAGTCAATGGAATCTGATAATAGACCAGAGTCAAATCAAGAACCGTAAACCAATTGGCGGCGGCAAACCAAGTAAAAGAATTAAATGGCGGTAGTCAACCACAGTTCTGAAATCACGCCCCTCATCTTTATGTAAAAGAAATATTTGGGAAGCATAAGCAGATGTAGAAGGCCTAATCACTCCTTATTGGAGCATCATAGATGTTTTAGCCTGGAGTATCTTCACCTTAGGGGGTGAGAGGCGGTATAGGGTCTGCCTAACCGGAATATTGTAGGACGGACGGATATGACAATCAAGAACGTTGGTAACACGCAGGTTATCACTAAGGAGCTGGGTAAATCTGTGCAATAAATCGTGCAACTGAAAAGCCTGATGGGGCAAGAGATATGCCAGATCAAACTCGTTAGCTATTGCCTCAACAGCCATCGCCCCTACAGTCGGATGCACAAGAGGTTTAGTGGATTCACAAGGACCAACCTTCTCTTCAGGAGAGAACTGAAAGGAAAAGGTGTGTCCGGAATAATCCAAGACCAACCAGGTTTTATTGACGAAATCACACCCGAAAATTAGATTAATGGGCAGTTCCTTACCCAGGGCTAAGGGCATAGGCCAGGAAAAATCGCCGACCGATATACACCCCCGGACCCAACCATGCAGAGGCAACACCTGGGCATTGGCCACACGACATCTCTGCACCAGCGAAGGGACCGACCGACGTTTCGTAAGATGCCCAAATTCAAAAAACCACCTGAAGCTCAATAATGAAATGGAACTACCAAAATCCAGAAGAGCACAAACCGGCTCGCCCCCTACCCGAGAACAAACCTAAGGCAAGGGGGGACAGGGGTGATAATAGAGCGACCACCCGATTTCGCCGTGGTCTGAAAGCTCGAAACCGAGAACGAGGATCAACCCGGCGTCATCTATTGGCTCCGGGTACACGAGGCTGAACACACGACAGCAACTAATGAGCCGTACTGTCGCGCCTGAAACAACGCCGTGGTTCCCTTTTGATAACTTCAGCGGATGTCGATACTCCGGAATCAGCGCCGACGTCCCGCCCCTTAACCTCGTGACGTACATGATTCTCAAGTGGTAATGCGGATGCTGCTACGACCACGTCACGGAGCTCTTCCCAGGTTTAAGGCTGCTTACGGAAGTCAAAATGCGACTTATCCGCCGCACGCATTCCCCCAAGAACGATTGAGACCAATTGTTGTTCAGGTAAATCAATTAACAAGACCAAAGAGGCTATCTGAACTCTATGATGTAACTGCTCCTCACCCCGCTGCACTTCCCAAATGAAACGACACTGAAACTGTTTACGAACCCCGGTGGTCAACTTCTGCCTAATTACGAGCTCCCTTAATTGCTGCAAAGAAAACCCTTCCGCCATGGCTATTCAGAGATGCTGTAACTTTTCTCCGCTTATTGTAACGATAGACTTGCATATGAGATCGTTTTGTGGACTTGTTCTTCTCCAATTCTACCCTCAAGCCGTAACCACAGGCATCTGATCCTAAACAACAACGTTTTGAAAAATCAGGATGATTTAAAATCTGGCTACTCACTAGTGCTTCCTTAAGTTTTTCAAAACCGGTTTTCCATTCCTGGATCCACTTATAGGGAACATTTTTATTCAACAATTCCATTAAACAAGGATCATTAAATAATTGCCCTGTCACAAGTTGGCGATAAAATTCAAACAAACTGAACATTCCTTTTAGTTCATAGTCCCAAACAGCATTTATTTCACTTGGGTCGTGCATAATTCCTTCCCCGCTTACTACATGTCCCAGGAATTTAACCTCTTCTTTGACAACTTCTGTCTTATCTAATTTCAATTTCAACCCTCCCGTTTTAATAGCATTTAACACATTGTCTAACAGCTAACAGTGCTCTTCCCAAGTGGGAGTCGAAATCAGTACATCGTCCACGTAAACAGTAATTCGCCTCAATAACTGAACACCTAAAACCTGAGACATTGCCCTGAAAAATGCACAGACACTGATACACAACCCAAAAGGCACAACCTTATACTGATAACATCGTCCTCCAAACAGTAACGATGTATACTTCCTGGATTCCTTAGCCAGAAGTAGATTCCAGTATCCACACGTAACATCCATATAAGTAAAAAATTTATCCCCTTTAAACTTCTGTAATAGTTCTTCAATGTTTTCTGGCCTGTCACTCTCTGGTAAAACCATCATATTCAAAGCCCTAGCGTCTAAAACCAGCCCAATCGGGCCCTCCTTCTCAGGTAATACAACCAATGGGTTATTAAACATGCTAACAGCCTTTTCAATGATCCCCCAATCAGGAATTTTCTGTATTAAGTCACGAACGGCTTCCTTACGCACTTCTGGAACGGCAAATGGTTATTTGAAAAAAATGTGTATCTGCTTTCACGGTTAAAGAGCATTCGTAATTACGAACTAATCCAGGCTGATGTGAAAACACCTCACAATGTTTATTAAAAATTTGTCTCAAATCGTCCTTTTGTATAGGCCTATCACTTAACTCAATAAGTTCCTCCAGTTTTTTTATCTATCCCGATTCTGACAATTTCTAGTTCAGAAGGATCCACTTCCTCGCTTTCTCAATATTCGTTATAGCCTTCGATCAATGTAGCCGCCCTGCAGTATCGTAATGTAAGGTCACTTTGTCCTTCGCTTGCTCTCTGTCTTTTTCCAATGAATGGAATAACTACAGACCACTCACTAGCATTACAACTATTTGTTTATTCTTTGAGAGAGCATTTACAAAAATACTGTGATACAGTACACACTTCCGAACCGGTATCAATTAGACAAGGAACTTTTTCTCCAAACATCATTACTTCAATAATCGGTTGTCCTACATAGTCTCTCTTGATTACAGTCTCAGGCTCCTCTAACAAGTCCTGCACCACTTCTCGTCTGTCGAATCCTACATCCCTTGTGGAAATCATACTTAAATTTACTGGGTCCTCTTTTTGCTTATTATTAGTAGCGGCAGCTTCCACATGTCTGTCCACTATTGACAACTTAAAATACTTCTCCCACTTCTCACCATAATTTTCCTCTGATTCTGCAATCCCTTCCAAGGTATGGTAAAAAATTTCTACACAACTTTCTTCTTCCCCTTCTTCCGATTCTCCATTCTCACTTTCAGAAATGACTTCAATTAATTTATTCAAAATTTCCTCGACCCTTACACCCGAATTAATTCCATAATTCATTGGTAACCTCTCATCTGTTTCGGAATACTGATTCACCCCCCTTTCCTGATCTGAATATTCACTTAAATTTACTTGTTCCTTAACATTATGGTCCACATGATCTTTATTTGCACTGTCTCTATCACATAATGCTACTTTATTTACTGGATATACCTTTAGTTTCTCTCTGTCACTCTCCTCTGCTCTCTTAGTGGCTAAATTATTATTACCAATATGTTGTTTTGTAGGCGCCTTCCTTACAAATGGTGTCGCTAGCCGGTTTAACCTGAAATGTTTTTTTTTTTTTTTTTCTGTGTGCGCCAGCTTTATGCCAGACCGCTAGCAGTTTTCCTGCTGGGGGTTGTTATTATGTCTAAGATGCCTGTCAACGGGCGGGCACTGCCCCTGTGTTACGTCATCAGCCGACAGCTGACGGAAGTCGTAATACTCAACCCGTTCGTTGAACCTGTTCCCACTAGTATCTCCTCGCCCTCTAAATCTACCTCTGTATCCATTACCTCTTTGGACGCTAATTCTGTTTATATTAACTTCAGCTCTATTATCATTCGGTCTGACAAGAGGCCTGTACTCTCTCCTGGCATTTTCTTCTTCCTTTAAAATATTTTCTACCCATTCCAGATAGTGAATAAATCTATCAAGAAATTATTTTTGTTTTTCCAGTACAATGGCAGCTTTTCTACCCCCATAATTATTTGCTCAATTTCTACTTTAGCAATTAAATATGACAAAGTTGTTACCCATTTCTGTACAAACCTTTTAATGTCGTTTCTCTTGGGATCATACTTTTCCCCTGACCAAAATTTAATTAAAAATCCTTTTGTTTTCTTTTTCGCCAAAAACTCATCGAAAAAACCTTTTTGGACTAGCTGGTCGTATTTATCTGAGGCCAAGTTTCCCCAAATTCTTGCCCCTCCCATAAAATTTGAAAGAATGAATCCTATCTTTTGTTTATCATTCCAAGATCTAGACAAAACATTCTCAAAATCACTCCAAAAATCCTTTGGATGAACATTTTTACTATGATGTGTTACAATGGCAATCTCAGATGATTATACTACACCAGTAGTTGCTACACAACCACTATGGTTGTTAACATTTTGTTCTACTCGGGTTAGTCAACTCTCATGCTCGCACAATTGCTCATTCACACTGGTACTGAATTGCTGGATATTAGTTTCTATGTTAGTAATTTTACTAGCCACTTACACACCCAACTTAGCACACACAACTTTTCCTTTTTTAACAAGACTTTCTAATGAAACATGACTATCCTTACAGTGTTTTTCTATATTCCGAACCTGTACATGAACTTTATTTAGTTCTGAATTTACCTGATCTTCCAATTGCTTACTATCCTCGGCAACTTGCTTAATCTGAACAGTCAATTCATCCTTTACTGTTGCAACAGCCTGGTTACATTCTCGTTTTATATCATTAAGTTCACATTTCACATTATTACCGAAAAAGGTCATATCACTTTTCGAAGTATCCCTCAAATTTGATATTTTATCTTCCATTCTAGTACCATTTCTATTGACAAGTTAGTAAATCCCAGGTCAACTTCAGTATGTAACTTATTTATTTCAGAACTTAAGGAAGTTTTTATGTCACTACCCATTTTATTCATTTTAATGTCGATATTAGACCCCATTTTATTAATTTTTGTCTCAGTATAAGAACTTAATGAAGATTTTATATCTGAACCCATCTCCTTCATATGTTTGAGAATATTCGCAAACATATCTGAAACATCTTTTGGTTCACAAGCCACTGGCATTGGTTCCTGCTTTATTTCTTGTACAGTTACAGGTATATTTTCAACTACATCTCCCGTCATGCTTTGTTCACTATCAGTCCCACAGCTAACATACTGTGAATCTGGCAAAGTATTATTAACATTTGCCTGTGACATATCAAAACTGAAATGCTCCCATTCATCTGGTTTGTTTACTGCAGTAGCGCAGCGCCTGTCGATCGTCAGTTGTCGGTACGTTATCTGCTACAGCGCATTGTCTGTTGTTCTCGCTGCATGGTACACTTTACTAATAACTTCGCACTCGAGTTCTTTGCTGCTGTGCACCAAATACAATACATTAGTACACGTGTCTGTTGTCCTACAATAGTTTTTTCTTTCACTTGTGTGTCATCATTTAACGAGTCCATTTAAACACTGCCACATTTCATAAAGTTCCTCCACACCCGAACTTTATTACTGTTTTCCCGGCCGATAAAGCATCAATAGCGGCGGGTCGGGGTTAATTTTTTCATGTCTATTCGTCATTGTCACTGTGCAGGCTGCAAATTAAAATTCACCTACTTAGAACGGAGTTTGCTCAATGTACCTTCACTCGGCAACATAGATACTTACAAGATGATGTAAAAACAGCGTTGATAAAAAACACCACCTAATATCCATACTTACTGAGGCCACACAACTCTAGTTATGAAAGAAAGTTGTATAGAAATACTGTCATCCAATTTTATCGGGCAGTAAGGAAATGGATTGTCCTCTGAGAAGTAATGCCCGAAATTTCCACACAATAATGTTTATTTTGGCCTTCATTACCGAAGAAAAGGTACTATCCAGTCCACACTTAACTATTAGCTATTTCCTTCCACTTCACGATTCGTACACACATTTCACACGTACAGCAGCCAGGAATCTTTCCAAACCTGACCCGAACCAAACAACGTTTTCACAGTCATTAATTTTACCACTAATATGAGTTATTACACTCGGTCCTTCTTGTGGATTTCTAAAAAAAGAAACTGCTCGCCAAAAAATGTTCGGTAGTTGAATACGGAAACATGCCATGCGGATTCTATGAAGGCCAATATTTCACATACGAATATCTGTCCAACAGATGTAGTCAAAACCTCTGAAATTTCGAAAAGCAGTTCTCAACAACAACTGCTATAAACTTAGCTCACCAATAACTCATACACTAAGTCATTCTTCATCTTACACATTATTGTTACTGGCACTAGTAACATGAACGTCCGCATTCAAAGCTAGCGAGCGACTTCCTTCTTCCAGTCTCACTCCCAGTATGACTATCAGTTAACGAGCGGGAATGGTCGCAATTCTGATTGGCTGACCATACTGACTGCCAATCAGAATACTCACTCGTGATCATATTCGCGCCAAAACTGCTCTGCACCAGTCCTTGTACACAGACGCATAAGCGTCAATCGGACATACAAATATTATAGTAATGTTCAAAAAACGAAAACGAAAAGACAGTAAGTCTGGAAATACTCTTTACACACAGATTTACTCCAGCTGACTTTCTGGCTGCTCTGTTACAATAGCAATCACACCTAGACATATGTCATCAGCAAAGTCGGTAAATCCCCTAGGATCATTTTCCCATGACAGGGTGGTTTAACTCTTTCACATTACTTAAGACAGTATGTAATGCAATATTGAAATTTGATGAATGTCCCACATACACGCTCTCATTTACTCACAGGCTCACATAACACATAATGAAACAAATATTGATTTTAATGGTTCTTTCTTAAGTTATTCTAGATTTCTTATATCGGAAATTGTAAGGTATTTGATATTTTGAAATTGAATTTCAATTAAATAATTCTATAGCCTGATACTTCAGGTGTGTTTCAATTGACAACCTTAAACAAGTAATACATGTTCCCAGGTGAATTTGCATTCTTAAGTGTAGTTTTTCTAACGTTGAAGTAAATTTTTCTATCTCCGAAAACATGCCCGCTAGAAAGCTGAGATTTTCACACCACCTTTCTATTAATAACAAAGTGCGTAAAGGTAACAAAGTATTATATCGCACATAGTAGATAAAATATTTGCCATGAAATTATACAGGTACAACACAATCGATGTGATATTGTTACAGTAAGAACAGCATGCTGTAACTGAATACATGTCTTCACTCTGCAACAGATCTATGTCTGACATAAGAGGTAGACTGTTCTTGAACTATATAGTGTTAATGGGCTACCCTACTAACATCTCGTTAGGTAATACCATAGGGCACAGCATCCAACATGTAGAACTGTACAAACTTTCAATGACTTAAAATAAACTGCAGAGAATGCAAAAACGTTTATACGGGACAAACAGGTAGACGATATGCGATTAATTAACTTTTATTTAAATTTAGGATTACTTACAATGTTACACATGTTTTTTAAAGGTGTTGTTTTCTGTGCCTAAGCTCGTCACTTCATTTTTACAGTATGATATGTTAGTTGCGATTATATGTACGTGTATTTGTGTAAGTTAGTAACACATAATTGTAAAGAGTATAATCACATTTTTACATCACATGAGAGGTATCACACATCATGAGTGCTTTTATGTGCTTATTTTACGTGGGTGGAGATCTGTCTTGACACTTAGGATTCTTCACCCTGTTACAGACGTTTCTTTGAAGTGTTCTATCTGACTAGACAAGTAACGTCGTCCTGACTGTACGATGTGTCCAATACGGTTAGATATACAGATATTATATACTTCAATTTACATACGTGATTTTATTCGTTTCATTTTAAATCACTATATATACATTGTTCACATTATTCCGTTGCAGATACACATTTTGAAAACCACATGATATCGAGCCCATATTCTGGTACCTTTGTGCCCACAAACTCACACTCTGTGTGATTATAACCTGTCATTTTACCACTTTTGTAAACCAATAGCCACGTTGGTTACACGAGCATTTTCGATGTGAACTCTGGGTGCAAGTTCTAGTTTTTTGCGAACTGATTCGTGTTATTGTGCTCGCCTCGTTGTTCTTGCTCACTTGGTGTTAGAAACAATGGGCATATTTGCACCATTGTAGGTTTTCAAGATCCTAATTGCACCACTGCCCTCGCCCTCAGTCACACATCATAAATCATAACGATCCCTCCAAATCCACCTCTGTTTGCCTCCTGGTGTATCGAATGGCTCCTCAAGATCAATCTCTCCAAAAGCGCAAGCAGTAATGGTAGGAAGAACCACCCGCACCTACCACTTCCGTGCACCCAGCTTACCGTTTACAGCTGTCCTAACCAGTTAACCAACACACTAAAATCTCATGGATAACCCTCGACCGGCAACAAATGTGGAAACCTCACATACTAACCATTCAAAAGAAAGTGTATAGTGGACTAAAACTACTGACGGGCAATCTTGAGGATTGCACCCCTCCAGTATTCTTCACCCCTACAAAACCCTGTTCCGACCAACCCTCTGCTAAGCAAATGTTACCTGGATCTCTGCCCCACCAAAATTGTGTAAGTCCCTCCAAAACCTAGATATCATGCAACCCATCTCGCTCTGTACATCCGCTTAGCTTCATCCTCTACCTTCTCAACAAATGCCCATCCCTCTTCACCCTAACCGAACACCTCTGAATCTTCTATAACATCCAAAAAGTTGATTCCAATAATCCCTGCTGCAGCACTTTCACGCACACATTCCTCCATCCCTACACCTAGGCACACGCTATATATCATCCCGCACAACTTCAGCCAACTCCCTCTCCAACACAATGAGATTCGTATGGATATTTATCCCTCCTACCAAGCTTTAACCCATCCCCATCTACCCTACTCCACATCAGGGCTCCTCTCTCCTTTTCATTCTCCATCTGTCTCCATCCCTTTCTTTTGTAATCACTACCCTACCCACACACCAAATTACTCCTCACTCTCTGCCTTTCCCAGGGTCAGTATTTTCCACTATCCACCCCGACTCCTATCTGTGATCTCTGTAGTTTTGATACCTAACAGACACCTAACATTTTTCCCCTGTGGAACGTATTCACTCCTCCGACTATAATTCTCACATTCTCACCCAGTTTAGGTCTTCGGATTTTAAGTGAAAGTGCTTTTAATGTTTTCTATTAGATGAATTCCATCTCTCTGTGACGGGTTTTGAAAATGTATATATTTTAGTTTTTTCAGGTGTCCGCTTTTGCTTTTTCATTTAAAACAGAAAACAGCCCTTATGTCTATTTTTAATTCTCATTCTATATTTTATAATTCGCTTGGCTGAAGAGCGGAGTATCTTACCGCTCTAAGTACAGTCCATCCCGTATGGTCGAGTGGGCTGAATTAACAATAAAGGAAAAAAATTAAATTATGTTTCATCGTGTCACTACTTGACGTTGTAAAGTTGGCTATAACATGCCACTTAAGTACACTTATGTTTGCAGCTCTAAAACTCTGTTACTTTATATTTAAATTCTAGCATTCTTTATTTTGTGACTGCTTTCAGAATTCTTGACAATGAAAAAACGTCGGAATGGCAGTCATAATGAATATCTTTAATATCAATATGCGGAATGATTACTTTCAATAAAATAAAACGATGGCTGAAATTTCAAGTTAATTCTCCGGCACGATCCCTCAAACTGAACAACTGATATTTGTGCCTGTTTAAAGAATCTAGTTTCTTATGAAAGCATAAAGAAAAGCTGTGTTATCACGACTACCATGCCATGTTAAACGTTCAGAAAATAAGTTAAAGGTTCGAAATGTCCAATTACCTTGCGTTGGTGTTGGTTGCGGCAAGCAGCATAAAACTTGGCGCATCTCTGTGCTGCGATTCATCGTTTGCGTTTTAGGCTGGTGGCGAAATTTCCTGCTCAATCCTTTCTACAGGCGCAGAGAACCGTTCAGAGCTCGGATTATGCTTTGGCATGTGTTGAGCTTCTCCGTCATGGATGTAAACTGGCGTGCTCGTTTCAGTAACCCGATTTTCACCACACGAATTTATAACACGATTTCTCAGGGTCAGTCTTCGTCGATTAGAGGCGTTACATTACGAATACAACAAAAATGCCCTGTTCTCAGTGAAGGCACATAGAACATTTATGAAACGTTCCACGTGCAAAGTCGGTTTGATGTGCTCCTTTCAAATATAGCCTGATGAACCACTGTCTGAGAAGTGGTGCGTTTTATTCAACTGAAGACGTATGAACGTAGTTGTTCATAGGCAGAAGTACCAATACCGTAGCATTTTGTCTTACTTATCCAAAAGTAGTATTGAGCGTGATGATAATGACAGTGTCATACCGATTAGTTTTGTCTTCAACAGATCTCAGTGTTTTGAAACTCCACTGTTTCGTAGTTGTGCAAATGCTGTATAATCGAATAACAGATATCCGTACATGTTCCTTGTGATCAGTTTACGAAGAATGGACTAGCTACATGCTCGTAATTTTTTAATGTTATTACTCTTATGATGATATTTTTATCTACTTATGATTTAAGTCCTCTGTAGTTGGCATGTGAAGTAAATAACGACGTAAAATATTTGTTTAACTCGAAATCTTGAAATACACCTAGCAGCTGTTTGTAATGACAGACATCCTGATAGTGACGAACTGTGGAGTGTGGCCTCGTCTATGGACCACTTGTGTCCAAGTCATTTACGATTACTGCGAACATTTTTAAGCAGCTAAAACATCTTATGCTGAATATTTCTTTTATTTTTCACTGCACTTTGGAACACATTTCACTACCCAGCATGTTCAGTGTGCTGACAGTCGGAGACACAGACAAATCATAGAAACTAAATCAATAAATTGAAAGTAATTATATTCTTAATTACAGCCCACTATTTTTGCTTTGAAAGAAAAGGAGATCAGATTGAAACCAGTCCCCTAAATTGAAGACGATTTCTAAAGATACGCTTGCCACACCAGGAACATGCTGGGTTACTCCTCATTTCTGCCAGCATTCAGTCTCAATCTTCCACAACGACTTCTCACGTCACAGTAATTTTTCTGCTCCAATTAATGTAGACGTTGAGATCTTGAAAAGTAGTTAATGTTTAAGTTGCAACTTGAAGACGTGTCGAGTATTCGTAGTTAAGCTAATGGCTCATTTAGGGACTGTAAATATGGAATTTCAACATATTCAAGGACCCTGCGGTATGTAAGAATGAATACTACTGTGTCGCATTAACGTACTCTAAGTTTCACAACTACAATTATCATAAGTATCAGTATCCGTTTTCTCGAGACAGCTGAAATGTTGATGCAGATATTGCTCGGAAGTTTGAATTCAACCACCCAAACGATTCCTAAAGTGGTACTGGAAATTAAATTTCAATGTGCGCTTGTCAAGAACTTGGCGGTCGCAGCGAACTGCCAACCAGTTTAGGCAGCACAACTCGTCGCAAGAGCAGAGCGTGGCCAAGCGGGGGCTCCGGCACGGGGAGAAGTACTGAGGAAGTTAACAAATGATCCCGACGCTTTAAATATGTCAACGCGGCACATTTTGATATAAATTTAATGGAGTGAAGGAAACAAGAATAACGGCAGTGGCATTTCCCCTTAACAAGAAACGATAATTAAATTCTGTCCGAATTTGCACATTCATTTGCGAGCTCAGTAAGAAAATAATACATCAGCACAAGGGGCGTGCGGCTGGCTGCCTCCAGGGCGGAGAGTCCTCGGTGGGAGGGGTTGGCAGCACTGCGTGCGGGAATTCCCCGCATAGCACCGGCTGCCGTGGCGCGCAGACGCCTACAGTTAAACTGAGGGGTGCGACAGAGTCCGCTCTTCCGCGACCCGCCCCGCCGCGCCTGGCAGCTTGTTTAATTAAGAAACTTGAGCAGCAAGTTTCCTCAGTTGTCACCCCATTCTCATCTCAAACAGCATATCATCTTGCGCCCCGCCACCGCACCCGCCACCGCATTCCTCCGCGGTCGCTGCCGGCGCCCTAAACACCTCGGAGGTCGAGCCGGCTCAGCACTGACAGCGCTGCTACTCGGTTGGAAGTGCAGGCTCGGGTTGTCCGTCTACCGTCCAAGGGCACAGCTGCGAGGAACGCAGAAGTGACTTGTGACGCAACAGTTTCTAATGAATTACCCTGTCCTCCATATGGACTGAGTACCAAACGCCGATCTTTCTGTTTATTAATACTCACAACACAACTAGCTGCAGAGCCCAGCGGTGCTCAGAATGCTTAATATCTGCCGGACAAAGTGCTTGGCCCTGTATGAAAAGATGATTTTTTTGCGCCATCTGTCACTTTTGCGATTTTTCGAGAACTTTATTTCAGCTCAGTTTTCATTGATTCAGGAAGGGCACTCTCGAACAGTTTACGTCACAGTTCGGGAAAATTCTGGATCTGTTTGATCTTTTGATCGGCCCACGGTCTAATGACTATTGGAGGTGCTATATCCACGATCTGCCTCAGCGTTTGTATGGTGCAGTGGGCTGAATAATATAAATAACTAGGGCATATGTCGTGTATAACAACAGCAACTAATCAATAAATACGAGTTTTCAGTCATATTTCTGTCAAATTCTAGAGCTTTCACTCTTCCCCCTATCTACTGACGTCTCATGGTACTATCTCCAAGCTGGTAATGCCGCTGTAGTTTATTCTCGCGATAGGAATTACAGTTTACCGTGATACGTGTCGTTTGTTACGCATTTATGTTTCATTAATTTTTTTCATTGTTCATCAAAATGTATAAACTTCAAGTAAATCGGCCAAGAACATAGAATTAAATCTTGATGCACTTCTTGACAAGTTTAGTAACAACATTTCTCCTTCATATATATTTTAGCGTTGTGCCTATTAAAAAAGTGTATGGCCCATGTCATATATATATATATATATATATATATATATATATATATATATATATATATATACTCCTGGAAATTGAAATAAGAGATCTTGCTGGCCAGGGTAGTTGACTTTCACCTTCTAGAGCACGTTGGGTGGCACGGGATACATGCGGACGTGCATTGTCCTGTTGCAACAGCACGTTCCCTTGCCGGTCTAGGAATGGTAGAACGATGGGTTCGATGACGGTTTGGATGTACCGTGCACTATTCAGTGTCCCCTCGACGATCACCAGTAGTGTACGGCCAGTGTAGGAGATCGCTCCCCACACCATGATGCCGGGTGTTGGCCCTGTGTGCCTCGGTCGTATGCAGTCCTGATTGTGGCGCTCACCTGCACGGCGCCAAACACGCATACGACCATCATTGGCACCAAGGCAGAAGCGACTCTCATCGCTGAAGACGACACGTCTCCATTCGTCCCTCCATTCACGCCTGTCGCGACACCACTGGAGGCGGGCTGCACGATGTTGGGGCGTGAGCGGAAGACGGCCTAACGGTGTGCGGGACCGTAGCCCAGCTTCATGGAGACGGTTGCGAATGGTCCTCGCCGATACCCCAGGAGCAACAGTGTCCCTAATTTGCTGGGAAGTGGCGGTGCGGTCCCCTACGGCACTGCGTAGGATCCTACGGTCTTGGCGTGCATCCGTGCGTCGCTGCGGTCCGGTCCCAGGTCGACGGGCACGTGCACCTTCCGCCGACCACTGGCGACAACATCGATGTACTGTGGAGACCTCACGCCCCACGTGTTGAGCAATTCGGCGGTACGTCCACCCGGCCTCCCGCATGCCCACTATACGCCCTCGCTCAAAGTCCGTCAACTGCACATACGGATCACGTCCACGCTGTCGCGGCATGCTACCAGTGTTAAAGACTGCGATGGAGCTCCGTATGCCACGACAAACTGGCTGACACTGACGGCGGCGGTGCACAAATGCTGCGCAGCTAGCGCCATTCGACGGCCAACACCGCGGTTCCTTGTGTGTCCGCTGTGCCGTGCGTGTGATCATTGCTTGTACAGCCCTCTCGCAGTGTCCGGAGCAAGTATGGTGGGTCTGACACACCGGTGTCAATGTGTTCTTTTTTCCATTTCCAGGAGTATATATATATATATATATATATATATGTGTGTGTGTGTGTGTGTGTGTGTGTGCCTGTGTGTGTGTGTGTGTATCTGTGTGTGTGTGTGAATGTGTGTGTACATGTGTGTACGTATTCGTCTTCCACATCTCCTCCTAAACCGCTCGACCGATTTCGACAGAACTTGGTACACATTCCCCATTAGTGTCAGGTAACAATTGCTATCGAGGTGAGAACCACCCAACTGTCACATCTTAAGAGATTTTACGTTGTAAAGAATGAGACGTGTGAAAAACACCGCATCATAAATGACGTTTAAATTATTACTATTTCGCTACTACATCTATTCGCAAAATACTTCGCAAACTGACCCACATATGCCATTCAACGCACCTGTACAATACACCATTGTTCGACACATAGTTCAAGAGATATGACGTCATTAACTTTGCGCGTGTGTGAAACAAATGACCCATCATGTATGACGTTTTAATACTTTACTCTCCACTACTGAGACATTCCTACAGTCGAGTCAGCTTGGGGGAATTCCTGACATCTAACAGCGCTTTCAACAGCTTTTAACTACTAAGCGCAAACGGTTGTAAGAGAAAATATTAGCCGTCTGTAAAGCTATGAAGAGGCGTTGCCATAGGGACGCTTTTAAAAAATCGATCTGTAGACACGCAAAGCGGCCATATAGATACATTTGTACTTACGCAATCTTCTTCGCACGACTGTTTCATCATGTCGAAAGTGTTTTCACGAATTTATGTAAATCAAATTTTTTCGAGATTACACAACACACACATTTCATTTTTCTGTTTCCGCTTGTAATAGAAAATTGGCAAAATGAATACCTGGAAAATGTCAGGCGTTTCAGTTAATATTCGGTATTCTACGTCCATGTTTAGAGTCTAATAACCAAATTCTCATTACGGGCACTGTTATGAAATGAAACGATCTGCATTGAAACTGGTATACCGGTGCAAACATTTTACCATATTCCGTTTCTCGCTGTCTATTTTCATTATCAATAATTATCGTCAGAGGTTTTTTCGTTGTAGACCCTATGGTGTATGTTATCTAACCGCCCAGGAACGTGTCCATGGTAAGCATTCTGCCCCGTGGTCGTATGCAAGTCGAAGAGTGTTCGTTAGTTTGTAATTCATGCAGATCTACGGGTTTATTCCGATGTTGATGAAATTTTGCACACTTTGCCTTCAAGAAAAGACGGAGATCACTGTCCACATGTTTTGTCATTTGATTTGGAACCAATATGTATGTAATAAATGCAGGGGAAGGTTTGTTACCAAATACCTTAAAAGTTCTTGGCCAATCTACTTGAGATTTCTACACGAACCCCTAAAGAACATTAGGTCGCGGGGGTGGGGGGTAACATGGGTCATACAAAAATGGTTCAAATGGCTCTGAGCACTATGGGACTTAACATCTGTGATCATCAGTCCCCTATAACTTAGAACTACTTATACCGAACTAACCTAAGGACATCACACAACACCCAGTCATCACAAGGCAGAGAAAATCCCTGACCCCGCCGGGAATCGAACCCGGGAACCCGGGCGCGGGAAACGAGAACGCTACCGCACGATATTAACAATATGTGTAGATAATTCAGTGCCTCCTGAATATCCAAAAGTCCATAATTATTTCAAATAATATCTCAGAATCCGATCTATACGATGTTATGCCTCATTTAGGTGTAGAAAGCGGTTTCCAGGAAAAATTGGCAACATACGACATGCTGACTTAGCGGCAACAATTACCAATTCTTTGGATTGCAACTATAACAAACGACGTTTTACAACGGTGAAATAAGAAACTAGTTTTTACAATTAAGAGAAGAAAACCTGCTTACTCGTTCCACCGGAAATGAAGTACTAAGAATCGGCTACTCCAGTTTCGGCACAGAAGAAAAACTACACGCTCAGTGCATTAGGTAGCGGTGAAAGACAGTATGGTTGAAGAAACTGGATCACTGGCCAGGAATGCGAACGAGGGGACCAACACACAACTATAGCCCTGTTAGCTAACTACCCAAATTATTAATCTATAACGTTGCCGAAACATGAGAAATTAGCATTTTTTTAAGCACACTGCTGGCCATTAAAATTGCCACACCATGAAGGTGACGTGCTAAAGACGCGAAATTTAACCGACAGGAAGAAGATGCTGTGATGTGCAAATGATTAGCTTTTCAGAGCATTCACACAAGGTTGGCGCCGGTGGCGACACCTACAACGTGCTGACATGAGGAAAGCTTCCAACCGATTTTTCATACACTAACAGCAGTTGACCGGCGTTGTGATGCCTCGTGTAAGGAGGAGAAATGCGTACCATCACTTTTCCGACTTTGATAAAGGTCGGATTGTAGCCTATCGCGATTGCGGTTTATCGTATCGCGACATTGCTGCTCGCGTTTGTCGAGATCCAATGACTATTAGCAGAATGTGGAATCGGTGTGTTCAGGAGGGTAACACGGCCTCGTATCACTAGCAGTCCAGATGACAGGCATCTTATGCGCATGGCTGTAACCGATCGTGCAGCCACGCCTCGATCCCTGAGTCAACAGATGGGTACATTTGCAAGACTACAACCATCTGCACCAACAGTTCGACGACATTTGCAGCAGCATGGACTATCAGCTGGGAGACCATGGCTGCGGTTATCCTTGACGCTGCATCACAGACAGGAGCGCCTGCGATGGTGTACCCAACGACGAACCTGGCTGCACGAATGGCAAAACGTCATTTTTTCAGATGAATTCAGGTTCTGTCTACAGCATCATGATGGTCGCATCCGTGTTTGGCGACATCGCGGTGAACGCACATTTGAAGCGTGTATTCGGCATCTCTATACTGGAGTATCACCCGGCATGATGGTATGGGGTGCCAATGGTTACACGTCTCGGTCACCTCTTGTTCGTATTGGCGGCACTTTGAACAGTGGACGTTACATTTCAGATGTTTTACAACCCAAGGCTCTACCCTTCATTCGATCCCTGCGAAACCCTACATTTCAGCACGATAATGCACGACCGCTTGTGTCAGGTCCTGTACGGGCCTTTCTGGATACAAAAAATGTTCGACTGCTGCCCTGGCCAGCACATTCTCCAGATTCATCTACTGAAAAAGTCTGGTCAATGGTGGCCGAGCAACTGGCTCGTCGCAATACGCCAGTCACTACTCTTGATGAACTGTGGTATCGTGTTGAAGCTGCATGGGGAGCTGTACCTGTACACGGCGTCGAAGCTCTGTTTGACTCAATGTCCAGGCGTATCAAGGCCGCTATTACGGCCAGAGGTGGTTGTTCTGGGTACTGATTTCTCAGGATCTATGCACCCAAATTGCGTGAATATGTAATCACATGTCAGTTCTAGTATAATATATTTGTCCAATGACTACCCATTTATCATCTGCATTCCATCTTGGTGTAGCAATTTTAATGGCCAGTAGTGTAGTAAATGCTACAGCAATGAGTTTCAAATAATCTTTATCGCAAATCCAGATTTATCTTCCTGTCCAGCCATCTTTAGTGTAATAAATCTATGTTGAAACATTAAAACTATACACGTACTGTCAGTAGTGGAGTATCCATGTCAAAGCTCACTGTGTACCCGAAATCTGCAATTTGCAATAAACATTATTTGCGACTGACTGCTGTATCCTTTACCACCTGAAATACACAACGCCGGTGGACACATCTGCTTCCACATGGAACCATACCTTATAATATTAAGAAATTATTTCCACATCTTCAAAGAGACAGGTTCCTTGACGGTCAGTTTCTCCCTATCATCCTGGGATGCCCCAGGAATGATTTTCGAAAACCACAGATATATTTAAGTAGAACAGGTACTTCGGTTAAATAGGCATCTACAGCTGTCTTTATTTTTCAGGTCGTTTAATTGACCTACAATTAACGTAGCACAACAAGCAGAAGTCGAGTATTCATACATAGAATCTATTGTCTTCCAATTTATTTGTTATAATGAATCACATTCCAAAAACATATAAAGTTGGCCTACAGGGGGACTAAGTTCCAGTGAATTAAGCCCCCATAAAAGATTTACCACACTTAAGTACACCTTCAGGCGATAGACGTTGCGGAGAAAGAATTTCAGAGAATTACATTCCCATAGCATATATAAGAGGAGCTAAAACACTCCTACAGGGGATATATTATTTCATTATGGCATTCCTCACATTGCGTTTCAGGAGCATTAGCTTTTCACTGACTACCCTCAGATCTTGAGAGCCAGTACTTACCGATCGTACTTGTAGGACACCCCTCATTTTTGACGATGGTTAAGGATGTACACGACACATAGAGAGATCTCTGTAATTTTAACTGAATTTTCATCTTAAATTAGGTCAGGTATTACACCACAAATTCGTCAATTAGTTGTTGTCTTGCAGTTTGGTGGCAAATCCCCCGGTTGGAAACCTAGCTAAAAATGAGATTTTTGCGAAATGACTTTTTCCCTCGTTTCCCGCTTATGTTGTTTCTGAAATGTCCCAGGACACAAAAGCTTCTGTGATTGTTGCAGCGTCAAGAGAGATACAGGTCATTAAAGTGAAATGCATACTGCAAATTAGGTTATTGGTCGTAGGCAACTGCCTACGATTATAGTTATTATCATTAATTGCCGACGTATGAATTCAATACGGCGTACAGCCGTCGACTACAGTAAAAACAGTTCATTAAAATGTTCAGATAATTTACGGAAATGCACACAAATGACGTCTTCAACAACAGCCAATATTTCGACAACTACACCCATCCCGTAGTTATCAAGGCAGAAATGCAAAGAGAAATGGGGATGGCGCAGCATGATGGCGTCTTTGTTATCTTGGTTCACAGAACCCAAGTCATCCCAGACTCTAAACATTTTTCACCCGAGTTATCTCTTCCCGAAGCCACCTCCCGTGAGAATGGTTATAATAAAAGATAGCTCAGACGCCCTTTGCGCTACTGACCAACTGTGAATTGGGTGGGTGGTGGCAATAACGAGGTGGCATCAAAGTCTACGTACGGCCTTTTCGCGTGGCGCAGTAAGCTTTTACAACAGCATTTTCAACGTATTCTGTGGAAATACATGCTAGGAGAAAAGAAAACGACTCACCACGAAGCACTAATGCGAATGGAATGGAAATCGGTAAATGAGCTGTACATGTAACGATAAACAAATGAATACATTTTTAGTACAATCGGTTGATTTTCTCAAGAGAAAGAGCTTCAGTAACTGAGCAAGTCAATAACCCGTTGGTCCACCTTTGGCCACTTTGCGAAAAGTTGTTCGGCTTGGCATTGATTGACAGAGTTGTAGGATGTCCTCCTGAGGGATATCGTGTCAAATTCTGTCCTATAGCCACCTTAGATCGCCAAAATCCCTAGCTGAATGGAGGGCCTGACTCACAGTGCTACAAACGTTCTCAGCAGTCTTGCTGACTAAGGTGTGATTTGGTAAGCTAGAAGACAAGCAGTAGAAACTCTCACAGTGTGCTGGCGGGCATTATCGTCCTGAAAAGGTAGCCTAAAACGACATACTGTGAAGGGCAAGAAAACGGGGCATAGAAGATCGTCGAGGTACCTCTATGCTATAAGGGTGCCGTGGATGACAACCAAAGGACTTTTTCCATTTGTAAGTAGGCTGTTTAGGTTCTTATATTGGTAACGCCACCGCCACGTAGCGCTCTGTATGAAAATCATTGGCTGTGCTGCGTGCAGTCTGTGGCTGGGTGGCATTGTTAGAATTTGCTATTGTAGTGTTGGGCAGTTGGCTGTTAACAGCGCGTAGCGTTGCGCAGTTGGAGGTGAGCCGCCAGCAGTGGTGGATGTGGGGAGAGAGATGGCGGAGTTTTGAGAGCGGATGATCTGGACGTGTGTCCATCAGAGACAGTAAATTTGTAAGTCTAGATGTCATGAACTGCTATATATTATGGCCTTTGAACACTATTAAGGTAAATAAATTGTTTGTTCTCTTTCAAAATCTTTAATTTTCTAACTATGCCTATCAGTAGTTAGTGCCTTCAGTAATTTGAATCTTTTATTTTGGTGGCAGTAGTGGCGCTTGCTGTATTGCAGTAGTTCAAGTAACAAAGATTCTTGTGAGGTAAGTAGATTGACTTCTGCAGAACTTAGATTTCGGAGGACGATAACTACGACACTCCCACAGAATTATCTTACAGCAAGACGCACATTTAGCGCTAAAGGACACGTATTTGAGTGATTAATTTTGTACTTAAGACATTAATTTCTAAAGATTTTTGAATTTCAATGATACAAAGGCTTTCCGTGGCACATTTCATTCGAATGCTGTAATCTGTAACACCTGAAGGTATAATTACATTAATCCTCAGGGGGGTACACTCCAACTTTGTGTACCATGTGTCTGGCAAGCACAAGGATCCCTAGCTAATATGGTATTTGCTTATACAACTTTACACATCGGTACCATATTTCTGTAACACATAAATTACACAGCTATCTGATCAGTTAACTGAGAGAGACAAACATTTATTATACTACATCGGGAGAGATGTTTACGTAATTACACCTTTGGATGGCTTCACACTTTTGAAATGGTATTTTGTCTGTACTTTTTGAACTGTTCATATTCTTTCCGGAACCTTTGTGGTACTATGAGAGCTTTGAATTATGTATTTGGTATGGGATCATGATTTTTAAAGTACGTTTGAGGTAGATGACACTACTGAAATGAGCAGATAATTTTTTTTAGCTTTTGAAATTATTTCAGAAAGCTACGACGTTTTTGATATTTGGCTGAGTTTTTATGATATTATTACGATGATGATGTGTATTATGCTGTTGAGGTATGTTTATGATCAATAAGATGATGCTACCATATATGAGGAATATGATTACGTGTTTATATGTACATGAATAATGAATAGAAGTTAAGGACTCTGGTTTGTGAAAAAGGATGTGGGAAACCAACAATGGTACTTTAAGAGTTATGAAATGTGTTAAATGCGTGAATGTATCACACTGCTGGTGAAAATTTTTTGGACAGTGTTATATTTACAGGACTTTTATTCTACACATTTGTAAGGCAAATTCTTGACCTGTGAAATTTTAATATGATACTGTCACTGTAGCGGAAACTGCTGTCATAAATATTTCGGTAAGAAAGGTAAGTGACCTTGACGTAATGCGTTTTGGGCGCCCAGCTGAGAGATAGTCGTCTGACAAAAGAAAGCCATTAGGTGGGAAAAAAAAGAGGCCATTATCCTCACTATTGACATTTCTTTGTAAAAAGCATCGCAAATACGACACTCTCAAACTTGAAAACATATGATTACACTACGGAGCTCTTAATTTGTGATATTTACTAAAATGCCTAATGAAATGATGAGAAACATTTTACATCTATTGTCTGTCTAGTAGAGAGAATTTTTTTGGCCTTTGGAGACGCCATTTGCGTAGTGAATGACGTTTCATATGTAATTCTTGTAACAGTCTATGAAAGGCTTCAATGTTGTCTTTGCAACGTCCCGCCAAAATAATATGTCGTAAACGTTCAGTCAATTTGATTAAGCACATGCGGATGAGTTATGAGGGGCTGTATGGGTTTGAAAGATACTGATTATTATGTAACATATATATATATATTTCCTCATTTTGTTTAATATCTAGTTTCTAGCTGCAGCTGCATTGGTTAAAATACAATTTAATAGATGTATTAATATATATATATATATATATATATATATATATTATGCCTACAGATCCAGTAAATAATAATTTTATGATATACTTCCAAAGAAACGAGGGAGCACAAAAAGACATTTCCCTTCACAGGAATTGCAGAGATAATTTTTGTCAATGACTTGGTAACTTTTTTGGTACAGTAAGTCAAGGTGATGCATCACTCTAAGTGTTAACATGTGACATAGGTATTAGACATGGCCATCTTTACTGTAATATTTTTTCTGCTTAAGCTTTGTCATGTTTAGATATTAGTTATTGTATTTTCTGCTGCTGGTTGCCAGGCATAGTGCTACTAAATTTCACTTTGTATTACTCTGTTAAGCCAGTTTTACTACTGATTTATTTTTCTAGTTTGCTGCACAGTGTCTTATATTAGTTGTAATATTGCAATTGCTTTGCTAATTTAGATATACTGCTGCTAGCTTTGCCAATATGCATTTTTTTGTCATTGCTGTTTGTGTTAATTGTTTTGTACTGCTGCATTGCCTCGTCCCTTAGTATATGTATCTGAGCTCAGTAGATTTAAGTTAACTTAAGAGGGGGTAGACCATATAAGAAACTAACTATGGAGAATAGGGAAAGAATGCATTGAGAAGTTATATGAAAAAGATTTGGGACAAAATGAGTATTTTACACTGAGAAATAATTATTTTGAAAGAAATATGAATAGAATACAGAAAGCAGGTATAGGTAGGACATTTGGGAATTATAATGAATGAAGGGAAATCTCCAAGTAGTAAAGAAAGTTTTGTTTGCAAAATACTGCAGTAAAACAAACCCTGTCCTTTCCTTTTTTATTATTCCTCTATGTGTTTGTGTACCCTTGTATATTTGTGTTCTTCCTGTCTTTATGTGTTTCTCTGATAAGACTTATATAGTAGAATTTTCCTAATACTCAGCTACATTCACTATGATGAGGAATACTGTTATCCTTAAATATAATTTGCTTTTATAATATGTTATTTACTTTGCAAAGATGTTTAGACATTATTTATTCTGTTTTGTTTTAATGATCACGTGTGAAGTTGATGTTTCGAAAGTTATTCTGACCTTTTATATATTTAATTATGTCATAATTCCTGTAACACTGATGTATATGTCTATTTCTATTCTTTTGTAAAGCCTGTATTACTACAAATGTTATCTGTATTATGTTTTTAATGATGTTCTCTGTACCTTTGTGATTGTATTCTCATGTTATAAAATTGTAATTGACACCAGTTCATCAAATTAAGTTACATTTCACTGCACACGTTTCGGTTGGTCATAGTATATGCACAATATATGGAAAAAAAGGGATTGTTAGTGCTCTCACGTGTGTTGATAATTCAGCAAGGGACTGGTTAACAGCATTGCTGGTTCTAAGGACAATTCCAAAAACTTTGTAAGTGCACAAGTGGTGGTTGATGGACTTGCTATATTGTCCACAAGACTCTTCGATGGTGATTGTGCGCCTGCACAGTCGCAACACATGGCTGTTGGCCGTCTCTAAAATAACTACAGTGGGTCTGCATCTTTGGTGGCCCACCAATACCGTAATCTCTACCAGGACTATAGTGGGTCTGCTCTGTGATGACCTACCAACCAGTGTCGGTTGGTCACAGCCAGTGTGCTCTCTGCCGCCGGTGGATAAGCAGCTGCCAGCAGAAAGTCGTATACTCTTAGCTCACTTATTTGTTACATAGTTTCATTAATTTCTTTGCGTGTTTTTGGTACTTGGATTGTTTAATTCATAAATTTCGGGCGTATTATAGTATTTGAGAGTTGTAGCATCGCGTTTTAGTACCTGAATAATTGTAAAATTGCGTAGTCTCCTTCCGCCGCCGAGCAGTGTGTCAGCAGTGCGCAAGTAGCAGCATTACTGCATATACTAGACAACCTTGTATTTTAATAACCGTTTAAATTTTGTGTCGATTTGTTTGTGCTCTCTGTACATTAGTTCAGACGTTCTTTGCACAACAGTTTTTAGCATGGATAGGGACTGCAACTGCTGTGTTCGGATGCAGGCTGAGTTGGCATCCCTTCGCTCCCAGCTTCAGGAAGTGTTGGCATCGGTCACACAGCTTGAGGCTGTTGCCAATGGGCATCACTGTGGGGGTCCAGATGGGGCTTTATCGGGGACGGCCAGCTCGTCCCACGCATGCCCCGGTCGGGCTACGACTGTGGCTGCCCGGGATACTGCCCACATTGAGGCTGATCCCTCACCTGTGGTAGAGTGGGAGGTCGTCTCGAGGTGAGGCAGGGGGCGAAAGACATTCCGGAGGGCTGAACAGAAGGCCTCTCCAGTTTGTCTGACGAAACGGTTTCAGGCGCTGTCTCAGGCTGATACTGATCTTCGGCCGGACATGGCTGCTTGTCCTGTTCAAGAGGTTGCCGCTCAGTCTGCAAGATCTGGGCGGTCGCAGAGGGTGGGCTTACTGGTAGTTGGGAGCTCCAACGTCAGGCGCGTAATGGGGCCCCTTAGGGATATGGCAGCAAGAGAGGGGAAGAAAACCAATGTGCACTCCTTGTGCATACCAGGCAGATGTGGAAAGGGTTCATCCGGATGCCATGAAGGGTACAAGGTGCACCCATCTGCAGGTGGTTGCTCATGTCGGCAGCAATGATGTGTGTCGCTATGCATCGGAGGAAATCCTCTCTGGCTTCCGGCGGCTATCTGATTTGGTGAAGACTGCCAGTCACGCTAGTGGGATGAAAGCAGAGCTCACCATCTGCAGCATCGTCGACAGGACTGACTGTGGACCTCTGGTACAGAGCCGAGTGGAGGGTCTGAATCAGAGACTGAGACGGTTCTGCGACTGTGTGGGCTGCAGATTCCTCGACTTGCGCCATAGGGTGGTAGGGTTTCGGGCTCCGCTGGATAGGTCAGGAGTCCACTACACGCAGCAAGCGGCTACATGGGTAGCAGGAGTTGTGTGGCGTGGACTGGGCCGTTTTTTAGGTTAGATGGCCTCGGGCAAGTACAGAAAGGGCAACAGCCTCAAAGGGTGCGGTGCAAAGTCAGGAAATGCGGGGACCAAGCAGCAATCAGTATTGTAATTGTAAACTGTCGAAGCTGCAGTGGTAAAGTACCGGAACTTCGAGCGCTGATAGAAAGCACCGAAGCTGAAATCGTTATAGGTACAGAAAGCTGGCTGAAGCCAGAGATAAATTCTGCCGAAATTTTTACAAAGGCACAGGCGGTGTTTAGAAAGGATAGATTGCATGCGACCGGTGGTGGCGTGTTTGTCGCTGTTAGTAGTAGTTTATCCTGTAGTGAAGTAGAAGTGGATAGTTCCTGTGAATTATTATCGGTAGAGGTTACACTCAACAACCGAGCTAGGTTAATAATTGGCTCCTTTTACCAACCTCCCGGCTCAGCAGCATTAGTGGCAGAACAACTGAGAGAGAATTTGGAATACATTTCACATAAATTTTCTCAGCATGTTATAGTCTTAGGTGGAGACTTCAATTTACCACATATAGACTGGGACACTCAGATGTTTAGGAATGGTGGTAGGGACAGGGCATCAAGTGACATTATACTGAGTGCACTATCCGAAAATTACCTCGAGCAATTAAACATAGAACCGACTCGTGGAGATAACATCTAGGACCTACTGATAACAAACAGACCCGAACTTTTCGACTCTGTAAGTGCAGAACAGGGAATCAGTGATCATAAGGCCATTGCAGCATCTCTGAATATGGAAGTTAATAGGAATATAAAAAAGGGAGGAAGGTTTATCTGTTTAAAAAGAGTAATAGAAGACAGATTTCAGACTACCTAACAGATCAAAACAAAAATTTCTGTTCCGACACTGACAATGTTGAGTGTTTATGGAAAAAGTTCAAGGCAATCGTAAAATGCGTTTTAGACAGGTACGTGCCTAGTAAAACTGTGAGGGACGGGAAAAACCCACCGTGGTTCAACAGCAAAGTTAGGAAACTACTGCGAAAGCAAAGAGAGCTTCACTGCAAGTTTAAACGCAGCCAGAATTTCTCAGACAAACAGAAGCTAAACGATGTCAAAGTTACCGTGAGGAGGGCTATGCGTGAAGCGTTCAGTGAATTCGAAAGTAAAATTCTATGTACCGACTTGACAGAAAATCCTAGGAAGTTCTGGTCTTACGTTAAATCAGTAAGTGGCTCCAAACAGCATATCCAGACACTCCGGGATGATGATGGCATTGAAACAGAGGATGACACGCGTAAAGCTCAAATACTAAACACCTTTTTCCAAAGCTGTTTCACACACGATGACCGCACTGCAGTTCCTTCTCTAAATCTTCGCACAAACGAAAAAATGGCTGACATCGAAATAAGTGTCCAAGGAATAGGAAAGCAACTGGAATCACTCAACAGAGGAAAGTCCACTGGACCTGACGGGATACCAATTCGATTGTACACAGAGTACGCGAAAGAACTTGCCCACCTTCTAACAGCCGTGTACCGCAAGTCTCTAGAGGAGCGGAAGGTTCCAAATGATTGGAAAAGAGCACAGGTAGTCCCAGCATTCAAGAAGCGTCGTCGAGCAGATGCGCAAAACTATAGGCCTATATCTGTGACATCGATCTGTTGTAGAATTTTAGAACATGCTTTTCGCTCGAGTATCATGTCGTTTTTGGAAACCCAGAATCTACTCTGTAGGAATCAACATGGATTCTGGAAACAGCGATCATGTGAGAGCCAACTCGCTTTATTTGTTCATGAGACCCAGAAAATAATAGATACAGGCTCCCAGGTAGATGCTATTTTCCTTGACTTCCGGAAGGCGTTCGATACAGTTCCGCACTGTCGCCTGATAAACAAAGCTGTGTGGCTGGATTGAAGAATTTTTAGCAAACAGAAATGGCTCTGAGCACTATGGGACTTAACATCTGTGGTTATCAGTCCCCTAGAACTTAGAACTACTTAAAACTAACTAACCTAAGGACATCACACACATCCATGCCCGATGCAGGATTCGAACCTGCGACCGTAGCAGTCGTGCGGTTCCGGACTGAGCGCCTTAACCGAGAGACCACCGCGGCTGGCAGCAAACAAAACACAGCATCTTATCAATGGAGAGACGTCTACAGACGTTAAAGTAACCTCTGGTGTGCCACAGGGGAGTGTTATGGGACCATTACTTTTCACAATATATACACTCCAGGAAATGGAAAAAAGAACACATTGACACCGGTGTGTCAGACCCACCATACTTGCTCCGGACACTGCGAGAGGGCTGTACAAGCAATGATCACATGCACGGCACAGCGGACACACCAGGAACCGCGGTGTTGGCCGTCGAATGGCGCTAGCTGCGCAGCATTTGTGCACCGCCGCCGTCAGTGTCAGCCAGTTTGCCGTGGCATACGGAGCTCCATCGCAGTCTTTAACACTGGTAGCATGCCGCGACAGCGTGGACGTGAACTGTATGTGCAGTTGACGGACTTTGAGCGAGGGCGTATAGTGGGCATGCTGGAGGCCGGGTGGACGTACCGCCGAATTGCTCAACACGTGGGGCATGAGGTCTCCACAGTACATCGATGTTGTCGCCAGTGGTCGGCGGAAGGTGCACGTGCCCGTCAACCTGGGACCGGACCGCAGCGACGCACGGATGCACGCCAAGACCGTAGGATCCTACGCAGTGCCGTAGGGGACCTCACCGCCACTTCCCAGCAAATTAGGGACACTGTTGCTCCTGGGGTATCGGCGAGGACCATTCGTAACCGTCTCCATGAAGCTGGGCTACGGTCCCGCACACCGTTAGGCCGTCTTCCGCTCACGCCCCAACATCGTGCAGCCCGCCTCCAGTGGTGTCGCGACAGGCGTGAATGGAGGGACGAATGGAGACGTGTCGTCTTCAGCGATGAGAGTCGCTTCTGCCTTGGTGTCAATAATGGTCGTATGCGTGTTTGGCGCCGTGCAGGTGAGCGCCACAATCAGGACTGCATACGACCGAGGCACACAGGGCCAACACCCGGCATCATGGTGTGGGGAGCGATCTCCTACACTGGCCGTACACCACTGGTGATCGTCGAGGGGACACTGAATAGTGCACGGTACATCCAAATCGTCATCGAACCCATCGTTCTACCATTCCTAGACCGGTAAGGGAACTTGCTGTTCCAACAGGACAATGCACGTCCGCATGTATCCCGTGGCACCCAACGTGCTCTAGAAGGTGTAAGTCAACTACCCTGGCCAGCAAGATCTACGGATCTGTCCCCCATTGAGCATGTTTGGGACTGGATGAAGCGTCGTCTCACGCAGTCTGCACGTCCAGCACGAACGCTGGTCCAACTGAGGCGCCAGGTGGAAATGGCATGGCAAGCCGTTCCACAGGACTACATCCAGCATCTCTACGATCATCTCCATGGGAGAATAGCAGCCTGCATTGCTGCGAAAGGTGGATATACACTGTACTAGTGCCGACATTGTGCATGCTCTGTTGCCTGTGTCTATGTGCCTGTGGTTCTGTCAGTGTGATCATGTGATGTATCTGACCCCAGGAATGTGTCAATAAAGTTTCCCCTTCCTGGGACAATGAATTCACGGTGTTCTTATTTCAATTTCCAGGAGTGTATATATGACCTAGTAGATAGTGTCGGAAGTTCCATGCGGCTTTTCGCGGTTGATGCTGTAGTATACAGAGAAGTTGCAGCATTAGAAAATTATAGCAAAATGCAGGAAGATCTGCAGCGGATAGGCACTTGGTGCAGGGAGTGGCAACTGACCCTTAACATAGACAAATGTAATGTATTGCGACTACATAGAAAGAAGGATCCTTTATTGTGTGATTACATGATAGCGGAACAAACACTGGTAGCAGTTACTTCTGTAAAACATCTGGGAGTATGCGTGGAATGATCATACAAAATTAATTGTTGGTAAGGCGGGTACCAGGTTGAGATTCATTGGAAGAGTCCTTAGAAAATGTAGTCCATCAACAAAGGAGGTGGCTTACAAAACACTCGTTCGACCTATACTTCAGTATTGCTCATCAGTGTGGGATCCGTACCAGATCGGGTTGACGGAAGAGATAGAGAAGATCCTAAGAAGAGCGGCGCGTTTGGTCACAGGGTTATTTGATAACCGTGATAGCGTTACGGAGATGTTTAGCAAACTCAAGTGGCAGACTCAGTAAGAGAGGCGCCGTGCATCGCGGTGTAGCTTGCTCGCCAGGTTTCGAGAGGGTGCGTTTCTGGATGAGGTATTGAATGTATTGCTTCCCCCTACTTATACCTCCCGAGGAGATCACGAATGTAAAATTAGAGAAATTCGAGCGCGCACGGAGGCTTTCAGACAGTCGTTCTTCCCGCGAACCACACGCGACTGGAACAGAAAAGGGAAGTAATGACAGTGGCACCTAAAGTACCCTCCGCCACACACCGTTGGGTGGCTTGCGGAGTATAAATGTAGAAAAAAAAATATTCTTGAAAACTTCGACTGACTCTGCTGTGGGTTTGCTCTGTTGTGGCCCATTACCAGTCTGCATGTCAAGAGTCAGCACTGTCTTTCGTTGGAAGGACGACACTCCTTCTTCAAGACTGCATGGAAATCCACTACTTCCATGTGCATGTTGTTTTACTGCTCAGACTTTGAGAAAAACACTGCAATATTACTGTGATGAACGATAAGGACTGTCTTTATGGACTCTGAGAATATTTTATTTTTTGACCAACATTGTATCAATAAGTGTGTGCATTTGATTTCTTTGTTATTGTAATTGTGAAAAATATTTAACAAACATGTATTGGCCAGTGCCCAAAACAATCTGTAAATTTTTTTTGTGGGCAGCATGAGGGCTATGTAAGTAGGCTCTTTAGGTTCTTATATTGGTAACGCCACCGTCACGTAGCGCTCTGTATGAAAATCACTGGCTGTGCTGTGTGCAGTCTGTGGCTTGGTGGCATTGTTGGAATTTGCTATTGTAGTTTTGGGCAGTTAGCTGCGTTAGCTGCGTAGCGTTGTGCAGTTAGAGGTGAGCCGCCAGCAGTGGTGGATGTGGCTAGAGAGATGGCGGAGTTTTGAGAGCAGATGATCTGGACGTGTGTACATCAGAGACAGTAAATTTGTAAGACTGGATGTCATGAACTGCTATATATTACGACCTTTGAACACTATTGAGGTAAATACATTGTTTGTTCTCTATCATGCGATAGCGTTCTCGCTTCCCACGCCCGGGTTCCCGAGTTCGATTCCCGGCGGAGCCAGGGATTTTCTCTGCCTCGTGATGACTGGGTGTTGTGTGCCGTCCTTAGGTTAGTTAGGTTTAAGTAGTTCTAAGTTCTAGGGGACTGATGATCATAGATGTTAAGTCCCATAGTGCTCAGAGCCATTTGAACCATTTTGTCCTCTATCAAAATCTTTTATTTGCTAACTATGCCTATCAGTCGTTAGTGCCTTCAGTAGTTTGAATCTTTTATTTAGCTGGCAGTAGTGGCGCTTGCTGTATTGCAGTAGTTCGATTAACGAAGATTTTTGTGAGGTAAGTGATTTGTGAAAGGTATGGTTTAATGTTAGTCAGGGCCATTCTTTTGTAGGGATTATTGAAAGTCAGATTGCGTTGCGCTGAAAATATTGTGTGTCAGTTTAGTTTTGATCAGAATAGGTAAAGAGCGAAATGTCTGAGTACGTTCAGTTCTGCTCAGCTGTTTGAAAATTAAATATTGTAAGAGGTTTATCAGCACAGTAATTCAATAATTTTTCTAAGGGGACGTTTCACAGTTCATAAGTGGGATGGTGCAGCAACAAGGACTTATGATATAAAGAAACAAACAGTCTTGTTTGCAGTGTTAATTTTTTTATTTATATATGACGCATTTCACCTTTATTTAGGCTTTTTCAGACTGGCTGATATTTGGTACCGATGGCAGATATATCCCAGCAGGTAAAAGCTCCTTTTCAGAGGTTAACACTGTGCAGTGTCCTTATTACGTGATGTGGCACAGTCAAACGAAAAAGAAAAACGGGATCAGGACTACAGTAAAGCTTTTCATCATAAACTTGCGGTAGGTGTTGTGCGTATTCTGGTGCTTTGCATCATAAACATGCCGAGGCTCTAGTGCATATTCTGCGGCAACCGGAGGTGTCTAAATAAAGAGTGAAACGCACATTGGGAAATAATAAAAAAAATTAACATTTTAACGAAGACTGCTTGTTTCTTCACATGATGACAACCTAAGGAGCCCTGCTATGAAAAGAAATGGAACGCCACACCACAACTCATGGTTTTCGGGCCGTATGGCGGGCAACAATCAGGTTGGAATTGCACCGCTGTCCGCGGCCTCTCCAGACACATCCTCGGCCTGAAGTCTCAGTGACTGAAGTAGAAATGCATGCAGTAATAAGTAGAGCACCGAAATGAACCCCGATGATCATGATGTCATTATGGCATCAATGTCGATTAGTTACACATCAGCAACGTAGCAGGTTGCTGATCTGGGTTTGTGTCTGATTTTACAGTTCTTCATTTATTCTTTCTAGGATGAGTAGGATGTGTGCTTGCTGTGTGTCGTCAAAGGTGGAGCTGGCCGCTTTTTTCGTACATTTGAATGCACTTTTGTCTTAGTGTTGGCCGGCCGTTGTGGCCGACCGGTTCTAGGCGCTACAGTCTGGATCCGCGCGACCGCTACAGTCGCAGTTTCGAATCCTGCCTCGGACATGGATGTGTGTGATGTCCTTAGGTTAGTTAGTTTTAAGTAGTTCTAAGTTCTAGGGGACTGATGACCTCAGATGTTAAGTCCCATAGTTCTCAGAGCCATTTGAACCTTAGGGTTGCTGCCTGTGTAGCGATGGTGGAGAATCTGGCGCGTCGAAGGGGCACCTCATGTGCCGCTTGTTTCGCCTATAGGCTTGCTGCCGAAACACCTCCTAGTGTACCCAACGCTATGGATCGACCCTCACATTAGGGTGAATGGAGGGTGGTGCACGTTCGCCTCGCTCGAGATGGAAGGCCAGTATGGAGGTTGGCTGGCTGGTCTGTGAGTGAACAGATGGCCATTCCGTCAGCGGGATACGATCAGCACAAGTGAGCAGAAAACTGTTTGTTATCGGGAGCTCCCACGTTATGCGCGTTATGAAGCCTCGTAGGAAGATAGCGTTCAGGGCTAGAAAGAAAGTCACTGTGCACCTGATATGGCTGCCATGATGTGTCATCCGAGATGTTAAGGCGGCCATGCCTGCGGCTGTCGAGCATGTAGGGTGTAATAGTCCGCAAGTTGTGGCTCACGTCAGCACCAACGACGACTGTCACATGGGTTCTGAGACCATTCTCAGTTAACGAGCGGCAGGCGGATGTGAAGGATGCTGACCTCGCGTGCGAGTTCCAAGCAGAGATCAACATTTGCAGTATTGTTCGCAGAGTTGAATGGGGTCCTTTGCTTTGGAGCCGAGTGGAGTGTCTCAGCCAAAGGCTTCGTCGACTCTGTGACTGTCTTGGCTGCAGATATCTAGCTCTGTGTTATCGGTTGGGGAATTGCAGGACTTTCCTTGGTCGGTCAGGGGTGCACTACGCAAAGGAAGCAGCATAGTCGGATATCAGAGTACTTGTCCAGTGCACATACAGTTTTTTAGGTTAGGTTGTAGTTTGAGGTACCCATACTCTGACGAGCACCTGCCAGTAAAAGTACAGACAGCGAAATCAGACCTCGTTCCGAGTAAAGGAACTTCGACTGTCAAAATTTTATCAGTATATTGTCGACGTATTCGGAACAAAGGTTTAGAATTTACTTCCCTCCAGGAAAATTCTTATTCTCAAATTATTCCTGGGACCGAGAGCTGACAGAATCCGAAGTAGGAAGCTCTGAGATATTTGGCGTGGCGTGGGATGTCCATTGGAGAGAAAGATTACGCTCCACAGGAGGAGGTGTTTTCACTGCAGCTGACAGAAATATTGTGTGAGAGAGAATGTATCTGATCGTCTATAACAGGTGTAGGTGAAATGAAGATAAATGATGGAAGTTTTCAAACGGCCACCAGATTCCGCTGTGACAGTTCTACAGTCATTCAGAGACAGTCTATGGGTCAATGACGAGTAAATACCTACATCATGCATTACTAGTTGGAGGTGAATGTAACACACCAAGTATAGACTGGGACGTCTACGGATTCATTGAAGGGGTTACAGAGAGAGTCTTGCGAAATACTTTTGAACATGTTTTGGGAAAACTGTCTTGAGCAGCTACTTCAGCAGGCCACACTCAATGGGAATAACTTAGACATTGTAGTTATTAACAGGCCGGACCTTATGGATGGCATTAGTACAGTGACGTGGTTAGTGATAATGAAGTCATAATAACAGCTCTGATTACGGAAGTAAAGACTAGGTCTGATACAAATAACAGGTAAGCAGTTGTTGGCATCTCACTTAAACAATAAATTCACATCACTTGGTTGCAGTATGACTGACATAGAGAAATTATGGGAAAAGATAAAACAGATGATAAATCGTACTCTGGTCAGGTGTGGGCCTAGTAAGTGCATTATGGATGTAAAAGACCCACTGTGGTCCAACATTGAAATTCGGAAAACTTCTTAATAGAATCGAGTATGTTTTTCTCGACGGCCAGTGCTCGTCAGAGACAAGGGTATCGTCAAAGTGTATTGTCTGTAACACCCCAGGGAAAGGCAATAGGACTGCTATTATTTTCTATGGGCATAAATGATCTTGCGGACAGAGTGGACAAAAATCCGCAATTTTTTGCTGATAATGCTGTAGTATACGGGAAGATGTTGAAGTTGAGTGATTGTAACAGCATACAAGATGATTCAGGCAAACCTTCTCGTTGGTGTGATTAATGACAGCCAGCACTAATTGACAAAAATGTGAGTTAATCCAGAAGAATCTTTCTTTCATTCGCTTACGCCATAGCCCCTCAGTGATCGCAGGGTCGGTGTGGTTACAACGGATTTGGTAATGTTAGTTGTACGGATGGCCGGATGCCCTTTCTGCCGCCACCACGTATCCCCCAGTACGGAATCAGTGTACCCCAACTGTCTGCGTCTAGTGTACATCGTGAAATAGTGCGGACGTGTTCCAAATGTCTGCGACGTGTGTGACGGAGGCGGAACGTGGGGACCAGTCCGTGATTGTGCGGACAAGTTACTATAACCCAGCGTTCCTGTACTTGTTTATTGTAATTTGGTTAATGAAGTGTTTCTGTGTGTGTGTATATTGACCTACATACGTATACACAAGACTATACGCTAGTGTGATTATGTTTTAGGTGTTGGCATTCATGACTATATGTTCCTTGTCTTCGGTACTTGATCAGTCTATCAGAGTGAGTTGTGTGTCTACGTGGATCGCCATGGCACGAGTGAGCTTAGCTAACATTTGCACTTTCAGTGTGGTTGCAGTGCGTCCTGACTTCGGTTGTGTTTTCCACTTGAAGTACAGTTTTTCAAATTAGATGTCAATTATGTTGACAGTTCTTTTATATTACCAACTTGATGGATAGATGAAGTATTATTTCGTGGACTCAAAGGTACTCATGAGCTTACAGCTATTCTCTATTATATATGCTCCACATGTGAGAATGTACTAGGTAATTTCCATACTTGTTTACTTTGAGTGTTTTATTTGTTTCTATGTTTTGAATGTTTTAGTTGGCGCGTATGGACAGTTAAATGCTCTCGGAAAAATATAAAATTGTATATCTGACTAGGTTACGGAAGCTAGCAGTTTATTATAAATTGGGTGGTTTAACGTCGGTTTTGTAAATTGTTTTAGAGACTGTGGAGGAAGTCAGTCTAATACGGAGTGTTCCAAAAGTCTCTCCGCAGTGCCATTTGATCGTTAGCGGCGCATGCAGTATGCCGCAGTGAATATACCAAAATGAAATTCAGTGAAATACATGTTATTAATTTATTGAATATTCATTTTTACTTACAAATTTTCACATTAAATGTAGAAAATGCCCCCTCTGTTGTTGAATACAAAATTAAATTCGTCTAATCATGTTTCAAATCGTTCAAATGGCTCTGAGCACTATGGGACGTAACATCTGAGGTCATTAGTCCCCTAGGACTTAGAACTATTTGAACCTAACTAACCTAAGGACATCACACACATCCATGCCCGAGGCAGGACTCGAATCTGCGACCGTAGCAGTCGCGCGGTTCCAGACTGCAGAACTTAGAACCGCTCGGCCACCGCGGCCGGCAATCATGTTTCCAGACACAAACTGTAACATTTTCTTCTGTAACAGAAGTAGTGAAAGTGCATATTGCAATTTTCAATTCATCAATGGGGTTAGGACGGTTTTTATAGACAGTTGCTTTCGCTGCACCCCAGAAGATGAAGTTAGGCGGTGTTAGGTGATCGAGGAGGACAAAGTCCCTGTGAAATTATGGGATCACCAAAAACATCAGCAATCTGTGACATTGAAACGCGAGCTGTATGCGCGGTTGCACCATCTTGTTGAAAATAACCGTTCAGTATTTCACTTAACACAAGTTCTCCTATGAATGGGTACAGAATATCACTCCAGTTTCGATATGCGTTTATTGTATCGCTGAAAAATATGGGACCCACAATCCGACGGCTGGAAACTGCTATCCAAACTCCTATTTTCACGGAATGAAATGGTTCCTCATGAATACACAATGGATTTGCAGTACTCCACAAACGAGAATTTCGCGAGTTCATGTACACGGATAAATGAAACCACGCCAAATCAGTGAAAAACGTTTCATTAAGAATATCCCTTCATTTTGTTCAACGAAGTTTTTGAATCATTGACAATAATGCAGTCTCTTACCATGATCAGTATTTTTCAGTTCTTGCACGACTGTCACTTTGTAATAGAAAAGTTCTAGTTTATTCCGCACACTAACATCGATTTCCTGGGCGAGTTTTCTTGCTGACTTCTTCGGAGCCATAGACATTTTATTGGAAATATCGAGTAGTTTGTCCTCAGACAAAACTCTAGGACGACCACTTCTCGGAGCATCTGTCACTGAACCCGTACTCCGAAATTTGTTAATCAAATCTCGCGCAGTATCGCGATGTGGGAGTGTTGTCTCAGTGAAAACCGAATTAAATGTTTGACGAACTGAAACTGTGTATTCACCGCCAACTTTGAACACTTGTTCGACTAAAACACAAGTTCTTCAATCATTAGCATTTTAACAAAGACAAAAACGAAACAAACGAACAAAGGAAACAAACGTTCACGTCAGCACTTAACGACACACACCAACAATACTACTGACGCTGTCTGAGGTAAACTAAACAGAGGAATGTTAGGAGAGTCCATTTGAAGGGGAGTAACCCAGGCAGGCGAACAATCATACGGTACGCGCGGCTAAGAATCAAACGGCACTGCGGAGAGACTTTTTGAACACTCCGTACTTACGAACTTTTCTTAAGCCTGTCGTCATAAACTTATGTAAATTTTGTTTTCTGCAAAAGAGTAATACATGCCTCGAGTCAAAGAAATATTCATTTTAGGACAAATGGGTTTTTACTGGTAGTTTGCACTTCCAGCTCCCACAAAGAAAAAGACAATAACACGTAGGTGCTTCAGAGAGCACCATAAAATTTTTTCAGCTGACCTGATATTTATTCCGTTCAAGATAAGTGTGAGAGTAACGCTCACGTCTATAATTGTAGCATATGACTAAAAGTTGTTGCTAACCAGTGGTACCTCTTCCCCCTTCGATCACATCCTCCCATCAGCCGTTTTCGTCGCTAAGGATAGAGGTTTTGCTTTTCGATTTTTCCATGAGATACAATCTCTTCAATAGTTACCTCGTTGAAGGCATCACACTGGTACTCATCAGAAATTACTTAGAAATGCTGTACATCTGCGTCTACATGTTTATCAGTATTTTAAAATTCACAAGTAAGTGCATAGTAGAGGGTTCATCTTCAGGCTATATCCCGCTCTTAAGCAGCGCGCGGGAAAAACTAACACTACAGTCTTTCGGTGCGAACTCTGACGTCTCTTATGTTATAACAATGATCATTTCTCCCTGTGTAGGTGGGTGCCAACAAAACATTTTTGCGTTCACGGAAGAAAGTTTGTGAATGAAATTCCGTGAAAAGATTCTGCCGCAACGAAAATCGCCTCGGTCAAGTGATTGCCTCCCAATTCGCATATGCTATACATGACACTCTCACCCCTTTTTCGCGACAGTATGTAACGAGCTGTCCTTCTTTGAACTTTGTCGGTGACTCCGTCAATCCTACCTGATGCGGATCCCACACTGCTCAGCAGTGCGCCAGAAGAGAAAAGACAAGCATAGTGTAGGCAGTCTCTGTAGTAAACATGCTGCAGATTTTAAGTGTTTTGTCAGTAAATCGCAGATTTTGGTTAGGTTTCCCCACAACATTATCTCTGTAATTGTTCAAATTTAAGCTATTCGTTATTTTAATCCTTAAGTATTTAGCTGAATTCTCAGCCTTTAGATGCGTGTGATTTATCATTTAACCGAAATGTAGCGGAATTCGTTTAGTATTCATGTGGAAGACTTCCAATTTCTTAATTATTTACAGTCAATTACCACTTTTCGCACCATACAGACATATTGCCGAAATCATATTGCAATTGGTTTTGATCAACTGATGACTTTACGAAACGGTAAACGACTAAATTATCTGCGATAAATCAAAGAGGGTTGCTCAGATTGTCCCCTAAATCGTTTACGTAGATTAGGAGCAGCATAGGGCCTTCCTAGTAGAAAACCACATAGCATTTGTGTTTGGTTCGATGACTTACCGTTAATTACTATGAACTGTGACCTTTCTGAGAGGAAATCACGAATGCTGTCGCACATCTGAGATGCTCCGTAGGCACGCAATTAGATTAGAAGCCGCTTGTGACGAACAGCATCAAAAGTCTTTTAGAGATATGAAATTAATTGGAGATCCGCTGTCGATAACATTCATAACTTCATGTGAATTTAGAACTTGCTGTGTTTAAGAAGAACGCTATTTTCTGATCTGCGTTGTCCATTTGTTGATTAGTTTATATTTACTGTTTCTATCCTTTCAACGGCGTTACCTGTTAATCAGCTTAAAAAAAATAAAGGTTGCTTGTTCTGTAAGTAGTATTACTTGATTTATTAATTTGGTGCCAGGACGTGTTTAACTAAATATCTCAGTTGTAATATCCCATTAGCGCCGTATATTTGTTAATCAATCTTTGCTTATTACTACTCAAAGGTGTGAGTTCGAAGCCTAATTGTACGTTCTTGACTATTGTTGGTGGTTCTTTTTGAGCAAAGAAACTAAAGTAAAGCTTCGCTAATACCATTGTGACACGGTTTTCAGTCTCGTACTTGTAGCTATCCGTTGTCGGTGAATTAAAATTATTTTTCTTATCTTCAGTCGGCCTTGTCTATATTCCAATCTGGCATTCTGTGTATGTTAAGTACAATTTTGAGGCGTCCCATATGTTGTATACTTATAACTGACTGTCAACCCAAATTACTGTTTTTAATTATTTATTCATTTGCCAGAAGGCCTCGATTGTTTCTTAAAATTCTGAAATTCTGTTTTATTTTAATATTACCCTGAGGCATTCAGGTTTTTATAAGCTTATATTTACCTGTCGTGGTGAAAGAACAATAGCCAACTCTCTTCCTAAATTATTTTCTCGGTGGAGAATAGTAATACAGGGTATTTGTAAATGAATATCGGGATTTTAACGCTTTATAATATTTATTACATTAAACTTACAGTTATAAATGAAATGTCAATTGAAAGAGCAACTCAAACAGTTTTACAAAGAATCTTATAAATGTTCAATGTGGGCACCATTTGTCACACGGCACACATCATGTCTATAGCAGAGCATTGAGTGGGCAGCAAGGGGCCCAATGACAGAGCTTGCTTTGCGTGGCCTCCACGTTCACCAGACCTAACGCCATGCGATATTTTCCTTTGGGGCTTCGTCAAGGATCGTGTGTACGTGCCTCCACTACCAGCAGACCTTCCTGAACTAAGAAACCGGATTGAAGCAGCTGTTGCTACACTCACTGAAGACACACTCATCAACGTTTGGGAAGAACTCAGCTATAGACTTGATGTGTGCCGTGTGACAAATGGTACTCACATTGGAAATTTATAAGATTCTTGGTAAAAATGTTTGAGTTGCTCTTTCATTTGACATATTATTTATAACTGTAAGTTTAATAAATATTATAAAGCGTTAAAACCCCGATATTCATTTATAAACACCCTGTATTTATTTATTTTGCCTTGAAAGGTGCTTTCTAAAATCCGTAAAAGCTTCCACATGAAGTGTTCATTGTTTGTTTATTTCGTGACTCTTAATATTAATAAATCGTTGTTAAAATATTATATGTTTTTATTGGCCCAGCACCTTACCAGTTAGCTTCATACAAGCTCCCTGCCACTTCAAATTACTCGCCAGTTTTTGTATTTCTTGCCGTTTTGTATATAGGGAAACCAGTCACGACGTCAAAGGGGAGGAGAAGATGAAAACTGGCGATGTTGTATGATGTCATCGATGATGTAATTGGGGCAGGGGTGGGTGAAAATCTGGCAACAATGTAGCCTAGACTCCTATGCGCACGGCTACGCTGCTGACACCAGCTATACCATTCAAAATAACTTCTTCAGAAACCCCTTCCTCCAGCCTTTCGTGGGTACGTTTGTATATCAGTTACAGGGCATATACATTTGCAAGGGTAAAAAAGCAGTTAGTATAAGTTACTACTACATTAGGGAGTTATAGTTCTGCCAAGGATTTTGAAGTGACGAGGACACTCTCACACTGTGAAGTTAGTAAATATATTAAAATAGATATGCAGCGTAAATTACAATATTGAAGGCTCAATATAACTTCAACGAACATCTGAGAATTGATATGGGAGCTAGAAATCTTAAAGAAAAATCATGAAAGTATATCTGACGTCCTGTGAGATCTAAATACTACGTGTTAAGAAGGGTACACACTGGTGTACATGATATGCATTGTATTTGATAATCGGTTATCATTACTCGCTTTTATTTGACTGTAAATGTACGGCAGTTACTGGAAGAGCTTAACAGAAAGTCTGTTGTAGAACTTTGGAACATGTTTTATGGTAGCGTATTACGACACATATTGACACCGCAAATCTGCTCTGCAAGGATCAACATCGGTTCCGAAAATAACGAGTGTGTGAAACGCACCACGTTTTGCTCGTTCACAAGCCCCGGAAAACTATAAATGCTGGCGCCCAGGTTGATGCCGTATTCTTTGACTTCCGGAAGGCTTTCGGTACAGTTCCGCACTGGAGCCTAATGAACAAAATCCGAGCGTGCGAAATATCAGACCAAACTAAGTGATTAGAATGAAGAGTTTCTAACAACCTGAACATAGAATGTCATTCTAAACGGAGAGAAGCCTCCAGACAAAAAAATGGCTCTGAGCACTATGGGACTCGACATCTTAGGTCATAAGTCCCCTAGAACTTAGAACTACTTAAATCTAACTAACCTAAGTACATCACACACACCCATGCCCGAGGCAGGATTCGAACCTGCGACCGTAGCAGTCCCGCGGTTCCGGACTGCAGCGCCAGAACCGCTAGATCACCGCGGCCGGCGTCTCCAGACAAAAAAGTAGCTTCGGGCGGAGCTCAAAGGAGCGCTATAGCCAATTATCTTTCTCAGTCTATATAAATGACTTATTAGATAACTGTGAAAACTGCATGAGGCTTTTAGCAAATGATTCTGTTGTAGCAACGCTAGAAAATTACACCAAAATGCTGGAAGACATTCAGAGGATCAAAGTTTGGTGCAGGGAGCGAAATTCACCCTCAATATAAACAAATGTATTGCTTATCCTTAGACATTATTCTATAATAGCACGAGTGACACATCCTTAAAATACACTCAAGAGCCAAATAAATTGGTACACCTGCCTAATATCGTGTAGGGCCCCCGCGAACACGCAGAAATACCACAACATGACGTTCCATGGACTCGACTAATTCTGAAGTAGTGCTGGACGGATCTGATACCATGAATCCTGCAGGGCTGCCCATAAATCCGCAAGAGTACGAGTGGGTGGAGATCTCTTCTGAACAGCACATTGCAAGGCATCCCAGATATCCTCAATAATGCTCATGTCTGGGGAGTTTGGTGGCTAGCGAAAGTGTTTGAACACAGAAGACTGTTCCTGGAGCCACTCTGTAGCAATGCTGGACATTTAGGGTGTCGTATTGTCCTGCTGGAATGGCCCAAGTCCGTTCGAATGCACAACGGTTATGAATGGATGCAGGTAATCAGACAGAATGCTTACGTAAGTGTCAGCTGTCAACGGAATGCTTACGTAAGTGTCACCTGTCACAGCCGTATCTAGACATATCAGGACTCACATATCACTCTAACTGCACACGCCCCACACATTTAAAGAGCCTCCACCAGCTTGAACAGTACCCTGCTGACATGCTAGGTCCATGGATTCATGAGGTTTTCTCCATACCTGTACACGTCTAAACGCTCGATACAATTAGGAAGATGCTTCAAGTCATCAACAGTCCAAGGCCGGAGATGACGGGCCCAGGTGAGGCGTAAAGCTTTGTGTCGTGCAGTCATCAAGGGCGCACGACTGGGCCTTCGGCTCCGAAAGCCCATGTCGACGATGTTTTTTTGAATGGTTCCACGCTGACACTTGTTGATGAACCAGCATTGAAATCTGCTGCTGTGTGTGGAAGGGATGCACTTCCGTCGCGTTGAATGATTCTTTTCAGTCGTCGTTGGCCCGTTCTTACAGGATCTTTTTCCGGTCGCAGCGATGTCGGAGATCTGATGTTTTACCGGATTGCTGATATTCAGGCTACACTCGTGAAATGGCCGTTCGGGAAAATCCCCACTTCATCACTCGTGCGCCGACTATAGTATCTTCAGACTTACTTAATTCTTGATAACATGCCATTGTAGCAACAGTAGCCGATCTAACAGCTGCGTCAGACCCTTGTTGTCGTATATAGGTGTTGCCGCCCGCAGCGCCGTATTCTGTCCGTTTACACATCTCTGTATTTGAATACGCATGCCTGTACCAGTTTCTTTGGCAACTTCAGTGTATATAGGAATATGCGTACAGAGTGATTTAAAGTGGGAAGATCACATTAAATTAATCCCGCTTACGCACATGCCAAGCTGAGTTTGATTGAAATAATCATCAAGAAATGAAGTCCGTCAACAAAGGAGGTAGCTTACAAGACAGTCGTTCGATCAGTACCTGATTATTGCTCTGCAATCTCGCATCCAAACCGCATGGGACTGATAGAGGAAATGAAGATCCAAAGAAGAGCAGCACGTTTTGTTACAGGTTATTTACTAAGTACGAACCGGTACAGGACGTACTCTGGCAACCCCTTTGGCAGACGCTTTTAGACAGGCGTTCTGTGAAACTGTGTGGTTTACCGTTAATGTTCCGGGAGCGTCCGTTCCAAAAAGAGTCAACGAATATATTGCTCCCATGTGTAGCTTGCGAAAAGACCGTGAAGATAAAATTATAGAGATCCAAGAGCACACAAACGTTTACCAGCGCAATCATTCTTTCCGCGAACCTTTAACAACTGGAACAGAAAAATGGAGCAGTGGATCTGGTACTGAAAATTTCCTTCGCCGCACATCTTAAGGTGGATTGCGAATATGTATAGTTCCTAAGACAGCGCATCAAACGAATTGGATCTCCTACTGGACAAATGAACATTGTAGCTGAAAGAAGTCGATGTGTAAACAATCTGATTCTGCAGAGCCAATTGATTTATTCATGTTTGCAGACAATTCAACAGATTTAAGCCAAATTTCTCCACATCTGAGTTTGCTTGATCCTAGATAAGGAAAAATCTATTTCATTCAACTCAGTATATTTTCTGACAGATCAATGTGTCAGTTATTATATGCACGAATTGTTGAGCCCTGAAAATGTAGATGCAACTGAGAACTGTAACACAACTGATAACTCAAATGTAACTGAATTCTACATTATAGGAAGCATCTGCTGGTTTCATATGTTGGTACAATCTGTATAACGTGTAAACCTATTTGACTACATCGGAAAGAAAAGACGATGCGCCACTGACTGCAGATCGTATTATTTCATTATTTGAAGAAAGGTGATATGATTATAGCTCAAAGTAATTGACTGCATATGGTCGCCGGATCCACTGATTGTTGGCTCACCTCGTGAGGCTGAAAATTACATACGATCAAAAAATTATCTGCGCATTTTTTAATGTAGTGTATTTCGAGCAGTAAGTACAGTTGACTAGGGTCACATGCATAGAACCACCTACCAGTACTGTAGTAGTAGTAGCTTTATTCGTCTGTAGATCTCTTTTTACAAAGATATAGGACATATCAAAGTATTTACAAGTTTAGATCAATTTCAAATAAGCTAATTCATATAGACATAGATTTACTGACTACTAGTTAGAGATAATGACTAGATTTACTCCTGGTATACAATACTTTTTCTGCAAATAACTTCTTAAATAATGTAATGCCACACTGTTCATTCGTAACTCACTACCAGTCACTGTACACATTATACACATATTTTTCATAACACTTCACTCACTATACACACAAACACACACACACACACACACACACACACACACACACACACACACACCACACACCCGTGATCTCTGGGCCATTTTCTGTTCCACAACATTCCATTTGCTATCCTGAAAAACTGAGTCAGCATCCCTCTATAATGAGTGAGATGTTGAGCTCAGAAAGAGGAAGAGGTGTTAGTGCTGTGCTATGCATACCTTGTGGATACGTATTTATAGGAAAGGAAAATAGAAGGAAAAAAACGTAGTGTGAAGGTGTTATGTGGAATGTTGTATGTTTTATAATCATTGCGTATTATTGTTTATTTGTATAACCTTTCTTTAACCAAACCCCTACTCTGTTTTATGTAAGTATCTTTCAATGTATAAAATGTATTGCATAACAGGTACTTTTTAGCTGCCATTTTAAATATGTGTATTTTTGCAATTTCTTTGATCTCTTTTCGTAACTTATTGTACTGTTTTATTCCTTGGTAGAAAACGCTGTTTTGAGTTTTATGTTGTTTTTTTTTTTTTTTTTTTTTTTTGGTAAATGTAAGTAGAGGCTAGCTCTTGTGCCATGGTCATGGACAGAGCTGTATGTGCAGTAATTACAAATGCAATTTTTAATGTTTACAACTGACGGGTAATTGTTGTGCAATTGAAATCTCCAGTGTTTGGAACAGATCTTTACAACGACCTCGACTACTGTTTTTGGTTATTATTCTTATGGCTCTTTTCTGAAGTTTTAAAACTGTGTTCATATATTGTGCATTTGTTCTCTAAAACAGATGGCCTGTTTACGAAGGCCTGAAACAGTTTTAAAGTGACGAGGACGGAAATAAATCTCGGAAAAATTGCTCATATCCGGACAAGATGCATTTTAGCACACCTGCGTTAATTAGTTGACATGTTATAAACAGCACTGACTTATGAGGTAGATTCGCTAAGTAACAATCTCTTTAACCCACAGGTAGTCCACTAGCAGCATGGATATAAAGAGTTAACAGCCTACGTAATTTGTCAAACATTAGTTCAAAGGGCAAGTCAGTAGCTGTATCTATTATTCATACACGTGGACTTCAGTTTCACAAAGCAGGTCAACTATCAAGTAATGCTTTTCACAACACTTGAAGATCATTCAACGCCCGCAAGCCACTAAAACACTCAACTTACTTACACGTCAGAGAGGCTGCGAAAGTATTAAAAGAACTGACGATGAAAGATTGGACATCCTAGACCTCGTTAGTTTGGCCGAAAATGTTCACAAATCACTCAATTTCTCTCAGGTGATTTATCAATAAATTTAGTTACTTTACTACGCGTGGAGAATACATTGAAGGCAGAGTGACTTCTAGTAAGTTAATGCGGAAGCTTGTAATAGGGTGCGTGTCAATACAGATCTGAGTTCCTACCCTCCCACTCCCCTTCCCCCCCCCCCCCCCCCGGCCCATCTCAGGCTTTCAACGGCCGAGTGGTGTATGCTGCAGCAACAAAAATCTGTTATCGTCACCCTGCCGTCCGACGTCCCGAAGATAATCGAACGCATTTCATCAACTAAATAATGCACGTATGCATATACGGAAATTTCTTCGCGTGTATATCTTTGTTTTTTTGGGTAGATATAAAGTTTAATCTCTGTCTTATCGTATGTTATTGCTTAGTTGGACGTCTCACAAGTAAAACGTGAGTTATATGTATTCTTCTGTTAACTGAATGATAATCAATTGAAAGACTGTGTCAGAAGATTGAATCAGAATTAGATTTCATAAATATTAATGAGAGAAATAATCAACTAATGTTAAATGTGGCAGTCTTTAAAAACGGAATCGTTTCGTTTCGTGTGATAATTTTGAGTTTCATTCGCGATTCCAGTTTATTCACTACCGTTGTAAAAATTGGAACTGAAGAATTAATAGCCGAAGTCCGATTATTACACTACATAAGATTTTCAGGTAGACAGTACTGTTCAATAATCACGCGGTCGCACAATTATTAAGCGAATCGATTCGATAAAGATTATGAGCTTAGCTGATATTTTGTTAGTCTGTAAAAGCTGAATGAAATCCCTATTGATATTTAAAGTATTTCATTTAAAGGAGGAATATCAGCCATAGTCATTACATTTTGGTTTTTAGTGGGGACAAAGATTAATGTTATTTGGTTTCTCTACTGTGGTCTTGCCATTCCGTCATCACTGTTAATGAAGTAGTAGTAGTAGCAGCAGTAGAGATCACTGGCATCGCAGTCAGGACATAGACACAGTTGTTACGAGAAAAGCTAATGCAGTAGGAATGTACCCATTCAGTTTCACAGAAGACAGAGTAACAAAATTTTTTGCTAATTTTGAAGGTGTAAATAAAGTCTCGGTCGAAATGGCAAATTCGTAGGCATCGTTAGGAAGCAGCCTACAATGACGGTAAAAAGTTAAAGGGTCACAGGTGAAGTAATCTGGAAAAAGGGCTTTCATACAGCAGTGGATGCAAAGTGATGATGAGCGTGACGATGGTGATAACAATGCTGCTCACACGAAATAAGTTTACAGTTCATGTTGTTAAAAAACTTATCAGTTTGTTTAAAGTGGAAAGAGTTGAAGCGTGACATTAATACGACTAACAGATAATGCAATGATACGCTTTGGAAGCCCTGCCGGATAATGAGTGGAAGCAGTCTTCTACGAATAATGACAAAGACGTTCCCTTCTTTCAGCTTTCTCTAAATGAGGCTTAAGTTAATAGCTTCGTCGTTCCTGTGGCTCCGACAGCGGAAATAAATGGAGAAACTGTCTCTCGCCCCATGCGACATAGAAATGGGCATTTCCGTGGAAACGTCGGGTTAGACTGCGGATTTCAACAGAAGCAGCTCTTACGATGTGGCGACCACAGCGCGCCTGCTGAATCGGTTCCCGTAAACGACGTTCCCCTAATGACCCTGCAGCAAGGTCAAAGGCCGCCTGTATGACTGAACCCGTTTCATTCAAAGACACCCCGGACAAATAATTTACCCCTTTTCGCGATGGCGTAAAGAATTTCCCTCTCCCGCTGGTAGCTGTGTCCCCCTCATTAACGCAGATGTTTCACGCTATTTAATACTGTGCGGTGTAGAAGAAAGGCCTCTGGCTCTCAACAAACGAAGCGGCAGGCGCCAGAACCAGGGGGAGCTAGCTGTGTTAATTGAGTCTTCTGCGGGTTTACCCAACTCGTCTGACAACCGGCTGTGGTGTTTGTCGCAAACTCCTTGTGAATCGAGGCACCCATCTCCCATCGTCAAGCAAAAAGGAATGCAACAACTTTACAAGCAGAACCTGCAACTAAATTTGAGACTTCCAATACATTTTAGGCGTTAAGAATAAATTATATAGAAAAATGAGAGTACTATCTCAAAACCCGTTCATAAACAAATTTAATGATTGAGCGCTCGTGTGTGTGTTTGTATACTGACTCAAATGGCAGTACAACCCACCGGCGTGAAACAACTGAGAGCTTCTAAAGCGGTCAGTACACGGGACGAATTAGCTATCGTTGAAGAGGTGACTGTCTACGAGTTTTGAGACAACACTTCCTGCTATAACACCTTCAGGAGCTACTTCCTCATGCCTAACAGAAAATAAGTTCAGCGATATTTCGGTGACGTTCCACGTAAAGTAGAACCAATGGGAAGCAAGGACGCTCCATACGCCACAAGTAATAAAATTGAAGCCGACAGAAAAAAAGACGCCATTTCTACTTCAAAAGAAAACCCTATTCTCTGAGTTCGATACATTACACCTCATGAATGTATGGTGTTTCTAAGCATGAGCGCTTTGAATGTCTCGAGAATGAATCGTTATCGGTACTATTTGTTGTACTAAAACGAGGGAAACCTCATGCTGGTGGTTGGAGAATTTTCGTATTTAGTTACCATCGCGCTATAACAGCGTCTTATGAGAGCAAGCCGTTTCAAGCCGACGGCATCTTGAAGATTCACGATAAACGTGTCTTTCTCGTAAGGCTGCGTTATAACTGAATGTAAACGAATAACATCTTGGTAATGAAAGCCTCCAGAATACTTGAATATAAAATACAAACTCTTTTATAGCGAAGCTACAGCCTTACGTTAAGGCGGAACATAGGTTACGTCGGTATGAGATTCGATTACTGTTGTACCAAATCTTTTTTCACCTTCACAAGCTGCGACATTGTCGCGAATTGAGCAGTGACCTGAACACAGAATAAATTTCCTTTAATTTACGTCTATGGTCACAAATTTTTTGTCATCAGACTACCTGTTTCGGTTTATAATGACAATTTTCAGTATGTTTTACAAAAAAATGTCCTAATGTACTGGAGCCATAGTGCCGTCGTCAAGTGCGAAACGCAAAATAAGCTTCAGCGATGGCGCTGATTTTTTGTTTAGCACTTGACAATGTTACTATGGTTCCAGTATATTAGGACATGTTTTTTATAAAACAGATCTGAAGATGGTCATTATAGACCGAAACCGGTAGTCTGATAACAAAAAAATTTGTGACCAGAGACGTAAATTAAGGGAAACTTTTTCACCGTCGCGTTTTACTGAATGTTGCGTGACTTTCTGAGGAAATTAATAGAAATATTTTCTATAATGCCTTATGTAATGTAAATACAAGTGTGTTCTTGGTCAGGTGTGAGTTTGTTCGATCTGGTGAACTTTTGTGAGCTGATATCCTCGCTAACTGGACACGTATCTTTCCATTCTGTCTTATTACATGATCACAGGTGTTTAAGTTTTTACGTATGTACTAGCGGAGAAACTCGGCGTTGCCCAAGTGTTCATTTACAGATGAGTGTCCATGCCTGTAACACGTAGCGTCTGGCATTATGCTTTATATTTATGACGTCATGTCTTTTTAATTATGTGCCTTACTGCGATATAATGAGGCATATGTGGATACAGTCCGCAAAATTTGCTGCTAATGGAGTTAGCAGAAATCAAGTAACAAGTTTATACTTCATGTACGATGCTGCAGTTTCCCGCGCATTTCACTGTTTATCACATCTCCTAAACTATTGTAAGTAGGCTGTTTATGTTTTCTTTATGTAAGTAGGCTGTTTATGTTTTCTTATTGGCAACGTTACGTAGCGCTCTATATACAAATCACTGGCTGTGCTGTGTGCAGTCTGTGGCTAGTTTGCATTGTTGTCTGCCATTGTAGTGTTGGGTAGCGGCAGCTGGATGTGAACAGCGCGTAGCGTTGCGCAGTTGGAGGTGAGCCGCCAGCAGTGGTGGATGTGAGGAGAGAGATGGCGGAGTTTTGAAATTACATATATTATGACTTGTGATGATATTAAGGTAAATGCATTGTTTGTTCTCCATTAAAATCTTTCATTTGCTAACTATCCCTATCAGTAGTTAGTGCCTTCCGTAGTTTGAATCTTTTATTTAGCTGGCAGTAGTGGCGCTCGCTGTATTACAGTAGTTCGAGTAAGGAAGATTTTTGGTGAGGTAAGTGATTTGTGAAACGTATAGTTTAATGTTTGTCTGGGCCATTCTTTTGTAGGGATTTTTGATAGTCAGATTGCGTTGCGCTAAAATTATTGTGTGTCAGTTTAAGCACAGTCTCGTATACAATTGTGCTAAGGGGACGTCCCATATGACGAATTTTTTTTGTTTTTGATTTTTGCCATTATTGTCACAATATTTCACATGATAACACAGAAAAGCACAATTTGAAGAACAAAAATAAGAGAACACATTAACATAGGACTGAAAATAATATGTAGTTAATTGCAAGCGCAGCTGCGAAATACTTGGTGCAAATCTACATGCATGCCACACTGTTTTACTGTACAACAATGAAAGACTGCACTACAAAGGAGATTCTCTCTACAATTACGCACTAGCAATAAACAATAGCTACACTAATTACACAAACTACAAGAAAAAATCAGAAGATTCCAGTGAGGTATCCTCGGCTAAGGGTCGACATATGAAACGTCCCCTTAGCACAATTGTATACGAGACTGTGCTTAAACTGACACACAATAATTTTAGCGCAACGCAATCTGACTATCAAAAATCCCTACAAAAGAATGGCCCAGACAAACATTAAACTATACGTTTCACAAATCACTTACCTCACCAAAAATCTTCCTTACTCGAACTACTGCAATACAGCGAGCGCCACTACTGCCAGCTAAATAAAATTTTCAAACTACGGAAGGCACTAACTACTGATAGGGATAGTTAGCAAATGAAAGATTTTAATGGAGAACAAACAATGTATTTCCTTAATATCATCACAAGTCATAATATATGTAATTTCAAAACTCCGCCATCTCTCTCCTCACATCCACCGGGCTATGTAAGTAGGCTGTTTATGTTTTCTTTATGTAAGTAGGCTGTTTATGTTTTCTTATTGAGAACCTTACGTAGCGCTCTATATGAAAATCACTGGCTGTGCTGTGTGCAGTCTGTGGCTAGTTTGCATTGTTGTCTGCCATTGTAGTGTTGGGCAGCGGCAGCTGGATGTGAACAGCGCGTAGCGTTGCGCAGTTGGAGGTGAGCCGCCAGCAGTGGTGGATGTGAGGAGAGAGATGGCGGAGTTTTGAAATTATATATATTATGACTTGTGATGATATTAAGGTAAATACATTGTTTGTTCTCCATCAAAATCTTTCATTTGCTAACTATCCCTATCAGTAGTGAGTGCCTTCCGTAATTTGAATCTTTTATTTAGCTGGCAGTAGTGGCGCTCGCTGTATTGCAGTAGTTCGAGTATGGAAGATTTTTGGTGAGGTAAATGATTTGTGAAACGTATAGTTTAAGGTTTGTCTGGGCCATTCTTTTGTAGGGTTTTTTGATAGTCAGATTGCGTTGCGCTAAAATTATTGTGTGTCAGTTTAAGCACAGTCTCGTATACAATTGTGCTAAGGGGACGTTCCATACTATGAGTCGTGAAATGATATAATTTTGCTTTTACATGTAGTGCTATATGTGCGTACTGCCTGTAGAACGTGTCATGAACATAGTAGCAAGGAAGTAATAAATTACAACGTCATGCTTCATACGGTACTTGAACTGCATGATCTACGGAAAAGTAGTGAGTTATAAACTTTTTTCCTTTCATCGTTTCGTAGGAGACGTCAACGGGAAAATTTCTGTAAACGCTTGATATTATGAGAAAAGTTTGTTGCAAGCCTGTAAGTGCTCTCATTCTCAGATACAGGGTTAATAAATTCTGGGAATTCACGTGTCGCGGGCTACGTTTATTTTTCATACCCGCCGCCGCCGCTTGGAAAGGTAGGAGGTTCTTACCCCCACAGAGATGGTTACATGACAATAAGGTATATTTTTCCAGTAGTGTAGAAGGATTTGTGGACCATACACAAACACACAGACACTTACATACATACATACACTTTTTTAATATACGAGGGTTGTCCAGAAAGTAAGTTCCGATCGGTCGCTAAATGTAAACGACAGTGAAAATCAGAAACATTTTATTTGCAAGAGTTTGCTACACTTCCAAGATACTTCTCTACATAGTCGCCGCTCCGACTTAGACATTTGTCGGAGCGTTATACCAAATTTCCAACACCGTCGTCATAGAAGGCAGCCGCCTGTGCTTTCCTACAATTCTCTGCGCTGGTCTATAGCACGTAGCCTGCGCCAAAGTGTTGGCTTTGTATCTAGCGTTTCATATAATAGAGATGATACTCAGGACTGGCCAGTTAGGACTGTGTTGTGGGTGATCGAACACTTCCCATCGAAAAGGCTGCAGGGGTGTCTTCACTTCCCCTGCAGAGTGCGGCTGAGAACGGCCATGAAGAAGGAAGTGCGTGGCAGTTGTGTTAGGTGGGCTGCATTCATTCAGGCAAAGCCTCTCA